>NC_086444.1:144930473-145554473 GCF_028390025.1 Pseudophryne corroboree | reverse complement strand
CAAGAAGGCTACTACGGAAAACTTTCAGTGGGGTCGTTCTTCTCCATTCTTAGCAAGCAGGTGTGGGTGCAGGCCTAAAGTTATGCTCCATTTAAGTACGGTTTTGGCCTTATAAATTTTCTTTCAAGAAAGAATTGGTACCCTTTCCGGAAGTTCGGACCTTCGTGAAAGGAGTACTGCACATCCAACCTCCATTTGTGCCCCCGTTGGCACCGTGGGACCTGGACGTGGTGTTGCGTTTTCTTGTGTCACACTATTTGGAACCTTTGTGAAAGGTTGTGTTAAAATTTCTCTTTTGGAAAGTGGTCATGCAAATTGGCTTTGGCGTCCGCAAGGGGGGTGTCCGAAGTAGCGGCTTTGTCTCACAAGAGCCCTGTTTGATCTTCCATGTGGATAGAGAGGAATTGAGAACTCGGATAATAGTTCCGCCAAATGTGTTTTATGGGTTTCGCAGAAATCAGCCTATTTTGATGCCGGTGGTCACTTAGGCATTAGCTGATTCAAAGTCTCTCAATGTAGCCAGGGCTTTGAATATTTAGGTCACCAATTTGGCTCATATTGGGGAAACAGAGGCTCTGTTTGTCTGGTATGCTCCCAGCATGATTGGGGCGCTTGCGTCTTTGCAGTCTGTTACACGCTGGATCTATGATACGTTTCGGCGTGTTCATTCTACGGCTGGATTGTCGTTACCAAAGTCGGTGGAGACCCATTCTACTAGGAAGATGGGCTCTTCTTGGGCGGATGCCCGAGGAGTCTCGGCGGTTCAACTTTGCCGAGCGGCTATTTGGTCGGGTTCAAACACTTTTGCTATGCTTTACGGGTATGATACCCTGGCTGATGGGGACCTTTTGTTTGCTCAATCGGTGCTGCAGAGTCGTGCGCACTCTCCCGCCCGGTCTGGAGCTTTGGTATAAACCCCATGGTCCTTACGGAGTCCCCAGCATCCTCTAGGACGTATGAGAAAATAGGATTTTAATACCTACCGGTAAATCCTTTTCTCTTAGTCCGTAGAGGATGCTGGGCGCCCGTCCCAGTGCGTACTTTGTGTGCAGTTATTGGTTATGGTTACACTCTTGAGGTGTTTCTTTTCTGTCAGGCTGTTGCTGACGTTGTTCATGCCATGGCATGCGGTGTCTTGTTATTGGTTGTGTTGACACACAGGTTGTGTTACATATTCTCTCAGCATGTGGCTGTATATTTTTTCATGCCGTTGGCTGGTATTCTATTGAATGCCACGTTTTGCGGTATGTTCGTGGTGTGAGCGGGTATGACACTCGCCGTGTTTAAACAATAAATTCTTTCCTCGAAATGTCCGTCTCCCTGGGCACAGTTTTCTGACTGAGGTCTGGAGGAGGGGCATAGAGGGAGGAGCCAGTTCACACCCATTCAAAGTCTTATAGTGTGCCCATATCTCCTGCGGATCCCGTCTATACCCCATGGTCCTTACGGAGTCCCCAGCATCCTCTACGGACTAAGAGAAAAGGATTTACCGGTAGGTATTAAAATCCTATTTTAATACTCATGACTTATTGCTATCTGTGTGTCTCTAGTTGGATGGCTGGCCATTATTATGCTGTTATATTGAGGGGACTATTTTTATGTGGAACCTTAGCCCCATTGCTAATCTGGCCCAATAGCAACATCAGTGGCAGGCACGCACAGTCAATGTAACTGTCAATACTATATGGCGCTAACATAAGTTCATACACATATTGGTTGTGTGAGTGGTGCAGCTGTATCCAGCAGCAGGTTCCAGAGATATGGCTGAAGTGTTAGTAGTGGAGTCCGGGAAGTTCTTGCGCTGCCTAAAGTCTGGCCATCTCCCACTGATCTAAAATCCTTCTGGGCTGTAAAAAGGAAAAATTCAGACCTGATCGTAGCAGAAAATTTGTTAGCAGTTGGGCAAAACCATGTGCACTGCAGGGGGGGCAGATATAACATTTGCAGAGAGAGTTAGATTTGGGTGGGTTATTTTGTTTCTGTGCAGAGTAAATACTGGCTGCTTTGTTTTTACACTCCAATTTAGGTTTCAGTTTGAACACACCCCACCCAAATCTAACTCTCTCTGCACATGTTATATCTGCCACATCTGCAGTGCACATGGGGGATAATTCTGAGTTGATCGCAGCAAGATTTTTGTTAGCAATTGGGCAAAACCATGTGCACTGCAGGGGAGGCAGATATAACATGTGCAGAGAGAGTTAGATTTGGGTGTGGTGTGTTCAATCTGCAATCTAAATTGCAGTGTAAAAATAAAGCAGCCAGTATTTACCCTGCACAGAAATAAAATAACCCACCCAAATCTAACTCTTTCTGCACATGTTATATCTGCCTCCCCTGCAGTGCACATGGTTTTGCCCAATTGCTATCAAAAATCCTGCTGCGATCAACTTGGAATTACCCCCATGGTTTTTCCCAACTGCTAACAAATTTGCTGCTACAATTAGGTCTGAATTACCCCTATGTACTAAGCCTTGGATTAGAAATAAAGTGGATGGAGATAAAGTACCAGCCAATCAGCTTCTAACTGACTTGTCACAGGCTGTGTTTGAAAAATGATAGCAGCTGATTGGCTGGTACTTTAACTCCATCCACTTTATCGCCATCCATGGCTTAGTAAATAGACCCCTAAATCACATTGCTTGTCTGTACTGAAAAGCTTAGGGGTCAATTTCATTAGAAGCGATTTCTGTGTGGTGAAATTGTGGCTAAAAAGTAGCGCTATGTTTTCATGAAGCACGCTCCGATGATCACACAATTCAATTGCAAACGTCCATACATAGGGACCAAGGCGATGCCTTGCATTAATTCTACAATACACAACCTGGGTGAAGGGCATGAAAAAGTCAGGAGATCACTCTTTCTGTAAAAAAAGTAGCAGGACAGCATAGAAGGCTGATCGTCGCCATTAGCAAAGCATTGGAGAGTTTTAAAATGTGATGTACCGGTAATCATTAGGTTGACAATAACAATGACTACATTTCTAATGTCAACTGTTAAAATGTCGAAAGGCAACATGTCCACATTCTCAGAATATCGACATTAGAGTTAGACACTAGGGGCAGGTTAGTGATAGACATTAGGGAGAGTATAGGGTTAGACACTAGGGGTAGATTAGAGATAGACATTAGGGAGAGTATACGGTTAGACACTATCGGCAGGTTAAGGTTAGACGCTAAGGGAAGGATAGGGTTAGACACTAGGGGCAGGTTAGGGTGGTATCCGTTCAGATGGTCGACCATGTTATGGTCGACAGTCATTAGGTCGACCACTATTGGTCGACATTGACATGGTCGACGTGTACACATGGTCGACACATGAAAATGGTCGACACATGAAAGATCGACACATGAAAAGATCGACATGAGTTTTTTTACTTTTTTTTCTTTTGGGGAACTTTTCCATACTTTACGATCCACGTGGACTACGATTGGAACGGTAATCTGTGCCGAGCGAAGCGGAGGCACCATGCCCGAAGCATGGCGAGCGAAGCGAGCCATGCGAGGGGACGCGGTGCACTAATTGGGGTTCCCAGTCACTTTACACAAAAAACGACACCAAAAAAAGTTTAAAAAACTCATGTCGACCTTTTCATGTGTCGACCTTTTCATGTGTCGACCATTTCATGTGTCGACCATGTGTCCATGTCGATCATGTCAATGTCGATCAATAGTGGTCGACCTAATGACTGTCGACCATAACATGGTCGACCATTCATACCGGAACCGGTTAGGGTTAGACGCTAGGGGGAAGTATAGGGTTGGACATTAGGGGCAGGTTAGGGTTATGCTGCAGGTGGTGGTTACAGTCAGGACTGTACTTATTAGAATGCTGTTCCATCAGATGACTCTGCCTGAGGTGACACACATGACCGCAGGGACCCAGAAGATACTGCTACAGCCGTCTGAAGCAGGTAAGTCACCGCTTCATGTTGGCATTTCCTCAGCGTCTACATTATAAATCTGACATTATGACCATGTTGACATTCTCATGTCGACATAGAGCCAACCTTAACACACTTTTCTACTTTTTTGAGAAAATCACCTGAAAATGATGTCTTTATTGCCCAAAATATACTATTTATACCCCTGAAAGTATATTATTAGTCATTGCCTGGGGTGTTGCAGATGTTCTGCCCTGTGGGCCTGACAGAGATGGACGCTATTTTCATCGCTGCTGGGTAATGGACGCAGCTGTGATGAGAAAATATTGTAATGCTGCAGGAGACGTCTGAGGACAAAAGATGCCCAATGACAGCATCACAGATCTGAGTACTCTGTACGAAGATCCAGCATCGGTTCACCATCGTGACCGCTGGCCTCCATGGTCACAGCTAACTCAGAATGACTGGCAGAACCGCTCAGCCGGGGCCAGGTAGACTGTGCCCAGAGAGGCAGACCTTGGGCTCAACGTGCCCACAAAATGAGGGCAATACAAGCACTAACATCGAGAGGGGAGGGGTGCAGCGGGTACTAATTATCCAGCATACAGTACTGAAAACATCCAAATGACTAACATATAGTAATACAATACAATGAGCATTGCAGACACACACACATAAATACGATGGAATAGGCCAAGCAGGGGCTGACTGGAAACTTTTAGCCTCGGAACAAATTCAATTAAGTGGCCTCGACTTTTCTACCAGCCTTCCTTCATAGCTCCCTGATTATCCCCTCCATACTGTAGCGGTCTCATAGAGTACTCTCTGCTTATACAGTATCCATGATCACTGCCGTAGCTAGGCCTATGCGGCACCATAGCAACAACCTGCACAACTTTATCTGAAATCTGTAACTTTATCTCTAAACCAATACACGTGAGGTTATGTTCTCCCGAGTGTCACCAGTTATCCCAGAAGACCACCTGCAGCAAGACTGAGCAACCAGAGAGAGGATACAGACCAAGAACCTAGGACACGTCACAAATTCAAACTGTAGTTTGAGGTGTCCATATCTCCAAGCATGAGGACAGGAACATGAAGCTATAACAGGTTCTGACTTAATATAGATCTTCTGGTGTTTTTGGAGGAGTACTAGGTGACCATTTGATTTTGTTTATGATGGTTTCTATTTTGCTAAATTGCTGTTTCTGTCACTAAGAATAACAGATTTATTTCTATGTCTATGGAAATGGTTTATAAAATTTTATATCAATATTCTAAAACCTTTTTTTTCCATATATTATTTACACTAGATGATTTAATTGTAAGATTCGTATTTACAATGCTATTAACCAGAATGTCCTCTCTATGTTATTAGAATGTTTGTTATTCTTCCCAGGGCCGTCTTAACAGCAGTGTGGGCCTCTGGGCACAACAATGCACTGGGGCCCCTACCTATTCTCCAACGGTAGCGGTTGGGCGTGCAATCAGCGTCAGCTTTGATGTCCTGTGGGTGGTAGGGGGTGTTCTATCTTCAGCTCAGCATGTAGGACCTGGAGCAGTAATTTCTGCTAATTAATCCTTTACTGCACAGATGCGGCGGAGGGAACACTAAACTGTATAAGGGGCATTAGGCTGAATGAAGGGGCCCTGGTGGTAGGGTTTTTTTAATGCGCAGGGGAGGGGTGGATAGTGGAGTGGGTTTAATATTTACCATTTTCCGGTGGGAGGGCAGCTTGCTTGACTGCAGATATCTCCAGTTCCTGGAGATAGATTTCTTACCTTTGAATGGGATAAAAATGTGATACCCTGAAACTGCAGCCCAAATCAACTGTGGCACTACAGGTGCCAGCATGACTTTAATCAAAGTAAAATGTTTGCTGGAGTTGCATAAGCACTGTGCCAGCAGCCTACAGCTTGCAGCACAGAAGGAGTTAACAGCACAGCTCATAGCTATACAGATCAGTCTGCAAAATGCAAAGGGCATGACTCACTCATTTGCAGACTCAGAGCGGGAAACTGAGAGCAGGAAAGACAGAGCGGGAAATCCCAGATTTAGAATGTGACCCTGGGAAGGCAGGGTTATATAAAGGTTGTCCTGCAGTGAGACACAAGACAGCTACAACAGAATGAGAGCAGCAGCAGCAGAGCAGAGAGCAGACAGACAGTGAGGAGAAGCACATGTTTTAGCTAGCTGAAGTGTGTGGTGGATTAACCAGAAAGATGTAGCCCCAGTGAGGGCTCCCCACATGTTTAGGTGGGGAGTGATGCCAGCCACAGCAAAGCATTTGACAGAGGGAGACATCGCAGTGTGAGAGCAGCAGTATGCAGAATCCAGTGAAAGGGTGATGCCAGGAGAAAAGTGTACTCAAGGTGTGAGTCTCAAGAGGTATCTGGGTGAAGTGGTCGGAAGCCACGTGGCGTGAGTAAGCGCCCCCCATGGAAAAGTATCTCGAGAGGTATCTGGGTGAAGTGGTCGGAAAGCCACGCGGCGTGAGTAAGCGCCCCCAAGGAAAAGAATCCTCGCTAAGTAAGAGAGAGAGAGAGACGGCAACCTGATGTGTAGCACTACTGGTCACAGAATGCCCTGGTATGTACTGATGTTCGCTATAAATATGCCGCTGCGACTAAGCGATGCGCTGGAGGAGGTGCCCTGATATGGGATCCACTGTAACTGATATGCTTTGTGCTGGAGGAGTGTTCACAAGTTATCCCTGAAATATCCGTTTAATGTTGAAATAAACTTTATGCTGTTTTTCCGAGATGGCCTGGCGCCCACTTCTTTATGCGCTGCACCGACACCTGTAGTCCACACCCACAATGTACTTGTAGTTAAAGACCTGATTCTTCAGGGGACCCTCTGGTAACTGTACCTGAACCCATGACAAGCCGGGGCAAAGTAAGTTTGATGTACTATACACGGTGACTGCAGATCTTGCATACCATATACCAGTAGGGTATCATATTTGGCGTCACGAACAGGATACGAGCAACCATGGTTACCAACGTGGGGCTCTAAGGGCAATATTTGTGGAGGTGGAACTCATGTCACAGGACATCGGGACTATGCAGTGCACCCGGTCGGAGCAACACCCTTGGGAGCACTGTGTTTGGCCATTTCTGAGTGTCCAAAAGAGCCAAGAATCGCAAGGGGAATGTAGTCCCCTATATCTATTTTCCTAAAGTTGGAGAAACTTGTTTAATGGGAGGGGCCCACGAGAGCCACCTGTCTCTTTTGACCCAGACGTGGGGGGAGACAAGGGCAGGCGAGGGCAGGTTCTCTGTGTTTGGCGCAATTGCCACAAGATGTCTAGAACATTTTACTATCACATGTGACTCTGAACTGTAACTCGTTTGAAAACCGCAACAGAATATGTGATTTGTATGTAATGTGATGTTTGACATGCCATGTTTTCCTGAATATGTGATTGTTGTTTTTTTGTCACATGTACTGTCATTATATGTTATGTTGAAAACTGCTGTTGCGTGAGGACACGCAAGATTTTAGCTGGGGTGCATGTGATACCCTGAAACTGCAGCCCAAATCAACTGTGGCACTACAGGTGCCAGCATGACTTTAATCAAAGTAAGATGTTTGCTGGAGTTGCATAAGCACTGTGCCAGCAGCCTACAGCTTGCAGCACAGAAGGAGTTAACAGCACAGCTCATAGCTATACAGATCAGTCTGCAAAATGCAAAGGGCATGACTCACTCATTTGCAGACTCAGAGCGGGAAAGACAGAGCGGGAAATCCCAGATTTAGAATGTGACCCTGGGAAGGCAGGGTTATATAAAGGTTGTCCTGCAGTGAAACACAAGACAGCTACAACAGAATGAGAGCAGCAGCAGCAGAGCAGAGAGCAGACAGACAGTGAGGAGAAGCACATGTTTTAGCTAGCTGAAGTGTGTGGTGGATTAACCAGAAAGATGTAGCCCCAGTGAGGGCTCCCCACATGTTTAGGTGGGGAGTGATGCCAGCCACAGCAAAGCATTTGACAGAGGGAGACATCGCAGTGTGAGAGCAGCAGTATGCAGAATCCAGTGAAAGGGTGATGCCAGGAGAAAAGTGTACTCAAGGTGTGAGTCTCAAGAGGTATCTGGGTGAAGTGGTCGGAAGCCACGTGGCGTGAGTAAGCGCCCCCCATGGAAAAGTATCTCGAGAGGTATCTGGGTGAAGTGGTCGGAAAGCCACGCGGCGCGAGTAAGCGCCCCCAAGGAAAAGAATCCTCGCTAAGTAAGAGAGAGAGAGAGACGGCAACCTGATGTGTAGCACTACTGGTCACAGAATGCCCTGGTATGTACTGATGTTCGCTATAAATATGCCGCTGCGACTAAGCGATGCGCTGGAGGAGGTGCCCTGATATGGGATCCACTGTAACTGATATGCTTTGTGCTGGAGGAGTGTTCACAAGTTATCCCTGAAATATCCGTTTGATGTTGAAATAAACTTTATGCTGTTTTTCCGAGATGGCCTGGCGCCCACTTCTTTATGCGCTGCACCGACACCTGTAGTCCACACCCACAATGTACTTGTAGTTAAAGACCTGATTCTTCAGGGGACCCTCTGGTAACTGTACCTGAACCCATGACAAGCCGGGGCAAAGTAAGTTTGATGTACTATACACGGTGACTGCAGATCTTGCATACCATATACCAGTAGGGTATCATAAAAACACTAAAGAGTCTCACCTTTCAGGAGGTGCTGGGGACTTGGGGATCAGAGTTCAGAGCAATCCACCAACGAAAATATAAAACTGTATACCAGTTTGGAGCTGGAGCAGGGACCAGCTGCTGGAAGGCTGATATCTCTGGTTCTGGGCATAGTAGAGACAAGCTGTCAGTGTTCACCAAAAGGGGAGCGTCCCAGCTTTTGGAGTATACCTTCAGAAAAACTAAAAGTCAAACAGAATCCGAGATATTGGGCTGGGAAGAGCAATTAACAGGCTTGGATGGGGACCACTGCTTTGAAGTCGGATATCTCTGGTTCCCCTGGCCCGATTTTCAAAAATCTGGTACCCCTGGAAAGAGGGGACCCTCAGCTACCAGCCTAGGGCCCTTATACCTCTGGGGCCCTTGGGCAAGTGCCCATTGAGCCCATACGAAAAGACGGCCCTGATTCTTCCCCGAAAGCTTATTCCATGCCAAACCCATAAATACAGTACATAGGCCAGTATTTATCATCCTTATCCTATTCTTATCTGATAAGCCTATGAGGGACAGCACCCTTATTTCTCTTATTTTTACTTCTAACAACCCTCTTGACTGCGATCCCACGCCCCTGTACCATGGGTTCCACATCTATGGATGACCACTTGGCATCACTCTGCTTTTACCATTGCCAGCAGTTTAGGATAAAGATAGCCCCATCTACTAGCCTTGGCCAAACCCCTGTGAGCTGTGGGCTGTTATTAAGGTTGCATGGCTAATAGATGCGACCGCAATAACCCCGCTCCAGGTGGCAATGCACACGCGCAGGTCTTGTCCTCCGCCTGCGCTAGCAGCCAATGCGATCCGATCACACTGGCTGCGAGCATTGCGGGGGCAGCATGTAAAAAACGGGGGCAGTGTTTTTGGAGCAGCTGTGTGACATCACGCAGCCGCTCCGGTGAGAAAAATGGCGGCTGACCGCCTGCATACGTAGCCTAGCTGTGGCTGCAGGGGGTTGTCTACAGTTGCTGCGACCACAATTAAATTGCGGTCGCAGCCACTGGGCAGGCCACTTAGCATGCTGGGGGGCCTTGCCCCGCAATCCTTACTGAATAACCCCCTATATCCAGTTTTTCTATTAAAGGCAAAGTCTACAGTAATTGTATTTTTACGTACAATTTTATTTTCATGCAACTGTGTCACATTTGAAGTCTTTTTAAATCTAATATCAAATGAATTACCAGTAGCAAACATTTCTCTTGCATAAAACAATTTATGGGAGATGTTTCTCTCAATGACAAATGTTTCATACCGTCTCCATCCACAAATTAATTACCCAGTGGCTTAAACCAAGTTGTTTTTTGATTGCTCGGAGGCTATTACTTTTAGCTAATAGAATATGACAGCAGAACCACTTGGCCCATCTAGTCTGCCATGTATGTACTGTACTGTGGTTAATATTTGTTGTGGGCCAATTAACCTACCAGTATATTTTTGGAGTGTGGGAGGAAACCCACGCAAGTATGGAGAGAATATACAAACTCCTCATAGTTAGGGCCGTGGAATCAAACTCATGACCTCTGTGCTGTGAGGCAGTAATGCTAACCATTCCACCATCTGTACTGCGGCATTCTATAACAGCCACATTCACTTCCTGAAGTGGTGTCTGTGGTCGCTGGTGGGGTGTGGTATGTTAGACTAGACTTAGGTCGACTACTATTGGTCGACAGTAAGTAGGTTGACATGGTTTCTAGGTCGACTGGGACTCCATGTCGACATGAGTTTTTTTTAAACTTTTTTTTGGTGTTTTTTCTCCGTACAATGACGGGGAACCCCAATTAGTGCACCGCGTCCTGTTACATGGCTCGCTTCGCTCACCATGCTTTAGGCAAGGTGCCTTGCTCCGCTACCGCTGCGCTCGGCACAGGTTACCGTTCCCAATTGTAGTCCATGTGAATCGTAAAGTATGAAAAAGTTCAAAAAATATTAAAAAAAATGTAAAAAACGCATGTCGACTTTTTGTCATGTCGACCTAGAAACCATGTCGACCTACTTACTGTTGACCTAGATATTGTCGACCTAAGTCTTGTCAACCTAAAGACTGGATCCCCGCTGTTGACATTACAGTCTGATTACTACTGCAAGGCTTTTAAACTAGTGACTTTTCCGTCATTTATGATCAGTTAGCATCCTGCTTTTTTGCGGAGTCAAAATGGGTAAAGTCTCCTACAAGCAGTACATGAAAACAAACAGAAAATCTCAAGCGCATTGCATTCAAGAGGATGCTGTCAAGTACGGATTGGAAACAAAGCTTAAACTACTTAATTGACATGGTCAGCTCACGTGCGGCCGCCCCGCCACACTGTGTACAGCAGTTTTTGAAAAGTAGATTCATTCTGCAGATGTGCATAGGGCAGTATGGACGGTGTAATTGGTAGCATTACTGCCTCACGGCACAGAGATCGTGGCCCTAACTGTGTGGAGTTTGTATATTCACCTTGTGCTTGCGTGGGTTTTCTCTGGGTACTCCGGTTTCCTCCCACGATCCAAAAATATACTGGTAGGTGAATTGGCTACCAACAAAAAATGTAACCATAATATGTAGGTATGTGTGTGTACGTGTGGTAGGTATTATAGGGGGTAATTCAGACCTGGTCGCTGGGCAGCGATTTTTGCTGTCCTGCGATCAGCTAATCGCCGCCCATAGGGGAGTGTATTTTTGCTGTGCAAGTGTGCGATCGCATGTGTAGCAGAGCTGCACAAACTGATTTTGTGCAGACTCTGCGCAGCCCAGGACTTACTCAGCCGCTGTGATCACTTCAGCCTGTCCGGGACCGGATTTGACGTCAGACACCCTCCCTTCCAAATTTTGGACACGCCTGCGTTTTTCCAGACACTCCCTGAAAATAGTAAGTTGCCACCCACAAATGCCCTCTTCCTGTCAATCTCCTTGCGATCGCCGGTGCGTTCGGAATTTTCGCACCATCCCGCCGATCCCCGTTTCTGCAGACCGTCACACCTCAGATCTGATGGCAGGCTGTGAGAAAACGCAGCCTAGCGATCAGGTCTGAATCTGCCCCATAGATTGTAAGCTCCAATGGGGCAGGGACTGATGTGAATGGCCAAATATTCTCTGTAAAGCAGAAAATATGTGTGTGATATACAACTAACTGGTAATAATAATATAATAATTAAATATGTAAAAAAAAATACTTTGTAAACAAATAAAAATAAAAAACAACTATATTAACAGTTTTGAAGGGAAAAATCATCAGTTAAGTGTTTAAAAGGGAAGATAGTCTGCACATTACTGTTCACTTTTTGGTTTCCTTTTGTTGGAAAAAATAGGATTTTGGTTACCTACTGGTAAATCCTTTTCTCGTAGTCCGTAGAGGATGCTGGGGTCCACATTAGTACCATGGGGTACAGACTGGTCCACCAGGAGCCATTGGCACTTTAAGAGTTTGAGAGTGTGGGCTGGCTCCTCCCTCTGTGCCCCTCCTACCAGACTCTGTCTAGAAACTGTGCCCGAGGAGACGGACTTCTTCGAGCGAAGGATTTAACACAGATAGTGGCGAGATTCATACCAGCTCACACATACAAGGCACATCAAGCTAACTTAGCTTGAAAACTCAGCAACCGCTGAAACATTACTTATCACGTAACAATGCAGTACTCAGCTAAAATGAAGTTGTACTGAACCAAATAATGACAGCAGGAAAATGAAGCGCTGGGCGGGCGCCCAGCATCCTCTACGGACTACGAGAAAAGGATTTACCGGTAGGTAACCAAAATCCTATTTTCTCTGACGTCCTAGTGGATGCTGGGAACTCCGTAAGGACCATGGGGGATAGCGGGCTCCGAAGGAGGCTGGGCACTCTAGAAAGATTTATGACTACCTGGTGTGCACTGGCTCCTCCCACTATGACCCTCCTCCAAGCCTCAGTTAGATTTTGTGCCCGGCCGAGGTTGGATGCACACTAGGGGCTCTCCTGAGCCTTTAGAAAGAAAGTATAGAAATTAGGTTTTTTATTTTCAGTGAGACCTGCTGGCAACAGGCTCACTGCAGCGAGGGACTAAGGGGAGAAGAAGCGAACCTGCCTGCTTGCAGCCAGCTTGGGCTTCTTAGGCTACTGGACACCAATAGCTCCAGAGGGATCGACCGCAGGCCCAGCCTTGGTGTTCGGTCCCGGAGCCGCGCCGCCGTCCCCCTTACAGAGCCAGAAGCAAGAAGAGGTCCGGAAAATCGTCAGTAGAAGACATCTGTCTTCACCAAGGTAGCGCACAGCACTGCAGCTGTGCGCCATTGCTCCTAACACACACTTTACACTCCGGTCACTGAGGGTGCAGGGCGCTGGGGGGGGGGGCGCCCTGAGAAGCAATAATAACACCTTGGCTGGCAAAAATACCACAATATATAGCCCCAGAGGCTATATATGTGGAAAATACCCCTGCCAGAATATAAGAAAAAGCGGGAGAATAGTCCGCGGAAAAGGGGCGGAGCTATCTCCCTCAGCACACTGGCGCCATTTTCCCTCACAGCTCCGCTGGAAGGAAGCTCCCTGGCTCTCCCCTGCAGTCTACACTACAGAAAAGGGTAAAAAAGAGAGGGGGGGCACTAAATTTAGGCGCAGTATACAATTATATAGAAAAAGCAGCTATAGGGGACATAACTCAGTTAGTCCCTGCATTATATAGCGCTCTGGTGTGTGCTGGCATACTCTCACTCTGTCCCCCCAAAGGGCTTTTGTGGGTCCTGTCCTCTGTTGGAGCATTACCTGTGTGTGTGCGGTGTGTCGGTACGGCTGTGTCGACATGTTTGATGAGGATAATGATGTGGAGACGGAGCAGATGCCTTTAGAAGGGATGTCACCCCCTGCGGGGCAGACACCTGAGTGGTTGAGCTTATGGAAAGAAATGAGTGCACGTATAGACTCCTTACATAAGAAATTTGACGACATGCCAAATGTGGGACAGCCGACTTCTCAGCTCGTGCCTGTCCAGGCGTCTCACAGGTCATCAGGGGCTCTAAAACGCCCGCTACCTCAGACCGCAGACCCAGATGTCGACACTGACACCAGTGTCGACGACGATGAGTCTAACCTGATGCCCACTAAGGCCATTCACTGCATGATTGAGGCAATGAAAGAGGTGTTACACATTTCTGATATAAATACAGGTACCACTAAAAAGGGTATTATGTTTGGGGAGAAAAAACTACCCGTAGTTTTTCCCCCATCAGATGAATTAAATGAAGTGTGTGAAGAAGCGTGGGCTTTCCCTGATCGTCAGCATGGATGTGCAGTGCTGCCGCTGCGTGGTCAGATAAACTGTCAGAAAATATTGACACATTAGACAGAGACACGATCCTGCTAACCATAGACCATATCAAAGACTCAGTCTTATATATGAGAGATGCACAGAGGGAAATCTGCCGGCTGGCATCTAAAGTAAGTGCATTGTCCATTTCTGCTAGGAGAGGCTTATGGACTCGCCAGTGGACAGGAGATGCAGATTCTAAAAGGCACATGGAAGTTTTGCCATATAAGGGTGAGGAATTATTTGGGGATGGTCTCTCGGACCTAGTTTCCACAGCAACGTCTGGGAAGTCAGCATTTTTACCCCATGTCCCCTCACAGCCTAAGAAGGCGCCGTTTTATCAGGTTCAGTCCTTTCGGACCCAGAAAAACAGGCGTGGAAAAGGCAGGTCCTTTCTGTCCAGAGGCAGAGGTAGGGGAAAAAGGCTGCAACAAACAGCAGGTTCCCAGGAGCAAAAGTCCTCCCCCGCTTCTTCTTCCAAGTCCGCCGCATGACGGTGGGGCTCCACAGGCGGAGCCAGGTACGGTGGGGGGCCGCCTCAAGAATTTCAGCGATCAGTGGGCTCGCTCACAGGTGGATCCCTGGATCCTTCAAATAGTATCTCAGGGGTACAAACTGGAATTCGAGGCGTCTCCACCCCACCGGTTCCTAAAATCTGCCTTGCCGATTGCTCCCTCAGACAGGGAGGCGGTGCTAGCGGCAATTCACAAACTGTATTCCCAGCAGGTGATAATCAAGGTACCCCTACTTCAACAAGGCCGGGGTTACTATTCCACACTATTTGTGGTGCCGAAACCGGACGGTTCGGTGAGACCCATTTTAAATTTGAAATCCTTGAACACATACATAAAAAAATTCAAGTTCAAGATGGAATCGCTCAGGGCGGTTATTGCAAGCCTGGACGAGGGGGATTACATGGTATCCCTGGACATCAAGGATGCTTACTTGCATGTCCCCATTTACCATCCTCACCAGGAGTACCTCAGATTTGTGGTACAGGATTGCCATTACCAATTCCAGACGCTGCCGTTTGGACTGTCCACGGCACCGAGGGTATTTACCAAGGTTATGGCGGAAATGATGATACTCCTTCGAAAAAAGGGAGTTTTAATTATCCCGTACTTGGACGATCTCCTAATAAAGGCGAGGTCCAAGGAACAGTTGTTGGTGGGAGTAGCACTATCTCAGGAAGTGCTGCACCAGCACGGCTGGATTCTGAATATCCCAAAGTCCAGAGGCGTCACTCACCTCTGTGACACCCGGTGCGGCAGCGAGGGTAAAAGGGACGGGGCTTCGCGGGAATGGGCGTGGTTTATATAGAGGGGCGGGGCTTCACGGGCGGAACCCGTTTTTAAACCATTGCAGGCACGCAAATGGGGCAGGGCTTTGCGGAGGGGCGGGGCTTCGCGTCCCGACACCCTTTTTTTTTTCCACTGGGGGGTGTGGGAGGTGCTGTCCCTGCAGTGCTGGCTCCTACAAAGTGACAGGAGCCAAGTGCTGCACATAATATAACAGTGCAGCACTCGGCTTCTGTCACTCTGCAGGAGCCGGCATTTTGGTGTGACCCCTCGGCAGGTGACACCCGGGAGCGGGCCGCACCCCCCGCACCCCCCTTGTGACGCCACTGCAAAGTCACAGCTGGTTCCGACGACACGTCTACTGTTCCTGGGTATGATTCTGGATACAGTCCAGAAAAAAGTGTTTCTCCCGGGGGAGAAAGCCAGGGAGTTGTCATCTCTAGTCAGAGACCTCCTGAAACCAAAACAGGTATCAGTGCATCACTGCACGCGGGTCCTGGGAAAGATGGTAGCTTCTTACGAAGCAATTCCCTTCGGCAGGTTCCATGCCAGAATCTTTTAGTGGGACTTGTTGGACCAATGGTCCGGATCGCATCTTCAGATGCATCGCTTAATAACCCTGTCTCCAAGAACCAGGGTGTCTCTGCTGTGGTGGCTGCAGAGTGCCCATCTTCTAGAGGGCCGCAGGTTCGGCATACAGGACTGGGTCCTGGTGACCACGGATGCCAGCCTTCGAGGCTGGGGGACAGTCACACAGGGAAGAAACTTCCAAGGACTATGGTCGAGTCAGGAGACTTCCCTTCACATAAATATTCTGGAACTAAGGGCCATTTACAATGCCCTAAGTCAAGCAAAATTCCTGCTCCTACACCAGCCGGTGCTGATCCAGTCAGACAACATCACGGCAGTCGCCCATGTAAATCGACAGGGAGGCACAAGAAGCAGGATGGCGATGGCAGAAGCCACAAGAATTCTCCGATGGGCGGAGAATCATGTTCTAGCACTGTCAGCAGTGTTCATTCCGGGAGTGGACAACTGGGAAGCAGACTTCCTCAGCAGACACGACCTCCACCCGGGAGAGTGGGGACTTCATCCAGAAGTTTTCCAGATGCTGGTAAACCGTTGGGAAAAACCACAGGTGGACATGATGGCGTCCCGCCTCAACAAAAAGTTAAAAAGATATTGCGCCAGGTCAAGGGACCCTCAGGCGATAGCTGTGGACGCTCTAGTGACACCGTGGGTGTACCAGTCGGTTTATGTGTTCCCTCCTCTGCCTCTCATACCAAAGGTATTGAGAATAATAAGAAAGCGAGGAGTAAACACAATTCTCGTGGTTCCGGATTGGCCAAGACGAGCGTGGTACCCAGAACTTCAAGAGATGCTCTCAGAGGACCCGTGGCCTCTACCGCTCAGACAGGACCTGCTACAGCAGGGGTCCTGTCTGTTCCAAGACATACCGCGGCTGCGTTTGACGGCATGGCGGTTGAACGCCGGATCCTGAAGGAAAAGGGTATTCCGGAAGAAGTCATTCCTACGCTTATTAAAGCCAGGAAAGATGTTACGGCAAAGCATTATCACCGCATATGGCGGAAATATGTTGCATGGTGCGAGGCAAAAAAGGCCCCAACAGAGGAATTTCAGCTGGGTCGATTTCTGCATTTCCTGCAAGCAGGAGTGAATATGGGCCTAAAACTAGGCTCCATTAAAGTACAGATCTCGGCTCTGTCGATTTTCTTTCAAAAAGAACTAGCTTCAGTACCTAAAGTTCCGACATTTGTGAAAGGAGTGCTGCATATTCAGCCCCCGTTTGTGCCTCCTGTGGCACCTTGGGATCTCAACGTGGTGTTGAGTTTCTTAAAATCACATTGGTTTGAGCCACTAAAAACCGTGGATCTAAAATATCTCACGTGGAAAGTGGTCATGTTATTGGCCTTGGCTTCAGCCAGGCGAGTGTCAGAATTGGCGGCTTTATCATGTAAAAGCCCTTATCTGATTTTCCATATGGATAGGGCAGAATTGAGGACTCGTCCCCAGTTTCTCCCTAAGGTGGTGTCAGCGTTTCACCTGAACCAGCCTATTGTGGTGCCTGCGGCTACTAGGGATTTGGAGGACTCCAAGTTGCTAGACGTTGTCAGGGCCCTGAAAATATATGTTTCCAGGACGGCTGGAGTCAGAAAATCTGACTCGCTGTTTATCCTGTATGCACCCAACAAGCTGGGTGCTCCTGCTTCTAAGCAGACTATTGCTCGCTGGATTTGTAGTACAATTCAGCTTGCACATTCTGTGGCAGGCCTGCCACAGCCAAAATCTGTAAATGCCCATTCCACAAGGAAGGTGGGCTCATCTTGGGCGGCTGCCCGAGGGGTCTCGGCTTTACAACTTTGCCGAGCAGCTACTTGGTCAGGGGCAAACACGTTTGCAAAATTCTACAAATTTGATACCCTGGCTGAGGAGGACCTAGAGTTCTCTCATTCGGTGCTGCAGAGTCATCCGCACTCTCCCGCCCGTTTGGGAGCTTTGGTATAATCCCCATGGTCCTTACGGAGTTCCCAGCATCCACTAGGACGTCAGAGAAAATAAGAATTTACTCACCGGTAATTCTATTTCTCGTAGTCCGTAGTGGATGCTGGGCGCCCATCCCAAGTGCGGATTGTCTGCAATACTTGTAAATAGTTATTGCTAACTAAAGGGTTATTGTTGAGCCATCTGTTGAGAGGCTCAGTTGTTTTCATACTGTAAAACTGGATATAGTATCACGAGTTGTACGGTGTGATTGGTGTGGCTGGTATGAGTCTTACCCGGGATTCAAAATCCTTCCTTATTATGTCAGCTCGTCCGGGCACAGTGTCCTAACTGAGGCTTGGAGGAGGGTCATAGTGGGAGGAGCCAGTGCACACCAGGTAGTCATAAATCTTTCTAGAGTGCCCAGCCTCCTTCGGAGCCCGCTATCCCCCATGGTCCTTACGGAGTTCCCAGCATCCACTACGGACTACGAGAAATAGAATTACCGGTGAGTTAATTCTTATTTTCTCTTACATCCTAGAGGATGCTGGGGTCCACATTAGTACCATGGGGATGTACCAAAGCTCCCAGAATGGGAGGGAGAGCGCGGAGGCTGCTGCAGAACTGATTGACTGAACTTCAGATCATCAGAGGCCAAAGTATCGAACTTGTAGAACCTTGCAAACGTGTTCGACCCAGACCAAGTTGCAGCTCGGCAAAGTTGTAACGCCGAGACACTCCGGGCAGCCACCCAGGGAGACCCCACCTTACGAGTAGAGTGGGCCTTGACAGTCGAAGGACACGGCAATCCTGCCGTAGAATACGCATGCTGGATAGTGAACCTGTTCCAGCGAGAGATCGTCTGCTTAGAAGCAGGACACCCAATTTTCTTGGGATCATACAGGACAAACAGAGAGTCCGATTTTCTGTGATGAGCAGTCCTCTTCACAGATATTTTCATAGCCCTTACAACATCCAAGAACTTTGATGAAATTGAGGCGTCAGTAGCCACAGGAACCACAATAGGTTGGTTGATATGAAATGCCGACACAACCTTCCAAAGTAAGTGCTGACTTGTCCGGAGCTCAGCTCTATCTTCATGGAAGATCAAGTATGGGCTTTTACAGGACAAAGCCCCCAACTCCAACACACGTCTAGCAGAAGCTAAGGCCAACAACGTGACAGCCTTCCATGTAAGAAATTTGACCTCAACCTCCTGTAGAGGCTCGAACCAGTCCGATTGGAGGAACTGCAACACCATGTTAAGGTCCCAAGGCGCAGTAGGCGGTACAAAGGGAGGTTGGATGTGCAGAACTCCCTTCAAAAGGTCTGAACCTCAGGGAGGGCAGCCATTTGTTTCTGGAAGAAAATGGATAGGGCCGAAATCTGGACCTTCACAGTTGCCAACCTCAGGTCCATATCCACACCGGCTTGTAGGAAGAGGCGAAAACATCCCAGTTGAAACTCCACTGCAGAAAATTTCTTGGACTCACACCAAGATTCATATTTTTTCCAAATTCGATGGTAAAGTTTAGACGTTACTCCTTTCCTAGCCTGTATCAGGGTAGGAATGACCTTTTTCAGAATGCCCTTTCGAGCTAGTATCAGATGTTCAACCTCAATGCCGTCAAACGTAGCCACGGTAAGTCTTGATAGGCGAACGGTCCCTGCTGCAGCAGGTCCTCCCGAAAAGGAAGAGGCCTTGGCTCTTCTTGCAGTAGATCCAGAAGATCTGCGTACCAAGCCCTTCTTGGCCAGTCTGAAGCAATGAGGATCGCTTGAACCCTTCTTCTCCTTATGAGCTTTAGAACTCTTGGGATGAGAGGAAGTGGAGGAAACACGTACACCTACTGCAACACCCACGGAGTCACTAGGGCGTCCACCGCCACTGCTTGCGGGTCCCTCGACCTGGAACAATACCGCCAAAGCTTCTTGTTAAGACGAGAGGCCATCATGTCGATCTGGGGTACGCCCCAAAGATCTGTTAGCTCCCTGAACACCTCCGGATGGAGACCCCACTCCCCTGGATGGAGATCGTGTCTGCTGAGGAAGTCCGCTTCCCAGTTGTCTTCTCCTGGAACGAAGATTGCTGACAGCGCCTACGCGTGTTTTTCTGCCCAGCGGATGATTCTTGTTACCTCTGACATTGCAGCTCTGCTCTTCGTTCCGCCCTGTCAGTTTATGTAAGCCACTGTTGTCACATTGTCCGACTGCACTTGAACGGCCCGATTTCTCAGAAGATGGGCCACTTGGAGAAGACCGTTGTAGACGGCTCTTAGTTCCAGAATGTTTATCGGCAGGCCGGCTTCCAGACTTGACCACCTTCCTTGGAAGGTTTCCCCTTGAGTGACTGCGCCCCAGCCCCGGAGACTTGCATCCGTGGTTAGAAGGCTCCAGTCCTGAATCCCGAACCTGCGGCCCTCCACAAGGTGAGGTAATTTCAGCCACAGAGGAGTGAAATCCTGGCCTTTGGCGACAGACGTATTCTCTGGTGCATGTGTAGATGGGATCCCGAGCACTTGTCCAGGAGATCCAGGTGGAAGGACCGAGCGTGAAACCTCCCGTACTGCAGAGCCTTGTAAGAGGCCACCATCTTCTCCAGAAGGCGAATGCACTGATGAACCGACACCCGGGTTGGCTTCAGGACACCCCAGACCATTGTTTGTATCACCAACGCTTTTTCCACTGGAAGAAACACCCTCTGCACTTCCGTGTCAAGGATCATTCCCAGAAAGGACAACCTCCTGGTTGGTTCCAAATGAGATTTTCGAAGATTCAGGATCCAACCATGTTCCCTGAGAAGCTGGGTCCTGAGAGCTATGGACCGTAACAGCTTCTCCTTGGACGATGCCTTTATCCACAGATCGTCCAGATATGGAATTATGTTCACCCCCTGTCTGCGGAGGAGAATCATAATTTCCGCAATCACCTTGGTGAATACCCTCGGTGCAGTGGAGAGGCCAAATGGTAGGGCCTGGAACTGAAAATGACAGTCCAACAGTGCGAATCGAAGATAAGCTTGATGCAACAGCCAAATCGGAATGTGGAGGTACGCATCCTTGATATCCAGGGATACCAGGAATTCCCCCTCCTCCAGACCTGATATCACTGCCCTTAGAGACTCCATTTTGAACTTGAACTCCCTCAGAAAGGGAGTTAGTGATTTTAAGTTCAGAATGGGCCTGACCGAACCATCCGGTTTTGGTACCACGAAAAGATTTGAATAGTAACCTTTGTTTTGCATATGAGGTGGTACTGGCACAGGTCATGTCCGCCAGCAGAGTTAGCAAGCCTGATATAAAAAATCGGTGAGAAGGGAGATTTTGAAATTCCAGCCTGTTCCCCTGAGACACAATATGTTGCACCCAGTGGTCCAGGCCGGATGACACCCAGACGTGACTGAAATGCTTGAGTCTCGCTCCCACCAGCCCCACCTCCGGGACGTGCAGTCCACTGTCATGCGGAGGACTTTGGTGTACCTGAAGCAGGTTTCTGTTCCTGGGAACCTGCAGCCGCAGGTTTCTGGGACTTCGGCCGACCTCCCCGAAAGAAGGTGTTGGACAGCTTGGCCTTTCTGGGCTTGGTAGACCGAAAGGGCTGTGATGTAGCTGAAGAAAAGGGTTTCTTTGGAGCAGGTGTAGCTGAGGGAAGAAAAGGTGACTTACCAGCCGTAGCCGTGGAGATCCACTCATCTAACGCTTCCCCAAAGAGAGCCTGACCTGTGTAGGGTAGGGTCTCCACACTTCTCCTGGATTCCGCGTCGGCAGACCACTGGCGGAACCACAGTCCTCGACGAGCTGATACAGACATGGAAGAAATTCCAGCAGCCATGGAACCCAGGTCTTTCATGGATTCTACCAGATATCCTGCCGAATCCTGAATGTTACGTAAAAACAATTCAACATCACATTTCTCCATAGTATTCAAGTCTTCAAGTAACGTGCATGACCACTTTACTATAGCTTTGGCAATCCAAGCACTGGCAATAGTGGGACGTAGTATTGCCCCAGAAGCCGTGTACATGGATTTGAGCGTATTATCAATTTTACGATCAGCCGGCTCTTTCAAGGCGGTAGATCCTGGAACAGGTAAAACCACCTTTTCTGAGAGTCTGGATACTGATGCGTCAACAATAGGCAGGTTTTCCCATTTTTTCCTATCCTCTACCGGGAAAGGAAATGCCACCAGGACCCTCTTAGGTATCTGGAATTTTTTATCCGGGTTTTCCCAAGCCTTTTCAAAAATAGCATTTAATTCCTTTGATGCAGGGAAGGTTAGCAAGGCTTTCTTATTTTCAGTGACGTAAGCCTCCTCTACCTGCTCGGGTGTTGTATCAGCAATATTCAACACATCTTTAATAGCCTCTATCATCAACTGCACCCCCTTAGCAAGAGATGCTGCCCCCCGCAACACATCCCCGTCACCGTCTGCAGTGTCAGAATCGGTATCCGTATCATCCTGCATGATCTGCGCAAGAGCACGTTTATGTGAATATACCGCGAGGAGTCCTGAGGTACCAGAACTGGGCCAGACTGCCATAGAGTTCAGTAAAGCCTGAGTTGCAGATTCATTTTGTGCAACCCTATTTGAAATCTGAGAAATCATAGATTTGATAGAGGATAACCACTCAGGCTCCCTTGCTGGTATCTGTGCTAAAGCAGTGCAATCCTGACTACATGGAATTAGAGATGAGCGGGTTCGGTTCCTCGGGATCCGAACCCCCCCGAACTTCACCCATTTTACACGGTTCCGAGGCAGCCTCGGATCTTCCCGCCTTGCTCGGTTAACCCGAGCGCGCCCGAACGTCATCATCCCGCTGTCAGATTCTCACGAGATTCGTGAGACGCGCGTCGCCGCCATTTTCACTCATGCTTTGGAGATGATAGCGAGAGGACGTGGCTGCGTTCTCTCAGTTTCTGTGTTCAGTGTGCTGCAGATATCTGTGCTCAGTGTGTGGCAAATATCTGTGCTCAGTGTGCTGAAAATATCTACGTTCTCTGCCTGAAAACGCTCCATATCTGTGCTGCATTGTAGTGTATAGTAGGAGGACAGTGCAGAATTTTGCTGGCCACCAGTATATATATAGCAGTACGGTACAGTAGTCCATTGGTCTACCTCTGTGTCATCAAGTATATTATCCATCCATACCTGTGCTGCATTTTAGTTGTGCGCAGTATATAGTAGGAGGACAGTGCGGAATTTTGCTGACCACCAGTATATATATAGCAGTACGGTACAGTATTCCATTGCTCTACATCTGTGTCGTCAAGTATACTATCCATATGTGTGCTGCATGTGCTGTTTGGGGACTATTTTTTGAAGTGCCATCCTGTCTGACACTGCAGTGCCACTCCTAGATGGGCCAGTTGTTTGTGTCGGCCACTTGGGTCGCTTAGCTTAGCCATCCAGCGACCTTGGTGCACCTCTTTTTTTTCTTTGCATCATGTGCTGTTTGGGGACTATTTTTTAAATCTGCCATCCTGTCTGAAACTGCAGTGCCACTCCTGGATGGGCCAGGTGTTTGTGTTGGCCACTTGGGTCGCTTAGCTTAGCCATCCAGCGACCTTGGTGCACCTCTTTTTTTCTTTGCATCATGTGCTGTTTGGGGACTATTTTTTAAATCTGCCATCCTGTCTGACACTGCAGTGGCACTCCTAGATGGGCCAGGTGTTTGTGTCGGAAACTTGGGTCGCTTAGCTTAGCCATACAGCGACCTTGGTGCAAATTTTAGGACTAAAAATAATATTGTGAGGTGTTCAGAATAGACTGGAAATGAGTGGAAATTATGGTTATTGAGGTTAATAATACTATGGGATCAAAATGACCCCCAAATTCTATGATTTAAGCTGTTTTTGAGGATTTTTTGTAAAAAAACACCCGAATCCAAAACGCACCCGAATCCGACAAAACATTTTCAGGGAGGTTTTGCCAAAACGCGTCTGAATCCAAAACCAAAACCCAAAAAATTTCCAGTGCACATCACTACATGGAATAGGATCATCCTGAGAGGACATATCCTCTATAGCATATGACACAGAGTCCCTGGACATTGCTTAATGGATACTACAGACACTCCACACACACATACACACACACACACACACACACACACACACACACACACACACACGGAAGGACAGACAGAGTTTCACCCCCAAGAATGGTAAGAGAGACACAGAGATTGGAGCCAACCCACACAGCGCTTTTAATGTAAAGAGAGACCCCTACTAGCGCTGACTGTGCTCCTTAATAGGTTGCACAGTCTTAATGCAGCCTCCCCCCCCCCTTCTATACCCCCTGGTACCGTGAGAGATAGCTGGAGTTGCTGTGGAGGGACTTGCTCTTCCTGGACAGCGCTGTGCAGGCAGGAAAATGGCGCTGAACGTTGCTGGTTCCGCTCTCAGGAGAAGCTCCGCCCCCAAAATTGCGCTGTTCTCCCGCTCTTCACAAGGATTATACTGGCCTGAGGTAAAACGCTGGCTGAGATCCATGGACCCCGACAGGCTTGCTGACCAGTGCGGGAATCAGGCGCTGGCTCAGGGCGCCCCTCACAGCGCCGCACTAAGTACCGCTGAGCCTCCGGAGTGCAGTTCGTACTGCGCTCCGGAGGCTCAGCTTGCTTGCTAGGGGGTTTGGTGACTCACTCGCCACTGATCTTCAGCTCTATACCCCATGGTACTAATGTGGACCCCAGCATTCTCTAGGATGTAAGAGAAATACGTCTAAAGTTGTGTAGAAAACTACTGTAACTACAAGTAAATGCTGCACTAGGGAGCCAATGTGAGTCTATGCAGGGCTGGCAGCATAGATCTTGTGGCTGGTACGCTAATGTTTTTTGACCCCCTACCCTACCCCAGGCACAGGCATGTCAGCTTGAGACTTTTCATACCTATATTGTAGTTTCTCTGCAATGGGGAAGCCCTGAATATATGAATGCTCCCTGGGGAGACTATAACTTTAGTTGATATTTACTATTCATGTAGGCATTCACATTTTCCAGAAGACATCTGTTTGCGTAGGAACAAAACCAATGTCTCATCACATGAAAGAAATAGTAGAACAGGTGTCTTAAGCCTAGTACACATGGGGAGATGTGATCAGAGATGTGTGCTGAATGAGGGGGGGGGGCGCGCTCATTTCACCCCATACTTGCCTACGCTCCCTCATTCTGCAGGAGACTCCCTGAAATAGAAGCAATCTCCCTGACTCCCTAAATAGTCCAACAATCTCCCTGATTGCTCCTGAACCCCATTGTGCAGCTGTTACATTCTTGGGATGAAAAAATAAATCACAGATACATAAATTCAAATGGGAACATCAGTGCCATTTCCCTGCATTGGTTATAAGACATAGGGGTATATTCAGTTGCAGTCGAAAGCTGCTGTCGGAAAGACAGCAGTTTTGGTTTTTTTTTAGGTCGGAAAGGGGTCCCGACTTATTCAATACACCCCAAAATTATCTGACAAGTCGAGAATTCCGACTTGTCGGAAAGCACGTGGATCGGCGGAATAGCCGCCGATACGCATGCTTCTGTCGGAAACAGGGCCAAATCCGACAGGTTTTGGCCCCCTTTCTGACCATCTCATTCTGACTTTAAAAAAAGTCGGATTGAGATGAGGGACCTGAGAGGAGGAGACAGGGGGAGACGGGGAGAGCAGCAGGGAGACTGGGGAGAGCAGCGGATACAGCACAGTGCAGCAGGAGGATGTGGCACCGCCGCCGCTCACGGCAGCGTCCGCCCGGCTCCAGCAAGCGAGGCCCCGCTTGCTAGGGTTGGGTGGATGCTGCTGTGAGGTCTGGCGGCGGTGCCACATCCTCCTGCTACGGCGCTACGCTGCTGTAGCCGCTGCTTTCCCTCATCTCCCCGTCTCCTCCTCTCAGGTACCTCATCTCATTCCGACTTTTTTTAAAGTCAGATTGAGATATCAGGAATGGCATTGAATAGCCCTTGTCGGATCCATTCCAACAAATGCATGTCGGAATGGATCCGACTTTAATTGAATATAACCCATAATGATCCCTATGGCTACAGGCTACATGCATTTTAAATAAAGTTTCTCGTGGCCACTTACAGTATATGGAACCTCTTGTAAAGCACAATACACAAACAAATTCTGCAAAATATGAGTCTTCTTCAACAAGTAGATCTTACTAACTTTGGGGCTCATTTACATTTGGATGTAAGTCATTTTTATGACACGCCTCTCAGATGTAGCAGTACACGTCCGCACTGATAGGTGTTACTTTCACATCTCCCTGAAATGCTTTTTCAAATGTAGGCAAGTATGCTTTAAGTCGGGTTCTGTTGTATAACCTGGGCAGAGTCAAGGTCCGCAGAAGCATGACCGGGACACCAACTGTCAGTGCAGTGCTATATGCTGGAAGTCCAGCTGCACTAAGTGAGTTTAATAATTCCACTCATACTGTATAGTTACCAATGAGAGGCTACCTTGATGCGGTGGGTAAGCTCATAGCCCTGGCCAGGAATATGCTAAGTGCCTCTGGTTACTACAGGTTGAGCTAGTGTGAGATAGTGTACCTGCTACCTTTTCCCTCTGTACACTTTACTAAGTCTCAAGCAGAGTAGCACCTCACTACCTAATTAAGGTGTGCAAATTAGGGCCCTTTTCCCTCTGTAACTGATGTATTCATACATTTTTGAAGGTAGGAGACACCTTCACCCTAATTTAGCACCCTGCCCCACCCACCCCTCTGATTTTAAATAGTCCAACACTCTAGCCTTTACATTTGGAATGAGCACACTGAGGTAAGACTCCTACATTTTGTTTAATATGGCAGTCCATAATGGGGGGAATTCTCTGGGGTGCGGGGCTCCCTGTGCCTGCCGTGGCTGAGTGTCCCTGGGGCATCGCAATTTAACACTATTTCATCACTCCATGACACTTATAGTTTGTTTTATATATATGTAACACCTTCACATAATTTTCTTTTACTCCACACATTATTCACACATGCAGCAACAGCTGCTCCTACCTCTTTAACCCTATATTTTTGTCACTCCTGCGATGCCCTGGGGTTGTCTTGCTGGGTGGCTCTGGGGTGTCCTGCCCCCCGGACCTGAACCCCTATAGTTAGTGTTAGGGACTTACCCAATGAGAGGCTACCTTGATGCGGTGGGTAAGCTCATAGCCCTGGCCAGGAATATGCTAAGTGCCTCTGGTTACTACAGGTTGAGCTAGTGTGAGATAGTGCACCTGCTACCTTTTCCCTCTGTACACTTTACTAAGTCTCAAGCAGAGTAGCACCTCATTACCTAATTAAGGTGTGCAAATTAGGGCCCTTTTCCCTTTTTCAAAAGTAGGCAAGTATGCTTTAAGTTGGGTTCTGTTGTATAACCTGGGCAGAGTCAAGGTCCGCAGAAGCATGACCGGAACACCAACTGTCAGTGCAGTGCTATACGCTGGAAGTCCAGCTGCACTAAGTGAGTTTAATAATTCCACTCATACTGTATAGTCATTTTGGACGGGTTGGTAATGGGAGACCGGTGGTTGGGAGACCTGCTGTCACCATACCGACGCCGGGATCCTGTCTGTCAGATGGCCAGCAGGGAAGGGGGTATGGGTGTCGGCCAGCGAATCAAATCCCCTTGCGGGCTCGCTGCACTTGCCACAGGTTCTATTCCCAGTCTTTGGGAATAGTCCCCATTGCTCGGCATGCCAAACGACCGGCTAGTCAGTGTTCGAGATGCCGGCGCTGGTATTGTGACCGCCAGTCACATAACTGCATCCCTTTTGGACTTGAGGACCCTGCACACTGCAAGCGTCTGGTTTGTCATGTATTGTTCCCCTCCCTGATGTTAGATCGAGACCATACATACCTCAGTCCTTTTCTAGGTCACTAAGCTATACAATAGTGAAAATGTGATATAAATTCATACAGTAGTTTTTGTGTGATGCCAGAACGTACAGACAGACAGACAGACAGACAGACAGACAGACAGACTAAATTTCACTTTGTTATTTTTGTCTCCATAGTCCATAAACAGTCCCTAGAAGTATAATTCTCAATAAAAAAAAATGTCTGTGTACAGACACAACCCTTACAGTTTTATTATATGTATAGATTTTTATTGTAGGGTGTCCCTATTTATCTTTGGCTATGTAAGGCTTTGTGTGAACCCAATTTCCACTGTTGTTATGTTGTTTATTACTGTTCCAGTGTTTCAGTGATAACCTCATTTAAGGACAAAATGATGAAAAAATCGGAGTAAATCTGTGAAAAGCACAAACATTATCCTATTGGTCTGATTCTGCATATGTTACAGCTACAGTGTCGTCACCATGTTATAAAAACGCCAAAAGATGTGCATTGGTGGAGGGGCTGCTGGAGGGGCCAGGCAGTGGCCCTGGTTTGTTACCCCTCCCCAGTATGCCTGTGCTGTAGCCAGTGGCAGTGGCGCCATCTTCCCGGTGATCTCTTCGGGAAGATGACGCTGCACATAGAAAGCAAAGACTCTGGCACTGCTTCTGATTAGCTGCTGGTCCGCTAGCTCTGATTGGCTCACGAACCGGCGCCTGATTTAAGATAACTGCGCCACTGCCGGACACCAGACTGAGTAGCAGGAGAGGCGCGCGCTGTGCTCTCCTGCCCTTGCTGCAAGAAATGTGGTTAGGCCGTAAAAGGATCCCTGCCCAACCCCTGCCCCACAAAAGGATGCGGTAGGGGCCGCGAGTTTGACACCCCTGCCCTAGAGTATCAGAATTTGTTTCACAGCACCCCTAGACCAAAGTTTCTCAAAGTGAGAAATTCAGAAAAAAATATAAAATGAAGTAAATTGTGTTTGTAATATGTCATCCTTACGTTCAGTTATGTGGTGAAGGACTGGTTTTGCCAATTGAATTAAGTATAAATAATTTTAATTGGTCGTGGATCACCAAACTACGGCACCACTGCAAGGCCCCTCCCCTTACCCTTTCCCAAGGCACCCCAGGGTGTTAAGGCCCCCAGTTTGGAAACTACTGCCGTAAAATAAACTTTTATTTCATCTGTATACAATTCACCTTAGATATCAGTTCCTATAAGGTTTTAAATCCTTGTATGCAGTAAACTACACATCATTCAGATGCGTTGGGTATGGTTGACCGGCAGCCGGTATCCTGGCGGTCAGCATTCCGACGTTGGGATCCCTGCCGCCAAAACGCCTGCAGGGGGGGCAAGTGAAACGAAGCCCCTTGAGGCGGGATTCACGCTGCGGGCTTGGTGGCTTGCTGCGCTCGCCACAGGTTCTATTCCCACTCTATGGGTGTCATGGACACCAACTAGTGGGAATAGTCCTCGGCCCCCTGCCGGCATTCTGGTGGCCGGGATCCCGGTGGCGGTATGCTGACTGTCCGGATGGTGACTACATCCCATTTAGATGACTATGTGGGAGTTTTATCAATATTATCCTATTTGTATGTAAAAAAATGTTGAAAGGGGAGAGCGCAACTGCGCAGATTCCATACTGTTCCTTCAGGGAGGTTTCACTCCCTGTACCAAGATGGCTGCTGACCTAAATACTGCACATAAGTGCGGCGCCATCTTGTCAATGTCTTAGAGCATCACAGTGGGAGACAGTAGTTTTTCACTTAACTCCTCAGAGACCTAAGATTATCAGAGATCCACAACACTTCCAGTGATCCTGCACTGCTACCTGTTGTATACACTCATCAGCTGGAGAGTTGAATGACACCCCTCTCGTCTCAACCTCTCCGCACAATGAGAACCAGTGTGTAACAGTGATTAAGTGGGATTCATATAAATATTTTATGCAATTCACAATATGAGCTTACCATCTTTGGAGTGTTGGAAAATTATTATACCTTTTTTTTTTTGGTCAGATATTTTTATTTTTTTCATTATTTAAAAATGTAACTGGACCCTCTTGTGTTATTTTGCCTTCAGCTCACTTTAAAATAGTTATAAAGGAGAAAATTATCTAAAAGCAATTATAGAGTAAGACTATTTTCCTTACTGTGTAAGCTGCAAACTAGGTGTCCTGTTAGTTGCTTTTCAGTTTACCCTTGTATGCCTTACTGCCTTGTTTTACTTATCGCACAGTGTAATCTATGTAGTGCACCCAATATGGCTGCCTTGCCTGGTTTTCTCTTGTGTAGAATAAACAATGCATAGTTCTGAACTCTCCTAATATATTTCTCTCCCCAAATATGTGTCAACTCAATTCTTAACCTTTTGAGAGAATTTATTAATAAAGACAACTTCAAGCAAAATATATTTAAAAATTAAATTTCTATTTTTATTTTAAGTAAAATTTAGCCTGTTTTTGTTCTTCGTCTTCTTCTTAGTCTTCTTCTTATGATGATTATTATTATTATTATTATTATTATTATTATTATTTCTCTTTCGTCCTAGAGGATGCTGGGGTCCACATTAGTACCATGGGGTATAGACGGGTCCACTAGGAGCCATGGGCCTTTAAGAGTTTAATAGTGTGGGCAAGCTCCTCCCTCTATGCTCCTCCTACCAGACTCACTTTAGAATATGTGCCCGGTGGAGCCGGTCACAGCTAGAGGAGCTCCATAAGTTTTTCAAGTTTTATTGTTTTTAGCTAGAGTTAGGCACAGGGAGGCTGCTGGCAACAGCCTCCCTGCTTCGTGGGACTTGGGGGGGGAGGGGAGTAATGTCCAACCCTCTGAGGTTAATGGCCACTAGCTCCACTGACAGGACACTGAGCTCCTGAGGGTGTCGATTGCAAGCCCCAGAGGCGACCGCTCGCTCCCGCAGCACTGCTGCCACCCCCTAACAGAGCCAGAAAACGTCGGTGGTGAGTTGGACACCGGTGACCTGACAAGCGGGGATCCGGTGAGAATGGCAGCATCAGGGTGGGAACGCAGCGCTGAGGCTGCGCTCCGAAGGGCTTAGAGGTACAGAGTGAGGGGCGCCCTGGGCCAGCGCAAACACCCTTACATTGGTCAAAGAAGCTATCAGGGACACTGTACAACTGCTAGCAACCATTACCTCAAGCCAGTATAATCTCTAAAAGTGCGGGAAGATGCGCCATTTTAGGGGGTGAGCTTCTCCTCAGAGCGGATCCAGCACTCACCAGCGCCATTTTCTCCTTGCAGATCACATTACAGAGAGGCTGACTGGGAGCGCTGACCCTCCACATAACTCCAGCTATCCTGTGCGGTACCAGGGGGTTATAGAAGGGGGGGGGGGGTAGTGTTTAGTCACATTACTGTGTAGTCTATTCAATTGCACAGTCAGTGCCAGCCATTTATTATATATCTGTCTACAGGGGCGCTGTGTGGGCTGGCACCATAACTCTGTGTCTCTCTGAAGGTACTTGGGGGAAACTGTGTCTGACATTTTCCTGTGTGTGTGTGTGCGCGCTATATAGCTCACATTACCATGTCTAGGGACTCTGTATCTTGTGCTGCAGAGTATGTATCTTCTGCAGAAGAGAGTATTCCTTGTACTCAGGAATGCAATACACTGTCTCAGCCCTCTGAACCCGAACCCAAGTGGGTGGCTTCTATTAGGGGTATGATATCCCAGATTTAATCTAGGATAGCTCATTATGAGACTGAAACACAGGTTTTAAAACAATCAGTGGAGGTTTTGTCGTATTCATCTCCCACTACCTCATCTAAGTCCCCTGGTATATGCCCCTAAAAGCGTGCTCTTGCCCAGGTAATGCAAGTCGACACGGATACCGACTCCGATACGGGTGACGGTGATGGGGACATACTGAGGGGGGAGGCATCCCTTGCTAAAGGGGTGCAGCTAATGATTGAGGCTATTCGGGATGTTTTACACATTACTGACAAGGTACCTGAACAGGTCGAGGAGGCTTTCTTTACAGACAATAAGAAAATCTCCCTTACCTTTCCTGCATCTAGGGAATTAAATACAATATTTGGAAAACCCAGAGAAAATCCAGATCCCAAAGAGAGTTCTGGTTGCTTTTCCTTTCCCTGAAGAGGATAGGAAAAAGTGGGAAAACCCTCCTATAGTAGATGCTTCTGTTTCTAGATTGTCTAAAAAGGTGGTTTTACCTGTTCCTGGGTCTACCACTTTGAAAGAAACGGCATACCGCAAGATTGAGACTACACTCAAATCCATATACACTGCTTCAGTCATGGCGCTTCGGCCCACTATTGCTTGTGCATGGGTTTCTAAAGCCATAGTAAAGTGGTCAGGCACGTTACTAGAGGATTTAGATACTGTGGATAGAAGTGACATTAAAGTGTTTTTATGTCACACAGGATTCTGCGGGTTTCATGGTGGAGGCCATGAAGGACCTTGGTAATCTGACTGCATGGACGTCTTCCATGGCTGTCTCGGCACGCAGGGGGCACAGGCTGCGCCAATGGTCTGCGGATGCGGAATCCAAGAAGAGTGTGGAGAACCTACCCTTCACAGGTCAGGCTCTGTTTGGGGAAGCTTTGGATGCGTAGATCTCCACGGCAACCGTGGGTAAGTCAACCTTTCTTCCCTCAGCCACTCCGACGCCAAAGAAATCCTTCTCTGCTTCAACAATGCAGTCCTTTCGGACCGCAAAGGTTAAGAAGTCCAAGTCCCTCTCCACCTTCTTCAGAGGTGGTCGGGTAAAATCCAGAAAACCTACACGGCAGGTTCCCAGGGACAGAAGCCGGGTTCTGTTTCCTCAAAATCCTCAGCATGACGGTGGACCTCCCAGCCTGGAGGTCGGGCAGGTGGGAGCATGTCTACGAAATTTCAGTCAGGTTTGGGCGTCCTCGGGCCTGGACCCCTGGGTTCAAGATATTGTATCTCAGGGGTACAGACTGGAGTTTCAAGAGCTTCCACCTCACAGATTATTCAAATCAGTCTTACCAGCTTTGCTGACAGAAAGGGCTATCTTACAAGAAGCCATTCAAAAATTGTAAAGGACAAATGTCATTGTTCCAGTTCCGTCTCAACTGGAAAACAAGGGTTACTACTCAAACCTTTTTGTGGTGCCGAAGCCGGACGGTTCGGTCAGACCAATTTTGAACCTCAAGTCGTTGAATCCATATTTGAGGGAATTTAAGTTCAAAATGGAATCTCTGAGAGCGGTGATCTCAGGTCTGGAGAAGGAGGAATTCCTGGTGTCCTTAGAAATCAAGGATGCATACCTACACATTCCAATTTGGCCGCCACACCAGGCTTCTCTCAGGTTTGCAGCTGACGAGAAGACTGTCCTTCCTGGGGATGATTCTCGACACGGAAGTGGTGGAGAAAGCATTGGTGATCCAATTAATGGTACGGGATGTCCTCAAGCCAGCCCGGGTATCGGTTCATCAGTGCATTCGCCTTCTGGGGAAGATGGTTGCCTCCTACAAGGCTCTACAGTACGGAATATTTCATGCAAGATCTTTCCAGCTGGATCTCCTGGACAAATGGTCAGGGTCTCATCTTCACATGCACCAGAGGATACGACTGTCGCCGAAAGCCAGAATCTCACTCCTCTGGTGGCTCTACCTCTCACCTACTGGAGGGCCGCAGGTTTAGGATTCAGAATTGGATCCTTCTAACCATGGATGCAAGTCTCAGAGGTTGGGGAGCAGTCACCCAGGGGGAAAACTTCCAAGGAAGGTGGTCAGGTCTGGAATCCAGCCTTCCGATAAACATTCTGGAACTAAGAGCCGTCTACAGGCGGCTCATCTTCTAAAAGATAGGGCTATTCAAGTTCAGTCGGACAATGTAACGACAGTGGCCTACATAAACCAACAAGGCGGTTGCTGCAATGTGGCCTACATAAACCGACAAGAGCAGAGCTGCAATGTCAGAGGTAACCAGAATCATCCTCTGGTGGAAAAGCACGCGGTAGCGCTGTCCATTATCTTCATTCCGGGAGTGGACAACTGGGAAGCGGACTTTCTCAGCAGACACGATCTCCATCCGGGAGAGTGGAGCCTCCACCCAGAGGTGTTTGCAGAAGTGACAAGTCTTTGGGGCGTACCTCAAATAGACATGATGGTCTCATGCCTCAACAAGAAGCTTCAGAGGTATTATTCCAGGTCGAGGAACCCACAGGCAGTGGCGGTGGATGCCCTTGTAATTCTGTGGGTGTTCAAGTCAGTGTATGTGTTCCCTCCACTTCCACTTATCTCAAGGATTCTCAAAATAATCAAAAGAACAAGAGTTCAGGCGATCCTCATTGCTCCGGACTGGCCAAGAAGGGCTTGATATGAGGATCTTCTGGATTTACTGCTGGAAGATCCGAGGTCTCTTCCTCTTCGAGAGGACCTTCTGCAACAGGGGCCCTCATTCCGAGTTGTTCGCTCGCCAGCTGCTTTTAGCAGCATTGCAAACGCTAGGCCGCCGCCCTCTGGGAGTGTATTTTAGCTTAGCAGAATAGCGAACGAAAGATTAGCAGAACTGCTACTAAATAATTCCTTGCAGTTTCTGAGTAGCTCCAGACCTACTCCTACATTGTGATCACCTCAGTCTGTTTAGTTCCTGGTTTGACGTCACAAACGCCCTGCGTTCGGCCAGCCACTCCTGCGTTTTTTCCTGGCACGCCTGCGTTTTTTTAGCACACTCCCTGAAAACGCCAAGTTGCCGCCCAGAAACACCCACTTCCTGTCAATCACACTACGATCACTCGAGCGTTGAAAAAACGTCGCTCGAGCTTGTGTAAGTCTCCAAAGTTTTGTGTTAAATTACTAAGCGCATGCACGCTGTGTACCATGCTCATGCGCATTTTCCACCTAATCACTGCGTTGCGAAAAACGGCAACGAGCGAACAACTCGGAATGACCACCAGGGGCCGTTCCCTTATCAAGACTTACCATGGCTACGTTTGATGGCATGGGGATTGAACGCCAGATTTTAGCTCGGAAAGGCATTCCAAAAAAGGTTATTCCTACCCTGATACAGGCTAGAAAAGGAGTAACGTCTAAACATTACCATCGCATTTGGAAAAAGTATGTGTCTTGGTGTGAATCCAAGAAGTTTCCTACGGTGGAGTTTCAACTTGGGTGGTTTCTCCTCTTTCTGCAAGCAGGTGTGGATGTGGGCCTACATTTGGACTTCATAAAAGTCCAGATTTCGGCCTTGTCCATTTTCTTCCAGAAACAGTTGGCTTCCCTCCCTGAGGTTCAGACTTTCTTGAGGTTCCCTCCCTGAGGTTCAGACTGCACATCCAGCCTCCCTTTGTGCCTCCTACGGCACCTTGGGATCTTAACGTGGTGTTGCAGTTCCTGCAATCAGATTGGTTCGAGCCTTTACAGGAGGTTGAGGTCAAGATTCTCACTTGGAAGGCAGTCACACTGTTGGCATTAGCTTCTGCTAAGCGTGTGTATCTGAATTGGGGGCTTTGTCATGCAAAAGCCCCTACTTAATTTTCCATGTAGGTAGAGCTGAGCTCATTATGCGTCAGCAATTTCTTCCGAAGGTTGTGTCGGCTTTTCATATCAACCAACCTATTGTGGTGCCAGTGGCTACTGACGCCTCAATTGCCTCAAAGTCCTTGGATGTTGTGAGGGCTTTGAAGATTTATGTGAAGAGAACTTCTCGTAACAGGAAGTCGGACTCTCTGTTTGTCCTTTATGACCCCAATAAGATTGGGTGTCCTGCTTCTAAACAGACGATTTCTCGCTGGATCAGGTTCACTATCCAGCATACTTATTCTACGGCAGGCTTGCCATGTCCAAAATCTGTAAAGGCTCACTCTACTCGTAAGGTGGGTTCTTGCTGGGCGGCTGCCCGGGGTGTCTCGGCTTTACAACTTTGCCGAGCAGCAACTTGGTCAGGGTCGAACACGTTTGCTAAGTTCTGCAAGTTCGATACTTTGGCCATTGAGGACCTAAAGTTTGGTCAATCGGTTCTGCAGGAGCCTCCGCGCTCTCCCTCCCGTACTGGGAACTTTGGTACATCCCCATGGTACTAATGTGGACCCCAGCATCCTCTAGGACGTAAGAGAAAATAGGATTTTAATTACCTACCGTTAAATCCTTTTCTTGTAGTCCGTAGAGGGTGCTGGGCGCCCACAAGGCAGTACTGAACCAGTTAACAACTGCAGGAAAAGGAAGCGGTGTTGTTACTTGATTAAGTACTGTTTTTCAGCTGTTGCTGAGGTTGTTCAGGCTAGTTCGCCTGGTTTGCCTTGTTGTGTGTGAGCTGGTGTATCACCACTATCTGTGTATTTTCTTCTCCGAAGTATGTCCGTCTCCTTGGGCACAGTTTCTAGACTGAGTCTGGTAGGAGGGGCATAGAGGGAGGAGCTTGCCCACACTATTAAACTCTTAAAGTGCTCATGGATCCTAGTGAACCAGTCTATACCCCATGGTACCAATGTGGACCCCAGCATCCTCAACGGACTATGAGAAAAGGATTTACCGGTAGGTAATTAAAATCCTATTTTTGTAATATTAGTATTATTATTTACTCTGCATTCTAAAATAGGGAATTTCAGACTAAGATTGGTCCAGTAATCTTACAAACTTGTCCTATAAGAGGAACAAGATGGCGGGAGCCTCATGACTCATGAAGAGTCATCCTTCAGCACTCAGGAGAGGAAAAACCCCCTTGTGGAGGAAACCTCTGGGGACCCATGGCTGAAGGACTGCCCATCCCTCTAGGCATTAAGAGACTATGCAGAGTTTGCCCAGACTACCCGCCCACCAAACAACCTTGCCTACCCAGCCATCCCTTCTGTAGCCTCACATTTGCTATTTTGACCTGTTTACCTGGCTGGAGAAAAACGCACCTATACGTCAATGGTGAGAGAGTGAAAAAAGAGAGTAAGAGATGAGTGAGGGGGCGGGGGGGGGGGGAGGGGACAGTCATAACCACCATAGCATACATTTCTGAATCAATCAGTGATTACAACTGCACAAATGTAGCCATTCTTGTCATGGCTACATCTTACCGCGATTGCGCCTTGTTAGGCGTCTGGACGTGTATGTGCCCCATTCACATAGATGGGAGTGGCAAATGCCGCAGCTCGGCACGGCTAGGCACAGGTGCACATAGCTGCGTCGAGGGTGCAGGTTTCCCTCAGATGTAGCCGTGATCAGCATGGCTACATCTGTATATAGTATTGGATAAAAACAAAAGCAATGATTAAAGAACAATATAATTCTCTTACATCTCTGCACATTAATAAAAATGGATCAGCCTGCAACACTGGCACACTGGGATTTAGGCAGACAGAGAGAGAGTAAAGGATTTTAATTTGCAACATTATAGGCTCACCAAACAACTCCAAGGAGATGTCATAGGTGCAGCCGCACATAAAGGATTTCATTAGGAACATTATAGGCCCATCTAGACAGCGCTCTTCAAATATCTCCAATTGCCCATTTGCAGCCACTTGTGGATGTTAACCAATGGCACTGTCCCAGTAGGTGTGAGATTTTGTTTTTATCCAATACTATGCTATCCCCAAGGTCATAAGTCATATATTATAAGTCATGCTAAAAGTCTGCCGACGTTTCGAACTAAGCTGCTCTTATCTTTGTCCAGTCGCTAACCTTCTACCAGTGTGCTATGCTGTGCCAGGCCTCTGAAAGAATATGCAAGAGACAGTAACAGCACAGCCCTGATATAGGCAGTTGCCATTATGACATCACAGCATGACCTCACACACCCAACCAGATCGGCTAAGACTGGTTATTTCTGGTTTGAGGCCTTTGTCTTTTACATGACTGACCTAAGGGAAATGTGATTTCACCTATTTAAAACTATTACATTCTGATGAGAACATTTTTATTACTACCATTTGCCCACAGTTTTGCTCGCTTAGTGGCATCTAATATTGTGATGTATATTTTATCTTGTACACATAGGGCCTGACTCCTAAATTTAGCACACCTACGGTCAGGTCTGAATCATCCCCATGGAACAAAAGAAAGGCCCAAATTATGTGATTATAGTTTTGTTTGTCATTTTTTGAAAACACAAAAACAAAACCAGTCACGGCGGTTTGGCAAAAACCAAGTACAAAGCCGGATGACGAATCAGGACCAAATCCAGCAAAAATGGTCCTGTGCACATCTCTAGTAATATTCTAAGATCTCATTGAGATTGCTAGCATTGTAAGCCTAGGTAGTGGCGTCACAAGGGGGGTGTGGCCCGCTCCCGGGTGTCACCCGCCGAGGGGTGACACCAAAATGCCGGCTCCTGCACAGTGACAGGAGCAGAGTGCTGCACTGTTATATTATGTGCAGCACTCTGCTCCTGTCACTGTGTAGGAGCCAGCACTGCAGGAACAGCACACCTGGGAGTCTTCCCTCACCTCCCACACCCCCCAGTGAAAAAAAAAAACGGGTGTCGGGATGCGAAGCCCCACCCCCTCCCAAAAAGCCTCGCCCCCTTTTCGTGCCTTCAATGGGCTTAAAACGTGTTCTGCCCGTGAAGCCCGCCCCTTTTTCCTCACTGCCGCACTGGGTGTTACAGAGGTGAGTGATGCCTCTGTGCCTAGGTATGTGCTGTTATGAGACATTCCCTTTAACTCTTGTTTGGGGAATTCAGAGTTTAATGAGTTATTCCTGTAGTTTAGCTGGTCATTCAAAACTTCGGATCAGTGCTATCATATGGTCCCTACTGGTCTGCACATGTGCACTGATGTTGCTTGCTGACTGGTAGCTGCATTAGAAGTTGTTGCATTCCACAGGAGGAGCTAGCTGCATATATCCAGTTTTGCATTCCACATGAGATGCACAGTTCGGGAGCACCAGTGCCACGTTTTACACATGGTCCCCTGAGGTTACCGGCAGAGAGGTACATCTCTGCCTGACCGATTACGTGACTTAAGTGTTGAATAGTGTTATGTTTTTTGCTTTTTTATTGTGCTTTGACCTTTGGAACCATGTGTTAATATTGTTGCTATAGGAAGTGATACCACTACCAGGCAGGTCTTCACTACCCGATCCCGGATCCGAGTCCGGCTCGGGTTTTCCCGCCTGACTCGGAAACCAGAACGAGGCAAAACATCATCATCCTGCTGTCGGATTCTCGCGGGTTTTGGATTCCATATAAGGAGTCGCCATTTTCACTCCGGCATTGGAGAGTGTGGCGAGAGAACGTGTCTCCGTCCTTAGTGTCTGTGCGGGAGGGAAAGTGGGGTGGCGATTCCAGTGCTGTATTGTGCTGCTCAGTCCACTGTAGTATCTTATGCTGCATCAGTCCAGTCACAGTGATGGTGTCCTCTGCTGCCATATGTCCAGTGCTGCTGTATAAGTCCAGTCCAGTGGTGCTGTGTTGTGCTGCCTCAGTCCATTGGTAGTGTCTTGTGCTGCATCAGTCCAGTCACAGTGGTGGTGTCCTCTGCTGCCATATGTCCAGTGCTGCTGTATAAGTCCAGTCCATTGCAGTGGTGGTGCCCTGCGCTGCTGTATAAGTCCAATGGTACTGCCGTATATGTCCAGTGATACAGCCGTATATGTCCAGTGATACTGCCGTATAATTCCAGTGGTACTGGCGTATAAATCCAGTCCAGTGATACTGCCGTATATTTCCAGTGATACTGCCATATAAATCCATTGGTACTGGCATATAAATTCAGTCCAGTGATACTGCCGTATAAATCCAGTGGTACTGGCATATAAATCCAGTCCAGTGATACTGCCTTATATGTCCAGTGGTACTGCCATATAATTCCAGTAATACTGCCGTATATATGTCCAGTGGTACTTCCGTATAAGTCCAGTCCAGTGGTACTTCCGTATAAGTCCAGTCCAGTGGTGCTGCCGTATAAGTCCAGTGATAATGCCGTATGAATCCAGTCCACTGATACTGCCGTATAAATCCAGTCCAGTGATACTGCTGTATAAATCCAGTCCAGTGGTACTGCCGTATAAGTCCAGTGGTACTGCCGTATAAGTCCAGTCGAACTGACGTATATGTCCAGTGATACTGCCGTATAAATCCAGTGGTACTGCCGTATATGTCCAGTGGTACTGCCATATAATTCCAGTGAAACTGCCGTATATGTCCAGTGGTACTGCTGTGTAAATCCAGTCCAATGGTACTGCCGTATAAGTCCAGTCCAGTGGTGCTGCCATATACGTTCAGTGGTGCTGTCCTGTGCTGTATATTATTTACGCCAAATAAAGGGGTTATTAATATTTAATCCAAATAATTTTTACAGGGTTTACCCTGTGTGGTGTAGAGGTACGCTCTCCTGTGCTGCATTTTATTATATAACTCCAGAAAAATAATGCAGAACAAAAATTTGGAGGATAAAATAATGAAAGATCAAGAACCACTTCCTCCTACTGCTGCTGCTGTTGTTGCTGCTGGGAGTCGATCGTCATCCCAGAGGGGAGGTCAGAAGACCCCTTGTACTACTTCAACTAAGCAATTGACTGTCCAACAGTCTTTTGCGAGGAAGATGAAATATGACAGGAGTCACCCTGTTGCAAAGTGGATTACTGAGGCCATAACAACTATGCTGGTGTTAGACGTGCGTCCGGTATCCGCCATTAAGCGCATTGGGACTGCAGTGCCAACTCTAGATGGGCCAGGTGTTTGTGCTGCACACTTGTGTAGCTTAGCTTAGTCATACAGCTACCTCATTGCACCTCTTTTACTTCTTTGCATGATGTGCTGTTTGGGGACTGCCGTATAAGTCCAGGGATTCTGCCGTATACGTCCAGTCCAGTGGTGCTATCTTGTGCTGCATCAGTCCAGTGGTGGTATCCTGTGCTGTATATTATTTACACCAAATAAAAGGGTTATATACATTACTTTTACTTTTATTATGTGCTGCATATTATTATAATTTTACAGGCTTTGCCGCGTGTGTGTGTGTGTGTGTGTGTGTGTGTGTGTGTGTGTGTGTGTGTGTGTGGTTAGGGGTACGCTCTCTTGTGCCACCAATATTGTGTGTGTATTACATTTGGGCAAATTCCAGCACGTCTCATGTATTTTGTGCTGCACACTTGTGTCGCTTAGCTTAGTCATACAGCTACCTCATTGCAGCTCTTTTACTTCTTTGCATGATGTGCTGTTTGGGGACAATTTTTTTGTAAGTGCCAACCTGTCTGCCACTGCAGTGCCACTCCTAGATGGGTCAGGTGATTGTGCCGCACACTTGTGTCGCTTAGCTTAGTCATACAGGTACTACATTACACCTCTTTTTCTTCTTTGCATGATGTGTTGTTTGGGGCCTATTTTTTAAAAGTGCCATCCTGTCTGCCACTTCAGTGCCACTCCTAGATGGGCGAGGTGTTTGTGCCGCCCACTTGTGTTTCTTAGCTTAATCATCCAGCCACCTCGGTGCAACCTTTTGGCCTAAAAACAATATTGTGAGGTGTTCAGAATAGACTGGAAATGAGTGGAAATTAATGTTATTGCGGTCAATAATACCATAGGATCAAAATTACCCCCAAATTCTGTGATTTTAGCTGTTTTAGCTGTTTTTTTCAAAAATCATCCAGATCCAAAACCAAAACTCGAAAGGGTGGTTTTGGCAAAACCAATCCAGGTCCAAAACACGAGCATGGAACCGAAACCAAAACACGAAAAGTGCCCGCCGCACATCTCTAAATTAAACTACTGTACATGTAGTTTGACGCCTTTTTGCTCATTATACTGTTAGTATAAACATACTTGCCTACTCTCCCTCATTCTGCAGGAGACTCCCTTAAATAGAAGCAATCTCCCTGACTCCCTGAATAGTCCAGCAATCTCCCTGATTGCTCCTGAACCCCATTGTGCAGCTGTTATATTCTTGGGGGGCAAAAATAAATCACAGATACAAGTACATACATTCAAATGGGAACATCAGTGCCATTTCCCTGCATTGGTTATAAAACACAATAATCCCTATGGCTACATGCCTATGGCTACATGCATTTTAAATGAAGTTTCTTGTGGCCACTTACAGTATGTGGAACCTCTTATAAAGCACAATACATGAACAAATTCTGCAAAACATAAGAGTCTTTTCTTCAAAAAGTAGATCTTACTTTCTTTGGGGCTCATTTACATTTGTATGTAAGTCATTTTTATGACACACCGCTCAGATGTAGCAGTACACGTCCGCACTGATAGGTGTTACTTTCACATCTCCCTGAAATGCTTTTTCAAAAGTAGGCAAGTATGTTTCACCCAGTGGTGAAATGAGCGATGTGCTAGATTGTGCCTGCATGCAGGCCAATCTAGCACCGGCGATAGCAACTTGTGGGATCGCGCATTGCTGTCACCGGCACCCCTACACATGGAACAATGTGTTCTTAATTTCTAAGCAATGTAGTCAGATTGCTTAGAAATTAAGTGAACATCGCTCCGTGTGTACCCCCCTTTAAAGAAGATTATATTGCCACAGCCTTTTCCTTGCCAATCTTAAAAGTTATGGAAGATTTTCATCTCCTACCCCTCTGTGTCTCCAGCTGTCTCATTCTGCCGTGTCTCTCCAGCAGTCTGTTTCCCCCCTATGTCTCTCAAGCAGCCTCATACACAACCCCCCGCCCTGTGACTCTCTAGCAGCCCCAGCCCCCCTCCCGCCTTGTTACTCTCCAGCAGCCCCAGCTCCCCCCTGTATCTCTCCATAGCCTTATTCACCCCATTGTGTCTCTCAAACATCCTCAGCTCCCTCAACCCCACCCAAGTGATTGTCCCTGGCCTCCCTCAGCTCGCCCCACCCCTTTGTCGCTACATAGCCTTAGCTCCCACATGTCTCTTCAGCAACCACAACTTCCTCCCTGTGTTTCTCTGGCAGCCTCGGATTCCCCCTTGTGTCTCTCCAGCAGCCCCAGCTTCCCCCGGTGTCTCTCTGGCAGCCTCAGCACCCCCCTTACCCCCCCCCCCCTCCCTGAGACTCTCCAGCAGCCCCAGCTCTCCCGTGTCTGTCCATAGCCATATTCATCCCACCGTGTCTCTCAAACATCCTAGTGACTATCAATGGTCTCCTCAGCTTGCCCCCACCCCACTTGTCGCTACATAGCCTTAGAGCCTTAGCTCCCCTGTGTCTCTCTGGCAGACACTTGCCTCACTAACACTAGTCTCTGGTCTTCTGCTTGCTCTGCTGAGCTACTCATCGCAGTGGTGGTGGCTCCTACTCTGTTCTTCAGTTGCAGAAAACATATATGAACTTATACTGCACCAAAACTCTCCCCAAAAAGATATATTCCTCTGGGTGATGTCCCGGAGACCTAGCCCCATCATGCCAGTGCTTGCTGAATTTTCCGGCAGCGCAGCTTGAAACTCCTAGGGAACACTGGACTGGCCCAGGGTATGGGGTGGAAGAAGAGGCCTGGCCCCTCAGAATTTCCCTTGTTGCCAGTCCTGGATCTATAGGAGAGCAGCACAGTGTGATCAGGTTGGTCTCCTCCACCAGCTGGCGGCCAAACACACTCCTGGCAGCTGCAGATATGGATGTCAGTAATTGTTATTTAGCACAGACAGAGATGCCAGGAAGCATCCATTACATGAAGAGTGTGGCTGAGGGCAGCCCTGGAACACTAAAGGAGTCACTGTACTCAGTAGCAGCTGAGATTAGGGGATTCAGCATGGAGATTCGGAGAGTGTAGTAGTAGCATCTGAGATGAGAGCAATGAGTGTGATTCAGCATGGAGATTGGGAGAGTGTACCAGTAGCATCTGAGATGATGGGAGTGAGTGTGATTCAGCATGGAGATTGGGAGGGTGTACCAGTAGCATCTGCGATAATGGGAGTGAGTTTGATTCAGCATGGAGATTGGGAGAGTGTACCAGTGGCATCTGAGATGAGGGGAGCGAGTTTGATTCAGCATGGAGATTGGGAGGGTGTACCAGTAGCATCTGAGATGAGAGGAGTGAGTGTGATTCAGCATGGAGATTGGGAGGGTGTACCAGTAGCATCTGCGATGAGAGGAGTGAGTGTGATTCAGCATGGAGATTGGGAGGGTGTACCAGTAGCATCTGAGATGAGGGGAGCGAGTTTGATTCAGCATGGAGATTGGGAGGGTGTACCAGTAGCATCTGAGATGAGGGGAGTGAGTGTGATTCAGCATGGAGATTGGGAGAGTGTACCAGTAGCATCTGAGACGAGAGGAGTGAGTGTGATTCAGCATGGAGATTGGGAGGGTGTACCAGTAGCATCTGAGATGAGGGGAGTGAGTGCGATTCAGCATGGAGATTGGGAGGGTGTACCAGTAGCATCTGAGATGAGAGGAGTGAGTGTGATTCAGCATGGAGATTGGGAGAGTGAACCAGTAGCATCTGAGATGAGGGGAGCGAGTTTGATTCAGCATGGAGATTGGGAGGGTGTACCAGTAGCATCTGAGACGAGAGGAGTGAGTGTGATTCAGCATGGAGATTGGAAAGGTGTACCAGTAGCATCTGAGATGAGGAGAGCGAGTGTGATTCAGCATGGAGATTGGGAGGGTGTACCAGTAGCATCTGAGCTGATGGGAGTGAGTGTGATTCAGCATGGAGATTGGGAGGGTGTACCAGTAGCATCAGAGATGAGGGGAGCGAGTGTGATTCAGCATGGAGATTGGGAGGGTGTACCAGTAGCATCTGAGCTGATGGGAGTGAGTGTGATTCAGCATGGAGATTGGGAGGGTGTACCAGTAGCATCTGAGATGAGGGGAGCGAGTTTGATTCAGCATGGAGATATGGAGGGTGTACCAGTAGCATCTGAGATGAGAGGAATGAGTGTGATTCAGCATGGAGATTGGGAGGGTGTACCAGTAGCATCTGAGATGAGGGGAGCGAGTGTGATTCAGCATGGAGATTGGGAGGGTGTACCAGTAGCATCTGAGCTGATGGGAGTGAGTGTGATTCAGCATGGAGATTGGGAGGGTGTACCAGTAGCATCTGAGATGAGGGGAGCGAGTGTGATTCAGCATGGAGATTGGGAGGGTGTGCCAGTAGCATCTGAGATGAGAGGAATGAGTGTGATTCAGCATGGAGATATGGAGTGTGAACCAGTAGCATCTGAGATGAGTGCAGCGATTGTGATTCAGCATGGAGATATGGAGTGTGAACCAGTAGCATCTGAGATGAGTGCAGCGAGTGTGATTCAGCATGGAGATATGGAGGGTGAACCAGTAGCATCTGAGATGAGAGGAATGAGTGTGATTCAGCATGGAGATTGGGAGGGTGTACCAGTAGCATCTGAGATGAGGGGAGCGAGTGTGATGCAGCATGGAGATTGGGAGGGTGTGCCAGTAGCATCTGAGATGAGAGGAATGAGTGTGATTCAGCATGGAGATATGGAGTGTGAACCAGTAGCATCTGAGATGAGTGCAGCGAGTGTGATTCAGCATGGAGATATGGAGGGTGTACCAGTGGCATCTGAGATGAGGGGAGCGAGTGTGATTCAGCATGGAGATTGGGAGGGTGTACCAGTAGCATCTGAGATGATGGGAGTGAGTGTGATGCAGCATGGAGATTGGGAGGGTGTACCAGTAGCATCTGAGATGAGTGCACGAGTGTGATTCAGCATGGAGATATGGAGGGTGTACCAGTGGCATCTGAGATGAGTGCAGCGAGTGTGATTCAGCATGGAGATTGGGAGGGTGTACCAGTAGCATCTGAGATGATGGGAGTGAGTGTGATGCAGCATGGAGATTGGGAGGGTGTACCAGTAGCATCTGAGATGAGTGCACGAGTGTGATTCAGCATGGAGATTGGGAGGGTGTACCAGTAGCATCTGAGATGAGTGCAGCGAGTGTGATTCAGCATGGAGATATGGAGGGTGAACCAGTAGCATCTGAGATGAGAGGAATGAGTGTGATTCAGCATGGAGATTGGGAGGGTGTACCAGTAGCATCTGAGATGAGGGGAGCGAGTGTGATGCAGCATGGAGATTGGGAGGGTGTGCCAGTAGCATCTGAGATGAGAGGAATGAGTGTGATTCAGCATGGAGATATGGAGTGTGAACCAGTAGCATCTGAGATGAGTGCAGCGAGTGTGATTCAGCATGGAGATATGGAGGGTGTACCAGTGGCATCTGAGATGAGGGGAGCGAGTGTGATTCAGCATGGAGATTGGGAGGGTGTACCAGTAGCATCTGAGATGATGGGAGTGAGTGTGATGCAGCATGGAGATTGGGAGGGTGTACCAGTAGCATCTGAGATGAGTGCACGAGTGTGATTCAGCATGGAGATATGGAGGGTGTACCAGTGGCATCTGAGATGAGTGCAGCGAGTGTGATTCAGCATGGAGATTGGGAGGGTGTACCAGTAGCATCTGAGATGATGGGAGTGAGTGTGATGCAGCATGGAGATTGGGAGGGTGTACCAGTAGCATCTGAGATGAGTGCACGAGTGTGATTCAGCATGGAGATTGGGAGGGTGTACCAGTAGCATCTGAGATGAGTGCAGCGAGTGTGATTCAGCATGGAGATTGGGAGGGTGTACCAGTAGCATCTGAGATGATGGGAGTGAGTGTGATGCAGCATGGAGATTGGGAGGGTGTGCCAGTAGCATCTGAGATGAGAGGAATGAGTGTGATTCAGCATGGAGATTGGGAGGGTGTACCAGTAGCATCTGAGATGAGTGCAGCGAGTGTGATTCAGCAAGGAGATTGGGAGGGTGTACCAGTAGCATCTGAGATGAGGGGAGCGAGTGTGATTCAGCATGGAGATATGGAGTGTGAACCAGTAGCATCTGAGATGATGGGAGTGAGTGTGATGCAGCATGGAGATTGGGAGGGTGTGCCAGTAGCATCAGAGATGAGAGGAATGAGTGTGATTCAGCATGGAGATTGGGAGGGTGTACCAGTAGCATCTGAGATGAGTGCAGCGAGTGTGATTCAGCATGGAGATATGGAGGGTGTACCAGTGGCATCTGAGATGAGGGGAGCGAGTGTGATTCAGCATGGAGATTGGGAGGGTGTACCAGTAGCATCTGAGATGAGTGCAGCGAGTGTGATTCAGCATGGAGATTGGGAGGGTGTACCAGTAGCATCTGAGATGAGAGGAATGAGTGTGATTCAGCATGGAGATTGGGAGGGTTTGCCAGTAGCATCTGAGATGAGAGGAGCAAGTGTGATTCAGCATGGAGATATGGAGTGTGAACCAGTAGCATCTGAGATGAGTGCAGCGAGTGTGATTCAGCATGGAGATTGGGAGGGTGTACCAGTAGCATCTGCGATGAGGGGAATGAGTGCGATTCAGCATGGAGATTGGGAGGGTGTACCAGTAGCATCTGAGATGATGGGAGTGAGTGTGATGCAGCATGGAGATTGGGAGGGTGTACCAGTAGCATCTGAGATGATGGGAGCGAGTGTGATTCAGCATGGAGATATGGAGTGTGAACCAGTAGCATCTGAGATGAGTGCAGCGAGTGTGATTCAGCATGGAGATTGGGAGGGTATACCAGTAGCATCTGAGATGAGAGGAATGAGTGTGATTCAGCATGGAGATTGGGAGGGTGTACCAGTAGCATCTGAGATGAGTGCAGCGAGTGTGATTCAGCATGGAGAATGGGAGGGTGTACCAGTAGCATCTGAGATGAGAGGAGCGAGTGTGATTCAGCATGGAGATATGGAGTGTGAACCAGTAGCATCTGAGATGAGTGCAGCGAGTGTGATTCAGCATGGAGATTGGGAGGGTATACCAGTAGCATCTGAGATGAGTGCACGAGTGTGATTCAGCATGGAGATTGGGAGGGTGTACCAGTAGCATCTGAGATGAGTGCAGCGAGTGTGATTCAGCATGGAGATTGGGAGGGTGTACCAGTAGCATCTGAGCTGATGGGAGTGAGTGTGATGCAGCATGGAGATTGGGAGGGTGTACCAGTAGCATCTGAGATGATGGGAGTGAGTGTGATGCAGCATGGAGATTGGGAGGGTGTGCCAGTAGCATCTGAGATGAGAGGAATGAGTGTGATTCAGCATGGAGATTGGGAGGGTGTACCAGTAGCATCTGAGATGATGGGAGTGAGTGTGATGCAGCATGTAGATTGGGAGGGTGTACCAGTAGCATCTGAGATGAGAGGAATGAGTGTGATTCAGCATGGAGATTGGGAGGGTGTACCAGTAGCATCTGAGATGAGTGCAGCGAGTGTGATTAAGCATGGAGATTGGGAGGGTGTACCAGTAGCATCTGAGATGATGGGACTGAGTGTGATGCAGCATGGAGATTGGGAGGGTGTACCAGTAGCATCTGAGATGAGTGCACGAGTGTGATTCAGCATGGAGATTGGCAGGGTGTACCAGTAGCATCTGAGATGAGTGCAGCGAGTGTGATTCAGCATGGAGATTGGGAGGGTGTACCAGTAGCATCTGAGATGATGGGAGTGAGTGTGATGCAGCATGGAGATTGGGAGGGTGTGCCAGTAGCATCTGAGATGAGAGGAATGAGTGTGATTCAGCATGGAGATTGGGAGGGTGTACCAGTAGCATCTGAGATGAGTGCAGCGAGTGTGATTCAGGAAGGAGATTGGGAGGGTGTACCAGTAGCATCTGAGATGAGGGGAGCGAGTGTCATTCAGCATGGAGATATGGAGGGTGTACTAGTAGCATCTGAGATGATGGGAGTGAGTGTGATGCAGCATGGAGATTGGGAGGGTGTACCAGTAGCATCTGAGATGAGTGCAGCGAGTGTGATTCAGCATGGAAATTGGGAGGGTGTACCAGTAGCATCTGAGATGAGAGGAATGAGTGTGATTCAGCATGGAGATTGGGAGGGTGTGCCAGTAGCATCTGAGATGATGGGAGTGAGTGTGATGCAGCATGGAGATTGGGAGGGTGTGCCAGTAGCATCTGAGATGAGAGGAATGAGTGTGATTCAGCATGGAGATTGGGAGGGTGTACCAGTAGCATCTGAGATGAGTGCAGCGAGTGTGATTCAGCATGGAGATTGGGAGGGTGTACCAGTAGCATCTGAGATGAGTGCAGCGAGTGTGATTCAGCATGGAGATATGGAGGGTGTACCAGTGGCATCTGAGATGAGGGGAGCGAGTGTGATTCAGCATGGAGATTGGGAGGGTGTACCAGTAGCATCTGAGATGAGTGCAGCGAGTGTGATTCAGCATGGAGATTGGGAGGGTGTACCAGTAGCATCTGAGATGAGAGGAATGAGTGTGATTCAGCATGGAGATTGGGAGGGTTTGCCAGTAGCATCTGAGATGAGAGGAGCAAGTGTGATTCAGCATGGAGATATGGAGTGTGAACCAGTAGCATCTGAGATGAGTGCAGCGAGTGTGATTCAGCATGGAGATTGGGAGGGTGTACCAGTAGCATCTGCGATGAGGGGAATGAGTGCGATTCAGCATGGAGATTGGGAGGGTGTACCAGTAGCATCTGAGATGATGGGAGTGAGTGTGATGCAGCATGGAGATTGGGAGGGTGTACCAGTAGCATCTGAGATGATGGGAGCGAGTGTGATTCAGCATGGAGATATGGAGTGTGAACCAGTAGCATCTGAGAAGAGTGCAGCGAGTGTGATTCAGCATGGAGATTGGGAGGGTATACCAGTAGCATCTGAGATGAGAGGAATGAGTGTGATTCAGCATGGAGATTGGGAGGGTGTACCAGTAGCATCTGAGATGAGTGCAGCGAGTGTGATTCAGCATGGAGATTGGGAGGGTGTACCAGTAGCATCTGAGATGAGTGCAGCGAGTGTGATTCAGCATGGAGATTGGGAGGGTGTACCAGTAGCATCTGAGCTGATGGGAGTGAGTGTGATGCAGCACGGAGATTGGGAGGGTGTACCAGTAGCATCTGAGATGATGGGAGTGAGTGTGATGCAGCATGGAGATTGGGAGGGTGTGCCAGTAGCATCTGAGATGAGAGGAATGAGTGTGATTCAGCATGGAGATTGGGAGGGTGTACCAGTAGCATCTGAGATGATGGGAGTGAGTGTGATGCAGCATGTAGATTGGGAGGGTGTACCAGTAGCATCTGAGATGAGAGGAATGAGTGTGATTCAGCATGGAGATTGGGAGGGTGTACCAGTAGCATCTGAGATGAGTGCAGCGAGTGTGATTAAGCATGGAGATTGGGAGGGTGTACCAGTAGCATCTGAGATGATGGGACTGAGTGTGATGCAGCATGGAGATTGGGAGGGTGTACCAGTAGCATCTGAGATGAGTGCACGAGTGTGATTCAGCATGGAGATTGGCAGGGTGTACCAGTAGCATCTGAGATGAGTGCAGCGAGTGTGATTCAGCATGGAGATTGGGAGGGTGTACCAGTAGCATCTGTGATGATGGGAGTGAGTGTGATGCAGCATGGAGATTGGGAGGGTGTGCCAGTAGCATCTGAGATGAGTGCAGCGAGTGTGATTCAGGAAGGAGATTGGGAGGGTGTACCAGTAGCATCTGAGATGAGGGGAGCGAGTGTCATTCAGCATGGAGATATGGAGGGTGTACTAGTAGCATCTGAGATGATGGGAGTGAGTGTGATGCAGCATGGAGATTGGGAGGGTGTACCAGTAGCATCTGAGATGAGTGCAGCGAGTGTGATTCAGCATGGAGATTGGGAGGGTGTACCAGTAGCATCTGAGATGAGAGGAATGAGTGTGATTCAGCATGGAGATTGGGAGGGTGTGCCAGTAGCATCTGAGATGATGGGAGTGAGTGTGATGCAGCATGGAGATTGGGAGGGTGTGCCAGTAGCATCTGAGATGAGAGGAATGAGTGTGATTCAGCATGGAGATTGGGAGGGTGTACCAGTAGCATCTGAGATGAGTGCAGCGAGTGTGATTCAGCATGGAGATTGGGAGGGTGTACCAGTAGCATCTGAGATGAGTGCAGCGAGTGTGATTCAGCATGGAGATATGGAGGGTGTACCAGTGGCATCTGAGATGAGGGGAGCGAGTGTGATTCAGCATGGAGATTGGGAGGGTGTACCAGTAGCATCTGAGATGAGTGCAGCGAGTGTGATTCAGCATGGAGATTGGGAGGGTGTACCAGTAGCATCTGAGATGAGAGGAATGAGTGTGATTCAGCGTGGAGATTGGGAGGGTGTGCCAGTAGCATCTGAGATGAGAGGAGCAAGTGTGATTCAGCATGGAGATATGGAGTGTGAACCAGTAGCATCTGAGATGAGTGCAGCGAGTGTGATTCAGCATGGAGATTGGGAGGGTGTACCAGTAGCATCTGCGATGAGGGGAATGAGTGCGATTCAGCATGGAGATTGGGAGGGTGTACCAGTAGCATCTGAGATGATGGGAGTGAGTGTGATGCAGCATGGAGATTGGGAGGGTGTACCAGTAGCATCTGAGATGATGGGAGCGAGTGTGATTCAGCATGGAGATATGGAGTGTGAACCAGTAGCATCTGAGATGAGTGCAGCGAGTGTGATTCAGCATGGAGATTGGGAGGGTATACCAGTAGCATCTGAGATGAGAGGAATGAGTGTGATTCAGCATGGAGATTGGGAGGGTGTACCAGTAGCATCTGAGATGAGTGCAGCGAGTGTGATTCAGCATGGAGAATGGGAGGGTGTACCAGTAGCATCTGAGATGAGAGGAATGAGTGTGATTCAGCATGGAGATTGGGAGGGTGTGCCAGTAGCATCTGAGATGAGAGGAGCGAGTGTGATTCAGCATGGAGATATGGAGTGTGAACCAGTAGCATCTGAGATGAGTGCAGCGAGTGTGATTCAGCATGGAGATTGGGAGGGTATACCAGTAGCATCTGAGATGAGTGCACGAGTGTGATTCAGCATGGAGATTGGGAGGGTGTACCAGTAGCATCTGAGATGAGTGCAGCGAGTGTGATTCAGCATGGAGATTGGGAGGGTGTACCAGTAGCATCTGAGATGATGGGAGTGAGTGTGATGCAGCATGTAGATTGGGAGGGTGTACCAGTAGCATCTGAGATGAGAGGAATGAGTGTGATTCAGCATGGAGATTGGGAGGGTGTACCAGTAGCATCTGAGATGAGAGGAATGAGTGTGATTCAGCATGGAGATTGGGAGGGTGTACCAGTAGCATCTGAGATGAGTGCAGCGAGTGTGATTCAGCATGGAGATTGGGAGGGTGTACCAGTAGCATCTGAGATGATGGGACTGAGTGTGATGCAGCATGGAGATTGGGAGGGTGTACCAGTAGCATCTGAGATGAGTTCAGCGAGTGTGATTCAGCATGGAGATTGGGAGGGTGTACTAGTAGCATCTGAGCTGATGGGAGTGAGTGTGATGCAGCATGGAGATTGGGAGGGTGTACCAGTAGCATCTGAGATGATGGGAGTGAGTGTGATGCAGCATGGAGATTGGGAGGGTGTACCAGTAGCATCTGAGATGAGAGGAATGAGTGTGATTCAGCATGGAGATTGGGAGGGTGTACTAGTAGCATCTGAGCTGATGGGAGTGAGTGTGATGCAGCATGGAGATTGGGAGGGTGTACCAGTAGCATCTGAGATGATGGGAGTGAGTGTGATGCAGCATGGAGATTGGGAGGGTGTGCCAGTAGCATCTGAGATGAGAGGAATGAGTGTGATTCAGCATGGAGATTGGGAGGGTGTACCAGTAGCATCTGAGATGATGGGAGTGAGTGTGATGCAGCATGTAGATTGGGAGGGTGTACCAGTAGCATCTGAGATGAGAGGAATGAGTGTGATTCAGCATGGAGATTGGGAGGGTGTACCAGTAGCATCTGAGATGAGTGCAGCGAGTGTGATTAAGCATGGAGATTGGGAGGGTGTACCAGTAGCATCTGAGATGATGGGACTGAGTGTGATGCAGCATGGAGATTGGGAGGGTGTACCAGTAGCATCTGAGATGAGTGCACGAGTGTGATTCAGCATGGAGATTGGCAGGGTGTACCAGTAGCATCTGAGATGAGTGCAGCGAGTGTGATTCAGCATGGAGATTGGGAGGGTGTACCAGTAGCATCTGAGATGATGGGAGTGAGTGTGATGCAGCATGGAGATTGGGAGGGTGTGCCAGTAGCATCTGAGATGAGAGGAATGAGTGTGATTCAGCATGGAGATTGGGAGGGTGTACCAGTAGCATCTGAGATGAGTGCAGCGAGTGTGATTCAGGAAGGAGATTGGGAGGGTGTACCAGTAGCATCTGAGATGAGGGGAGCGAGTGTCATTCAGCATGGAGATATGGAGGGTGTACTAGTAGCATCTGAGATGATGGGAGTGAGTGTGATGCAGCATGGAGATTGGGAGGGTGTACCAGTAGCATCTGAGATGAGTGCAGCGAGTGTGATTCAGCATGGAGATTGGGAGGGTGTACCAGTAGCATCTGAGATGAGAGGAATGAGTGTGATTCAGCATGGAGATTGGGAGGGTGTGCCAGTAGCATCTGAGATGATGGGAGTGAGTGTGATGCAGCATGGAGATTGGGAGGGTGTGCCAGTAGCATCTGAGATGAGAGGAATGAGTGTGATTCAGCATGGAGATTGGGAGGGTGTACCAGTAGCATCTGAGATGAGTGCAGCGAGTGTGATTCAGCATGGAGATTGGGAGGGTGTACCAGTAGCATCTGAGATGAGTGCAGCGAGTGTGATTCAGCATGGAGATATGGAGGGTGTACCAGTGGCATCTGAGATGAGGGGAGCGAGTGTGATTCAGCATGGAGATTGGGAGGGTGTACCAGTAGCATCTGAGATGAGTGCAGCGAGTGTGATTCAGCATGGAGATTGGGAGGGTGTACCAGTAGCATCTGAGATGAGAGGAATGAGTGTGATTCAGCGTGGAGATTGGGAGGGTGTGCCAGTAGCATCTGAGATGAGAGGAGCAAGTGTGATTCAGCATGGAGATATGGAGTGTGAACCAGTAGCATCTGAGATGAGTGCAGCGAGTGTGATTCAGCATGGAGATTGGGAGGGTGTACCAGTAGCATCTGCGATGAGGGGAATGAGTGCGATTCAGCATGGAGATTGGGAGGGTGTACCAGTAGCATCTGAGATGATGGGAGTGAGTGTGATGCAGCATGGAGATTGGGAGGGTGTACCAGTAGCATCTGAGATGATGGGAGCGAGTGTGATTCAGCATGGAGATATGGAGTGTGAACCAGTAGCATCTGAGATGAGTGCAGCGAGTGTGATTCAGCATGGAGATTGGGAGGGTATACCAGTAGCATCTGAGATGAGAGGAATGAGTGTGATTCAGCATGGAGATTGGGAGGGTGTACCAGTAGCATCTGAGATGAGTGCAGCGAGTGTGATTCAGCATGGAGAATGGGAGGGTGTGCCAGTAGCATCTGAGATGAGAGGAATGAGTGTGATTCAGCATGGAGATTGGGAGGGTGTGCCAGTAGCATCTGAGATGAGAGGAGCGAGTGTGATTCAGCATGGAGATATGGAGTGTGAACCAGTAGCATCTGAGATGAGTGCAGCGAGTGTGATTCAGCATGGAGATTGGGAGGGTATACCAGTAGCATCTGAGATGAGTGCACGAGTGTGATTCAGCATGGAGATTGGGAGGGTGTACCAGTAGCATCTGAGATGAGTGCAGCGAGTGTGATTCAGCATGGAGATTGGGAGGGTGTACCAGTAGCATCTGAGATGATGGGAGTGAGTGTGATGCAGCATGTAGATTGGGAGGGTGTACCAGTAGCATCTGAGATGAGAGGAATGAGTGTGATTCAGCATGGAGATTGGGAGGGTGTACCAGTAGCATCTGAGATGAGAGGAATGAGTGTGATTCAGCATGGAGATTGGGAGGGTGTACCAGTAGCATCTGAGATGAGTGCAGCGAGTGTGATTCAGCATGGAGATTGGGAGGGTGTACCAGTAGCATCTGAGATGATGGGACTGAGTGTGATGCAGCATGGAGATTGGGAGGGTGTACCAGTAGCATCTGAGATGAGTTCAGCGAGTGTGATTCAGCATGGAGATTGGGAGGGTGTACTAGTAGCATCTGAGCTGATGGGAGTGAGTGTGATGCAGCATGGAGATTGGGAGGGTGTACCAGTAGCATCTGAGATGATGGGAGTGAGTGTGATGCAGCATGGAGATTGGGAGGGTGTACCAGTAGCATCTGAGATGAGAGGAATGAGTGTGATTCAGCATGGAGATTGGGAGGGTGTACCAGTAGCATCTGAGATGAGTGCAGCGAGTGTGATTCAGCATGGAGATTGGGAGGGTGTACCAGTAGCATCTGCGATGAGGGGAATGAGTGCGATTCAGCATGGAGATTGGGAGGGTGTACCAGTAGCATCTGAGATGAGTGCAGCGAGTGTGATTCAGCATGGAGATTGGGAGGGTGTACCAGTAGCATCTGAGATGAAAGGAATGAGTGTGATTCAGCATGGAGATTGGGAGGGTGTACCAGTAGCATCTGAGATGAGTGCAGCGAGTGTGATTCAGCATGGAGATTGGGAGGGTGTACCAGTAGCATCTGAGATGATGGGACTGAGTGTGATGCAGCATGGAGATTGGGAGGGTGTACCAGTAGCATCTGAGATGACGGGAGTGAGTGTGATGCAGCATGGAGATTGGGAGGGTGTACCAGTAGCATCTGAGATGAGAGGAATGAGTGTGATTCAGCATGGAGATTGGGAGGGTGTGCCAGTAGCATCTGAGATGAGAGGAGCAAGTGTGATTCAGCATGGAGATATGGAGTGTGAACCAGTAGCATCTGAGATGAGTGCAGCGAGTGTGATTCAGCATGGAGATTGGGAGGGTGTACCAGTAGCATCTGCGATGAGGGGAATGAGTGCGATTCAGCATGGATATTGGGAGGGTGTACCAGTAGCATCTGAGATGATGGGACTGAGTGTGATTCAGCATGGAGATTGGGAGGGTGTACCAGTAGCATCTGAGATGAGAGGAATGAGTGTGATTCAGCATGGAGACTGGGAGGGTGTACCAGTAGCATCTGCGATGAGGGGAATGAGTGCGATTCAGCATGGAGATTGGGAGGGTGTGCCAGTAGCATCTGAGATGATGGGAGTGAGTGTGATTCAGCATGGAGATTGGGAGGGTGTACCAGTAGCATCTGAGATGAGAGGAATGAGTGTGATTCAGCATGGAGATTGGGAGGGTGTACCAGTAGCATCTGAGATGATGGGACTGAGTGTGATTCAGCATGGAGATTGGGAGGGTGTACCAGTAGCATCTGAGATGATGGGAGTGAGTGTGATTCAGCATGGAGATTGGGAGGGTGTACCAGTAGCATCTGAGATGATGGGACTGAGTGTGATGCAGCATGGAGATTGGGAGGGTGTACCAGTAGCATCTGAGATGATGGGAGCGAGTGTGATTCAGCATGGAGATTGGGAGGGTGTACCAGTAGCATCTGAGATGATGGGACTGAGTGTGATTCAGCATGGAGATTGGGAGGGTGTACCAGTAGCATCTGAGATGATGGGAGCGAGTGTGATGCAGCATGGAGATTGGGAGGGTATACCAGTAGCATCTGAGATGAGAGGAATTAGTGTGATTCAGCATGGAGATATGGAGTGTGAACCAGTAGCATCTGAGATGAGTGCAGCGAGTGTGATTCAGCATGGAGATATGGAGGGTATACCAGTAGCATCTGCGATGAGGGGAGTGAGTGCGATTCAGCATGGAGATTGGGAGGGTGAGCTAATAGCATCTGAGATGAGGCTACTATGGGCTAGCACCATCTGCAGATGGCATTAGCTGCCAGGGGCAGGCTCCAGGAAGGCTTTGCATTCCCAATCTTGGTAAATCTGACAGTTTAAAGCAGGTGCACACTTCAAGAAATAAGAAAACTAATCAGAACAATTATAATAAACTTTTTTTTTCTTTCTTTGTGTTAGTCCCATTGTCTCTGCGGCACAATAGACTCTAGTAGTGCGTGCGCAGGTCTCCAGAAACATGGAGCCTGCCATGTTCCCGGTGACCAATTTCTACCGCACGTGTGCTATTCACTGGGAGAACTGCCACTGCTCCATGTTCTGATTGAGAGGGTGTGCGATGTTGGGCCCTCTTGGACCCGAGAACCCGTCTGCACATCACACACTCCACCCATTATAGATAATCCCATGATTCTTTGCATAGTTCTTGCTTCCATTGCTTGTGTTCAGCAGGGTCTCACTTGCTACATTTCAGAAAAGTAAATGAATAGAAATGAGTGATGAGAATATTTATATATAAACCATCCAATACCTGCTGCTTCTCTCCCTTATTCCTCTCTTTCATCAGTTTAGTTTCCCCAGCCTGAGATATCACTGCTCCCAATACAGCAAAGGGCAGCAGCCCTACGAATCATTATTTATTCCACATTTAAATCCTATGTGTGGTACGTCCCCATGTGTGCACTACTGTGATTTGAAAATCTGGTGGGTAATTTCAGTAATTTGCACCTAATTCCGTGTGACTCCTCTGGCTGTAAGGTGTAGAGCTGACACTGTGCCGCAGTCTGCTGCTGCAGCAGCTTCCTCACATATTAGTGGTTTTCACTGAGATTTCCGTTGAACTGTAGCTTTCTACTTCTCCATTTTGCTTCCAGTTCCTCTTCAGTTCACTCTACACTATGTAAATACGTTTTAAACTTTTGACCTTTTATTCCTTTTATTTCTCCGACGTAAAATGACAATATGTTTTATATGAAGTTGCCACCTAATCAATTTCATAGATACATGAGAATGTATGTTTATAGTTTTCTGTAGTTCACAGGGCATTCCATGCCCATTGTATACAACGAGGGGATTTTTCAAATGTCATTGTGTCTATACATGCTCTACTGTAATTTGGCCCAAAATGTATTCATGTTGTGCTTTAGATTTGTGAAGGTGCCAAATCTGATATTAAATAGGGTTGAGAGATGATCTGCAATAGGTCCCAGCAAAAAGCTAAACCTGTCCCACTTCTGATCATAGCAGGACACCAATGCAATTCACTTTCACAGTCCGATTCAGACAGAATGTTGAGCAACAGTGTTCCGACTTGGGGGTAAATTTACTAAGATGGGCGTTCTATTTAAGATGGGATGTTGCCCATAGCAACCAATCAGATTCCTAGTATTATCTTCTAGAAGGTGCTAGATCAGGGGTGGCCAACCAGTCAGTGACAAAGAGACAAAAAACCTTGTTAGGTACGTCAAAGAGCTGACATCGAGCCGATGGCGCGCATGCAAATATGAAATGTGGCCTTGTGCCTGCTAGACCACACCCCTGGTATAAAATACATTCAAAAAAGCCAGAACGACATAAAATACATTTTTTTAGAGCCAGATCCATTGAAATAGCCACTTTCACAAAAAATAATTGAAAAAGACAGATTCACACAATACAGTTCAGCTCCCCCATGTGTCACTCCAGTCAACACCCTCCTGTCACTCCAGCCAGCTCCCCCATGTGTCACTCCAGCCAACACCCTGCTGTCACTCCAGCCAGCTCCCCCATGTGTCACTACTTCCAGCACCCTCCTGTCACTCCAGCCAGCTCCCCCATGTGTCACTACTTCCAGCACCCTCCTGTCACTCCAGCCAGCTCCCCCATGTGTCACTACTTCCAGCACCCTCCTGTCACTCCAGCCAGCTCCCCCATGTGTCACTCCTGCCAGCACCCTCCTATGTCACTCCTGCCAGCTCCCCCATGTGTCACTACTTCCAGCACCCTCCTATGTCACTCCTGCCAGCTCCCCCATGTGTCACTACTTCCAGCACCCTCCTGTCACTCCAGCCAGCTCCCCCATGTGTCACTCCTGCCAGCACCCTCCTATGTCACTCCTGCCAGCTCCCCCATGTGTCACTACTTCCAGCACCCTCCTATGTCACTCCTGCCAGCTCCCCCATGTGTCACTACTTCCAGCACCCTCCTGTCACTCCAGCCAGCTCCCCCATGTGTCACTCCTGCCAGCACCCTCCTATGTCACTCCTGCCAGCTCCCCCATGTGTCACTACTTCCAGCACCCTCCTATGTCACTCCTGCCAGCTCCCCCATGTGTCACTACTTCCAGCACCCTCCTATGTCACTCCTGCCAGCTCCCCCATGTGTCACTACTTCCAGCACCCTCCTATGTCACTCCAGCCAGGACCCTCCTGTGTCTCTCCATCCATATCCCCCATGTGTCACTACTTCCAGCACCCTCCCGTGTCACTCCAGCCAGGACCCTCCTGTGTCTCTCCAGCCAGCTCTGCCATGTGTCACTCTAGCCCACCCTCATGTATCACTACAGCCCCCCCCCCCATCAACTCGTGCCATTGCAGCAGTCCCTAATGTGTCCTCTGTTTGCTTGTGAGTGTCTCATCTCTAGTATCTGACTCCTTCAGTTTTCAGTCCCTGTAGTGCTGCTGCGTGTCTGGCTGGAGTGCAGCGGTTTCGGTATCTGTTGTGGTCACATGATTTAGAGTGTTGGGAGCCACATTTGAATAAAGAAAGAGCCACATGCGGCTCAAGAGCCACAGGTTGGCCACCGCTGTGCTAGATAAATGAGAAGTAGAATCTGATTGGTTGCTATGGGCAACATCCCATCTTAAATAGAACTCCCATCTTAGTAAATTTACCCCTTGGTGTAATGATGTGACAAATAGGCTGATGCTGCACTCTTCTGTGTTCTGTTGTGCTGTATCTGCGACATTGTACGTGTGTAAAACCAATTCCATACACTGCGGGCGGCTTTTGCTGGTTCTGCAATGCACATAATCACAGAATGTAAAGAAATATACAGTACGCTACTCTTCTCTGTGCGTTTCGATTGTGTCGGGCGTCTTGAGACATATATATGCTATCTGTATGAGGGCACATCTATATTATGCCAGAATGAAGGTAAATTGCAACAGTGAGCCATGGATTCTGTGTGGGGCAGGAAAGTGTACTGCCAACACAGGGAAGTAAGGGGATGCATTCAATATCCTGGCTGTCGGGATCCCGGCGTTCAGCATACCGGCGCCGGAATCCTGACCGCTAGTATACCGACACCTATTTCCCCTCTTGGGGTGTCCACGACACCCCTGGAGGGTGAATAAATAGCATGGCGTGCTTAGCGTGCCACCGTGCCCACAGCATGGCAATCGCAGCGAGCCCAGAAGGGTCTCTTTTGCGCTCGCCTCACTGCCCGGCATTCCGCGGTTGGGATTCTGACTGCCGGGATGACAGGCGCCGATATATAGATACCAACCCGGAAGTAAGAGCAGGTGTGAGCACACATAATTGCCGTTGGCGGGGCGAGGTCCAGACAAGCAGGCATATTGCGGGGGCGGGTTGTGGCAGCTGCGTGCCGTCACAAGCAGCCGCTGCGACCTGGGACACAGCGGATAGCTCCCTGCCAGCGCAGGAGCTGTGCTGGCAGGGAGCTACTCGGCAGGTGTGAAAGCATCGCCGCTGTGCGATGCTTTTGCGCCCTTGCGGGGAGGTAGGGCCTGACATGCGGGGTGGACTAGCCCTGTGCTGGCGTCCCCCCGCATGTCAGAGAAACTGATCGTAGGTGGGCTAAATTTAGCACATCTACGATCAGATCTGAACTAGGCCCTTGGTTTTGCCCATTAGCTAACAAATTTGCTGCTGCGATCAGGTCTGAATTAGGCCCATAGTGAGGAGCGAAGAAGTAAGTTAGTGCCCTGAATGGGGGATAGGCAGTTTGTTGTTTTCATTTCATTTATGCTGCCAGTAAAGCATTACTGTCATTTATTTACCTGAAAAGCTGTGATTGGATCATAATTAAGCACCTACACACCGAACCAATGAACCCCTCTACCGAGTTAATTACCCCAGATTATCACAGTACTGTATGTTATGTACAATCAATTACAAAACTAACAATAATTTGCTATTAATTTTATATTTTTAGTGATAATATAGAAAACAGGAAACTGTTTATCAGTCATTAAAAATTGAAACCTGAGTCAATAACTTTATTTACAGACCTAATTTGAGTCATTGATAAGAAATATTTACATGGAACAGTTAAATATGGTGACTAAATGGAAGAATACATTCTTTTCTTGTACAGCTTTATAATGAACACTGCTACTAACATTGCACCTACCAATACAAGTATGATGATTAATATTAAATATGAGGTAGACATTCCACAAATGACTGTAGCTTTAGACAGCTCTGTACCATTTAGCGATGGTGGAGACCCACATAGGGTCTTTGTCTTGTCTTCAAAAATGTTTTCATGTTTTTTGTACCAGGATAAAAATTCAACATTGGAACATGAGCAATCAATGGGATTTTGGCTTAAATTGATGGTGCTTTCATCTGTTATATTCTGCAGCAATCCAATAGGAATAGTTGTGATCATGTTGAAAGCTAAATTTAAGTAAATGTGACTCAGATTCCAAAATGCATTTGTGCTAAATAAGGTTAGTTTGTTGTGACTTAGGTCCACATACTTTAAGTGCAACAGTTTTAGGAAGGCCTCTCCCTCTATGGTTTGTAAATCACAGTTAGATAATATTAGTTTGTCAAGCTTTACAACATTTGAGAAGAGATTGTTCCTCCGGAGAGTTGCATTTTGAAATGAACTTTTGTCCATATTTAGGAAAATAAGGTTCTTTAGACCATCAAACAAATGTATATTGCTGGTATTAACATAACTTTGAGACAGGTTGAGGACTCTCAGATTAGCTAAATTGCTGAAAGGACTTACAGATTTACCTGTCAATAAATGGGCATGTGTGAAATCGAGAACTTCTAGCTGATCGTTCTCTGGAAAGGCCGGGCTGTCTAAGGAAAGGATGGATCCATAACTCAGATTCAAGTGATTGAGACTATGTAACCCAGTAAACTGAGCACTGCAGCATGCCATTTGTCCAAAGTCATTGTGGCTCAGGTCAAGATATTGAAGTCTTGATAGATCCTTCAAACATCCAGCTCCCAAATCCAAAGTGTGAAAATTTCCAACTATATGTAGATGCATGAGAAGTGGGTAACTATTTGAGCTTATATTGCAGAGGCTGCTGAATTTATTTTCATTTAAAATGAGTTCTCTTAGCACGGGACCATTGGTCAAACGTGGAAGTGAAACTATGTGAGTATATGTGAAATCCAAAATTTCAGTCTTGGTCAAACATGAAAATGTTTGAGGTGACTCATCAGTAAATTGTCTGACCTGAAGACTGACTTGCTTTGCTGAAACATTACACAGACCTCCTAGACTCTGTGGGAAAATATCCATCTCTGTATTGATGTCTATAAATGTGCCAATTTTAAGGATGTTGGTTGTTAGACCGTTAAGTCCATTTACAAGCAAGGACAAGTCTGTCTTCCAGGCACAGCCCATCAGATCCAAACTGTAGAAGTTACTTGTGTTGAAAGAGTTTGGCTCAATGTACTCAATATTATTTCCCTTTAAAATTAGAGTCAAATTGTTGATTTGCTTTAGAAACTGTGAATCTTCTACCGTTATTTTGTTTATACGGTTTAATTCAAAGTTCATGGTCCTCAAGTTCTTTAAAGTTAAACCTTCCGGAAGTTTTATAGATGAGATAGAATTGCTTCCCACGTGCAAAGTTTCTAAGTTTGGTAAGTTTATAATCGGAACAAATTCTAAGTCCAATATAGAAGTTTCCTGCAAGTAAAGATGTCGTAGAGATGTGGCTCCTACAAAAGCAGAATCTGCGATGTACAGTATTGGATTCCCCGTCAGCATAACTGTGTGAAGCTTTGTATTGTTCCTGAAGACATCTTCATGGATCCAGGTGATACAGCATCTGTAAAGCAATGGTGAGATGGTTTCATATACCATGGGCCAGATGTAATGAAGTCCCGAGTTGGCCCGAGGTGTAGGTTCTAAGCCGAACTCAGATTTATTTATTTTTTTATTAAATGACAATCATGTACAAGGCAAAACCATGCCTTATAAATGATTGCCACTTTAAAAAAAACCAAAAAAAACCCAGAGAGTTCAGCTGGGAACCTGCACCTCATCCCAACTCGGGCTTAAATACATCCAGCCCCATATTTTCTCTGATTCTCAAATGTAGTTCCAGCAGAAAAGACAATACACCAGGAATATGCTTATTGATTTGAGATTAAGGAACATTTCCTTTATTATTGCAAGTGCTTTAGGTCCTCTATTATATTAATCCGCATGTTTGCTATATGTTTATTTTTAACACTTTTTCACAGATTGTTCAAACAAACAAATTGGGGCGTATAGTCCCTCATGCCCAGAGTAACACGTCTCTGACTGCATTTTAAAACCATTTTTTTCTTCTTAAATTACTATGGTACTATGGTAAAGCCAGTGCCTTTGAGAGCAATGATGAGCCCAGGTAATGGGGAGACTATAAAAATGAATGAGGTCCTGATGCCCATAAAACTTTCTGACTGTGTTATCATGTGTATGTCTCTTCTGTTAGTCTGAATCCCTGTCCGGTGTTGGAGTGTCTGTCTGTTTCCCAGTCCTGTCAGTGTGTTTGCCTCCTAGCTCTATCAGTCTGTCTGTCCAGTTAGTAAATCTGCACAAGGTCAGCATGCTGACGGCACTTCCCCGAAAGGGAGTGAGGCTTCATGTTTTTCAGCACATTTTAATTGTATTGGAGGCATGCCCAGTGACAGCGGCGTCACTAGGGTGTGCGGTAGGTAAGGGCCGCTCTGGGGTGTCAATCTATGATGGGGTGTGACCAAAATGCCGGCTCCTCCCCAGTGACAGGAGCCAGATGCTGCACTGCAGCTAGTCAAGCTTTAGGGGCAGGCGAGCATCTCCCAGACCCCCAGAGTGGGAAACCAGAGGTCGGGCAGTGACGCCACACCCCTTTCCACGAGGTCACACCCTCTTTTTTGCTGGTGCGTGCCTACACAGTGTACATGAGCCGCACCAAGTGTCACAGGCCATAGAGACGTCCGGACCAGTGCTTCCCAACCTTCTGGAGTACCCCAAGTTCCTCTTTAGTGTTTATACACTGTTCTGCTAGGGAGAGGGAGCCATGCCAACCTTTACCCTGCCCACAAAACCAGGAAAGTTGGTAGGTCTGGGTATGTGAGTATTTTTAAGTTATGTTCACTATTTGTACTTTTTATTTAGTGACTAATGGTTTATGTGTTTGTGAATTTGTAAGTTTACAATATCAAGCAGCTCAAACACACTAGATAACCATGAAAATCTAAAACAGCATTACTTGCAGTCCAGTCAGCGGCTGTCTCTATGTAGATGTAACCTGCTGCTTATTTACTGCAGCCCTGAACTTACCTTAACATGCTGTGGGGCAGATGGAGCCACAGTAACTTACCTCCCAACTGTCCCGATTTTGGTGGGACAATCCAGTTTTTTGGGGACTGTCCTGCTGTCCCACCCGCGGGCTGCAGCGTCCCACGGTGTGTGTGTGTGTGTGTGTGTGTGTGTTGGGGAGCAGTTGTGAGGCTCCTGTCACTCGCAGCTCTCCCAGCAGTGAATAGATACTGAGTGCATGCAGATACTGTGTGCATGTCTATTCACGGGAGACATAGGGACTGGGGGCATGCCAGCAGCTCATAGAGTGCTGGCCATGCCCCCTCAGTTTTGAAAATGGGGGGGCGTGGCTCCCAATCACGGCACTCTAACGAAGCAACAGCCCCTTTTCCGTAAACCAAGCCCCCTTTTTTGGTTGTGCATGGATTTGCCGCGCGAGGGAGTCCCACATTACCAGCTCCAGATATTGGGAGGTATGGCGTAACGTCACTGCAGGTAAGATGTTATTTTATAATGTGGGGGAAAAAAACATTTTACTCTTTTAAATAGAATCTTATTGGATAAAACTGTGTGCATACGCTAGTGTTTGGACATCAGCCGTATTTGTTACGTATGCAAAACATCCAAAACTTAGCACTGAGCCTAATACTTGCTTCTGCAAACTTACCTTTGGCGTGCACAGAGATGCAGACTGAAACAAACATGAGGTACTACAATATATATTTTTTTAAATATATTTGCATCAACAAATAATGGGGAAGTAAATGAAATGTTTTACCTTGATAAATCTAAATATTCCAGTTTTTCTAGATGACCGAAAGTCCACTGATAGAGAGCAAAGAGTATGTTAAAACTGAAATCCAGACTCTCAATGCTGGTGGGTAGGCTGTCTGGTATTTCCTGCAGTCCTAGACCCTCACAGCTGTAGCTTTTATTGACGATGATCTGAAAATTGAATGCAGATAAAAGAATTACATGATACAGAAATAGTACCGGTAATTAATATTGTTAATTTGTCACCACCAGTGGTCATGTTTGGCTATTTGTGTGTAGTAATTTTGCTAACGTGGCCACATTCTCCTCAGAATGTAGGGGAAGATATGGTTAGAATAAGTATAACACGCAGAGCTGCCAAAACATCAGATGGCCCCATGGCTAGAGAGTGGGTGTGGTGAAATGGGGCATGGCTAAGGGCTGGCTGACAACTGTTAACATATATAATATGTATATATAGTGGCAATAGGGGCAGTGTGCTACAAAGGAACTAGGGGTGTTTAGCTAGTAAGCCCAGGGATGTCATGCAAAACTGTGTGCTTAACCTGCTTGCTGATTTCCATGCGTCTCTCCCTGCAGCCTGACTGATCAAATCAGAACACCTGTGAAGAGCTCCCTTTCAAAAGGCAAGCTGGGAGTGTCAGTGTGGTCTGCCTATCAGTCTGGGAGGGGGAGGAGGATCTAGGGTATATGAGGCCTGTTTAGGCTATTTGTCTGAATGACCAACACCAGTTAGTGGCCAGTGACTGGGGAGTAGGTATTTGTTAGTGAGTGACAGGGCTGTGACTGTTTACTGTCTGAAAATTACTGGTTTGCGGTCATCCTGACTAAATAAAACAGTAATGAAGAAGTCCAGAGTCAGTGTGTGCCTCATCTACAGCATCTTTATCACAAGTGGTGTCAGTGCATGGGATGCTAAGGGAAGCTAGTTTCTTCCCAACCCATAAAGAAGCCAAAATGGTGGAAATACCAAAACTGCTCGTGAGTGGGCAGCAGCAGACTCAACAGCAGCAATTTCAGCAGCAGCTGGTACAGCTGCAACAACAGCAGGAATTGCGGCATTAACGGCTGCTGCTGCGATGCCAGCCTCAACAGCCGGGTCCTAAGGGAGGTGACCAAGCTTCAGAAAATGTCAGGTGACATAGAAGCCTTCATCGCCACCATCGAAAGAATGACAAATAGGGTACAATGGCCATTGAAAGTCTGGTTGGAGATGCTGGTGCTAAAGAAATTTAAATGGACCTTGATGAGAGGGAGTCGTCGATATACTTAACCTTAAAGACTGGGATACAGTCTCATGTCAGCTCATTGCTTCCGTGAGTGGTGTTTGTCCAAAGAAACTCCATTCAGAACTCAGTTGGCCCTTTGATCAAAATACTGAAGAAGTTGTTGAAGCCGGAGGAAAAGTCACCCCAACGGATCATTGAGCTGCTGGCGATTGACCACTGTGTCTGGACTTTGGACTGGGGTCTGCAAAAGTGGGTGATGCAGGCAGACCCCCCAAACCCCCAAAGAACTTGCTGCACTGGTAGAGAGAATTAGGGCATTGCAGCAAATGGCCAAGCCCCTTGGCTTTGTGCCAAAACCTGTGCCAAGTCAAAATCCGTGGTTGGCCGGGAACCACCTGGGCCCGACGTTGAAAAACCCTGTGGATGGAGAGGTGAACCCAAGTTTGGCTAAGCTAATGTGTTTTGAATGTGGGGAAACCGGAGTGATCTTTAGCAGAGGAGGTGGGGCCACTGTACCATGAGTGTGCCCCAGATGGACAATGAGTTATTTTGGATAACAGTCCTCATTAACCAGAATGTGGTTCTGTCCTTTGTGGACGCCAGTAGCGAACTTACTTTGGTTTTGGGTTCACTGATCCCAGTGGAGCCAGCACCTTTGTTGGCAAAAGTGAAGGTCCTGTGTATTCATTGGACATCTGAGGAATACAAGAGGACCCTCCTGCCAGTCACCTTCAGGGGCCAGACAGTGTGTACCATGATGGTGATAGCACCTAAGCTGCTGTATCTACTTATCTTGGGATGCGACTACCCATTATTCCAGGAGCTGATCAAAGAGCAAGTCCAACCAGACATACTGGCAACTGCTTCACCTGGCGGGTGTCGGTTTTAAAGGCTATGACCAAAGAAGAACAAGATCTACACTTTGGGACAATGGAAGCTGCTCCAGTAAAGTGGCATGGAAATTAACCCGGTTAAAGGACACAGGCCGACCGTTTGCACTCCTCCTGGATGAACAGCCAGTTGAGCAAATCCTGGGGTGCAATAGGGACATGGACTGGTCACTGATGCAGAGACTATTTCCATGACAGGACTTTGCATGGGACAAAGTTAACAATGCTATCCTAGAACAAGCCTTTGGCATTAAATGAGGTGAATGGGATGCCCCAAGTAGCCCCACCAACAGAAGGAGGGCCCTACTTTGTGATTAAGAATGATTGCCTGTATAGAGTAAGCACTGTACAGGAAAGAGTGGTGGGACAGATGGTAGTGCCCCAAGCACATGTCCCACTGGTTCTAAAAGAAGCCCATACCCATATTTGGGGGGGAGGGGGTGTTACCTAAGAGAGAACAAAACCCAGGCGAGAGTCCTGCTTAGGTTTTTGTTGCTGGAGGTACACATAGCCTTGACAAAGTACTGCCAAGCTTGCCCTGTTTGCCAGAGAACCTGCCCTAAACCCTCATACCAGGCCCCTCTTGTTCCAGTAATATTGATACAGGTGCCCTTTGAACGAATTGGCACATATTTTCTTGGTCCCCTAGAGAAGTCTGCTCAAAGCCACCAGTTTGTATTGGTGGTGCTAGACTATGCAACACACTATCCGGAGGCAATACCTTTACAAAATAAAAAGTCTAGCATGATAGCTAGGGAGTTTGTTCACTTGTGTGCCCGGTTGGGAATCCCTAAGGAAATCCTTACCGATCAGGGTACACCTTTCATGTCCAGGTTAATTTTTCTGGCAGCTTGCCACGCCCCTATAGCTGCGCCACACACACTACTTATGGGCCTCTACACTTGCATTACCCTGGTGGGCCCTCAATTCCCCAATCTGACACTGTTCATATTCCATTTAATTGCAAGTTTAAATTTACACACATTCAGCATATTGGAGGATTCTACAAAATCACTGGAAAGAAATAAGAGGTAAATGGCCCATAAAGTGGTTGTGAAATAATTTCTTTATTATCTATAATAATAGGATTTTAATTACCTACCGGTAAATCCTTTTCTCGTAGTCCGTAGAGGATTTTGGGGCCCATTTAGTACCATGGGGTATAGAGCGGTCCTTTGGGAGCCACTGGCACTTTAAAAGTTTAATAGTGTGGGCTGGCCCCTCCCTCTATGCCCCTCCTACCAGACTCAGTCTAGAAACTGTGCCCGAGGAGACGGACATACTTCAAGAGAAGGAAATACACAGATAGTGGTGAGATTCACACCAGCTCACACATAACAAAAAGGAAAGCCAAGCTAACCAACTTGGAACAATTCAGCAATGACTGAAACAACAATACTGAACCAAGTAACAATGCAGGAATACGAAGCACTGGGCGGGCGCCCAGCATCCTCTACGGACTACGAGAAAAGGATTTACCAGTAGGTAATTAAAATCCTATTTCTCTTACGTCCTAGAGGATGCTGGGGACTCCGTAAGGACCATGGGGTATAGACGGGCTCCGCAGGAGACATGGGCACTACAAAGAACTTTAGAATGGGTGTGCACTGGCTCCTCCCTCTATGCCCCTCCTCCAGACCTCAGTTAGATCCTGTGCCCAGAGGAGACTGGGTGCATTACAGGGGAGCTCTCCTGAGTTTCTCTGAAAAAATAATTTTGTTAGGTTTTTTATTTTCAGGGAGCACTGCTGGCAACAGGCTCCCTGCGTCGTGGGACTGAGGAGAGAGAAGCAGACCTACTTAAGTGATAGGCTCTGCTTCTTAGGCTACTGGACACCATTAGCTCCAGAGGGATCGGAACGCAGGTCTCACCCTAGCCGTTCGTCCCAGAGCCGCGCCGCCGCCCTTCTTGCAGAGCCGGAAGATAGAAGTTGGGTGAGTATAAGAAGAAAGAAGACTTCAAAGGCGGCAGAAGACTTCTGATCTTCACTGAGGTAACGCGCAGCGGTAATGCTGTGCGCCATTGCTCCCACACACACACACACTACAGGCACGGATGGGTGCAGGGCGCAGGGGGGGCGCCCTGGGCAGCAATAAAACCTCTTGGCTGGCAATATGAAGTATATATACTGCAGAGGCATTAGATATACGAACCCCCGCCAGTATAATATTTTTGAGCGGGACCGAAGCCCGCCGTTGAGGGGGCGGAGCTTGATTCCACAGCACTAACCAGCGCCATTTTCTCCACAGCACGCTGCTGAGAATCTGGCTCCCCGGACTCTCCCCTGCTGAACACGGTGACAGAGGGCTTAAAAAGAGGGGGGGGGGCACATATATTTGGCGCAGTGAGTGTATATTGAATATATACATATATATATATATATATATAAAAAGCGCTGTGTATCTGGGAATTGTTTTTCCAGGGTCATTTGGCGCTGGGTGTGTGCTGGCATACTCTCTCTCTGTCTCTCCAAAGGGCCTTTTTGGGGAACTGTCTCCAGATTAGATATTTCCCTGAGTGTAGGGGGTGTCGGTACGTGTGTGTCGGCATGTCTGAAGCGGAAGGCTCTTCTAGGGAGGAGGTGGAGCAAATGAATGTGGTGTCTCCGTCGGCAACGCCAACACCTGATTGGTTGGATATGTGGAATGTTTTAAATGCAAATGTGAATTTATTAGATAAGAGGTTGGACAAAGCAGAGTCCAGGGAAAATGCAGGGAGTCAATCCTTGCCTTTCACTATGTCACAGGGCCCTTCTGGGTCTCAGAAGCGCCCACTATCCCAAGTAGCAGACACTGATACCGACACGGATTCTGACTAGTGTCGACTACGATGATGCAAGGTTGCAGCCAAAGTTAGCAAAAAGTATTCATTATATGATTATTGCAATAAAAGATGTGTTGCATATCACAGATGACCCCTCTGTCCCTGACACGAGGGTCCACATGTTTAAAGAAAAGAAACCTGAGGTTACTTTCCCCCCTTCTCATGAGCTAAATGAGTTGTTTGAAAGGGCTTGGGAAACTCAAGACAAGAAACTGCAGATTCCCAAGAGGATTCTTATGGCGTATCCTTTCCCGGCTAAGGACAGGATACGGTGGGAATCCTCACCCAGGGTGGACAAGGCGTTAACGCGCTTATCCAAAAAGGTGGCGCTGCCGTCTCAAGATACCGCAGCAATCAAGGATCCTGCTGATCGCAGGCAGGAGACTACCTTGAAGTCGATTTATACACATACTGGTACCTTGCTCAGACCGGCGATAGCGTCAGCTTGGGTTTGTAGTGCTGTAGCAACTTGGACAGATACCTTGTCTGCTGATATTGATACCCTGGATAAAGATACCATTTTACTGACCTTGGGTCTGTCACAACTGAGGGCCTGAGCTGACGGGAGGCAGCCTCAGTTGTAGGGGCTGAGATGTACCGGAACCTGGGAGGTTGTATCAGACCCCTGGACATGTAAGTAACATGAAGAAGAACCGCCCGAAGGCGTGACCACGACAACTTGAATAAAAGTCAATGATGTTTATTTATGACAAACTCCATGCATCACAGTAGCAGTAAAAGAAACATAAAATCAGCAGAGAAATAATACAGTTCCTGTGTACTACAGGGGCAGGGGCCACAGAGCTCTGGTAGTATGAGACAGTTCTTATTATCTGCGAGTTGGAAAGTCCTTACCAGGCCTGACTGTAGCAATGAAGAAAGCCCAGGATCGTATCAGCTGGTGTTCCAGGGAAAGCTGGACTGCTGTAAATAAAATAGCTGCTGTGGGTTCTGGTTGGAACCAGACAGATGTTGGCACGGAGTGGATACTGGCTGGAACCAGTTAAATAATAAATGAAGCTTGAGAGCGATGCAATATGAATGAAATGTAGAGTTTGAGAGCGGAGAAATAATAATACCGGTGGAGAGTGGTAAACTGTAGAAAGGACACCGGCCCTTTAAGAGAAGCTGTACTCTGCTGGAAGCTGGGCTGGAAGCAGGTAATGTTGTAGCTGGAAACAGATGAATCCACAATGGATCGGAGAGTCAGGCTACACCGCAGGTGGAATGCTGGTGCGGGTCTCTATGGTGGAAGTCTTGAGACAGGAGCTGGAACCTGGAAGACAATCACAGGAGAGAGACAAACAGGAACTAGGTTTGACAACCAAAGCACTGACGCCTTCCTTGCTCAGGCACAGTGTATTTATACCTGCAGCAAGGAAGGGATTGGCTAGGCAATTATGCAGATTATCAATACTGAGAACAGATTGGTGGAAATGATCAGCTGACAGAATCCAAGATGGCTGCGCCCATGCAGACACTTGGAGGGAAGTTTGGTTTGTAATCCATGTGGTAATGAAAACAGTAATGGCGGCGCCGGCCACCGGAGACAGGAGGCGCCAAGCTGACAGGTGCACATCCAACCACGCGGACACAGCGGAGGCCGCGGCTGACGTAATCGCCACTCAGACACTCTGCATGCAGAAGCTCAGGGACGGCGGCGGAGGCCGCGGGAGACGCCATGCCAGGTGTAATATGGTGTTTACTGTGACAGCGTCTCAGAGTGACAGGAGAGGATACAGGAATGTAACCATCAGGTTAACAGATGGGATCCGGTCCTGGAGCGCTGAGCCAGCCTTAGGAGGCATCTGATGGGTAAGAAATGGCGTCCAGATACCCGGATCGTGACAGCACCCCCCCCCTTTAGGAGTGGCCCCAGGACACTTCTTTGGCTTTTGAGGAAACTTGGAATGGAATCTCCGGACCAAGGCAGGAGCATGGACATCAGAAGCATTGGTCCATGAACGTTCCTCAAGGCCATAACCCTTCCAGTCAATAAGATATTGTAGTTGACCGTAACGGTGACGTGAGTCCAGGATCTTGGCTACTTCATACTCAACGCCTCGTTGAGTTTGGACTTTCGGAGTTGGAGGAAGTGAGGAATGAAATCGATTCAAGATCAGCGGTTTCAACAGGGAAACATGGAATGTCCTGGGTATTTTTAAGAAGGGAGGCAACTGAAGTCTGTAAGCAACAGGATTGATGACTTGTTCAATCTTGAAAGGACCGATATAGCGAGGTGCAAACTTCATACTGGGAACTCTTAACCTCAAATTCTTCGTGGATAACCATACCCGATCACCCACCTTGAGAGCAGGAACTGCTCGACGCTTCTTATCCGCAAACTTCTTGTACCTGAACGATGCCTTGAGCAGAGCTGATCGTACGCTCTTCCAGATATTGGCAAACTGATGCAAGGTGATATCCACTGCGGGAACAGAAGTTGCTGGAAGCGGTTGGAACTCAGGGACTTTAGGGTGGAATCCAAAGTTAGTGAAGAATGGTGTTGAAGCAGATGAAGAATGATACTGGTTGTTATGACAGAACTCGGCCCAGGGAAGTAATTGAACCCAGTCATCTTGAGAGGAGGACACATAGATGCGGAGGAAGGCCTCCAAGTCCTGATTCACCCTCTCGGTTTGACCATTGGTCTGAGGATGGTAAGCCGTAGAAAACTTTAGCTTGACTTGGAGGACTTGACATAAACTTCGCCAGAATTTGGCTGTGAATTGAACTCCTCGATCTGAGATAATTTCTTCAGGAAGACCGTGGAGTCAGAAGATCTCTTGTATGAATACTTGAGCCAACTTGGAAGCTGACGGAAGACCGGTGAGAGGAATGAAGTGTGCCATCTTGGTGAACCGGTCAACTACCACCCAGATGGTATTGAACTTGTTGCACATGGGTAAATCTGTAATAAAATCCATCGACAAATGGGTCCAAGGTCGACGGGGAACAGATAGTGGAACCAGTTGCCCCGCAGGCGACTGGCGGGATACCTTATGTTGAGCACACTTTGGGCAAGATGCAATAAACTCCAAGACGTCCTTTTTCAGAGTTGGCCACCAATAGGACCTAGAGATAAACTCCAGGGTTTTTTGGATACCTGTATGTCCGGCAAAACGGGAAGCATGGGCCCAATGCATGAGCTTCTTCCTTAGCATCGGTTTCACAAAACTTTTCCCTGATGGGGGCGTAGAGTCCATCCCTACCGTGGAGAATGCCAACGGATTTATAATAGGATGCTTGTCTGAAGACTCTGACTCATTTTCTTGCTCCCATGAGCGGGAAAGGGCATCGGCCTTGCGATTCTGAGAGCCCGGACAGAACTGGAGTTTAAAGTCGAACCTGGAAAAGAAAAGTGCCCATCTGGCCTGACGAGGGTTGAGACATTGTGCGCCTTTCAGATATAAAAGGTTCTTGTGGTCTGTAAGTATGGTGATTGAATGAGAAGCTCCCTCCAACAGATACCTCCACTCTTCTAGAGCGAGCTTGATGGCTAGCAACTCCTGGTCGCCAATGGCATAGTTGCGCTCAGCTGGGGAGAACTTCCGGGAGAAGAAACTGCAAGGGTGTAAATGGCCATCTTTAGCCCTCTGAGATAACACCGCTCCTACTCCAACGGAGGAGGCATCCACCTCTAAGATGAAAGGAGAGTCGATGTCAGGCTGTTTCAGAACAGGCGCAGAGATGAACCTTTGTTTTAAAAGATGAAATGCTTGCATGGCTTCTTCAGACCACTTGGACGGGTTAGCACCCTTCTTAGTGAAAGCAGTAATAGGCGCCACAATGGTGGAAAAGTCTCGTATAAACTTTCGGTAATAGTTGGCGAACCCCAAAAACCTCTGGACCCCTTTGAGGGTTAAGGGTATCGGCCAATTTTGGATTGCTTGTAATTTCTCAGGATCCATCTCTAGTCCGGAACGGGACACAATGTACCCTAGAAACGGAATGGACTTGACTTCAAAGACGCATTTCTCTAATTTGCAATAGAGATGATTGACACGGAGACGGGACAGAACCTCTTTAACCCAAAAACGATGTTCCTCTAAATCGTTGGCAAAAATGAGGATATCGTCTAGATAGACCACGACATGACGGTATAGAATGTCTCTGAAGATCTCATTGACAAAATGCTGGAAGACAGCAGGGGCATTGCTCAATCCGAAGGGCATGACGAGGTACTCATAATGTCCGTCACGGGTGTTAAAGGCGGTCTTCCACTCGTCACCCTCACGGATCCGGATGAGATTGTATGCACCTCTCAAGTCCAGCTTTGTAAAGATGGTAGCTCCGCTAACTCTGTCAAAGAGCTCAGTAATCAGGGCTAAAGGATAACGGTTCTTGATGGTAATGTCGTTCAAACCTCTGTAGTCGATGCACGGCCGCAGACCACCATCTTTCTTTTTTTACAAAAAAGAAGCCTGCGCCGGCTGGGGAAGAAGAGGGTCGAATGAACCCCTTTGCTAGGTTCTCTTTAATGTATTCCTCCATAGAATGCGTCTCAGGCAGAGACAACGGATAAGTTCGGCCTCGAGGTGGAACCTTCCCTGGAACGAGATCAATCGGGCAGTCCCATTCTCTATGAGGAGGAAGGATATCAGCAGAAGCTTTACTGAACACATCCGTGAAATCTTGATATGGAGGAGGTGGAACATCAGACGACCTGGGGGAGGAAGAACAGACAGGCAATACTTTAAACAAACATGTCTCAGCACAGGAGGAACCCCATGCCAGGATTTGCGTAGTCGTCCAATCAATTGTAGGATTGTGAAGACGGAGCCATGGAAGGCCCAGGACCACAGGATGTGTGGCTCTTGGAATCACTAAAAAAGAAATAAGTTCGGAATGAAGAACTCCCACTCTCAGACGAACTGGTAGAGTCCTTAAAGAAATAACTGCATCAAAAATTTTGCTGCCATCCACGGCAGTTAAAGAAATGGACGAAGGAAGTCTCTCGGTGGGTAGGGACCACCGTTTAACATAGGCTTCGGTAATAAAGTTCCCAGCTGCTCCGGAATCAAGGAGGGCAATGACGTTCCGATAACGTTGAGCAACTTGAAGCGAGACTGGGAGATTACAATCTTGAGGAGATGGAGAGGAGATCATTACTCCTAGCCGGCCCTCTCCTTGGCGAGCTAGGATTTGGAGTTTCCCGGACGTTTGGGACAGGCATTAATGGTGTGAGACGGAGCTGCACAATAAAGACAGAGAGACTCGGAGAGACGTCTTCGGCGCTCAGCAGGAGTTAAACGGGAACGGCCAATTTGCATGGGCTCATCTTTAGTTGGTGACAGTTGGCGAGGAGGAGGAGCAGAAGATTTTGGAGCAGATGATCTTCCACGCTCAGTTGCTCTCTCTCTGAAACGTAAATCAACTTTCGTGCAGAGTGAGATTAGCTCATCTAACTTAGAGGGTAAGTCTCTGGTAGCTAACTCATCTTTAATACGCTCAGATAAGCCATGCCAGAATGCAGCATACAGGGCCTCGTCGTTCCATGCCAGTTCGGATGCCAGGATCTGGAACTGTATCAGATATTGTCCTACAGTACGTGACCCCTGGCGTAAACGGAGAATCTCGGATGAAGCTGAGGTTACCCGGCCTGGCTCGTCGAAGATGCGCCTGAATGTTGACACGAAGGCAGTGTAGGAAGATAGCAGGGTGTCGGACCTCTCCCATAACGGTGATGCCCAATCAAGGGCTGAGCCACTGAGAAGAGAAATAATGTAGGCAATTTTTGTACGGTCACTGGGAAAATTGCCAGGTTGTAGCTCAAACTGAATCTCACACTGGTTGAGAAATCCCCTGCAGAATCTTGGAGATCCGTCAAATTTTGCTGGCGTTGGAAGATGAAGACGTGGAGCAGAAATGGGTAAGGTGGGTGGGGTTATAGCTGGAGTCACTGTGGTTGACGCACCAGACGCGCCTGATCCACGGAGAGTTGTCTGAATCCCATCCAGCCGAGTAGAGAAATCCTGGAGACAGCGGATGATGTGGCCCTGTGCAGCCTCCTGATGTTCTAGTCGGGCTGCCAGTTCTTGCATCGGCCTGGCCGCTTGATCCTGGTCTCCGGCTGGATTCATTAGGTCAGTGCTTACTGTCACAACTGAGGGCCTGAGCTGACGGGAGGCAGCCTCAGTTGTAGGGGCTGAGATGTACCGGAACCTGGGAGGTTGTATCAGACCCCTGGACATGTAAGTAACATGAAGAAGAACCGCCCAAAGGCGTGACCACGACAACTTGAATAAAAGTCAATGATGTTTATTTATGACAAACTCCATGCATCACAGTAGCAGTAAAAGAAACATAAAATCAGCAGAGAAATAATACAGTTCCTGTGTACTACAGGGGCAGGGGCCACAGAGCTCTGGTAGTATGAGACAGTTCTTATTATCTGCGAGTTGGAAAGTCCTTACCAGGCCTGACTGTAGCAATGAAGAAAGCCCAGGATCGTATCAGCTGGTGTTCCAGGGAAAGCTGGACTGCTGTAAATAAAATAGCTGCTGTGGGTTCTGGTTGGAACCAGACAGATGTTGGCACAGAGTGGATACTGGCTGGAACCAGTTAAATAATAAATGAAGCTTGAGAGCGATGCAATATGAATGAAATGTAGAGTTTGAGAGCGGAGAAATAATAATACCGGTGGAGAGTGGTAAACTGTAGAAAGGACACCGGCCCTTTAAGAGAAGCTGTACTCTGCTGGAAGCTGGGCTGGAAGCAGGTAATGTTGTAGCTGGAAACAGATGAATCCACAATGGATCGGAGAGTCAGGCTACACCGCAGGTGGAATGCTGGTGCGGGTCTCTATGGTGGAAGTCTTGAGACAGGAGCTGGAACCTGGAAGACAATCACAGGAGAGAGACAAACAGGAACTAGGTTTGACAACCAAAGCACTGACGCCTTCCTTGCTCAGGCACAGTGTATTTATACCTGCAGCAAGGAAGGGATTGGCTAGGCAATTATGCAGATTATCAATACTGAGAACAGATTGGTGGAAATGATCAGCTGACAGAATCCAAGATGGCTGCGCCCATGCAGACACTTGGAGGGAAGTTTGGTTTGTAATCCATGTGGTAATGAAAACAGTAATGGCGGCGCCGGCCACCGGAAACAGGAGGCGCCAAGCTGACAGGTGCACATCCAACCACACGGACACAGCGGAGGCCGCGGCTGACGTAATCGCCACTCAGACACTCTGCATGCAGAAGCTCAGGGACGGCGGCGGAGGCCGCGGGAGACGCCATGCCAGGTGTAATATGGCGTTTACTGTGACAGCGTCTCAGAGTGACAGGAGAGGATACAGGAATGTAACCATCAGGTTAACAGATGGGATCCGGTCCTGGAGCGCTGAGCCAGCCTTAGGAGGCATCTGATGGGTAAGAAATGGCGTCCAGATACCCGGATCGTGACAGGGTGATATCAAAGACGCTGTCCTATATATGAGAGATGCTCAGAGAGACGTTGGCCTACTGGGTTCAAGAGCCAACGCCATGGCGATTTCTGATAGGCGAGCCCTGTGGACCCGCCAATGGACGGGTGATGCCGACTCAAAGAGGCATATGGAGGTTTTGCCTTACAAGGGTGAAGACTTATTTGGGGAAGGTCTCACGGACCTGGTTTCCACAGCTACTGCAGGTAAATCTACTTTTTTATCTTATGTTTCCTCACAGCCAATGAAAACGCCACATTATCAGATGCAGTCCTTTCGGTCGCATAAGTCCAAAAGAGTACGGGGATCTTCCTTTCTCGCCAGAGGTAAGGGCAGAGGGAAAAAGCTGCCAGCTACAGCTAGTTCCCAGGAGAAGTCCTCCCCGGCTTCTACTAAATCCACCGCATGACGCTGGGGCTCCGCTGAGGGAATCCGCCCCAGTGGGGGCACGTCTTCGACTTTTTAGCCACGTCTGGGTTCAATCACAAGTGGATCCCTGGGCAATAGAAATTGTATCCCAGGGTTACAAGCTGGAATTCGAAGATGTGCCGCCTCGCCGTTTTTTCAAATCGGCCCTGCCAGCTTCTTCATCAGAAAGGGAGGTAGTTTTAGATGCAATTCAAAAACTGTGTCTTCAACAAGTGGTGGTCAAAGTTCCCCTGCTTCAACAGGGGACGGGTACTATTTAACCCTGTTTGTGGTCCCGAAACCGGACGGTTCGGCCAGACACATTCTGAATTTAAAATCCCTAAACCTATACTTGAAAAGGTTCAAATTCAAGATGGAATCGCTCAGAGCGGTCATCGCCAGCCTGGAGGGGGGATTTTATGGTGTCACTGGACATAAAGGATGCATACCTTCATGTCCCCATATATCCTCCTCATCAGGCGTTCCTGAGATTTGCTGTACAGGATTGTCATTACCAATTTCAGACGTTGCAGTTTGGGCTTTCTACGGCCCCGAGGATTTTTACCAAGGTAATGTCGGAAATGATGGTGCTACTGCGCAAGCAGGGAGTCACAATTATCCCGTACTTGGACGATCTCCTGATAAAAGCGAGATCGAGAGAACAGTTGCTGAAAAGCGTGTCACTCTCTCTGAGGGTGTTGCAGCAGCACGGCTGGGTTCTCAATCTGCCAAAGTCACAGTTGGTTCCAACGACCCGATTGACTTTCTTAGGCATGATTCTGGACACGGAACAAAAAAGGGTTTTTCTCCCGATGGAAAAAGCCCAGGAACTCCAGAACTTGGTCAGGGACCTGTTGAAGCCGAAAAGGGTGTCGGTCCATCAATGCACTCGAGTTCTGGGAAAAATGGTGGCGTCTTACGAGGCCATTCCCTTCGGCAGGTTCCATGCGAGGACTTTTCAGTGGGACCTTCTGGACAAGTGGTCCGGGTCCCATCTACATATTCATCAGAAGATCAGCCTGTCCCCCAGGGCCAGGGTATCTCTCTTGTGGTGGCTGCAGAGTGCTTACCTTCTAGAGGGTCGCAGGTTCGGCATTCAAGACTGGGTTCTGGTGACCACGGACGCGAGCCTCCGAGGATGGGGAGCAGTCACACAGGGCAGAAACTTTCAGGGACTGTGGTCAAACCAGGAGGCTTGACTACACATAAACGTACTGGAATTGAGGGCCATCTACAATGGCCTGCGTCGGGCGGAGACTCTTCTTCGCGGCCTGCCTGTTCTGATTCAGTCAGACAACGTCACAGCCGTGGCTCATGTAAACCGCCTAGGCGGAACAAGAAGCAGAGTGGCGATGGCGGAAGCCACCAGGATTCTTCAATGGGCGGAAAATCATGTAAGCGCTTTGACAGCAGTCTTCATTCCGGGAGTGGACAACTGGGAAGCAGACTTCCTCAGCAGACACGATCTCCATCCAGGGGAGTGGGGGCCTCATCAAGACGTCTTTACAGAGATTTCAAGTCAGTGGAGACTTCCTCAAATAGACATGATGGCGTCACGCCTCAACAAGAAGCTTCCGAGGTATTGTGCCAGGTCAAGGGATCCTCAGGCAGTAGCAGTGGATGCCCTGGTGACACCGTGGGTATTTCAGTCGGTCTATGTGTTCCCTCCTCTTCCACTCATCTCAAAAATATTGAGAATCATAAGACGACAAGGAGTACAGACAATTCTCATTGTTCCAGGTTGGCCTCGAAGGGCCTGATATCCGGATCTGCAGGAAATGCTCACAGAAGATCCGTGGCCTCTTCCTCTCAGAGAGGATCTGTTACAACAGGGACCCTGTCTGTTCCAAGACTTACCGCGGCTGCGTTTGACGGCATGGCGGTTGAACGCCAGATCCTAGCTGGGAAGGGCATTCCGGACGAGTTCATCCCTATTCTGATAAAGGCTAGGAAGGAGGTGACTGCGAAACATTAGCACCGTAACTGGAGGAAGTATGTCTCTTGGTGTGAAACCAAGAATGCTCCTCCAGAAGATTTCCATCTGGGCCGTTTTCTCCACTACCTACAGACTGGAGTGAATATGTGTCTAAAATTAGGCTCCATTAAGGTTCAGATTCCGGCCCTATCCATTTTCTTTCAGAAGGAATTGGCTTCTCTCCCAGAAGTCCAGACTTTTGTGAAGGGAGTGCTGCATATCCAGCCTGGCACCATGGGACCTTAACGTGGTGTTACAATTCCTTAAGTCTCCCTAGTTTGAGCCTCTTCAATCCGTGGAATTAAAGTATCTCACTTGGAAGGTGGTCATGTTGTTGGCCTTGGCATCTGCAAGGCGAGTGTCTGAGTTGGCGGCTTTGTCTCACAAAAGCCCCTATCTGATTTTCCATGTGGATAGAGCTGAGTTGCGGACTCGTCCTCAATTTTTGCCTAAGGTGGTTTCCACTTTTCATATGAACCAACCTTCATATGAGTCCCTTGATGTGGTCAGGGCATTGAAAATGTATGTAGCCAGGACGGCTCGGGTTAGGAAAACAGATGCACTCTTTGTCCTGTATGCAGCCAACAAGGTTGGCGCTCCTGCTTCTAAGCAGACTATTGCTCGCTGGATCTGTAACACGATTCAGCAGGCTCATTCTACGGCTGGATTGCCGTTACCAAATTCGGTAAAGGCCCATTCCACTAGGAAGGTGGGCTCTTCTTGGGCGGCTGCCCGAGGCGTCTCGGCATTACAGCTTTGCCGAGCGGCGACTTGGTCGGGTTCAAACACCTTTGCAAAATTCTACAAGTTTGATACCCTGGCTGATGAGGACCTCATGTTTGCTCAATCGGTGCTGCAGAGTCATCCGCACTCTCCCGCCCGTTTTGGAGCTTTGGTATAATCCCCATGGTCCTTACAGAGTGCCCAGCATCCTCTAGGACGTAAGAGAAAATAAGATTTTAAACCTACCGGTAAATCTTTTTCTCCTAGTCCGTAGAGGATGCTGGGCGCCCGTCCCTGTGCGGACAACATTCTGCAAGACTTGTATATAGTTATTGCTTGCATAAGGGTTATGTTACAGTTTTGATCGGTCTTTGACTGATGCTGTTTGTTTCATACTGTTGACTGGTTCGTATATTCCAGGTTATACGGTGTGGATGGTGTGGGCTGGTATGAATCTAGACCTTGGATTACCAAAATCCTTTCCTCGTACTGGTCGTCTCCTCTGGGCACAGTTTCTCTAACTGAGGTCTGGAGGAGAAGCATATAGGGAGGAGCCAGTGCACACCCATTCTAAAGTTCTTTGTAGTGCCCATGTCTCCTGCGGAGCCCGTCTATACCCCATGGTCCTTACGGAGTCCCCAGCATCCTCTACGGACTAGGAGAAAAAGATTTACCGGTAGGTTTAAAATCTTATTTTTCTCTTACGCCTAGAGGATGCTGGGGTCCATTTAGTACCATGGGGATGTACCAAAGCTCCCAGTTCGGGAGGGAGAGTGCTGAGGTTTCTGCAGAACAGATTGACCAAACTTTAGGTCCTCAGATGCCAAAGTATCGAACTTGTAGAACTAAGCAAACGTGTTTGACCCAGACCAAATAGCTGCTCTGCAAAGCTGTACAGCCGAGACACCCCGGGCAGCCACCCAGGAAGAACCCACTTTACGAGTAGAGTGGGCCTTAACAGATTTTGGACACGGCAAGCCTGCCGTTGAATAAGCATGCTGGATAGTACACCTGATCCAGCGTGAAATCGTCTGGTAAGAAGCCGGACACCCAACCTTGTTGGGATCATAAAGGACAAATAAAGCGTCCGACTTCCTGTGAGAAGTTCTCTTCACATATATTTTCAAAGCCCTCACCACATCCAAGGACTTTGAGGTAATTGAGAAATCAGTAGCCACTGGCACCACAATAGGTTGGTTGATATGAAAAACCTTTGGAAGAAACTGCTGACGCGTTCTGAGCTCAGCTCTATCTTCATGGGAAATCAAGTAGGGGCTCTTGTATGACAATGCCCCCAATTCTGACATACGTCTAGCAGTTGCCAATGCCAATAGTGTGACCGCCTTCCTAGTAAGAAACTTGACGTCTGCCTCCTGCAAAGGTTCGAACTAATCCGATTGCAGGAACTGCAGCACCACATTAAGATCCCAAGGTGCCGCAGGAGGCACAAAGGGTGGTGGGATGTCCAGAACCCCTTTCAAGAATGTCTGAACCTCAGGGAGGGCAGCCGATTGTTTCTGGAAGAAAATGGATAAGGCCGAAATCTGGACCTTTATGGAGCCCAAGCGTAGGCCCACATCCACACCTGCTTGCAGAAAGAGAAGAAACCGTCCCAGGTGAAACTCCACCATTGGAAACTTCTTGGATTCACACCAAGACACATATTTCTCTGACGTCCTAGTGGATGCTGGGGACTCCGAAAGGACCATGGGGAATAGCGGCTCCGCAGGAGACTGGGCACAAAAGTAAAAGCTTTAGGACTACCTGGTGTGCACTGGCTCCTCCCCCTATGACCCTCCTCCAAGCCTCAGTTAGATTTTTGTGCCCGAACGAGAAGGGTGCTCACTAGGTGGCTCTCCTGAGCTGCTTAGTAAAAAAGTTTAAGTATAGGTTTTTTATTTTCAGTGAATCCTGCTGGCAACAGGTTCACTGCACCGAGGGACTAAGGGGAGAAGAAGCGAACTCACCTGCGTGCAGAGTGGATTGGGCTTCTTAGGCTACTGGACATTAGCTCCAGAGGGACGATCACAGGCCCAGCCATGGATGGGTCCCAGAGCCGCGCCGCCGGCCCCCTTACAGAGCCAGAAGACTGAAGAGGTCCGGAAAATCGGCGGCAGAAGACGTCCTGTCTTCAATAAGGTAGCGCACAGCACCGCAGCTGTGCGCCATTGCTCTCAGCACACTTCACACTCCGGTCACTGAGGGTGCAGGGCTCTGGGGGGGGGGGCGCACTGAGACGCAATAAAAACACCTTATATGGCAAAAAATACATCACATATAGCTCCTGGGCTATATGGATGCATTTAACCCCTGCCAATTTTTCCTTAAAAAAGCGGGAGAAAGGCCGCCGAGAAGGGGGCGGAGCCTATCTCCTCAGCACACTGACGCCATTTTTCCTCACAGCTCCGTTGGAGGGAAGCTCCCTGACTCTCCCCTGCAGTCCTGCACTACAGAAACAGGGTAAAACAAGAGAGGGGGGCACTAATTTGGCAGATAAATCTATACAGCAGCTATATAAGGGAAAAACACTTATATAAGGTTATCCCTGTATATATATAGCGCTCTGGTGTGTGCTGGCAAACTCTCCCTCTGTCTCCCCAAAGGGCCAGTGGGGTCCTGTCCTCTATCGGAGCATTCCCTGTGTGTGTGCTGTGTGTCGGTACGTTGTGTCGACATGTATGAGGAGGAAAATGGTATGGAGGCGGAGCAATTGCCTGTAATAGTGATGTCACCCCCTAGGGAGTCGACACCTGACTGGATGGTCTTATGGAAGGAATTACGTGATAGTGTCAGCACTTTACAAAAGACTGTTGACGACATGAGACAGCCGGCAAATCAGTTATTACCTGTACAGGCGTCTCAAACACCGTCAGGGGCTCTAAAGCGCCCGTTACCTCAGATGGTCGACACAGACCCAGACACGGACACTGACTCCAGTGTCGACGGTGAGGAAACAAACGTATTTTCCAGTAGGGTCACACGTTACATGATCACGGCAATGAAGGAGGTTATGAACATTTCTGATACTACAAGTACCACAAAAAAGGGTATTATGTGGGGTGTGAAAAAACTACCCGTAGTTTTTCCTGAATCAGATGAATTAAATGAGGTGTGTGATGAAGCGTGGGTTTCCCCCGATAAAAAACTGCTAATTTCTAAAAAATTATTGGCATTATACCCTTTCCCGCCAGAGGTTAGGGCGCGTTGGGAAACACCCCCTAGGGTAGATAAGGCGCTCACACGCTTATCAAAACAAGTGGCGTTACCGTCTCCTGATACGGCCGCCCTCAAGGAACCAGCTGATAGGAAGCTGGAAAATATCCTAAAAAGTATATACACACATACTGGTATTATACTGCGACCAGCAATCGCCTCAGCCTGGATGTGCAGTGCTGGGGTGGCTTGGTCGGATTCCCTGACTGAAAATATTGATACCCTGGACAGGGACAGTATATTATTGACTATAGAGCATTTAAAGGATGCATTTCTATATATGCGAGATGCACAGAGGGATATTTGCACTCTGGCATCAAGAGTAAGTGCGCTGTCCATTTCTGCCAGAAGAGGGTTATGGACGCGACAGTGGTCAGGTGATGCGGATTCCAAACGGCATATGGAAGTATTGCCGTATAAAGGGGAGGAGTTATTTGGGGTCGGTCTATCGGACCTGGTGGCCACGGCAACGGCTGGGAAATCCACCTTTTTACTCCAGGTCACCTCTCAGCAGAAAAAGACACCGTCTTTTCAGGCTCAGTCCTTTCGTCCCCATAAGGGCAAGCGGGCAAAAGGCCACTCATATCTGCCCCGGGGCAGAGGAAGGGGAAAAAGACTGCAGCAGGCAGCCTCTTCCCAGGAACAGAAGCCCTCCCCCGCTTCTGCCAAGTCCTCAGCATGACGCTGGGGCCTTACAAGCGGACTCAGGCACGGTGGGGGCCCGTCTCAAGAATTTCAGCGCGCAGTGGGCTCACTCGCAAGTGGACCCCTGGATCTGGAGGTAGTATCTCAGGGGTACAAATTGGAATTCGAGACGTCTCCCCCTCGCCGGTTCCTGAAGTCTGCTTTACCAACGTCTCCCTCCGACAGGGAGGCGGTATTGGAAGCCATTCACAAGCTGTATTCCCAGCAGGTGATAATCAAGGTACCCCTCCTACAACAGGGAAAGGGGTATTATTCCACGCTGTTTGTGGTACCGAAGCCGGACGGCTCGGTGAGACCTATTTTAAATCTGAAATCCTTGAACACTTACATACAAAGGTTCAAATTCAAGATGGAGTCACTCAGAGCAGTGATAGCGAACCTGGAAGAAGGGGACTATATGGTGTCTCTGGACATCAAGGATGCTTACCTCCATGTCCCAATTTGCCCTTCTCACCAAGGGTACCTCAGGTTTGTGGTACAGAACTGTCACTATCAGTTTCAGACGCTGCCGTTTGGATTGTCCACGGCACCCCGGGTCTTTACCAAGGTAATGGCCGAAATGATTCTTCTTCGAAGAAAAGGCGTCTTAATTATCCCTTACTTGGACGATCTCCTGATAAGGGCAAGGTCCAGAGAACAGTTAGAGGTCGGAGTAGCACTATCTCAAGTAGTACTACAACAGCACGGGTGGATTCTAAATATTCCAAAATCGCAGCTGATTCCGACGACACGTCTGCTGTTCCTAGGGATGATTCTGGACACAGTCCAGAAAAAGGTGTTTCTCCCGGAGGAGAAAGCCAGGGAGTTATCCGACCTAGTCAGGAACCTCCTAAAACCAGGCCAAGTGTCAGTGCATCAATGCACAAGGGTCCTGGGAAAAATGGTGGCTTCTTACGAAGCGATTCCATTCGGCAGATTCCACGCAAGAACTTTTCAGTGGGATCTGCTGGACAAATGGTCCGGATCGCATCTTCAAATGCATCAGCGGATAACCCTGTCTCCAAGGACAAGGGTGTCTCTCCTGTGGTGGTTACAGAGTGCTCATCTTCTAGAGGGCCGCAGATTCGGCATTCAGGACTGGGTCCTGGTGACCACGGATGCCAGCCTGAGAGGCTGGGGAGCAGTCACACAGGGAAGAAATTTCCAGGGCTTGTGGTCAAGCATGGAAACGTCACTTCACATAAATATCCTGGAACTAAGGGCCATTTACAATGCCCTAAGTCAGGCAAGGCCTCTGCTTCAGGGTCAGCCGGTGTTGATCCAGTCGGACAACATCACGGCAGTTGCCCACGTAAACAGACAGGGCGGCACAAGAAGCAGGAGGGCAATGACGGAAGTTGCAAGGATTCTTCGCTGGTCGGAAAATCATGTGATAGCACTGTCAGCAGTGTTCATTCCGGGAGTGGACAACTGGGAAACAGACTTCCTCAGCAGACACGACCTCCACCCGGGGGAGTGGGGACTTCACCCAGAAGTCTTCCACATGATTGTGAACCGTTGGGAAAAACCAAAGGTGGACATGATGGCGTCCCGCCTCAACAAAAAACTGGACAGATATTGTGCCAGGTCAAGGGACCCTCAGGCAATAGCTGTGGACGCTCTGGTAACACCGTGGGTGTACCAGTCAGTGTATGTGTTCCCTCCTCTGCCTTTCATACCCAAGGTACTGAGAATCATAAGAAGGAGAGGAGTAAGGACTATACTCGTGGCTCCGGATTGGCCAAGAAGGACTTGGTACCCGGAACTTCAAGAGATGCTCACGGAAGACCCGTGGCCTCTACCTCTAAGAAAGGACCTGCTCCAGCAGGGACCCTGTCTGTTCCAAGACTTACCGCGGCTGCGTTTGACGGCATGGCGGTTGAACGCCGGATCCTGAAGGAAAAAGGCATTCCGGATGAAGTCATCCCTACCCTGATCAAAGCCAGGAAGGATGTAACTGTGCAACATTATCACCGTATTTGGCGTAAATATGTTGCGTGGTGTGAGGCCAGGAAGGCCCCTACAGAGGAATTTTCAACTGGGTCGTTTCCTGCATTTCCTGCAAACAGGACTGTCTATGGGCCTAAAATTAGGGTCCATTAAGGTTCAAATTTCGGCCCTGTCGATATTCTTCCAAAAAGAACTAGCTTCAGTTCCTGAAGTTCAGACGTTTGTCAAGGGGGTACTGCATATACAGCCTCCTTTTGTGCCTCCAGTGGCACCTTGGGATCTCAATGTAGTTTTGGGGTTCCTAAAATCACATTGGTTTGAACCACTCACCACTGTGGACTTAAAATATCTCACATGGAAAGTGGTAATGCTGTTAGCCCTGGCTTCAGCCAGGCGTGTCTCAGAATTGGCGGCTTTATCCTATAAAAGCCCTTACCTAATTTTTCATACGGACAGGGCAGAATTGAGGACTCGTCCTCAATTTCTCCCTAAGGTGGTTTCAGCGTTTCACTTAAACCAGCCTATTGTGGTACCTGCGGCTACTAGGGACTTGGAGGATTCCAAGTTGCTGGACGTAGTCAGGGCCCTGAAAATATATGTTTCCAGGACGGCTGGAGTCATAAAATCTGACTCGCTGTTTATCCTGTATGCACCCAACAAGCTGGGTGCTCCTGCTTCTAAGCAGACTATTGCTCGTTGGATTTGTAGTACAATTCAGCTTGCACATTCTGTGGCAGGCCTGCCACAGCCAAAATCTGTAAAAGCCCATTCCACAAGGAAAGTGGGCTCATCTTGGGCGGCTGCCCGAGGGGTCTCGGCTTTACAACTTTGCCGAGCAGCTACTTGGTCAGGGGCAAACACGTTTGCTAAATTCTACAAATTTGATACCCTGGCTGAGGAGGACCTGGAGTTCTCTCATTCGGTGCTGCAGAGTCATCCGCACTCTCCCGCCCGTTTGGGAGCTTTGGTATAATCCCCATGGTCCTTTCGGAGTCCCCAGCATCCACTAGGACGTCAGAGAAAATAAGAATTTACTTACCGATAATTCTATTTCTCATAGTCCGTAGTGGATGCTGGGCGCCCATCCCAAGTGCGGATTGTCTGCAATACTTGTACATAGTTATTGTTACAAAAATCGGGTTATTATTGTTGTGAGCCATCTTTTCAGAGGCTCCTCTGTTATCATGCTGTTAACTGGGTTCAGATCACAAGTTGTACGGTGTGATTGGTGTGGCTGGTATGAGTCTTACCCGGGATTCAAAATCCTTCCTTATTGTGTACGCTCGTCCGGGCACAGTATCCTAACTGAGGCTTGGAGGAGGGTCATAGGGGGAGGAGCCAGTGCACACCAGGTAGTCCTAAAGCTTTTACTTTTGTGCCCAGTCTCCTGCGGAGCCGCTATTCCCCATGGTCCTTTCGGAGTCCCCAGCATCCACTACGGACTATGAGAAATAGAATTATCGGTAAGTAAATTCTTATTTTTTTCCAAATCCGATGGTAATGTTTAGACGTAACTCCCTTCCTAGCTTGTATCAGCGCAGGAATAACCTTTTTCGGATTACCCTTCCGAGCTAAGATCTGGCGCTCAACCTCCATGCCATCAAACGTAGCCACGGTAAGTCTTGATAGGTGAACGGCCCCTGTTGCAGAAGGTTCTCGCGAAGAGGAAGAGGCCTCGGATCATCCAGCAGTAATTCCAGAGGATCCGCGTACCAAGCCCTCCTTGGCCAGTCCAAAGCAATGAGGATACCCTGAACTCTTGTTCTTTTTATTAGTTTGATAATCCTTGGGATGAGTGGAAGTGGAGGGAACACATACACTGACTGGAACACCCATGGAGTCATCAGTGCATCCACCGCCACTGCCTGTGGGTCTCTCAACCTGGAACAGTACCTGCGAAGCTTCTTGTTGAGGCGAGATGCCATCATGTCTACCTGAGGTACGCCCCATTGGCTTGTCACCTCGGTGAACACCCGCGGGTGGAGGCCCCATTCTCCTGGATGGAGATCATGTCTGCTGAGGAAGTCCTCTTCCCAGTTGTACAATCCCGGAATTAAGATTGCTGATAGCGCCATCGCATGCTTTTCTGCCGAGAGGAGGATTCTTGTTACCCCTGACATTGCTGCTCTGCTCTTCGTTCCACCCTGTCAGTTTATGCAGGACACTGCCATGACATTGTCTGACTGAACCTGAATGTCCTGATCTTGCAGAAGATGTGCCGCTTGTAGAAGGCCGTTGTAAATGGCCCTTGGTTCCAGAATGTTTATCGGAAGGATGGATTCCAGACTTGACCACTTTCCTTGGAAGTTTTCCCCTTGGGTGACTGCTCCCCTACCTCTGAGACTTGCATCCGTGGTTAGAAGGATCCAATTCTGAATCCCGAACCTGCAGCCCTCTAATACGTGAGAAGTTTGCAGCCACCAGAGGAGTGAAATTCTGGCTTTCAGCGACAGGCATATCTGTTGGTGCATGTGAAGATGTGATCCCGACCATTTGTCGAGGAGATCCAGTTGCAAGGACCTTGCATGGAATCTTCCGTACGGAAGAACCTCGTAGGAGGCTACCATCTTCCCCAGAAGGCAAATGCACTGATAAACCGATACTCGGGCTGGCTTGAGAACATCCCGTACCATTGAATGGATCACCAACGCTTTCTCTACCGGTAGAAACACCCTATGCATTTCCGTGTCGAGTATCATCCCCAGAAAGAGCAGTCTCCTTGTCAGTTCCAAATATGACTTTGGAAGGTTCAGGATCCACCCATGATCCTGGAGTAGTCAAGTTGAGAGAGCAATACTCTGCAACAACCTCTCCCTGGAAGATGCTTTCATCAGCAGATCGTCCAGATATGGAATTATGTTCACTCCTTGCCTGCGGAGGAGTAGCATCATCTCTGCCATGACCTTGGTGAACACTCTCGGTGCTGTGGAGAGGCCAAAAGGCAGTGCCTGGAACTGATAGTGACAATCCAGCAGCACAAATCTGAGATAAACCTGGTGAGGCGGCCAGATCGGCATGTGAAGGTATGCATCCTTGATATCCAGGGATACCAGGAATTCCCCCTCCTCCAGACCTGAGATCACTGCTCTCAGAGACTCCATCTTGAATTTGAATTCCCTCAAGTAGGGGTTCAATGACTTTAGGTTTAATATCGGCCTTACCGAACCGTCCGGTTACGGTACCACAAACAGGTTTGAGTAATAACCCTTGTGTTTTAGGTAAGGTGGAACTGGAACAATAATATTTGTTTGAACCAATTTTCGAATGGCTTCCTGCAGGAGAGCACTTTCTGTCAGCGAAACTGGTAAGCCTGATTTGAAGAATCTGTGAAGTGGGAGTTCCTGAAACTCCAGTCTGTAGCCCTGAGTAACAATGTCTGACACCCAAGGGTCTAGGCATGATGACACCCAGATGTGACTGAAATCTTTTAGTCTCGCTCCCACCTGCCCGATCTCCAGGCTGGGAGGTCCACCGTCATGCCGAAGATTTTGAGGAAGCAGAAACTGTTGGTGCAGGTTTTCTGGATTTTCCCCATCCACCCCTAAAGAAGGTGGAAGGGGATTTGGATTTTTAAATTTTGCAGTCCGAAAGGACTGCAGTGTGAACGTAGTATAAGATTTCCTAGTCGGTGGTGCTGCTGAGGGGAGAAAGGTTGACTTACTTGCAGTTGCCGTGGAGATCCACGCATCCAATGCGTCCCCAAACAGAGCCTGACCTGTGAAGGGTAGGTTCTCCACACTTTTCTTGGATTCTACATCTGCAGTCCATTGGCGTAGCCAGAGTCCTCTGTGTGCCGAGACCGCCATGGAAGTAGCCCTTGCATTCAGCATGCCAAGATCTTTCATGGCCTCCACCATGAAGCCAGCAGAATCCTGTATGTGACGTAAAAACAATTCAATGTCACTTCTATCCATAGTATCTAAGTCCTCTAGACAACCTAGATACAGAAGCGTCTACTATAGGTGGGTTTTCCCACTTCTTTCTATCCTCTTCAGGGAACAGGAATGCAATAAGAATTCTTTTAGGGATCTGGAATTTTTTCTCTGGGTTTTCCCAGGATTTTTCAAATTAAGAGTTTAACTCCTTAGAAGCAGGGAAGGTAAGCGAGGATTTCCTATTTTCTGTAAAATAAGATTCCTCAACTTGTTTTGGTACCTTCTCAGAAATATGCAAAACATCCGTAATGGCTTCAGTCATTAGCTGCACCCCTTTAGCAAGGGATGCATCACCCCCCTGCATATCCCCATCACTATCCCCTGTATCAGAGTCGGTATCAGTGTCAACTTGCATTATCTGGGCAAGTGTACGTTTTTTCGGGTATGTAGGTGGTGTATGTGAGGAAGTAGTGGGAGCTGAATACTTCAAACCCTCAACAGATTTTCTCAAAAACTGCGTCTCTTTCTCATTATGTGACACCCTTGATGAAATCTGGGATGTCATTCCCCTTAAAGAATCCACCCTTGGGGGTTCGGATTCAAAAGGTTTGGAAAGCACATTGCAGTCCTGAGTACATGGAATAGACTCTTCAGGAGAAGATACACACTCTGCAGCACATGACACATACAGGAAAATGTCAGACACAGTTTTCCCCAGAGTACCTTCAGAGAGTCATATAGTATAAGGAGCCAGCCACACAGCGCCCCAGTAGGCAGTTATTATGATATAAGCCCGACACTGACTAACTACCCTTAATAGGGTAGTTAGTACTGTTACCACACTCCCCCTCCTGTCTATAACACCCTGGTACCGCAGAGGATAGCTGGAATTATGTAGAGGGCAGCGCTTCCCGTCAGCGTCTCTTTCCTATGATCTGTAGGGAGAAAATAGCGTTGGTGAGTGCTGGATCCACTCTGAGAGGAAGCCCTGCCCCTTGCAATGGCGCGTGGCTTCCCGCACTTATTGTTTATACTGGCCTGAGGTGATTGTTGATAACAGCAGGGATTAGCCCCTGTTAGCTAAGTGACGAGTTTAGGGTGATCCGCAGAAAAAAGATATAAAGGCAGCACTACTGATGAAGTGATTGGAATTGAACAATAATAAGGTAGTATAACAATTTATTATGTTAAAAACAATAAAACCACTAAAAAATGGCAAATTCTCTCCTGAAGATTATATATATAATAAAATACATACACCACATTTAGTTGATATCTCTGTATATAATTGGACCAATTGGTGTCTGCAGAGCCGGCCCTAACCAATATGTTGCCCTAGGCAAGATTTTGGCTGGTGCCCGCTAGCACCACCGCTGGTTCCGCCTCTGACCTTGCACCTCTTTCCAGCGCCATCACCCCTCACCCATAGCAGTCCTTATTTTGGTGTTTGTACCCCCTATATTTTAAATAGGAACAGTTCGCACATATGGCGTACAGCCCAAAAAGGGGGGTGTTTTTGCTGGCAAGGGTAATGGCCACACAATAGTAACCCCAATTCTAATTACACCACACAGTACTGCAACTTTATTCACATTTTATCATGCGATAGTGTCCATAATTCATAATACATCCCACAGTAGCCCCTTATTCACATTACATCACACTAAATTGCTCCTTATTCACATTACACCACACCATATTGCTGTTTATTCACATTAGACCACACAGTATTGCCCTTTCTGTACGTTACGCCACACAGTAGAGCACCTTATACACATAATGCCACACATTAGTAATGCATTTATATACTTAATTCCACACAGTAATGCCCCTTACACATATGAGATGCATTATTAATGTCCTTATAAACATAATGTGCTTTACACATTATGACAACCTTTATTAATGCCCTTTTACACATAATGTCCCTTACACATATGCCGCACATTTTTAATGCCCTTATACACATAATGACACATAGTGCCCCCTACACATTTGCTGAACATGATTAGTGCCCCTATACACATAATGACACACATACAGTAGTACCCTGTTACACATATGCCGCACATTATTAATGCCCTTATACACATAATGACACACATAGTGCCCCTTTACACATATGTTGCACATTATTAATGCATTTGTTACATGACACACACAATGCTCCTTACATATATTCCGAACACTAATGCACAACCAACCCACTCACATACACACAGCACTCACACTGTCACTAACACTGTGACCTCTGCCTCTGCTTGGATACAGATGTGTCCTCATAAATCTTGCCTCAATGCTAATGTCGGGCACCTTTTTTATGAAAATGCAACTTATTTGCATTGCTATGTGGCTAGGATGCACAAGCAGCTTCTGCTGATTAAAATTATATGCAGCATGCCTATATACTGTGTGAGACTGTGGCTGTATCTGCATATGAAATGCTACACACAGAATATAGGCATGCCGCATATCATTTTAATCAGCAGAAGCTGCTGATGCTCTAGGCATATCAAATGCCCTAGGTAATTGCCTAGTTTGCCTATGCCTATGGCCGGCGCTGGGTGTCTGTTCCTGTATAGTATACCCAGATAAGTCCACTAGTCCCATAGAGGATAAATTGAATCAGCACAGTTCAGTTATTAGATATTTACCGGTCACCGATTTACAGGCGGAAAGGCTTCCATACATGAGAGTCCATGTTAGATTTGTAATGTCCTCATTTGTAGCAGTGAGTGCTGGAATTATCCTCTTGTTACTGCACAGCGGGCTTATGGTGGATATGGGGTTGGTTCAGACGCACAGTGATGGTCACCAGAACTGAAGTGGTGTAGAACAGGGGGGTCCTGACTCGTTTCGCTGCTCCCCAAAAAGTTTTGCAGCTTTATCAAAGGAGGATACCATGCAATGTATAATTAGGGTTTATATACCCTTGCTAATGAGGAGGATTAGTAACACTTGTGCAAGTAGTCAATCCAATCACTTCATATAAAATTCAAAATGAATAATATATAGGAGGCAGATCTATTGTGTATATTCAATACATACACCCTTTTGGATTCTATTATTGTGATCCAGTATGTATATAAACCTTAATTTAGTTCACTCTATATAAATAAAAACCATGCATAGAACGTTTATCAACCAATGAGTGACAATGTTTATTATTTGTTACTATGGTAACTGAAAGTTATACACCTCTATGAGGTTGATAGACTCAGAATACAACCAATTGAAATCTAGTCTATTGGTTGGCCAGTGACGGTCACATGACCGCAAATATCAATGACACATTCAATATTCATTATTTACTATGTCCCACCTCCCGGTCACATGACGCACGCCGATCATGTGACCGGGTCACATGCCTCGGCCCCGACACGCGACCAGGATGTAAGGACACAGCTTACAGAAAGGGAGGATCTTCATGTGTCAAAAAGAAGGAGGAGGAAATAAAAACTTCTGTGTAAACAGGGGAACATTGGTTCACTAGATAATCAAAAATCGATCGCGGTCACGTGACCGCTGATGTTGGCGCGAACCTGGTCCTCTACGGGTGCTAAATTGATGATTTATTTATTATTTGGGATGGGGATATTCTATCACCTCAATCACAATTCTTTTAATTTACAGTTCACTTATTCTTTCCACCCCTCTTCGATTCAATTTCTGGATCTGACTCTAACAGTGCAAAACAACACTATCATTACCACAAATTATACAAAAGAAGTGGGCACTAATGCGTATTTGCATTTTAAAAGTGCCCACTACCCACCGTGGAAACAAAATATTCCAAAAGGGCAATTAATCCGTCTTCGGAGAAATTGCACAGAGAAAAAAGATTTTGAAAAACAAGCTGTATCAATGTTGGATTCTTTTGAACAGAGGGGCTATCCAATCACGACCCTCCAGTCAGCCTTTAAAGAAGTACTTACTCTAGATAGGGAAGATCTATTAGTTCAAAAAACAAAATCTCCAAAGCAGTCAAATAATCAAGTAGCGTTTATATCTACTTACAACGATCAGTGTTCTGAAATTAAACGAATCATTGAAAATAAATATAATATTCTTAAACAGGATCACTTATTGATAGAAGATTTGCCATTAGAACCTCTTTTTATTTTTAAAAAGAATTTATCTCTAAAAAATATACTAGCTCCTAGTTTTCTTAAAAATGAAGATAGAACTATACAATGTGGAGATAATCTCTCTTGGCTTCCACCTAAACCAAAAGGATTTTATAAATGTGGGGGAAACAAATACATCACATGTAATTATGTACAGGAAACAAAATCAAAATCTAGTAATAGCCATCAGAATTCCTGGGACATTAAAAGTTTTATTAAGTGTAATAGTTCCTACGTTATTTATATATTTATATATTAGTTTGCAGTTGTAATCAAAAATATGTGGGTCAAACGACTAGAAAATTGCGGGTCAGATTCTTAGAACATCGGAGGAATATTTTGAATCGCATTTTGACACATAGGGGTATATTTACTAAAATTCGTATTTTTCTGAATGAGGTTAAAATTCAAACACGAATGACATCGAATGTGTGAAGTTGCAACTTTTTGAATTTTTTACGCCTCATTTACTATGCTGTCGTATTCTGCGTTTTCGAGTTTTCCGATGTCGATGTCATTCGTATTTTCGGACAGTGTTTTACGGGAGTGAATAGTAAAACGCTGCCGACATTAACACAATGAATCTCGGCCGGATCTTTGAGATCCGTGCAGGGCTTCATTGTGCACCTTTAAAAAAAAAAAAGTGTTAAAAATCAAGAAAAAAAATTGCGTGGGGTCCCCCCTCCTAAGCAAAACCAGCCTCAAGCTCTTTGAGCCGGTCCTGGTTGAAAAAATATGGGAAAAAAATTGACTGGGGATCCCTCATATTTAAACAACCAGCACCGGGCTCTGCGTCCGGTCCTGGTGCAAAAAATACGGGGGACAAAAAACGTAGGGGGTCCCCTGTATTTTTTGAACCAGCACCGGGAGTCAGAGAGCTAATGCCACAGCCGGGGGACACTTTTATCTTGGTCCCTGCGGCCCTGGCATTAAATCACTAACTAGTCACCCCTGGCCGGGGTACCCTGGAGGAGTGGGGACCCCTTAAATCAAGTGATCACCCCCTCCAGCCACCCAAGGGCCAGGGGTGAAGCCCGAGGCTGTCTCCCCCATCCAAGGGCGGCGGATGGGGGGCTGATAGCCAAGTGAAAAAAGAAGAATATTGTTTTTTGTAGCAGTACTACAAGTGCCAGCAAGCCTCCCCCGCAAGCTGGTACTTGGAGAACCACAAGTACCAGCATGCGGTGGAAAAACGGGCCCGCTGGTACCTGTAGTACTACTACAAAAAAAATACCCAAATAAAAACAGAACTCACACACTTTAAAAGTAAAACTTTATTACATACATGCACACCTACATACATACATACTTACCTATGTTCTCACGAGGGTCGGTCCACTTCTCCATGTAGAATCCACGGGGTACCTGTGAAAAAAAATAAGAATTTACTCACCGGTAATTCTATTTCTCGTAGTCCGTAGTGGATGCTGGGAACTCCGTAAGGACCATGGTGAATAGACGGGCTCCGCAGGAGACTGGGCACTCTAAAGAAAAGATTAGGTACTATCTGGTGTGCACTGGCTCCTCCCTCTATGCCCCTCCTCCAGACCTCAGTTAGGGAAACTGTGCCCGGAAGAGCTGACACTACAAGGAAAGGATTTTTGGAATCCAGGGTAAGACTCATACCAGCCACACCAATCACACCGTACAACTTGTGATAACCTTACCCAGTTAACAGTATGAACAACAACTGAGCCTCACTCAACGGATGGCTCATAACAATAACCCTTATTTAAGCAATAACTATATACACGTATTGCAGAAAGTCCGCACTTGGGACGGGCGCCCAGCATGTACTACGGACTACGAGAAATAGAATTACCGGTGAGTAAATTCTTATTTTCTCTGACGTCCTAGTGGATGCTGGGTACTCCGTAAGGACCATGGGGATTATACCAAAGCTCCCAAACGGGCGGGAGAGTGCGGATGACTCTGCAGCACCGAATGAGCAAACTCAAGGTACTCCTCAGCCAGGGTATCAAACTTGAAGAATTTTGCAAAAGTGTTTGATCCCGACCAAGTAGCAGCTCGGCAAAGTTGTAAAGCCGAGACCCCTCGGGCAGCCGCCCAAGAAGAGCCCACCTTCCTCGTGGAATGGGCTTTTACCGATTTAGGATGCGGCAGTCCAGCCGCAGAATGTGTAAGTTGAATCGTGCTACAGATCCAGCGAGCAATAGTCTGCTTCGAAGCAGGAGCACCCAGCTTGTTGGGTGCATGCAGGATAAACAGCGAGTCAGTCTTCCTGACTCCAGCCGTTCTGGAAACATATATTTTCAAAGCCCTGACTACGTCCAGCAGCTTGGAGTCCTCCAAGTCCAGAGTAGCCGCAGGCACCACAATAGGTTGGTTCAAATGAAACGATGATACCACCTTTGGGAGAAATTGGGGACGAGTCCTCAATTCTGCCCTGTCCATATGGAAGATCAGATATGGGCTTTTACATGACAAAGCCGCCAATTCCGACACACGCCTAGCCGATGCTAAGGCCAATAGCATGACCACTTTCCACGTGAGATACTTTAGTTCCACGGTCTTAAGTGACTCAAACCAGTGGGATTTCAGGAAATCCAACACAACGTTAAGATCCCAGGGTGCCACTGGTGGCACAAAAGGGGGCTGAATATGCAGCACTCCCTTAACAAACGTCTGAACCTCAGGCAGTGAAGCCAGTTCTTTTTGAAAGAAAATGGATAGGGCCGAAATCTGGACCTTTATGGACCCCAATTTTAGGCCCATAGTCACCCCTGACTGTAGGAAGTGCAGGAATCGACCCAGCTGGAATTCCTCTGTAGGGGCCGTCCTGGCCTCACACCAAGCAACATATTTTCGCCATATACGGTGATAATGCTTTGCTGTCACGTCCTTCCTAGCCTTTATCAGCGTAGGAATAACTTCATCCGGAATGCCTTTTTCCGCTAGGATCCGGCGTTCAACCGCCATGCCATCAAACGCAGCCGCGGTAAGTCTTGGAACAGACAGGGCCCTTGTTGCAGCAGGTCCTGTCTGAGAGGCAGAGGCCATGGGTCCTCTGTGCGCATTTCTTGCAGTTCCGGGTACCAAGTCCTTCTTGGCCAATCCGTAACAATGAGTATTGTTCTTATTCCTCTCTTTCTTACTATTCTCAGTACCTTGGGTATGAGAGGAAGAGGAGGAAACACATATACCGACTGGTACACCCACGGTGTCACTAGGGCGTCCACAGCTATCGCCTGAGGGTCCCTTGACCTGGCGCAATATCTTTTTAGCTTTTTGTTGAGGTGGGACGCCATCATGTCCACCTGTGGCAGTTCCCATCGCTTCGCAATCTGTGTGAAGACTTCTTGATGAAGTCCCCACTCTCCCGGGTGGAGGTCGTGTCTGCTGAGGAAGTCTGCTTCCCAGTTGTCCACTCCCGGAATGAACACTGCTGACAGTGCTTGCACGTGATTCTCCGCCCATCGAAGAATCTTTGTGGCTTCCGCCATTGCCATCCTGCTTCTTGTGCCGCCCTGGCGGTTTACATGGGCGACCGCCGTGATGTTGTCTGACTGAATCAGCACTGGCCGGTTTCGAAGCAGGGGCTCTGCTTGACTCAGGGCATTGTAAATGGCCCTTAGTTCCAGTATATTTATGTGTAGAGAAGTCTCCAGACTTGACCACAGCCCTTGGAAGTTTCTTCCCTGAGTGACTGCCCCCCATCCTCGGAGGCTTGCATCCGTGGTCACCAGGACCCAGTCCTGTATGCCGAACCTGCGGCCCTCGAGAAGGTGAGCACTCTGCAGCCACCACAGAAGAGACACCCTGGCCCTTGGGGACAGGGTGATCAGCCGATGCATCTGAAGATGCGATCCGGACCACTTGTCCAACAGATCCCACTGAAAGATCCTTGCATGGAACCTGCCGAAGGGAATGGCTTGGTATGAAGCCACCATCTTTCCCAGGACTCGCGTGCAGTGATGCACCGATACCTGTTTTGGTTTCAGGAGGTCCCTGACCAGAGATGCTAATTCCTGGGCCTTCTCCACCGGGAGAAACACCTTCTTCTGTTCTGTGTCCAGAATCATGCCCAGGAAAAGCAGACGCGTCGTAGGAATCAGCTGCGACTTTGGAACATTCAGAATCCAGCCGTGCTGTTGCAACACTTCCTGAGAGAGTGCTACGCTGATCAACAACTGCTCTCTGGACCTCGCCTTTATGAGGAGATCGTCCAAGTACGGGATAACTATAACTCCCTTCTTCCGAAGGAGTATCATCATTTTGGCCATTACCTTGGTAAATATCCTCGGTGCCGTGGACAGGCCAAACGGCAACGTCTGGAACTGGTAATGACAGTCCTGTACCACAAACCTGAGGTACTCCTGGTGAAGTGGGTAAATGGGGACATGCAAGTAAGCATCCTTGATGTCCAGCGACACCATAAAATCCCCCTCTTACAGGCTTGCAATAACCGCTCTGAGCGATTCCATTTTGAACTTGAATTTCTTTATATAAGTGTTCAAGGATTTTAAATTCAGAATGGGTCTCACCGAACCGTCCGGTTTCGGTACCACAAACATTGTGGAATAGTAACCCCTTCCCTGTTGAAGGAGGGGGACCCTGATAATCACTTGCTGGAGGTACAGCTTGTGAATTGCCGCCAGTACTACCTCCCTTTTCATGGGGGAAGCTGGCAAGGCTGATTTGAGGTGACGGCGGGGGGGAGTCGCTTCGAATTCCAGCTTGTATCCCTGAGATACAATTTGTACAGCCCAGAGATCCACCTGTGAGCAAACCCACTGGTTGCTGAAGTTTCGGAGACGCGCCCCCACCGCACTTGGCTCCGCCTGTGGAGCCCCAGCGTCATGCGGTGGACTTAGTGGAAGCAGGGGAGGACTTTTGTTCCTGGGAACTGGCTGCATGGTGCAGCTTCTTACCTCTACCCCTGCCTCTGGCAAGAAAGGATGCGCCCCTGACCCTCTTGCCTTTCTCAGAATGAAAGGACTGCATTTGATAATATGGTGCTTTCTTAGGCTGTGAGGAAACCTGAGGCAAGTCGCTGTGGACACGAGGTCCGATAGACCGTCCCCAAACAATTCCTCACCCTTATAAGGCAAAACCTCCATGTGTTTTTTAGAATCAGCATCTCCTGTCCATTGCCGAGTCCATAAGACCCTCCTGGCAGAAATGGACATAGCATTAATTCTAGAGCCCAGCAGGCAAATGTCCCTCTGAGCATCCCGCATATATAAGACGACGTCTTTTATATGGCCCAGGGTTAGCAAAACAGTATCCCTGTCGAGGGAATCTATGTCATCTGACAGAGTATCTGTCCATGCTGCTACAGCACTACACATCCAGGCTGAAGCAATAGCAGGTCTCAGTAGAGTACCAGAGTGTGTATACACTGACTTCAGGATAGCTTCCTGCTTTCTATCCGCAGGCTCCTTTAGGGCGGCCGTATCCTGAGATGGCAGGGCCACCTTTTTAGATAAGAGTGTCAGCGCCTTGTCCACCCTAGGGGATGTTTCCCAACGTAACCTGTCCGTTGGCGGGAAAGGGTACGCCATCAGTAACCCCTTAGAAATCACTAGTTTCTTATCAGGGGAACTCCACGCTTCTTCACATAATTCATTTAATTCATCAGATGGGGGAAAAGTCACTGGCTGCTTTTTCTCCACAAACATATAAACCCTCTTGGTATTAACAGGGTTAATCTCAGAAATGTGTAATACATCTTCATTGCAATAATCATGTATCGGATGGCCTTGGTCATTTTAGACTGTAAATGTGCCTCATCATCGTCGACACTTGAGTCGGACTCTGTCGACATCTGTGTCAACCATATGAGACAGAGGGCGTTTATGAGCCCCTGACTGTTTCTGAGTCGCCTGGGAAGGCGCGGGCTGAGACCCCGGCTGTCCCAAGGCTGCAGCGTCATCAAACCTTTTATGTAAGGAGCTTACATTGTCGTTTAAGACCTTCCACATATCCATCCAATCAGGTGTCAGCCCCGATGGGGGCGACACCACACTTATCTGCCCATGCTCCGCCTCCACGTAACCCTCCTCATCAAACATGTCGACACAGCCGTACCGACACACCGCACACACACAGGGAATGCTCAGACTGAGGACAGGACCCCACAAAGTCCTTTGGGGAGACAGAGAGTATGCCAGCACACACCACAGCGCTATATAACACAGGGATTTTCACTTATAATAAGTGATTACCCAATAGCTGCCTTATATGTTTTATTTGCGCCTAAATTTATGTGCCCCCCCCTCTCTTTTTTACCCTTCTTGTACCTGGATACTGCAGGGGAGAGCCTGGGTAGCTGCTTCCAGCGGAGCTGTGAAGAGAAAATGGCGCTGGTGTGCTGAGGAAGAAGGCCCCGCCCCCTCAGTGGCGGGCTTCTGTCCCGCTTTCTGTGTAAAAAAATGGCGGGGGTTTTTACATATATACAGTGCCAGACTGTATATATGTATTTTTATTGCCAAAAGGTACTTCAATTGCTGCCCAGGGCGCCCCCCGCCAGCGCCCTGCACCCTACAGTGACCGGAGTGTGTAAGTGTGCTGGGAGCAATGGCGCACAGCTGCGGTGCTGTGCGCTACCTTAAATGAAGACAGGAGTCTTCTGCCGCCGATTTCGTCGTCTTCAAGCTTCTGTTCTTCTGGCTCTGCGAGGGGGACGGCGGCGCGGCTCCGGGAACGGACGATCGAGGACAGGTGCCTGTGTTCGAACCCTCTGGAGCTAATGGTGTCCAGTAGCCTAAGAAGCACAAGCTAGCTGCAAGCAGGTAGGTTTGCTTCTCTCCCCTTAGTCCCACGTAGCAGTGAGTCTGTTGCCAGCAGAAGCTCACTGAAAATAAAAAACCTAATAAATACTTTCTTTACTAGTAAGGTCAGGAGAGCTCACTAGGAGCACCCAGCTCTGGCCGGGCACAGATTCTAACTGAGGTCTGGAGGAGGGGCATAGAGGGAGGAGCCAGTACACACCAGATAGTACCTAATCTTTTCTTTAGAGTGCCCAGTCTCCTGCGGAGCCCGTCTATTCCCCATGGTCCTTACGAAGTTCCCAGCATCCACTAGGACGTCAGAGAAATTATACTCACATAATCCAGTGTAGCTTGTGTCCTCTTTATAATCTACGTACTTTGCAAAAAAACAAACCGGAAACCCGAACCACGCACTGAAAGGGGTCCCATGTTTACACATGGGACCCCTTTCCCCGACTGCCGGGACCCCCCCTGACTCCTGTCAAAGAGGGTCCCTTCAGCCAATCAGGGAGCGCACTCTCCTGATTGGCTGTGCGCTCCTGAGCTGTCAGTCAGGCTGCGCAAAGTTCCCACCATTGGATACAATGGAGCGCCTATGCGCTACATTGTATCTCTGCCGTGCGCAGCCTGACTGACAGCTCAGGAGCGCACAGCCAATCAGGAGAGTGCCACGACAGGGCGCTCCCTGATTGGCTGAAGGGACCCTCTTTGACAGGAGTCAGGGGGGGTCCCGGCAGTCGGGGAAAGGGGTCCCATGTGTAAACATGGGACCCCTTTCAGTGCGTGGTTCGGGTTTCCGGTTTGTTTTTTTGCAAAGTACGTGGATTATAAAGAGGACACAAGCTACACTGGATTATGTGAGTATAATTTTTTTCACAGGTACCCTGTGGATTCTACATGGAGAAGTGGACTGACCCTCGTGTGAACATAGGTAAGTATGTATGTATGTAGGTGTGCATGTATGTAATAAAGTTTTACTTTCAAGGTGTGTGAGTTCTGTTTTTATTTGGGTATTTTTTGTAGTAGTAGTACTTCAGGTACTAGCGGGCCCGTTTTTCCACCGCATGCTGGTAATTGTGGTTCTCCAAGTACCAGCTTGCGGGGAGGCTTGCTGGCACTTGTAGGACTGCTACAAAAAACAATATTCTTCTTTTTTCACTTGGCTATCAGCCCCCCATCCGCCGCCCTTGGATGGGGGGGACAGCCTCGGGCTTCACCCCTGGCCCTTGGGTGGCTGGAGGAGGGGGGACCACTTGATTTAAGGGGTCCCCACTCCTCCAGGGTACCCCGGCCAGGGGTGACTAGTTAGTGATTTAATGCCAGGGCCGCAGGGACCAAGATAAAAGTGTCCCTCGGCTGTGGCATTATCTCTCTGACTAGTGGAGCCCAGTGCTGATTCAAAAAGTACGGGGGACCCCTACGTTTTTTGTCCCCCGTATTTTTTGCACCAGGACCGGACACAGAGCCCGGTGCTGGTTGTTTAAACATGGGGGAACCCCAGTCATTTTTTATCCCATATTTTTACAACCAGGACCGGCTCAAAGAGCTCGAAGCTGGTTTTGCTTAGGAGGGGGGACCCCACGCATTTTTATTTTTTATTTTTAACACTTTTCCACCCCTTCCCACTGATAAACATGCACGGATCTCATGGATCCATGCATGACTATCAGAACACGGTAAAAAAAAAGCAGGTCTATTTTAAAACTGCTTTTTTTTACGAATTGTAATTTTTCACGGCAGTGTTTGGCTATTGCCGGCAGTGTTTGTGAAATAGAATTTTTAGTAAATTACCGAGTTGTATGAAATAACAGGCGTATTTGACCGATGGTGTATTCATTCGGATTTTTTTTCTTTGACTTCAAAAAAATACGAATGCCCTCATCACTGCCAAGATTTTAGTTTAGTAAATTCCCGAGATGACACTTTGAAGAAAAAACACCAAATCGGTCAAAATCGGGAGCTTAGTAAATATACCCCATAGTGTATCCAAGCATTTTTTTGACCACCATAATGGGGATCCAGGAAGCTTAAAATTAATTGGAGTGGAATATATACCAACCACAAGTAGAGGTGGAGATCGCTTTAAGAAACTTTGTAAACAAGAAATTTATTGGATGCATAAAGTAGGTTCCATCTACCCTGAAGGGTTGAATGAAGCAGTAGAATTGAATGTACTGTTATAATGTCTATCTATGCATTGAATCCACTTCTTATTCTGCTGTTACCCTACTAATTATTAATGCACACACAACAATGCAATATCCTATATATAATATCCTATGGTCATATGGAATTTACAACAGTGTTACATGACTGGACGAGTCCAAGTCATGTGACACTTCATAATTTATGTAATATTCACCCCTTTCTTTTTTCTATTGGGTTTTCATGCATGTAATTACTCAAATGGTCTGTTTCTCAAGTAATATGTGATGTGGAGCTCTACATTGTCCCCTTAAGTTAAGTGCAATATTGTGAAGTACCAGACCTTCCCCTTCACAATTAGGACCATTTTTCCTTCCAGAAGAGGCCCACTTCCTGGTCGCGGACTAGCACCGGAGCACGTGACTTGGTCACGTGGTCGGCGCAGGTCACGTGACCAGGAAATAAACATAAACTAACGTCCCGTGACGTCAGCGGTCACGTGACCGCGATCAATTTTTCATTATCTAGTGAACTAATTTTCCCCTGTTTAAATAGAAGTTTTTCTTTCCTCCTCCTCCTTTTTGACACATGAAGATCCTCCCTTTCTGTAAGCTGTGTCCTTACAACCTGGTCGCGTGTCGGGGCCGAGGCATGTGACCCGGCCACATGACCGGCGCGTGTCACGTGACCGGGAGGTGGGACATAGTAAATAATGAATATTGAATGTGTCATTGATATTTGTGGTCATGTGACCGTCACTGGCCAACCAATAGACTAGATTCCAATTGGTTGTATTTTGAGTCTATCAACCTCTGTAACCAATAGAGGTGTATAACTTTCAGTTACCATAGCAACAAATAATAAACATTGTTACTCATTGGTTGATAAACATTCTATGCATGGTTTTTATTTATATAGAGTGAACTAAATTAAGGGTTATATACATACTGGATCACAATAATAGAATCTAAAAGGGTTTATGTATTGAATATACACAATAGGTCTGCCTCCTATATATTATACATGTGTTTTGAATTTTATATGAAGTGATTGGATTGACTACTTGCACAAGTGTTACTAATCCTCATTAGCAAGGGTATATAAACCCTATTCATACATTGCATGGTATCCTTTGATAAAGCTGCAAAACTTTTTGGGGAGCAGCGAAACGCATCAGGACCCCCCTGTTCTATACCACTTCAGTTCTGGTGACCATCACTGTGCGTCTGAACTAGTGATGTGCACCGGACATTTTTCGGGCTTTGTGTTTTGGTTTTGGATTCGGTTCCGCGGCCATGGTTTGGATTCGGACGCGTTTTGGCAAAACCTCCCTGAAATTTCTTTGTCGGATTCGGGAGTGTTTTGGATTCGGGTGTTTTTTTACAAAAAACCCTCAAAAACAGCTTAAATCATAGAATTTGGGGGTCATTTTGATCCCATAGTATTATTAACCTCAATAACCATAATTTCCACTCATTTCCAGTCTATTCTGAACACCTCACACCTCACAATATTATTTTTAGTCCTAAAATTTGCACCGAGGTCGTTGGATGACTAAGCTAAGCTACCCAAGTGGCCGACACAAACACCTGGCCCATCTAGGAGTGGCACTGCAGTGTCAGACAGGATGGCACTTCAAAAAATAGTCCCCAAACAGCACATGATACAAAGAAAAAAAGAGGTGCACCAAGGTCACTGGATGGCTAAGCTAAGCGACCCAAGGGCCGACACAAACACCTGGCCCATCTAGAGGTGGCACTGCAGTGTCAGACACGATGGCACTTCAAAAAATAGTCCCCAAACAGCACATGATGCAAAGAAAAAAAGAGGTGCACCAAGGTCGCTGGATGGCTAAGCTAAGAGACCCAAGTGGCCGACACAAACACCTGGCCCATCTAGGAGTGGCACTGCAGTGTCAGACAGGATGGCACTTCAAAAAATAGTCCCCAAACAGCACACAATGCAAAGAAAAATGAAAGAAAAAAGAGGTGCAAGATGGAATTGTCCTTGGGCCCTTCCACCCACCCTTATGTTGTATAAACAGGACATGCACACTTTAATAAACCCATCATTTCAGCGACAGGGTCTGCCACACGACTGTGACTGAAATGACTGGTTGGTTTGGGCCCCCACCAAAAAAGAAGCAATCAATATCTCCTTGCAGAAACTGGCTCTACAGAGGCAAGATGTCCACCTCCTCCTCATCGTCCGATTCCTCACCCCTTTCACTGTGTACCATCCCCCTCCTCACAGATTATTAATTCGTCCCCACTGGAATCTACCATCTCAGGTCCCTGTATACTTTCTGGAGGCAATTGCTGGTGAATGTCTCCACGGAGGAATTGATTATAATTCATTTTGATGAACATCATCTTCTCCACATTTTCTGGAAGTAACCTCGTACGCCGATTGCTGACAAGGTGAGCGGCTGCACTAAACACTCTTTCGGAGTACACACTGGAGGGGGAGCAACTTAGGTAGAATAAAGCCAGTTTCTGAAAGGGCCTCCAAATTGCCTCTTTTTCCTGCCAGTATACGTACGGACTGTCTGACATGCCTACTTGGATGCGGTCACTCATATAATCCTCCACCATTCTTTCAATGGTGACAGAATCATATGCAGTGACAGTAGACGACATGTCAGTAATCGTTGGCAGGTCCTTCAGTCCGGACCAGATGTCAGCACTCTCTCCAGACTGCCCTGCATCACCGCCAGCGGATGGGCTCGGAATTCTTAACCTTTTCCTCGCAGCCCCAGTTGCGGGAGAATGTGAAGGAGGAGCTGTTGACGGGTCACGTTCTGCTTGACAAGTGTCTCACCAGCAGGTCTTTGCACCTCTGCAGACTTGGGTCTGACAGAAAGAGAGATACAACGTAGGCTTTAAACATAGGATCGAGCACGGTGGCCAAAATGTAGTGCTCTGATTTCAACAGATTGACCACCCGTGAATCCTGGTTAAGCAAATTAAGGGCTCCATCCACAAGTCCCACATGCCTAGCGGAATCGCTCCGTTTTAGCTCCTCCTTCAGTCCCTCCAGCTCCTTCTGCAAAAGCCTGATGAGGGGAATGACCTGACTCAGGCTGGCAGTGTCTGAACTGACTTCACGTGTGGCAAGTTCAAAGGGTTGCAGAACCTTGCACAATGTTGAAATCATTCTCCACTGCGCTTGAGTCAGGTGCATTCCCCCTCCTTTGCCTATATCGTAGGTAGCTGTATAGGCTTGAATGGCCTTTTGCTGCTCCTCCATCCTGTGAAGCATATAGAGGGTTGAATTCCACCTCGTTACCACCTCTTGCTTCAGATGATGGCGGGGCAGGTTCAGGAGTGTTTGCTGGTGCTCCAGTCTTCGGCACGCGGTGGCTGAATGCCGAAAGTGGCCCGCAATTCTTCGGGCCACCGACAGCATCTCTTGCACGCCCCTGTCATTTTTTAAATAATTCTGCACCACCAAATTCAATGTATGTGCAAAACATGGAACGTGCTGGAATTTGCCCACATGTAATGCACGCACAATATTGGTGGCGTTGTCCGATGTCACAAATCCAAACATGGAACGTGCTGGAATTTGCCCACATGTAATGCACGCACAATATTGGTGGCGTTGTCCGATGTCACAAATCCACAGGAGAGTCCAATTGGGGTAAGCCATTCTGCGATGATGTTCCTCAGTTTCCGTAAGAGGTTGTCAGCTGTGTGCCTCTTCTGAAAAGCGGTGATACAAAGCGTAGCCTGCCTAGGAACGAGTTGGCATTTGCGAGATGCTGCTACTGGTGCCGCCGCTGCTGTTCTTGCTGCGGGAGGCAATACATCTACCCAGTGGGCTGTCACAGTCATATAGTCCTGAGTCTGCCCTGCTCCTCTTGTCCATATGTCCGTGGTTAAGTGGACATTGGGTACAACTGCATTTTTTAGGACACTGGTGAGTCTTTTTCTGACGTCTGTGTACATTCTCGGTATCGCCTGCCTAGAGAAGTGGAACCTAGAGGGTATTTGGTACCAGGGACACAGTACCTCAAGCAATACTCTAGTTCCCTGTGAATTAACAGTGGATACCGGAAACAGGTTTAACACCACCCAGGCTGCCAAGGCCTGAGTTATCCGCTTTGCAGCAGGATGACTGCTGTGATATTTCATCTTCCTCGCAAAGGACTGTTGGACAGTCAATTGCTTACTGGAAGTAGTACAAGTGGTCTTCCGACTTCCCCTCTGGGATGACGATCGACTCCCAGCTGCAACAACAGCAGCGCCAGCAGCAGTAGGTGTTACACTCAAGGATGCATCGGAGGAATCCCAGGCAGGAGAGGACTCGTCAGACTTGACAGTGACATGGCCTGCAGGACTATTGGCGTTCCTGTCTAAGGAGGAAATTGACACTGAGGGAGTTGGTGGTGTGGTTTGCAGGAGCTTGGTTACAAGAGGAAGGGATTTAGTTGTCAGTGGACTGCTTCCGCTGTCACCCAAAGTTTTTGAACTTGTCAATGACTTCTGATGAATGCTCTCCAGGTGACGTATAAGGGAGGATGTTCCTAGGTGGTTAGCGTCCTTACCCCTACTTATTACAGCTTGACAAAGGCAACACACGGCTTGACAAATGTTGTCCGCATTTCTGTTAAAATAATTCCACACCGACGAGGTGATTTTTTTTTGTAATTTGACCAGGCATGTCAATGGCCATATTCGTCCCACGGACAACTAGAGATGAGCGGGTTCGGTTCCTCGGAATCCGAACCTCCCCGAACTTCAGCCTTTTTACACGGGTCCGAGGCAGACTCGGATCTTCCCGCCTTGCTCGGCTAACCCGAGCGCGCCCGAACGTCATCATCCCGCTGTCGGATTCTCGCAAGGCTCGTATTCTATCGCGAGACTCGGATTCTATATAAGGAGCCGCGCGTCGCCGCCATTTTCACACGTGCATTGAGATTGATAGGGAGAGGACGTGGCTGGCGTCCTCTCCGTTAGAATAGATAGAGACACTTGAGTTGATTACTTAGTAATTTTGGGGAGCATTAGGAGTACTCAGAGTGCAGAGTTTTGCTGATAGTTACTAGTGACTGACCACCACCAGTTTTATTTATTATTTAATATAATCCGTTCTCTGCCTGAAAAAAAACGATACACAGTCACATACCATATCTGTGCTCAGTCTCAGTGTGCTGCATGATAATATCATCTATATGTATATCTGACTGTGCTGAGTGCTCACTGCTCACACAGCTGAATTGTGGGGGAGACTGGGGTGCAGTTATAGCAGGAGTACAGTGCACACTTTTGCTGCCAGTGTGACTGACCAGTGACCACCAGTATATTGTCTGCCTGAAAAAGTTAAACACTCCTGTGGTGTTTTTTTTATTTATTCTATAAACGCATTCTGCTGACAGTGTACAGCAGGTCCGTCATTCATTATATTATATAAATATTTACCTGCAGTAGTGTTATATTTTTTTTGTTCATCTCTATCATCTTTATCATCTCTATATTAGCAGACGCAGTACGGTAGTCCACGGCTGTGGCTACCTCTGTGTCGTCAGTGTTCGTCCATAATTGTATACCTACCTGTGGTGGGGTTTTTTTTTCTATCTTCTTCATACTAGTAGTTTAGGAGTCTGCTGACAGTGTCCAGCAGGTCCGTCATTATATTATATATACCTGCAGTAGTGCTATATATATATTTTTTATATCATTATCATGTCTATACTAGCAGATGCAGTACGGTAGTCCACGGCTGTAGCTACCTCTGTGTCGTCAGTGCTCGTCCATAATTGTATACCTACCTGTGGTGGGTTTTTTTTTCTATCTTCTTCATACTAGTAGTTTAGGAGTCTGCTGACAGTGTCCAGCAGGTCCGTCATTATATTATATATACCTGCAGTAGTGATATATATATATTTTTTATATCATTATCATCTCTATACTAGCAGACGCAGTACGGTAGTCCACGGCTGTAGCTACCTCTGTGTTGTCAGTGCTCGTCCATAATTGTATACCTACCTGTGGTGGGGTTTTTTTTTCTATCTTCTTCATACTAGTAGTTTAGGAGTCTGCTGACAGTGTCCAGCAGGTCCGTCATTATATTATATATACCTGCAGTAGTGATATATATATATTTTTTATATCATTATCATCTCTATACTAGCAGACGCAGTACGGTAGTCCACGGCTGTAGCTACCTCTGTGTCGTCAGTGCTCGTCCATAATTGTATACCTACCTGTGGTGGGTTTTTTTTTTCTATCTTCTTCATACTAGTAGTTTAGGAGTCTGCTGACAGTGTCCAGCAGGTCCGTCATTATATTATATATACCTGCAGTAGTGATATATATATATTTTTTATATCATTATCATCTCTATACTAGCAGACGCAGTACGGTAGTCCACGGCTGTAGCTACCTCTGTGTTGTCAGTGCTCGTCCATAATTGTATACCTACCTGTGGTGGGTTTTTTTTTCTATCTTCTTCATACTAGTAGTTTAGGAGTCTGCTGACAGTGTCCAGCAGGTCCGTCATTATATTATATATACCTGCAGTAATGATATATATATTTTTTTTATATCATTATCATCTCTATACTAGCAGACGCAGTATGGTAGTCCACGGCTGTAGCTACCTCTGTGTCGTCAGTGCTCGTCCATAATTGTATACCTACCTGTGGTGGGTTTTTTTTTTCTATCTTCTTCATACTAGTAGTTTAGGAGTCTGCTGACAGTGTCCAGCAGGTCCGTCATTATATTATATATACCTGCAGTAGTGATATATATATATATTTTATATCATTATCATCTCTATACTAGCAGACGCAGTACGGTAGTCCACGGCTGTAGCTACCTCTGTGTCGTCAGTCACTCGTCATCCATAAGTATACTAGTATCCATCCATCTCCATTGTTTACCTGAGGTGCCTTTTAGTTGTGCCTATTAAAATATGGAGAACAAAAATGTTGAGGTTCCAAAAATAGGGAAAGATCAAGATCCACTTCCACCTCGTGCTGAAGCTGCTGCCACTAGTCATGGCCGAGACGATGAAATTCCATCAACGTCGTCTGCCAAGGCCGATGCCCAATGTCATAGTACAGAGCATGTAAAATCCAAAACACAAAATATCAGTAAAAAAAGGACTCAAAAATCTAAAATAAAATCGTCGGAGGAGATGCGTAAACTTGCCAATATGCCATTTACCACACGGAGTGGCAAGGAACGGCTGAGGCCCTGGCCTATGTTCATGGCTAGTGGTTCAGCTTCACATGAGGATGGAAGCACTCAGCCTCTCGCTAGAAAAATGAAAAGACTTAAGCTGGCAAAAACACAGCAAAGAACTGTGCGTTCTTCGAAATCACAAATCCACAAGGAGAGTCCAATTGTGTCGGTTGCGATGCCTGACCTTCCCAACACTGGACGTGAAGAGCATGCGCCTTCCACCATTTGCACGCCCCCTGCAAGTGCTGGAAGGAGCACCCGCAGTCCAGTTCCTGATAGTCAGATTGAAGATGTCAGTGTTGAAGTACACCAGGATGAGGAGGATATGGGTGTTGCTGGCGCTGGGGAGGAAATTGACAAGGAGGATTCTGATGGTGAGGTGGTTTGTTTAAGTCAGGCACCCGGGGAGACACCTGTTGTCCGTGGGAGGAATATGGCCATTGACATGCCTGGTGAAAATACCAAAAAAATCAGCTCTTCGGTGTGGAAGTATTTCAACAGAAATGCGGACAACATTTGTCAAGCCGTGTGTTGCCTTTGTCAAGCTGTAATAAGTAGGGGTAAGGACGATAACCACCTCGGAACATCCTCCCTTATACGTCACCTGCAGCGCATTCATCATAAGTTAGTGACAAGTTCAAAAACTTTGGGCGACTGTGGAAGCAGTCCACTGACCAGTAAATCCCTTCCTCTTGTAACCAAGCTCACGCAAACCACCCACCAACTCCCTCAGTGTCAATTTCCTCCTTCCCCAGGAATGCCAATAGTCCTGCAGGCCATGTCACTGGCAATTCTGACGAGTCCTCTCCTGCCTGGGATTCCTCCGATGCATCCTTGCATGTAACGCCTACTGCTGCTGGCGCTGCTGTTGTTGCTGCTGGGAGTCGATGGTCATCCCAGAGGGGAAGTCGTAAGACCACTTTTACTACTTCCACCAAGCAATTGACTGTCCAACAGTCCTTTGCGAGGAAGATGAAATATCACAGCAGTCATCCTGCTGCAAAGCGGATAACTGAGGCCTTGGCATCCTGGGCGGTGAGAAACGTGGTTCCGGTATCCATCATTACTGCAGAGCCAACTATAGACTTGATTGAGGTACTGTGTCCCCGGTACCAAATACCATCTAGGTTCCATTTCTCTAGGCAGGCGATACCGAAAATGTACACAGACCTCAGAAAAAGACTCACCAGTGTCCTAAAAAATGCAGTTGTACCCAATGTCCACTTAACCACGGACATGTGGACAAGTGGAGCAGGGCAGACTCAGGACTATATGACTGTGACAGCCCACTGGGTAGATGTATTGACTCCCGCCGCAAGAACAGCAGCGGCGGCACCAGTAGCAGCATCTCGCAAACGCCAACTCTTTCCTAGGCAGGCTACGCTTTGTATCACCGCTTTCCAGAATACGCACACAGCTGAAAACCTCTTACGGCAACTGAGGAAGATCATCACAGAATGGCTTACCCCAATTGGACTCTCCTGTGGATTTGTGGCATCGGACAACGCCAGCAATATTGTGTGTGCATTAAATATGGGCAAATTCCAGCACGTCCCATGTTTTGCACATACCTTGAATTTGGTGGTGCAGAATTATTTAAAAAACGACAGGGGCGTGCAAGAGATGCTGTCGGTGGCCAGAAGAATTGCGGGACACTTTCGGCGTACAGGTACCACGTACAGAAGACTGGAGCAACACCAAAAACGCCTGAACCTGCCCTGCCATCATCTGAAGCAAGAAGTGGTAACGAGGTGGAATTCAACCCTCTATATGCTTCAGAGGTTGGAGGAGCAGCAAAAGGCCATTCAAGCCTATACAACTGACCACGATATAGGAGGTGGAATGCACCTGTCTCAAGCGCAGTGGAGAATGATTTCAATGTTGTGCAAGGTTCTGCAACCTTTTGAACTTGCCACACGTGAAGTCAGTTCAGACACTGCCAGCCTGAGTCAGGTCATTCCCCACATCAGGCTTTTGCAGAAGAAGCTGGAGACATTGAAGGAGGAACTAACACTGAGCGATTCCACTAGGCATGTGGGACTTGTGGATGGAGCCCTTAAGTCGCTTAACAAGGATTCACGGGTGGTCAATCTGTTGAAATCAGAGCACTACATTTTGGCCACCGTGCTCGATCCTAGATTTAAAACCTACCTTGGATCTCTCTTTCCGGCAGACACAAGTCTGCAGGGGTTCAAAGAACTGCTGGTGAGAAAATTGTCAAGTCAAGCGGAACGCGACCTGTCAACATCTCCTCCTTCACATTCTCCCGCAACTGGGGGTGCGAGAAAAAGGCTCAGAATTCCGAGCCCACCCGCTGGTGGTGATGCAGGGCAGTCTGGAGCGACTGCTGATGCTGACATCTGGTCCGGACTGAAGGACCTGCCAACGATTACGGACATGTCGTCTACTGTCACTGCATATGATTCTCTCACCATTGAAAGAATGGTGGAGGATTATATGAGTGACCGCATCCAAGTAGGCACGTCAGACAGTCCGTACGTATACTGGCAGGAAAAAGAGGCAATTTGGAGGCCCTTGCACATCTGGCTTTATTCTACCTAAGTTGCCCTCCCACAAGTGTGTACTCCGAAAGAGTGTTTAGTGCCGCCGCTCACCTTGTCAGCAATCGGCGTACGAGGTTACTTCCAGAAAATGTGGAGAAGATAATGTTCATTAAAATGAATTATAATCAATTCCTCCATGGAGACATTCACCAGCAGCAATTGCCTCCACAAAGTACACAGGGAGCTGTGATGGTGGATTCCAGTGGGGACGAATTGATAATCTGTGAGGAGGGGGATGTACACGGTGATGAATCGGAGGATGATGATGAGGTGGACATCTTGCCTCTGTAGAGCCAGTTTGTGCAAGGAGAGATTAATTGCTTCTTTTTTGGTGGGGGTCCAAAGCAACCCGTCATTTCAGTCACAGTCGTGTGGCAGACCCTGTCACTGAAATGATGGGTTGGTTAAAGTGTGCATGTCCTGTTTATACAACATAAGGGTGGGTGGGAGGGCCCAAGGACAATTCCATCTTGCACCTCTTTTTTCTTTCATATTTCTTTGCGTCATGTGCTGTTTGGGGAGTGTTTTTTGGAAGGGCCATCCTGCGTGACACTGCAGTGCCACTCCTAGATGGGCCAGGTGTTTGTGTCGGCCACTAGGGTCGCTTATCTTAGTCACACAGCTACCTCATTGCGCCTCTTTTTTTTCTTCTTTGCGTCATGTGCTGTTTGGGGAGTATTTTTTGGAAGGGCCATCCTGCGTGACACTGCAGTGCCACTCCTAGATGGGCCAGGTGTTTGTGTCGGCCACTAGGGTCACTTATCTTAGTCACACAGCTACCTCATTGCGCCTCTTTTTTTCTTCTTTGCGTCATGTGCTGTTTGGGGAGTATTTTTTGGAAGGGCCATCCGGCCTGACACTGCAGTGCCACTCCTAGATGGGCCAGGTGTTTGTGTCGGCCACTAGGGTCGCTTAGCTTACTCACACAGCTACCTCATTGCGCCTCTTTTTTTCTTTGCGTCATGTGCTGTTTGGGGAGTGTTTTTTGGAAGGGCCATCCTGCGTGACACTGCAGTGCCACTCCTAGATGGGCCAGGTGTTTGTGTCGGCCACTAGGGTCACTTATCTTAGTCACACAGCTACCTCATTGCGCCTCTTTTTTTCTTCTTTGCGTCATGTGCTGTTTGGGGAGTATTTTTTGGAAGGGCCATCCGGCCTGACACTGCAGTGCCACTCCTAGATGGGCCAGGTGTTTGTGTCGGCCACTAGGGTCGCTTAGCTTACTCACACAGCTACCTCATTGCGCCTCTTTTTTTCTTTGCGTCATGTGCTGTTTGGGGAGTGTTTTTTGGAAGGGCCATCCTGCGTGACACTGCAGTGCCACTCCTAGATGGGCCAGGTGTTTGTGTCGGCCACTAGGGTCACTTATCTTAGTCACACAGCTACCTCATTGCGCCTCTTTTTTTTCTTCTTTGCGTCATGTGCTGTTTGGGGAGTATTTTTTGGAAGGGCCATCCGGCCTGACACTGCAGTGCCACTCCTAGATGGGCCAGGTGTTTGTGTCGGCCACTAGGGTCGCTTAGCTTACTCACACAGCTACCTCATTGCGCCTCTTAATTTCTTTGCATCATGTGCTGTTTGGGGAGTGTTTTTTGGAAGGGCCATCCTGCGTGACACTGCAGTGCCACTCCTAGATGGGCCAGGTGTTTGTGTCGGCCACTTGGGTCGCTGAGCTTAGTCATCCAGCGACCTCGGTGCAAATTTTAGGACTAAAAATAATATTGTGAGGTGTTCAGAATAGACTGAAAATGAGTGGAAATTATGGTTATTGAGGTTAATAATACTTTGGGATCAAAATGACCCCCAAATTCTATGATTTAAGCTGTTTTTTAGGGTTTTTTGAAAAAAACACCCGAATCCAAAACACACCCGAATCCGACAAAAAAAATTCGGTGAGGTTTTGCCAAAACGCGTTCGAACCCAAAACACGGCCACGGAACCGAACCCAAAACCAAAACACAAAACCCGAAAAATTTCCGGTGCACATCTCTACGGACAACAGGTGTCTCCCTGGGTGCCTGACTTAAACAAACCACCTCACCATCAGAATCCTCCTTGTCAATTTCCTCCTCAGCGCTAGCAACACCCATATCCTCATCCTGGTGTACTTCAACAGTGACATCTTCAATTTGACCATCAGGAACTGGACTGCGGGTGCTCCTTCCAGCACTTGCAGGGGGTGTGCAAATGGTGGAAGGAGCCACCTCTTCCCGTCCAGTGTTGGGAAAGTCAGGCATCGCAACCGACACAATTAGACTCTCCTTGGGGATTTGTGATTTAGAAGAACGCACAGTTCTTTGCTGTGCTTTTGCCAGCTTAAGTCTTTTCATTTTTCTAGTGGGAGTATGAGTGCTTCCATCCTCATGTGAAGCTGACCCACTAGTCATGAGGAACATAGGAGAGGGCCTCAGCCGTTCCTTGCCACTCCGTGTCGTAAATGGCATATTGGCAAGTTTACGCTTCTCCTCAGATGCTTTTAATTTAGATTTTTGGGTCATTTTACTGAACTTTTGTTTTTTGGATTTTACATGCTCTCTACAATGACATTGGGCATCGGCCTTGGCAGACGACGTTGATGGCATTTCATCGTCTCAGCCATGACTAGTGGCAGCAGCTTCAGCACGAGGTGGAAGTGGATCTTGATCTTTCCCTATTTTATAGTGAGAACATGAAAAAAAGAAGAAAGAAGACTCTTGTTGGGAAGCACTCAATATACAGATAACGTTGTACGACTAAATGTCACAAAAACTAACTAAAATACAATATTTTATTAATTCTCTTTAAAATCAATTATTGAGGAGTTCAATGGGTGCCGATGTTTATTAAATGGTGACATTGCGAAAATATAAAGAGAAATATATAAATTGTAAGGTACAAATACCTAATTCAGGCCGAAGTGGGTATGTCTATAGTGTTGTTAGTAATCACACTCCAACTGTAGGACAACCTGTGATAATAAATTGCTCACTTATTGAAAATATGACCATCATTTATAAGCTGCTATATATCCCAAATGGGAATTTTAATCCTAGCAGATAGTTGAATCATAGGTCATAACTGAGGTGTAATACAATGCTCTGTATTGGTGACAGATGGGTGGCAAATATTTGCAGTACCAGGGTGTTCCTTGGTAGTCTCCTATCCAAGTACTTAACCCGGCCCTCCACTGCTTGGCTTCCAAGATCAGATGAGATTGGGCATCTCCAGCGGGGTATGACCGCAGACCTTATGCTCACCCTTGTCACACTGTGGCCACAATTGGGCACAGACAGGAGCCAATTTACGTTGTTATATGAGCCACAGGTATCGATACAGCTGATTTGATAAAGAAATCAAAATTTTTTATCATAAATGATAAGGTATAACAAAAGATTAAGTACCCATCTGGATTTTCACGGCTTAGTTAGTCGCAGTATCAGTAGGAATAAAACCTCTCAGCTGCACAGTTTATCATATATATGAAAATAAAACATTAGATCAAAATGATGGTATTTTTAACTGTGCAGGAAAGGGAAACCTCCAAATTTGGTCTCCAAAACAGTAATGAAAGTATGATATTACACTTTGAATTATCAAAGAAGCAGGGAAACACAAACAATGAAATCTTCAGCTCTCAGAAATTATTCTCAAGTAATAGAAAAATAATGATAAATTGACACAGAGTGTTTTCTATATGATATGTGTCTTCAGGAAATACTGGGATAATTATGGGTTTCTGCCATGTAAAAGAGAGAGAGAGAAGGCGTTTATGTGCTGGATAAGGTCAAAAAAATGGCAGACGTATCCACATCCGCTTTTTTGATAGAAATATAGACCTCAAAAGGGTTGCATTAATTCCCTTGCTGGCGATAACTGACTGTCAATAGTATAGTCTATGCACCATGTGGGTAAGGTATTTGTAAATACCGGTCCGTGCAATGACAATGCACTGGTGCACAGAGACACATGTATTGAAAATGCACTGGTGCACAGAGACACATGTATAAACCAAACCTGGTGTATGTTCATAAAGTTCTAGTCCTACTTGATATACTGGGGGAGATCCTGGTATGAGGAAGGTGCCGGCCGCGTCTGCCCGCGTCCTGTCTGCTGCCGAGCTCCGGCCGCACTGTACTTCCTGTTTGGCTGGTTCCCTTGGCGACGGACTTTGCCGAGAACGGCTCGTTGCGGTCACGTGTGCGCACCACGTGACCGTGAGGATGCAGTCTCCTTCCTCTTTTTTTTTATCGAGTGCTTCCCAACAAGAGTCTTCTTTCTTCTTTTTTTCATGTTCTCACTATGAATAACTGACTCGGGGGAGCACCACTGATGGGTAGCTTTTTTGATACATAAAAATAAGGAATGTGTTACCTTAAGTATCTGCTCCCTAAAATAAGGATTTGAACCTTAAATTTATTTATCAGTTTATACAGATAACCATCATTATACATATACATCAATTATACCAGTGCGGTTTCCAATTTTTCTGTTTCTCTTTCCCTATTTTACCCTCCACATTTTTGTTCTCCATTTTTTAATGTGTGGAATTATATGCCAGTAATATATCAATAGCAATGGCCTACTGTACCGTACTGCTATATATTATATACTGGTGGTCAGCAAAATTATGCACTGTCCTCCTACTATATATACTGCGCACAACAACTAAAATGCACCACAGGCATGGATGTATAGTATACTTGACGACACAGAGGTAGGTAGAGCAGTGGCCTACTGTACCGTACTGCTATATATTATATACTGGTGGTCAGCAAAATTATGCACTGTCCTCCTACTATATATACTGCGCACAACAACTAAATGCACCACAGGTATGGATGGATAGTATACTTGACGACACAGAGGTAGGTAGAGCAGTGGCCTACTGTACCGTACTGCTATATATTATATACTGGTGGTCAGCAAAATTATGCACTGTCCTCCTACTATATATACTGCGCACAACAACTAAAATGCACCACAGGTACAGTATGGATGGATAGTATACTTGACAACACAGAGGTAGGTAGAGCAGTGGACTACTGTACCGTACTGATATAATACTGGTGGTCACTGGTCAGCAAAATTCTGCACTGTCCTCTTACTATATACTACAATGCAGCACAGATATGGAGCGTTTTTCAGGCAGAGAACGTATAATACTGGTGGTCACTGGTCAGCAAAACTGTGCACTGTCCTCCTACTATATAATACTGGTGGTCCCCAGTCCCCACAATAAAGCACACTAAGCACAGATATTTGCAGCACACTGAACACAACTGAGAGAACGCTGCATGTCCTCTCCCTATCATCTCCAATGCACGAGTGAAAATGGCGGCGACGTGCGGCTCCTTACATAGAGTACGAATCTCGCGAGAATACGACAGCGGGATGATGACGTTCGGGCGCGCTCGGGTTAACCGAGCAAGGCGGGAGGATCCGAGTCTGCCTCGGAACCATGTAAAATGGGTGAAGTTCGGGGGGGTTCGGATTCCGAGGAACCGAACCCGCTCATCACTAGTCTGAACCAACCCCGGATCCACCATCAGCCCGCTGTGCAGTAACAAGAGGACAATTCCAGCACTCACTGCTACAAATGAGGACATTACAAATCTAACATGAACTCTCATGTATGGAAGCCTTTCCACCTCTAAATCGGTGACCGGTAAATATCTAATAACCGAACTGTGCTGATTCAATTTATTCTCTATGGGACTAGTGGACTTATCTGGGTCTACTATACAGGAACAGACACCAATTGGTCCAATTATATACAGAGATATCAACTGAATGTGGTGTATGTATTTTATTATATATATATATATATATATATATATATATATATAATCTTGAGGAGAGAAATTGCCATTTTTTAGTGGTTTTATTGTTTTTAACATAATAAATTGTTATACTACCTTATTATTGTTCAATTCCAATCACTTCATCAGTAGCGCTGCCTTTATATCTTTTTTCTGTGTTTACTCGGGAGTGACTCTCCTGTTTATGTGGCAGCTGCTTGGTGCAGCAACTTTATAACAAGCGCCTGTTCTTCTTGTTAAGGAGTTCTTTTGCAATTAAGGTGATCCGTGCTGGCTCAGGACGCCCCTCAAAGCGCCTACACTGTGTGTTGCTGAGCCTTCCTGGAGCGCAGCCTGTCAGAGCTGCGCTCCGACACTTGTGCGGCCATTCCCGCCTGTGACCCACTAACTGGGCCGCCGGCGCTGTACTCACCACTCTTCTTTCTTCTGGCTCTGCTAGGGGGTGGTGGCTGTGCTGCGGGAGTGAGTGGTCGCCTCGTGGGCTTGCGATCAGCACCCTCAGGAGCTCAGTGTCCTGTCAGCGGAGATAGAGAACCATTAACTTCAAGAGTTGGTTCCTACTCTCCCCCCTAAATCCCACGAAGCAGGGAGGCTGTTGCCAGCAACCTTCCTGTACCTAACAACTCTTAGAAAACAACAAAACTAGAAAAACTCCTAGGAGCTCCCCTAGCTGTGACCGGCTCCTCCGGGCACATTTTCTAAACACTGATTCTGGTAGGATGGGCATAGAGGGAGGGGCCAGCCCACACTATTAAACTCTTAAAGTGCCAGTGGCTCCCAAAGGACCCGTCTATACCCCATGGTACTAAATGGACCCCAGCATCCTCTAAGAGACGTAAGAGAGAGAAAAATATCACTACTCTCCAACCCATTTTCCCCACACAATGGCGTTCTAAAAAGGAGACAAGCATATAAAATTGGATGTAGTCAAATCGTAGACGGTGAAAACTATGACACTGACAACTTGGATACCAAAAAGTTAACACAGTGTTGGCATGGTCAAAATGTCAACAACCAAAAGGTTGACATAGATATAATGTTCTATTAACACTTTTCACTTATTAATTTTTTAACACTATCTCTCTATTTTAATTACATTCATTTTATTATCACCTTCTTTATAGCTTCGGCTTCCTAAATACTAATTTATTTACTCTATAGTTTTTTCACTGGTAAACTGCCCTGGGCTTTCTGGCTTATGCTGGTGTTTTGTGGTGCCACACCCTGCACCTAGATATAGCACTAGGGCCCCTAAATATACAGAGATGCCTTGATGCGGCTTTGGGGCTTATTCACACATTTACGCAAATATATGCAACCAAGATCTCTGAATTCTAATATTATGTGGGATTTATATCTGGTTACTGTTGTCATTCAGGGTGCTGGGGGAAACAATGTCTCTCTTTTTTTCATGGATATAATGTTGACAGGTTCATTGGTTGTCAGTTAACATATCGACACAGGATATCATCACTTGAAAAAAAAGGTCAACAATCAAGATGTCAACATAGACACACTCAAAAGGATGACAGCTAGAACGCAGGCATCAATAAAATGCTGACAGTGAAAAGATGGCGTCTAAATTTTAAATGTCTAAATTTTTAATGCAATGTGCCTATAAATTTAGTAGGTACAAACTGCACGATGCAGTGGGTGAAGGCGCAACGTATCATTGGCAGCCGCATTTAAAATGTCATCATTCCCTAGGTCATCCCATAGTCCTGCAGCACGCCCAACAAGATGACTCAGGGAACGACCCACAGGAGCGCACTATCGCGAGCGTTGTGGCCGATATATTGTTCTGATCCATACCAGAATGATGTATTGTCTGATTAATAGCCCATTGTGTACCCGGCTTATGACTCTACAAGTGAAAATTATTCTACATGTATTATTTGTAGGAAATTTAAAGGAGAGGCTGATTTTAAATGTTGCAGTATTGCTAAATCTTGATGTTAAAAGCTTTTTATTTCTGAAATCATTCGTAGGGCATCTAATCTTCATTGTATGTGAGTGTTAAATCACTGGCTTATTTTGCAAGCCATCTGTAACTGATTTGCCAGGTAGACTGTCAGTTTGCTGTAATTTAATTTTATAAACTTCCAATTTATTTCACTCATGAGAATACCTGCAACATTTCCTAAAGATGATTTGACACTTCTGATCCATTTCTTAATGATGCTTTGACACTACTGAACCAATTCTTAATGATGGTTTGACACTGCTGATCCATTTCGTAATGATTGTTTGACACTGCTGATCCACAGATGAAGTTTAGTCAACGTTTTCCCTAAGTAATTTTATTTTTTACTTTGCAATATCATGTACAGTACAGTGGTGCTTACTTCCCCTATTTGCACATGCAGTGATTTAATGGCTCATGCTTTTTATATTGATGCATCATGAACAAGGGCGTAGCTACCATAGGTGCGGGCAGTGCAGCTTCTATGGGGCCCAGAGCTGAGAGGGCCCATCTTCCCTGTCACAGTTACATGTGATCTACATATTTTCTACCATTGGAGGTACATAGTGCCACTTACAAACGTTTGCCTTGGGGCCTGCAAATACCTACTTTTGGTCCCAGGACTCTCTATTTGTAATGTGGTTTAAAATGAACTGGAGGGCACTGTATTGTGGCAAAATATGAACTGGGGCACTCTAATGTGGCACAATATGATCTGGGGATACTGTATGTCATAATGTGAATTGGGGGTACTGTGTTGCATAATGTGTACTGGCTGCACTACAATGTGGCATAATGTGAATTAGGGCACTACTTTGGCTCATAAAATAAACTAGGGCACTACTATGGGGCATAACATTAACTAAGCCATTACTATGGGTCAGAATATGTATGAACTAAAGCATTACTGTTGGGCATAAAATTAACACCTGCTGTGGAGAGCTATCGCTCTACAAGCATTGGGACAGGGGCCCCTTCAAAATGTTGCTATGGGTCCCACAAAGTTCTGGCTACGCCCCTGATCATGAATGGCGCTTTAGAGAAACTAAGGGCCGGATGTAATGACATCAGAGATCAGCGGTGGATTGGTACGCCGGGTAAGTTCCCGGCTAGATGGTCCATTAGACATAGAACCTGGCAGCTCATAGTGCTTTTCAGGCCGCTGCTCAGGCTAACGTGATCGCAGCTGGCAGCAGCACCTTCCGCACACAGGGGCATTAGTACCTTAGTTAAAATGGCCGCTGGAGGAATGCTGAGCCTGTGCGGCCGCAGCAGCTTCTCCCATGGGCCTTTGCGGAGCACATGAGTGACAGCTCATGGCTCCGCCTTCAGACTCCCCCAACAATGATTGTGCTGCACGCTGCTGAGGAAAGCTTAGATGGATGTGACTGTGGCTCTGTAAAGTAAGTAACTGGGTCACAGACACAGCTCTGTCCAGTGTATAGCACGGCACTGACCCTGAACAAGTGCACATAATAATTAATAATACATTTTGTTAATTTAGTAGCAGCATGAACTGAAAGAACCATTAAAGACTCGAGGCATGGATTTAAAGCCATGTTGTTTAGTAAATAAAAGTTATTTCCTTGAGTTGAGATATGTAAAATATAAAATATATTTTGTGATTTTCTATGACCATGTGCATTATCTATAGCAACACCATCACCTGCTTCTGTTTATATATTTTGATGTACTGTATGCTGTAATGTCTCTGCTGGGTTTGTCAGAAACCAAGCAAAAACATATGGTAAATACAGATGTGCCCAGGCTCGGCTTTGTTGCGATTTGCGGCAATCGCGGGTCATTTGCAGCGAATAGCGTGTGTGCACGCACCTGCAATCCGTAGGATCGCATGGTGTGTACACTCCCGTGAACAGGTAGCAGCTGGGTACGAATAGCTGCAGTTGCCGCAAAATCGCACCTGCAGGATGGATGAGCGCTTGCACATCTGTAAGTGCAAAATGTGCTATACAGGACGGTGTCCTATTAGCTGCGGTGAATTACTACAGCTAATGGATTCCCCAAGGGCTTTGCTATTAGCCCCGTAAGCCGATACTTATCGAGAATTTTGCTTTGCATGTGCAGAATCCCCTATTACCAGCCCCAGGAGACCCGTTTTCGGACAGAAACAGATGGGTCCACAAACTAATCACAGATCCCATGTGTTATCGTCCAATAACGGGTGATATACTGCACAGTAAAAACGGGCTGTAATTGGATAGTCCGATAGCATTATACGGCTAAAAAGCCTGTTATTACCATACGGTAAATCACCACATGTAATAGGATACCACTCCAAGGGTCTGATTCAATTGTTTTGGGTGTATAAAAATCTAAAGGGGACTTTTGAGATGCCCACACAATTGTCACAATTCAGTTGTGTTTTGGCGCCCATGCACATCGCACATGTCGCACCCAAACAGACTGGGTTTAGCCTCTTAAAATGTCTAATCCATCTAAACGCCCTGCTTTGGACAGGATGCCCAAAGTGCAGAGTTTCCACACATTTTTTCTTGCACCTCAGGAAACTGTGAGAAAAAAATGTGTCTTCCACGGCTGCTGGGCGCTCGAACGGCAGAACAATTGAATTGCTGTCGTCGGATACGCTCTTGTGGTGGCCGCACGATAAACTGCTGAATTAGCCCCTAGATTTAAATTTTTGCATATGAGATGATTATTGAAGTATGGGGTCCTGTTTGTATTCTATTTATTGAGGTTTCTGTGGCTTTACTTAGGATTCCTGATGCATGACTAGTAGAGATGAGCGGGTTCGGTTTGTCGAGATCCAAACCCCCCCGAACTTCACGTGTTTTTCACGGGTCCGAGGCAGCCTCGGATCTTCCCGCCTTGCTCAGTTAACCCGAACAAGGCCGAACGTCATCATCCCCCTGTCGGATTCTCGCGAGATTCGTATTCCATATAAAGAGCCGCGCATCGCCGCCATTTTCACTCATGCATTGGAGATTGAGCGGAGAGGACGTGGCTACGTTCTCTGCCTGAAAAGCTCAATATCAGTGCTCAGTGTGCTGCAAATATCTGTGCTCAGTGTGCTGCATTGTGGTGACCACCAGTATTATAATAGTACAGTACAGTAGGCCATTGCTGTATCTTGCAGCTCCGTGTCGGACTCCGTTCTAGACAGTATCCTGATGATCAGTGCTCAATATCTGCTGCATTGTTGTGTGACCAGTATACTATATAGTAGTACAGTGCAGCATTTTGGGGACCACCAGATATATATAGTAGTACAGTACAGTAGGCCATTGCTGTATCTTGCAGCTCCGTGTCACTTCAAGTATCCATATATGTGCTGCATTGTTTGTGAGCAGTATAGTAGTACAGTGCAGCATTTTGGGGACCACCAGTATATATATAGCAGTACAGTACAGTAGGCCCTTGCTATTGATATATTACTGGCATATAATTCCACACATTAAAAAATGGAGAACAAAACTTTGGAGGGTAAAATAGGGAAAGATCAAGATCCACTTCCACCTCGTGCTGAAGCTGCTGCCACTAGTCATGGCAGAGACGATTCAATGCCATCAACATCGTCTGCCAAGGCCGATGCCCAATGTCATAGTAGAGACCATGTAAAATCCAAAAAACAAAAGTTCAGTAAAATGACCCAAAAATCTAAATTAAAAGTGTCTGAGGAGAAGCGTAAACTTGCCAATATGCCATTTACGACACGGAGTTGCAAGAAACGGCTGAGGCCGTGGCCTATGTTTATGGCTAGTGGTTCAGCTTCACATGAGGATGGAAGAACTCATCCTCCCGCTAGAAAAATGAAAAGAGTTAAGCTGGCAAGAGCACAGCAAAGAACTGTGCATTCTTCTAAATCACAAATCCCCAAGGAGATGCCTGACCTTCCCAACACTGGACGGGAAGAGGTGGCTCCTTCCACCATTTGCACGCCCCCTGCAAGTGCTGGAAGGAGCACCCACAGTCCAGTTCCTGATGGTCAAATTGAAGATGTCACTGTTGAAGTACACCAGAATGAGGATATGGGTGTTGCTGGCGCTGAGGAGGAAATTGACCAGGAGGATTCTGATGGCGAGGTGGTTTGTTTAAGTCAGGCACCCGGGGAGACACCAGTTGTCCGTGGGATGAATATGGCCATTGACATGCCTGGTCAAAATACAAAAAAAAAATCACCTCTTCGGTGTGGAATTATTTTAACAGAAATGCGGACAACAGGTGTCAAGCCATGTGTTGCCTTTGTCAAGCTGTAATAAGTAGGGGTAAGGACGTTAACCACCTAGGAACATCCTCCCTTATACGTCACCTGGAACGCATTCATCAGAAGTCATTGACAAGTTCAAAAACTTTGGGTGACAGTGGAAGCAGTCCACTAACAACTAAATCCCTTCTTCCTCTTGTACCCAAGCTCCCAGTGCAAACCACACCACCAACTCCCTCAGTGTCAATTTCCTCCTTAGACAGGAACGCCAATAGTCCTACAGGCCATGTCACTGGCAAGTCTGACGAGTCCTCTCCTGACTGGGATTCCTCCGATGGATTCTTGAGTGTAACGCCTACTGCTGCTGGCGCTGCTGTTGTTGCTGCTGGGAGTCGATCGTCATCCCAGAGGGGAAGTCGGAAGACCACTTTTACTACTTCCAGTAAGCAATTGACTGTCCAACAGTCCTTTGCGAGGAAGATGAAATATCACAGCAGTCATCCTGTTGCAAAGCGGATAACTCAGGCCTTGGTAGCTGTGTTGGTGTTAGACGTGCGTCTGGTATCCGCCGTTAGTTCACAGGGACTTAGAGAATTTCTTGAGGTAGTGTGCCCCCGGTACCAAAAGCCATCTAGGTTACACTTCTCTAGGCAGGCGATACCGAGAATGTACACAGACGTCAGAAAAAGACTCACCAGTGTCCTAAAAAATGCAGTTGTACCCAATGTCCACTTAACGACGGACATGTTGACAAGTGGAGCAGGGCAGACTCAGGACTATATGACTGTGACAGCCCACTGGGTAGATGTATTGCCTCCCGCAGCAAGAACAGCAGCGGCGGCACCAGTAGCAGCATCTTGCAAACGCCAACTCGTTACAGGGCAGGCTACGCTTTGTATCACCACTTTCCATAAGAGGCACACAGCTGACAACCTCTTACGGAAACTGAGGAACATCATCGCAGATTGGCTTACCGCAATTGGACTCTCCTGGGGATTTGTGACATCGGACAACGCCACCAATATTGTGCGTGCATTACATGTGGGCAAATTCCTGCACGTCCCATGTTTTGTACATACAATGAATTTGGTGGTGCAGAATTTTTTTAAAAACGACAGGGGCGTGCAAGAGATGCTGTGGGTGGCCCGAAGAATTGCGGGCCACTTTCGGCATTCAGCTACCGCATGCCGAAGACTGGAGCACCAGCAAACACTCCTGAACCTGCCCCGCCATCAGCTGAAGGAAGAGGTGGTAACGAGGTGGAATTCAACCCTCTATATGCTTCAGAGGATGGAGGAGCAGCAAAAGGCCATTCAAGCCTATACATCTGCCTATGATATACGATATAGGCAAAGGAGGGGGAATGCACCTGACTCAAGCGCAGTGTAGAATGATTTCAACGTTGTGCAAGGTTCTGCAACCCTTTGAACTTGCCACACGTGAAGTCAGTTCAGACACTGCCAGCCTGAGTCAGGTCATTCCCCTCATCAGGCTTTTGCAGAAGCAGCTGGAGAGATTGAAGGAGGAGCTAAAACGGAGCTTCCGCTAGGCATGTGGGACTTGTGGATGGAGCCCTTCATTCGCTTAACCAGGATTCATGGGTGGTCAATCTGTTGAAATCAGAGTACTACATTTTGGCCACCGTGCTCGATCCTAGGTTTAAAGCCTACATTGTATCTCTCTTTCTGTCAGACACAAGTCTGCAGATGTTCAAAGACCTGCTGGTGAGACACTTGTCAAGTCAAGCGGAACGTGACCCGCCAACAGCTCCTCCTTCATTTTCTCCCGCCACTGGAGCTGCCAGGAAAAGGATCAGATTTCCAATACCACCCGCTGGCGGTGATGCAGGGCAGTCAGGAGCGAAAACTGACATCTGGTCCGGACTGAAGGACCTGCCAACGATTACTGACATGTCGTCTACTGTCACTGCATATGATTCTGTCACCATTGAAAGAATGGTGGAGGATTATATGAGTGACAGCATCCAAGTAGGCACGTCAGACAGTCCGTACGTATACTGGCAGGAAAAAGAGGCAATTTGGAGGCCCTTGCACAAACTGGCTTTATTTTACCTAAGTTGCCCCCCCTCCAGTGTGTACTCCGAAAGAGTGTTTAGTGCAGCCGTTCACCTCTTCAGCAATCGGCGTACAAGGTTACTTCCACAAAATGTGGAGAAGATGATGTTCATCAAAATTAATTATAATCAATTCCTCCATGGAGACATTTACCAGCATTTGCCTCCAGAAAGTACACTGGGACCTGTGATGGTGGATTCCAGTGGGGACGAATTAATACTCTGTGAAGAGGGGGATGTACACAGTGAAAGGGGTGAGGAATCGGAGGATGAGGTCGACATCTTGCCTCTGTAGAGCCAGTTTGTGCAAGGAGAGATTGATTGCTTCTTTTTTTGGTGGGGGCCCAAACCAACCAGTCATTTCAGCCACAGTCGTGTGGCAGACCCTGTCACTGAAGTGATGGGTTTGTTAAAGTGTGCATGTCCTGTTTATACAACATAAGGGTGGGTGGGAGGGCCCAAGGACAATTCCATCTTGCACCTCTTTTTTTAAATTTATCTTTGCATCATGTGATGTTTGGGGCCATTTTTTTTAAATGATATCCTATCTGACACTGCAGTGCCACTCCTAGATGGGCCAGGTGTTTGTGCTGGCCACTTGGGTCACTTAGCTTAGTCATCCAGCGACCTCAGTGCAAATATTAGCACTAAAAATAATATATATATATATATTTTTTTTTTATGTAATTGCTATTTTCTTTTTATTACACCTATCAAAGTTTTCTGAATTAGTGAGATCAGCAGATGTATGAAGCCTGGAGACATAGCCAGATTAAGGGTGGGATGCAGGGCATACTGTACCCCGGGCCCCCTTTTGTCAGGGGGCCCCCCGGCCAGAGCACACTGACATCACTAGCTTTCCCTCTTAAGCAGTAGCAGAACCAGAAGCCAGAATGTGAGCAGGCAGTATGCAGTGAAGGCAGACACAGGGGTATCATGTTTCATGAGCTACTGATAGAGCTTTCTGACCAGAGGAGAGATAGGAGGGTGGAAAGAGCTGTAAGTGACACAGTGATCCCAGCTTCTCCTCTTCCCTGCTTGGGTGTCTTGAGTCTTGTGTAAACTGTTATGCAACTAACCCATTTGGGTCTAGAGATAGACACACACAGAGTGTCTTCCTGAGTCCTATCCCAGTGTGTAAGTAGTACAGAGGCTGCTGCTATTCTTGCATGTGGCAAGATAAATAATTTAATTTTTCTATGTGTATTTTAAGGTTAAGTTGTCTTTGTTCCACTACAAGAAAAGTTTATATAATAGTTGTCTTTCAATTAGGTGGAGCTATAAAAAGGACCCAGCCCTTATTAAACTATTAGTTTAAAACTAATATACACCATTGGTTTACATTTAATATACATAATCCATATATCCCAACATGACCCATTCCAGGAGGGATAAAATGCTCTCTACCTGGACTTCCTTCTTAATTTATGATTGCAATCACCTATGTTAAAATACCTTTCTTATCAATTAAATAGTTCAACACAGGTGCTGCCAATCATATCTAAAGTGGGAAGTCCAGGTAGAGAGCATTTTGTCCCTCCTGGAATGGGACATGTTGGGAGCTATGCACATTCTAATATACTCCCCCCACCTTCCACCAGGGCCCCCCTGTCTTAAGTGCCCTGGCACCCCCCAAGGCTTAATCCGGCCCTGCCTGGAGATGGGATAAAGCAGTGATAAAGAAGTAATAAGTGGAAGGTGATAACACACCAGCCAATCATTACGGATTTGAAAAATTACAGTTAGGAGATGATTGGCTGGTGCGTTATCACCTTATTACTGCTTTATCACTTCTTTATCCATTCTCCAGGCTTCATACATCTGTCCCTATGAACCTGATTCTGAGTCTGATGCAGGGGTGACATGGGACACAGTGGAGTGATGTTTTTTTTGCCTGTGCATGAGTCTGACTTGCACTGTGCATGTGTCCCAATGCTGTTTGTAAAGAGCTGCAGTACAAATTCAGATGCATACACAAAGAAGTGTATAATAAATGTGTTGGGTAGTCCTGGGTGGTTACTGGGTGGTTGGCTAATGCATGTGTAGCGTAGTATTGATGTGTTATTGGAGTGACACGGGCGAGTTGCTGAAATTTGTTGCGTACAGAGACACTGAATTGCTCACATCGGAGGCCGTACTCAGACGGATGATCTGCACCTAGCATAGAGCTGGTGCAAGTTTCCATGGTTCGGACGGTGGTTGTGTCGAAAGACACACCAAGATTTATTGCAGCATCTGTAGTTGCTAAAAGCGGGTGACTCATTCCTTGCACAGTCATGGCTGTACACCATGCTAGGAGTTTGTAGCGCCATTACCATAAAATTGCAAATGCAACTGTGGAAAAAAAACATATAGACGCCCACCACTGTGTCTGACTCAGAATCAAGCCCTACGAGAAAATACAAAATAAAAGGATTCCCTGAGTCTAATGTAGATCTTTAGTGTGCCGTTTAATTCTTACTTTCTGCAAAGCAATAATAGATTTGCTGGATGTATAAATGTTTTTCTTCTGAGAAGAGAGCATCCTGTCCCATCACCAGACCCGGTCCCTCAACAGACCCCGCCCCTTGGCATACTCCGCCCCCACTAGGGCTGATTCCAGAAATTTCCCGTGCTAGTTTTCCAACCCAATCCGCCCCTGTCCGAGATTGCCGGAGATGCGAGATGCCGGACGATCTCGGATGTTTTTTTTAAAGGGCAAAATCATGCCTTTTAAGTAGTGATGAGCAGGTTCGTTTTACTCGGTTCTCAAAACGGCATCTTATTGGCTCACAGATGTCACGTGTTTTGGATAGCCAATAAGATGCCTGTCACAACTGAGGGCCTGAGCTGACGGGAGGCAGCCTCAGTTGTAGGGGCTGAGATGTACCGGAACCTGGGAGGTTGTATCAGACCCCTGGACATGTAAGTAACATGAATAATAACTGCCCGAAGGCGTGACCACGACAACTTGGATAAAAGTCAATGATGTTTATTATGACAACTCCGCAACACAGCAGCAGTAAAAGAAAACGTAAAAGTCAGCAAAGAATAAATACAGTTCCTGGGTACTACAGGATGGCAGGAGCCACAGGGCACTGGTAGTGTGAGATAGTTCTTATGATCTTCTAGATGGAAAGTCCTTACCAGGCCCGACTGTAGCAATGGAGATAACCCAGGATTGTGCCAGCTGGTGTTCCAGGAAAAGCTGGGTTGCTGAACATAAAACAGCTGCTGTGGATACTGGCTGGAACCAGACTGTTGTTAGCACGGAGTGGATACTGGCTGGAACCAGTTAAATAATAAATGAACTTGGGAGCGATGAAATATGAACTGAAATGTAGAACTTGAGAGCGGAGAAATAATAATACCGGTGGAGAGTGGTAAAGTGTAGAAAGGACACCGGCCCTTTAAGGGAAGCTGTACTCTGCTGGAAGCTGAGCTGGAAGCAGGTAATGTTGTAGCTGGAAACAGATGAATCCACAATGGATTGGAGAGTCAGGCTACACCGCAGGTGGAATGCTGGTGCGGGTCTCTATGGTGGAAGTCTTGAGACAGGAGCTGGAACCTGGAAGACAATCACAGGAGAGAGACAAACAGGAACTAGGTTTGACAACCAAAGCACTGACGCCTTCCTTGCTCAGGCACAGTGTATTTATACCTGCAGCAAGGAAGGGATTGGCTGGGCAATTATGCAGATTATCAATACTGAGAACAGATTGGTGGAAATGATCAGCTGACAGAATCCAAGATGGCTGCGCCCATGCAGACACTTGGAGGGAAGTTTGGTTTGTAATCCATGTGGTAATGAAAACAGTAATGGCGGCGCCGGCCACCGGAGACAGGAGGCGCCAGGCTGACAGATGCACATCCAACCACGCGGACACAGCGGAGGCCGCGGCTGACGTAATCGCCACTCAGACACTCTGCATGCAGAAGTTCAGGGACGGCGGCGGAGGCCGCGGGAGACGCCATGCCAGGTGTAATATGGCGTTTACTGTGACAGCGTCCCAGAGTGACAGGAGAGGATACAGGAATGTACACATCAGGATAACAGATGGGATCCGGTCCTGGAGCGCTGAGCCAGCCTTAGGAGGCATCTGATGGGTAAGAAATGGCGTCCAGATACCCGGATCGTGACAGCACCCCCCCCTTTAGGAGTGGCCCCAGGACACTTCTTTGGCTTTTGAGGAAACTTGGAATGGAATCTCCGGACCAAGGCAGGAGCATGGACATCAGAAGCATTGGTCCATGAACGTTCCTCAGGACCATAACCCTTCCAGTCAATAAGATATTGTAGTTGACCGTAACGGTGACGTGAGTCCAGGATCTTGGCCACTTCATACTCAACGCCTCGTTGAGTTTGGACTTTCGGAATTGGAGGAAGTGAGGAATGAAACCGATTCAAGATCAGCGGTTTCAACAGGGAAACATGGAATGTCCTGGGTATTTTTAAGAAGGGAGGCAACTGGAGTCTGTAAGCAACAGGATTGATGACTTGTTCAATCTTGAAAGGACCGATATAGCGAGGTGCAAACTTCATACTGGGAACTCTTAACCTCAAATTCTTCGTGGATAACCATACCCGATCACCCACCTTGAGAGCAGGAACTGCTCGACGCTTCTTATCCGCAAACTTCTTGTACCTGAACGATGCCTTGAGCAGAGCTGATCGTACGCTCTTCCAGATATTGGCAAACTGATGCAAGGTGATATCCACTGCGGGAACAGAAGTTGCTGGAAGCGGTTGGAACTCAGGGACTTTAGGATGGAATCCAAAGTTAGTGAAGAATGGTGTTGAAGCAGATGAAGAATGATACTGGTTGTTATGACAGAACTCGTCCCAGGGAAGTAATTGAACCCAGTCATCTTGAGAGGAGGACACATAGATGCGGAGGAAGGCCTCCAAGTCCTGATTCACCCTCTCGGTTTGACCATTGGTCTGAGGATGGTAAGCCGTGGAAAACTTTAGCTTGACTTGGAGGACTTGACATAAACTTCGCCAGAATTTGGCTGTGAATTGAACTCCTCGATCTGATATAATTTCTTCAGGAAGACCGTGGAGTCGGAAGATCTCTTGTATGAATACTTGAGCCAACTTGGAAGCTGACGGAAGACCGGTGAGAGGAATGAAGTGTGCCATCTTGGTGAACCGGTCAACTACCACCCAGATGGTATTGAACTTGTTGCACATGGGTAAGTCTGTAATGAAATCCATCGACAAGTGGGTCCATGGTCGACGGGGAACGGATAGTGGAACCAGTTGCCCCGCAGGCGACTGGCGGGATACTTTATGTTGGGCACACTTTGGGCAAGATGCAATAAACTCCAAGACGTCCTTTTTCAGAGTTGGCCACCAATAGGACCTAGAGATAAACTCCAGGGTTTTTTGGATACCTGTATGTCCGGCAAAACGGGAAGCATGGGCCCAATGCATGAGCTTCTTCCTTAGCATCGGCTTCACAAAACTTTTCCCTGATGGGGGCGTAGAGTCCATCCCTACCGTGGAGAATGCCAAAGGATTTATAATAGGATGCTTGTCTGAAGACTCTGACTCATTTTCTTGCTCCCATGAGCGGGAAAGGGCATCGGCCTTGCGATTCTGAGAGCCCGGACAGAACTGGAGTTTAAAGTCGAACCTGGAAAAGAAAAGTGCCCATCTGGCCTGACGAGGGTTGAGACATTGTGCGCCCTTCAGGTATAAAAGGTTCTTGTGGTCTGTAAGTATGGTGATTGAATGAGAAGCTCCCTCCAACAGATACCTCCAGTCTTCTAGAGCGAGCTTGATGGCTAGCAACTCCTGGTCGCCAATGGCATAGTTGCGCTCAGCTGGGGAGAACTTCCGGGAGAAGAAACTGCAAGGGTGTAAATGGCCATCTTTAGCCCTCTGAGATAACACCGCTCCTACTCCAACGGAGGAGGCATCCACCTCTAAGATGAAAGGAGAGTCGATGTCAGGCTGTTTCAGAACAGGCGCAGAGATGAACCTTTGTTTTAAAAGATGAAATGCTTGCATGGCTTCTTCAGACCACTTGGACGGGTTAGCACCCTTCTTAGTGAAAGCAGTAATAGGCGCCACAATGGTGGAAAAGTCTCGTATAAACTTTCGGTAATAGTTGGCGAACCCTAAGAACCTCTGGACCCCTTTGAGGGTTAAGGGTACCGGCCAATTTTGGATTGCTTGTAGTTTCTCAGGATCCATCTCTAGTCCGGAACCGGACACAATGTACCCTAGAAACGGAATGGACTTGACTTCAAAGACGCATTTTTCTAATTTGCAATAGAGATGATTGACACGGAGACGGGACAGAACCTCTTTAACCCAAAAACGATGTTCCTCTAAATCGTTGGCAAAAATGAGGATATCGTCTAGATAGACCACGACATGACGGTATAGAATGTCTCTGAAGATCTCATTGACAAAATGCTGGAAGACAGCTGGAGCATTGCTCAATCCGAAGGGCATGACGAGGTACTCATAATGTCCGTCACGGGTGTTAAAGGCGGTCTTCCACTCGTCACCCTCACGGATCCGGATGAGATTGTATGCACCTCGCAAGTCCAGCTTTGTAAAGATGGTAGCTCCGCTAACTCTGTCAAAGAGCTCAGTAATCAGGGGTAAAGGATAACGGTTCTTGATGGTAATGTCGTTCAAACCTCTGTAGTCGATGCACGGCCGCAGACCACCATCTTTCTTTTTTACAAAAAAGAAGCCTGCGCCGGCTGGAGAAGAAGAAGGTCGAATGAACCCCTTTGCTAGGTTCTCTTTAATATATTCCTCCATAGAATGCGTCTCAGGCAGAGACAACGGATAAGTTCGGCCTCGAGGTGGAACCTTCCCTGGAACGAGATCAATCGGACAGTCCCATTCTCTATGAGGAGGAAGGATATCAGCAGAAGCTTTACTGAACACATCCGTGAAATCTTGATATGGAGGAGGTGGAACATCAGACGACCTGGGGGAGGAAGAACAGACAGGCAATACTTTAAACAAACATGTCTCAGCACAGGAGGAACCCCATGCCAGGATTTGCGTAGTCGTCCAATCAATTGTAGGATTGTGAAGACGGAGCCATGGAAGGCCCAGGACCACAGGATGTGTGGCTCTTGGAATCACTAAAAAAGAAATAAGTTCGGAATGAAGAACTCCCACTCTCAGACGAACTGGTAGAGTCCTTAAAGAAATAACTGCATCAAAAATTTTGCTGCCATCCACGGCAGTTAAAGAAATGGACGAAGGAAGTCTCTCGGTGGGTAGGGACCACCGTTTAACATAGGCTTCGGTAATAAAGTTCCCAGCTGCTCCGGAATCAAGGAGGGCAATGACGTTCCGATAACGTTGAGCAACTTGAAGCGAGACTGGGAGATTACAATCTTGAGGAGATGGAGAGGAGATCATTACTCCTAGCCGGCCCTCTCCTTGGCGAGCTAGGATTTGGAGTTTCCCGGACGTTTGGGACAGGCATTAATGGTGTGAGACGGAGCTGCACAGTAGAGACAGAGAAACTCGGAGAGACGTCTTCGGCGCTCAGCAGGAGTTAAACGGGAACGGCCAAGTTGCATGGGCTCATCTTTAGATGGTGACAGTTGACGAGGAGGAGGAGCAGAAGATTTTGGAGCAGATGATCTTCCACGCTCAGTTGCTCTCTCTCTGAAACGTAAATCCACTTTCGTGCAGAGTGAGATTAGCTCATCTAACTTAGAAGGTAAGTCTCTGGTAGCTAACTCATCTTTAATACGCTCAGATAAGCCATGCCAGAATGCAGCATACAGGACCTCGTCGTTCCATGCCAGTTCGGATGCCAGGATCTGGAACTGTATCAGATATTGTCCTACAGTACGTGACCCCTGGCGTAAACGGAGAATCTCGGATGAAGCTGAGGTTACCCGGCCTGGCTCGTCGAAGATGCGCCTGAATGTTGACACGAAGGCAGTGTAGGAAGATAGCAGGGTGTCGGACCTCTCCCATAACGGTGATGCCCAATCAAGGGCTGAGCCACTGAGAAGAGAAATAATGTAGGCAATTTTTGTACGGTCACTGGGAAAATTGCCAGGTTGTAGCTCAAACTGAATCTCACACTGGTTGAGAAATCCCCTGCAGAATCTTGGAGATCCGTCAAATTTTGCTGGCGTTGGAAGATGAAGACGTGGAGCAGAAATGGGTAAGGTGGGTGGGGTTATAGCTGGAGTCACTGTGGTTGACGCACCAGACGCGCCTGATCCACGGAGAGTTGTCTGAATCCCATCCAGCCGAGTAGAGAGATCCTGGAGACAGCGGATGATGTGGCCCTGTGCAGCCTCCTGATGTTCTAGTCGGGCTGCCAGTTCTTGCATCGGCCTGGCCGCTTGATCCTGGTCTCCGGCTGGATTCATTAGGTCAGTGCTTACTGTCACAACTGAGGGCCTGAGCTGACGGGAGGCAGCCTCAGTTGTAGGGGCTGAGATGTACCGGAACCTGGGAGGTTGTATCAGACCCCTGGACATGTAAGTAACATGAATAATAACTGCCCGAAGGCGTGACCACGACAACTTGGATAAAAGTCAATGATGTTTATTATGACAACTCCGCAACACAGCAGCAGTAAAAGAAAACGTAAAAGTCAGCAAAGAATAAATACAGTTCCTGGGTACTACAGGATGGCAGGAGCCACAGGGCACTGGTAGTGTGAGATAGTTCTTATGATCTTCTAGATGGAAAGTCCTTACCAGGCCCGACTGTAGCAATGGAGATAACCCAGGATTGTGCCAGCTGGTGTTCCAGGAAAAGCTGGGTTGCTGAACATAAAACAGCTGCTGTGGATACTGGCTGGAACCAGACTGTTGTTAGCACGGAGTGGATACTGGCTGGAACCAGTTAAATAATAAATGAACTTGGGAGCGATGAAATATGAACTGAAATGTAGAACTTGAGAGCGGAGAAATAATAATACCGGTGGAGAGTGGTAAAGTGTAGAAAGGACACCGGCCCTTTAAGGGAAGCTGTACTCTGCTGGAAGCTGAGCTGGAAGCAGGTAATGTTGTAGCTGGAAACAGATGAATCCACAATGGATTGGAGAGTCAGGCTACACCGCAGGTGGAATGCTGGTGCGGGTCTCTATGGTGGAAGTCTTGAGACAGGAGCTGGAACCTGGAAGACAATCACAGGAGAGAGACAAACAGGAACTAGGTTTGACAACCAAAGCACTGACGCCTTCCTTGCTCAGGCACAGTGTATTTATACCTGCAGCAAGGAAGGGATTGGCTAGGCAATTATGCAGATTATCAATACTGAGAACAGATTGGTGGAAATGATCAGCTGACAGAATCCAAGATGGCTGCGCCCATGCAGACACTTGGAGGGAAGTTTGGTTTGTAATCCATGTGGTAATGAAAACAGTAATGGCGGCGCCGGCCACCGGAGACAGGAGGCGCCAGGCTGACAGATGCACATCCAACCACGCGGACACAGCGGAGGCCGCGGCTGACGTAATCGCCACTCAGACACTCTGCATGCAGAAGTTCAGGGACGGCGGCGGAGGCCGCGGGAGACGCCATGCCAGGTGTAATATGGCGTTTACTGTGACAGCGTCCCAGAGTGACAGGAGAGGATACAGGAATGTACACATCAGGATAACAGATGGGATCCGGTCCTGGAGCGCTGAGCCAGCCTTAGGAGGCATCTGATGGGTAAGAAATGGCGTCCAGATACCCGGATCGTGACAATGCCGTTTTGAGAACCGAGTAAAACCGGACCCCGCTCATCACTACTTTTAAGTGGTTGCCCCTTTAAAAAAATGTCTGAGATTGGTCGGTATCTTGCATCTCCGGCGATCTCGTCATTACATCCGGCCCTAATTGTTTTCTTTTATATTTCCCAGTAGGTAATACAGCTAGAAAAGAAAGTATTGTATGTAACATTTGAACTTTTCCAAAAACACCTCTAATTATTGCAGGTTTATGGAGGCTTCATGAATCAGCATTGTACAAATCCTGTGAATTCACATTTTGTCCTGATTATTAAAGTTTAAATGCCTTTGTAATACCCAGATAGATGTCCCTGTTTGATACGCTTGTTCTTTTGTATTTTCATGTAATTCATCAATTTGTTAACATACAGTATTCTGTGGCCGCAGTCTTTCCACTTGCTTTATTTAAATCATAGGTTTCCAAACATGGGGGTTAGTCAGGATTGTTAGCAAACCAAAAAAGCACACTAATGGGCAAAACCATGTTGCACTGCAGGTGGGGCAGATTCAACATGTGTAGACAGATGTTGATTGGGGTGGGTTATACTCAAAGGCGTAGCTACCTATTGGCCAGGATGGCACTCGCCAGGGGCGCCAGCCGAGGAGGGGTACCACCCGACGGTGCCACTTGCGGCCAGGAGGTAGATACACTTCGCACCTTTGTTCCCCCTTCGCGTGGCAGTTCCTCACCCGCCCCAGCATCAACCACGGCAGGCAGCAGCTGGAGCCACTGTAAGGCGCTGGGGTCCGGCCGCATAAAGAAAACGCTGTATAAACTACAGCTCCCAGCAGCCCTTGCTTCTGTGAGCTCCGGCAGCAAGGACTGCTGGGAGCTGTACTTTATGCAGTGTTTTCTTTCTTGTAATGCGGCGCAGTGGGAAGAGGGAACAAAGATGCTGCCTCTACGTGTGTGTGTATATATATATATATATATATATATATATATATAAATTCCAGGTGATCCACACTCACGTTTGTAGTATTATTGCTGGGGTGCATATCAATGAAGAATAACCAACTGGTCATAATTCCAATATAAAAAATGGTAGGAGAGCACTCACCAGACTTCTTAAAAGCAAATCCTTTATTCAAACATGGGAGAATAAGTTACATCACATCAACGTTTCGGTCCTGAGTTGGACTTTTGTCAAGATAAATCTAAATCTATATATATATATATATATATATATATATATGTCCCTCCAATGCCAGGCATATGAGTTTGTGTGTGTATATATATATATATATATATATATATATATCAAAAACGATGTCGGCGGCACTCGGAATATACTGCACAGCACAAGCAGGTTACGTAATGACGTTTCGAAGTTTAATCACCTCTTCATCAGATTACATCAGAGGTGATTAAACTTCGAAACATCATTACTTAACCTGCTTGTGCTGTGCAGTATATTCCGAGTGCCGCCTACATCGTTTTTGCTGTATTGGTCCCGTGGCTAAGTGCGGAGTCAAGGAGGGCACCGGACCAGTAACGCACTGTGTGTGAGTGCTGCCACTAAGAACTGTTTTATATATATATATATATATATATATATATATAAAACAACAATTACAGTGTGGCCAATGCGGTGCTTTAGGCACTTATATCACCAAAGTACGGTGGGATTCAACGTCCTTCCACCATATAGTGTTTTCAAACCGCACATATGTCCATCCAATGAGTCAATGTATAGGTGGACCGCAGCTGATGCTCTCCAAACCCGAAGACCAACTGGTCACAATTTCTATCTAAAACACAGAGAAGCAGCGCTCCACAGTGCATTAAAAGATTTATTTAAACAACACAGGTAAGATATCCCAACAAAGATTATCCTTTCCCGAACCATAAAAATACTCTGTGTGGTGGCCTAAAAGGATTTTTTACCTGCGGTAAGTGTAAACAAAGGGTTAAAGGAGCAAAAACCTTCAGTACAAGTGAATGTAAAAAAACCTTCCCTATTAGGAGTTTCATTAACTGCAACTCGTCGCATGTAATATATGTTCTTACGTGCCCTTGTGGATACCATTATGTGGGAAAAACGAAAAGGGTCCTTAAAATCCGCATACTAGAACACATGAGAAATATAAAGAACCGTGTTACAAATCATAGTGTACCAAGACACTTTCAGAATTTCCATGAGAGTGACCCCACAAAACTTAGATATAAGGGGATAGAGATTGTACCCATAAATAAAAGATCTAAAAAGAGAGACACATTGGATACTTACCTTAGATACCCTATGGTCCTCATTCCAAGTTGATCGCTAGCTGCCGTTGTTCGCTGCATAACGATCAAGTTAAAACAACAGCAAAACTGAGCATGCGTGTGCACCGCAATGCGCACACGCGGCGTACGGGTGCAAAGAGCATTGTGGTTTTTCACAGGTTCTAGCGACGCTTTCAGTCACACAGCCGATCGCAAGGAGATTGACAGAAAGTGGGAGTTTCTGGGTGTCAACTGACCGTTTTCTGGGAGTGTTTGGAAAAACGCAGGCGTTGCCGGGCATTTGCTGGGCGGGTATCTGACGTCATTACCGTGTCATTCGTCGCAGCAATCATTGCACAGGATTAGTAACTACAGGGCTGGTCTTGTTCTGCACAAAATGTGTTTGTAGCCGCTCTGCTGCACAGGCGTTCGCACTCCTGCAAAGCGAAAAATACACTCCCCCGTGGGTGGCGACAATGCGTTTGCACAGCTGCTAAAAGTAGCTAGCGAGCAATCAACTCGGAATGAGGGCCTATATCCGAAGAGGATGAATGAAGGATTTGAGATCACTCCCTTCATTTAAATTACTGATAGTCAATTAAATTTGTAATACAAATGAGTGGTCTTCTGTGAGAACTGTAGATGGTGAGAATGACATACTGAGGAATTTGCTGTATGTTCATGTGTCTGGAGGTTCATTTCGTTACTATGTTACATTTTCCTCTCTCTCTCTATATGTTTAGATTTTTTTATCGTTATCTTGATATATAGTAAGTGTATATGTGAACTGGAGCCATACAACGCCAATGTAGAGTTCCTCGATATGACTGTACTGCTCTTTGGGGTGCTTGTTCGTCCAGGTGATCCAGTCTGCTGGGGTTACTGTAACCATGGATGCGCCCGTTGACATTGGATATAGAAATACATATTAAAAGGGGGAACAGGGCTATAGTATACCCTGAAAGCTAATGGATAATTTCTAAATACATTTAAAATGAATTATAACAACAATAACCTATTGGGGATTGTGAGAAGCTATATATAACGGGTTAATAACATGACAGGATCACTGCAGCCGCGCTCACGCCAGGGTGCGGTGCGTAATAATGCATTGATGTTGGTCATCTATGTAGCTTGCTGTGAGAGAGCAGACAAGCGCAGTGCAGGAATCCTGGAGGAGGCAAACGGAGCATTGCCTGGTGCAGTATTGCATTTTAAATCATGTGGTAATCAGTCCACAGAGTCTGATTTTATGGTTCGGGAAAGGATAATCTTTGTTGGGATATCTTACCTGTGTTGTTTAAAGAAATCTTTTAATGCACTATGGAGCGCTGCCTCTCTGTGCCCCCCCCCCCCCCCCCCCATCCCCCCAAAGGAAGGCAAGTCTTCCGGAGCCTTCTTATGCCAGCCGACCAGCTCCCCCAGCTGCCCGTACACCACTGCAGCCAACACTTACCTATATCAAGTGGGCGCAGCAATGATGCGAATCACGTCATTGTAGCCCTGCCCCCAAACTGCAGACTGGTCATTGTAGAGCGGGGGGAGGGGGGATTGCGATGACGTGATCGCGCCTCCACGCCCCCTGCTCCGCCCACGCACCCTGATGCCCAGAGAGAGCAGCCAGAAAGTCGGCAAGTGTGGCCTGCAGTGCAACATGGTTTTGTGCATTAGTGTGCTTTTTGGTTTGCCAACAAACCTGAATAACGCTCTTGGTTCTCAAGACACCCAACAGGTCCCATTGTCCAGGTCTCCTAACAGGTGCAAAGGTGTAGTCATTACCCACTGACACATTTTAAAAGCAAATTAATTCACTTCTGATTCTGTGAGGGGACCTGAAGAACATGAACTGTTTGGGGTTCTGGGTACCGGGTTTGAAAATCTATCATTTAAATCAATTAAACTTTCTTGCCATTGAGAAAAGAGCTTTGATATTATTACACTGTCTTTCTCTGTCAGCTTTCTTTTATTAAGGAGAGCTATTTCATTTGGTAGTGCTTAGGTCAATCTTCTGATTCTTTAAAATGTAACTGAGCTGTGGCCACAATATCATAGGCTGAACTCACAGTAATTCAACTTTATCTTACTGCGAGCCACCCTGCCTTCTCTCAGTACACAGCCATACTGTGAAATAGCAGACACCTTCATGAGTCTTATCAGTGTGTATATAAAAGGTTCCGCAAACTTTTAAAGATCAGTTATTTTTTTTTTTAGTACAAATATAACTATTCGGTGTCCAATAATGAGTGGAATGCAAGTCCGTCTTGCGGATGGAACTTGCACGTTTGGGCACTGTGCATGATCCGATGCAGAGAGCTGGAAACCATGGGAAATTCAGCGCATACTTTCCTGAAATGACCGGGAGGCTCCCAAATGTTTCTGCCATGACTAATGTCTCTTCACGTCTCCGATTATATCCATGTATACTACTTTCCGTCTACTCACTTTTTGATACCATAAAACTTATATTAATTTCCCCATCCGTGTTTTCTCATCTGGCTGTGCCGGCGTGTGTACTCTACCCGCATCTCTTCATACAGATCAATAGTCTCTGCTCTGTTCAAAACAATTCCACAGAGGTGAATCAGAATTAGTGGATTCCTGTGTGCATATACTGTAGCCTTATTGGGGTGTAGTATGGTATGCCGACGGCCGGGCTCCCGGCGACCAGCATACCGGCGCCGGGAGCCCGACCGCCGGCATACCGACAGCGTGGCGAGCACAAATGATCCCCTTGCGGGCTCGCTGCGCTCGCCACCCTGCGAGCACGGTGGCGCGCTACGTGCGCCACGCTATTTTATTCTCCCTCCAGGGGGGTCATGGACCCCCACGAGGGAGAAAAAGTGTCGGTATGCCGGCTGACGGGATTCTGGCGCCGGTATACTGTGCACCGGGATCCCGACAGTCGGCATACTGAAGACCACCCGCCTAATTGTGCTGTATCTGTTTTACTGATGGGGAGCAGTGTACTGGATAATTCATTTCACTTTATGTCAATATTACTATACAGCAGATAACATACAAGATATAACAGAATCACAGATACAGGTGACATCCTGTATACAAATTCTAGTGAACAATTCGCAGTCTAATCACATTATTGGCGTACAACAAGAATTCCTTCACTTATATGACAACTATATACATAAGACACTAGCAGGTGCATTTTTGTTTTTACCTACTAGTAAAAACTTACCTCTGAACACACAGATTCTTCGGCCGCATTTGAGAACACAGGATACAATAAGAGCAGTGCAGCAAGAACTGCAGTACCAGCCATTGTTGGTATAGAAAGTACTTCACTCTTACACACAGTACTTTCTCTGTAAGGGAAGCAATGTCCTACAGCGCGGATGAAAGACTACTGGCAAAGGATAGGATTAGAAAACGCTTCTGCATAGAGGAAAGCAATGTGCTATCTAACCTCTCTTTGCTACTTGTTAAGTAAAATGCAAACTACTTCCTATATATGATCTGTTGTTGGGGAAGTATTTTATATGCAGACCAAACATCCTGCCGGTAAGTCTTTATAGAAGAAAACCACCAGCCCAGGAGTTCTTCATTTTTTTTAATTTAGTCTCATGATCAGATTTGCAATATATAGATCAATTTGGAGTTAATAATTTATTTAGTTTTTTACGCAAATTTAGGTCACACTTATGAAGCTACAAAAGTGTATACAGTCAACACTGTTGTTTTGGGATGTGGTGAAAACACCGGCAGCCAGAAGACCAACAGTGGGATCCCGAAGCCCAGAATCCCGACACATTCCGGAGGTAAGTACCGTGGTTGTGATTAGGTAGACACTAGGGGTAGGGTTAGGGTTAGGCTGCAAAGGTGGTGGAGTTTTCGTGATAGGCTGTGCGTGTGTGTGTGTGTTGGGGGGTGGGGGGGTGGTTTAGGCATAGCCTTCGGGAGTTGAAGTTTGGGGTTAGGGTGCATGAAGGTTGGGTTAAGGGTTAGGATTAGGGGTGGGGGAAACTACTTAACAGGATGTGTCGGGATTCTGGATGTTGGGATACTGGGATTTTGTACCCAACCCACTGTTTTGCTATCATACATCTATCTGCATGGTTGTGACCCAGTGTATGGGAAACAGCATGGAGCAGTTTTTCATTAACCTCATGGAAGCCGAATGAAGAGGACCTGATCTAAACAATGGATAGGTGAGTATGTTTTTTTTTTTTTTTTACAGCAAATGGGGATGCCTACATGGACAGGAGGATGTGATTGACTACAGGGAGTGTAGGTAAGTATGTGTGAGTATGAGTGTGTGTGTATATTAAAATTGTACATTCACTGTGTGTGTGTGTGTGTGTGTGTGTGTGTGATGTGTTTATTTGAATATTTCTATTACAGGGGAATTATAGGTACCAGCAGGCCCTTAATGCCCTGCATGCTGGTACTCGTGGTTCTCCAAGTTCCAGCAAGCAGGGGAGGCTTGCTGGGACCTGTAGTATCTCCTGTAAATGACAAAACTATTTTGCAAACCAGACTTACTGAATGGACTATCAACTCGGCACCCAGAGCCCAACAGTGCCAGGGGTAGCCCAGGGCTTTTGCCCTGGCTTTGGGTAACCTGGTGGGAAGGGGCTCCTTTATTGGATGGGTCCCCACTCCTCCAGGAAACACCAGCCTGGGCTGATGAGTTAGGGAGGGTAATGCTACGGCCACAGGGACCAATATAAGCGTGTCCCCTGTAGTGATGAGCGGGTTCGGTTCCTCGGAATCCGAACCCCCCCGAACTTCAGCCTTTTTACACGGGTCCGAGGCAGACTCGGATCTTCCCGCCTTGCTCAGTTAACCCGAGCGCGCCCGAACGTCATCATCCCGCTGTCGGATTCTCGCGAGGCTCGGATTCTATCGCGAGACTCGGATTCTATATAAGGAGCCGCGCGTCGCCGCCATTTTCACACGTGCATTGAGATTGATAGGGAGAGGACGTGGCTGGCGTCCTCTCCGTTTAGAGTAGACTAGAGAGTAGTAGAGACACTTGATTTACTAATTTTGGGGAGCATATTAGGAGTACTACTTGCTGATAGTGTGACCAGTGACCACCAGTTTAATTAATCCGTTCTCTGCCTGAAAAAAAACGATACACAGTGTGACACAGTCACATACCATATCTGTGCTCAGCCTGTGTGCTGCATCATCTATGTAATACTGTATATCTGACTGTGCTGAGTGCTCACTGCTCACACAGCTTAATTGTGGGGGAGACTGGGGAGCAGTTATAGCAGGAGTACATATTTTAACAGTGCACACTTTTGCTGCCAGAGTGCCACTGCCAGTGTGACTGACCAGTGACCACTGACCACCAGTATATTGTGATTGTCTGCCTGAAAAAGTTAAACACTCGTCGTGTGGTGTTTTTATTCTATAAACGCATTCTGCTGACAGTGTCCAGCAGGTCCGTCATTATATAATATATACCTGTCCGGCTGCAGTAGTGATATATATATATATTTTTTATATCATTATCATCCAGTCTATATTAGCAGCAGATGCAGTACGGTAGTCCACGGCTGTAGCTACCTCTGTGTCGGCAGTCGCTCGTCCATCCATAATTGTATACCACCTACCCGTGGTGTTTTTTTTTTTTTCTATCTTCTTGATACTAGTAGCTTACTTTAGGAGTCTGCAGTGCTGAGCTGACAGTGTCCAGCAGGTCCGTCATTATATAATATATACCTGTCCGGCTGCAGTAGTGATATATATATATATATTTTATATCTCATTATCATCCAGTCTATATTAGCAGCAGACGCAGTACGGTAGTCCACGGCTGTAGCTACCTCTGTGTCGGCAGTCGCTCGTCCATCCATAATTGTATACCACCTACCCGTGGTGTTTTGTTTTTTTCTATCTTCTTGATACTAGTAGCTTACTTTAGGAGTCTGCAGTGCTGAGCTGACAGTGTCCAGCAGGTCCGTCATTATATAATATATACCTGTCCGGCTGCAGTAGTGATATATATATATTTTATATCTCATTATCATCCAGTCTATATTAGCAGCAGACGCAGTACGGTAGTCCACGGCTGTAGCTACCTCTGTGTCGGCAGTCGCTCGTCCATCCATAATTGTATACCACCTACCCGTGGTGTTTTTTTTTTTTCTATCTTCTTGATACTAGTAGCTTACTTTAGGAGTCTGCAGTGCTGAGCTGACAGTGTCCAGCAGGTCCGTCATTATATAATATATACCTGTCCGGCTGCAGTAGTGATATATATATATTTTATATCTCATTATCATCCAGTCTATATTAGCAGCAGACGCAGTACGGTAGTCCACGGCTGTAGCTACCTCTGTGTCGGCAGTCGCTCGTCCATCCATAATTGTATACCACCTACCCGTGGTGTTTTTTTTTTCTATCTTCTTGATACTAGTAGCTTACTTTAGGAGTCTGCAGTGCTGAGCTGACAGTGTCCAGCAGGTCCGTCATTATATAATATATACCTGTCCGGCTGCAGTAGTGATATATATATATTTTATATCTCATTATCATCCAGTCTATATTAGCAGCAGACGCAGTACGGTAGTCCACGGCTGTAGCTACCTCTGTGTCGGCAGTCGCTCGTCCATCCATAATTGTATACCACCTACCTGTGGTGTTTTTTTTTCTATCTTCATGATACTACTAGTAGCTTACTTTAGGAGTCTGCAGTGCTGAGCTGACAGTGTCCAGCAGGTCCGTCATTATATAATATATACCTGTCCGGCTGCAGTAGTGATATATATATATTTTATATCTCATTATCATCCAGTCTATATTAGCAGCAGACGCAGTACGGTTGTCCACGGCTGTAGCTACCTCTGTGTCGGCAGTCGCTCGTCCATCCATAATTGTATACCACCTACCTGTGGTGTTTTTTTTTTTCTATCTTCTTGATACTAGTAGCTTACTTTAGGAGTCTGCAGTGCTGACAGTGTCCAGCAGGTCCGTCATTATATAATATATACCTGTCCGGCTGCAGTAGTGATATATATATATTTTATATCTCATTATCATCCAGTCTATATTAGCAGCAGACGCAGTACGGTAGTCCACGGCTGTAGCTACCTCTGTGTCGGCAGTCGCTCGTCCATCCATAATTGTATACCACCTACCCGTGGTGTTTTTTTTTTCTTTCTATCTTCTTGATACTAGTAGCTTACTTTAGGAGTCTGCAGTGCTGAGCTGACAGTGTCCAGCAGGTCCGTCATTATATAATATATACCTGTCCGGCTGCAGTAGTGATATATATATATATTTTTTATATCATTATCATCCAGTCTATATTAGCAGCAGACGCAGTATGGTAGTCCACGGCTGTAGCTACCTCTGTGTCGGCAGTCGCTCGTTCATCCATAAGTATACTAGTATCCATCCATCTCCATTGTTTACCTGAGGTGCCTTTTAGTTGTGCCTATTAAAATATGGAGAACAAAAATGTTGAGGTTCCAAAAATAGGGAAAGATCAAGATCGACTTCCACCTCGTGCTGAAGCTGCTGCCACTAGTCATGGCCGAGACGATGAAATGCCAGCAACGTCGTCTGCCAAGGCCGATGCCCAATGTCATAGTACAGAGCATGTAAAATCCAAAACACCAAATATCAGTAAAAAAAGGACTCAAAAATCTAAAATAAAATTGTCAGAGGAGAAGCGTAAACTTGCCAATATGCCATTTACCACACGGAGTGGCAAGGAACGGCTGAGGCCCTGGCCTATGTTCATGGCTAGTGGTTCAGCTTCACATGAGGATGGAAGCACTCAGCCTCTCGCTAGAAAAATGAAAAGACTCAAGCTGGCATAAGCACAGCAAAGAACTGTGCGTTCTTCGAAATCACAAATCCACAAGGAGAGTCCAATTGTCGTTTGCGATGCCTGACCTTCCCAACACTGGACGTGAAGAGCATGCGCCTTCCACCATTTGCACGCCCCCTGCAAGTGCTGGAAGGAGCACCCGCAGTCCAGTTCCTGATAGTCAGATTGAAGATGTCAGTGTTGAAGTACACCAGGATGAGGAGGATATGGGTGTTGCTGGCGCTGGGGAGGAAATAGACCAGGAGGATTCTGATGGTGAGGTGGTTTGTTTAAGTCAGGCACCCGGGGAGACACCTGTTGTCCGTGGGAGGAATAGGGCCATTGACATGCCTGGTGAAAATACCAAAAAAATCAGCTCTTCGGTGTGGAAGTATTTCAACAGAAATGCGGACAACATTTGTCAAGCCATGTGTTGCCTTTGTCAAGCTGTAATAAGTAGGGGTAAGGACGTTAACCACCTCGGAACATCCTCCCTTATACGTCACCTGCAGCGCATTCATCATAAGTCAGTGACAAGTTCAAAAACTTTGGGCGACAGCGGAAGCAGTCCACTGACCAGTAAATCCCTTCCTCTTGTAACCAAGCTCACGCAAACCACCCCACCAACTCCCTCAGTGTCAATTTCCTCCTTCCCCAGGAATGCCAATAGTCCTGCAGGCCATGTCACTGGCAATTCTGACGAGTCCTCTCCTGCCTGGGATTCCTCCGATGCATCCTTGCGTGTAACGCCTACTGCTGCTGGCGCTGCTGTTGTTGCTGCTGGGAGTCGATGGTCATCCCAGAGGGGAAGTCGTACTCGTAAGACCACTTTTACTACTTCCACCAAGCAATTGACTGTCCAACAGTCCTTTGCGAGGAAGATGAAATATCACAGCAGTCATCCTGCTGCAAAGCGGATAACTGAGGCCTTGGCATCCTGGGCGGTGAGAAACGTGGTTCCGGTATCCATCATTACTGCAGAGCCAACTAGAGACTTGTTGGAGGTACTGTGTCCCCGGTACCAAATACCATCTAGGTTCCATTTCTCTAGGCAGGCGATACCGAAAATGTACACAGACCTCAGAAAAAGACTCACCAGTGTCCTAAAAAATGCAGTTGTACCCAATGTCCACTTAACCACGGACATGTGGACAAGTGGAGCAGGGCAGGCTCAGGGCTATATGACTGTGACAGCCCACTGGGTAGATGTATGGACTCCCGCCGCAAGAACAGCAGCGGCGGCACCAGTAGCAGCATCTCGCAAACGCCAACTCTTTCCTAGGCAGGCTACGCTTTGTATCACCGCTTTCCAGAATACGCACACAGCTAAAAACCTCTTACGGCAACTGAGGAAGATCATCGCAGAATGGCTTACCCCATTTGGACTCTCCTGTGGATTTGTGGCATCGGACAACGCCAGCAATATTGTGTGTGCATTAAATATGGGCAAATTCCAGCACGTCCCATGTTTTGCACATACCTTGAATTTGGTGGTGCAGAATTATTTAAAAAACGAGAGGGGCGTGCAAGAGATGCTGTCGGTGGCCAGAAGAATTGCGGGACACTTTCGGCGTACAGGCACCACGTACAGAAGACTGGAGCACCACCAAAAACGCCTGAACCTGCCCTGCCATCATCTGAAGAAGTGGTAACGAGGTGGAATTCAACCCTCTATATGCTTCAGAGGTTGGAGGAGCAGCAAAAGGCCATTCAAGCCTATACAACTGAGCACGATATAGGAGGTGGAATGCACCTGTCTCAAGCGCAGTGGAGAATGATTTCAATGTTGTGCAAGGTTCTGCAACCTTTTGAACTTGCCACACGTGAAGTCAGTTCAGACACTGCCAGCCTGAGTCAGGTCATTCCCCTCATCAGGCTTTTGCAGAAGAAGCTGGAGACATTGAAGGAGGAGCTAACACAGAGCGATTCCGCTAGGCATGTGGGACTTGTGGATGGAGCCCTTAATTCGCTTAACAAGGATTCACGGGTGGTCAATCTGTTGAAATCAGAGCACTACATTTTGGCCACCGTGCTCGATCCTAGATTTAAAACCTACCTTGGATCTCTCTTTCCGGCAGACACAAGTCTGCTGGGGTTCAAAGAACTGCTGGTGACAAAATTGTCAAGTCAAGCGGAACGCGACCTGTCAACATCTCCTCCTTCACATTCTCCCGCAACTGGGGGTGCGAGGAAAAGGCTCAGAATTCCGAGCCCACCCGCTGGCGGTGATGCAGGGCAGTCTGGAGCGACTGCTGATGCTGACATCTGGTCCGGACTGAAGGACCTGACAACGATTACGGACATGTCGTCTGTCACTGCATATGATTCTCTCCCCATTGAAAGAATGGTGGAGGATTATATGAGTGACCGCATCCAAGTAGGCACGTCAGACAGTCCGTACTTATACTGGCAGGAAAAAGAGGCAATTTGGAGGCCCTTGCACAAACTGGCTTTATTCTACCTAAGTTGCCCTCCCACAAGTGTGTACTCCGAAAGAGTGTTTAGTGCCGCCGCTCACCTTGTCAGCAATCGGCGTACGAGGTTACATCCAGAAAATGTGGAGAAGATGATGTTCATTAAAATGAATTATAATCAATTCCTCCGTGGAGACATTCACCAGCAGCAATTGTCTCCACAAAGTACACAGGGAGCTGAGATGGTGGATTCCAGTGGGGACGAATTGATAATCTGTGAGGAGGGGGATGTACACGGTGATATATCGGAGGATGATGATGAGGTGGACATCTTGCCTCTGTAGAGCCAGTTTGTGCAAGGAGAGATTAATTGCTTCTTTTTTGGTGGGGGTCCAAACCAACCCGTCATTTCAGTCACAGTCGTGTGGCAGACCCTGTCACTGAAATGATGGGTTGGTTAAAGTGTGCATGTCCTGTTTATACAACATAAGGGTGGGTGGGAGGGCCCAAGGACAATTCCATCTTGCACCTCTTTTTTCTTTCATTTTTCTTTGCGTCATGTGCTGTTTGGCGGGTGTTTTTTGGAAGGGCCATCCTGCGTGACACTGCAGTGCCACTCCTAGATGGGCCAGGTGTTTGTGTCGGCCACTAGGGTCGCTTAGCTTACTCACACAGCTACCTCATTGCGCCTCTTTTTTTCTTTGCGTCATGTGCTGTTTGGGGAGTGTTTTTTGGAAGGGCCATCCTGCGTGACACTGCAGTGCCACTCCTAGATGGGCCAGGTGTTTGTGTCGGCCACTAGGGTCGCTTAGCTTACTCACACAGCTACCTCATTGCGCCTCTTTTTTTCTTTGCGTCATGTGCTGTTTGGGGAGTGTTTTTTGGAAGGGCCATCCTGCGTGACACTGCAGTGCCACTCCTAGATGGGCCAGGTGTTTGTGTCGGCCACTAGGGTCGCTTAGCTTACTCACACAGCTACCTCATTGCGCCTCTTTTTTTCTTTGCGTCATGTGCTGTTTGGGGAGTGTTTTTTGGAAGGGCCATCCTGCGTGACACTGCAGTGCCACTCCTAGATGGGCCAGGTGTTTGTGTCGGCCACTTGGGTCGCTTAGCTTAGCCATCCAGCGACCTCGGTGCAAATTTTAGGACTAAAAATAATATTGTGAGGTGTGAGGTGTTCAGAATAGACTGAAAATGAGTGGAAATTATGGTTATTGAGGTTAATAATACTTTGGGATCAAAATGACCCCCAAATTCTATGATTTAAGCTGTTTTTTAGGGTTTTTTGAAAAAAACACCCGAATCCAAAACACACCCGAATCCGACAAAAAAAATTCGGTGAGGTTTTGCCAAAACGCGTTCGAACCCAAAACACGGCCGCGGAACCGAACCCAAAACCAAAACACAAAACCCGAAAATTTTCCGGTGCTCATCACTAGTCCCCTGGCTGTGGCATTACCTCCCTGCTAGTGGAGCCTGGTGCTGGTTTTAAAAATAAATGGAACCCCTACATTTTTTCCCCATATGTTTAGAATAAGGATGAGTTCAAGAGACCAGGGCTGGTTATGCGTGTGGGTGGTTGAACCGTCTGCTTTTTAACCATTTCATTACATTTACACAGATATCACTGATCTGTGCATGCTTCTCTAAACACACTGCCGAGGGGGGCACTTATTTGAAAAGTGTATTTTGGTCTGAGTTTGCACAATTCACAGGTGTGTTCGCAAACACAATTCTAGGTAAATTCCCTGGTTTCAGTGTTCTCTATTCCGAGTTAGGCTAATGGTGTTTTTGATAGTATTTGCAGGTTCTTCCGAGTTTCAAAGTTCTATTTGAGCCAACACGCCCGTGTTTTCACTTTGGTAAATTTCTGAGTTTATAAAAATGGCCATTCTCTCCCGTGTTTGCAAATCCGGGGAAACATGGAGCTTAGTAAGTTTACCCCTCAGTGCTGTTCTTCCTGGCATCATATCCCCCACCCTCTCTGTGTCACATTGTGATGTCACATCTTTGAGGGGAGGGGCGGCACAGGGTGCAAAACCTGTTTTTTGGTACTGCACCCAATAACAAACAAAAAGTTTTGTGCTGATGATATTCAAATGAGCTGCAAGCAGTGGATATTGTGCATTTGGAGGGCCGTGGAAGGGGATTCCTGGTGTAGATTAGTGAGTACCAAGCATTTTTCTCTTTATACAACAGTAGAAAAAAGCTAAAATCACATAATTTGGGCCTTTTTTTGTTCCTAGAGCATTATTAACCTCAATAACATTAATTTCCACTGTTTTCCAGTAAATTTCGACCACCTCACAGCTCACAACATTGTTTTCATTCAGTTTAGGCCAAAGGCTGCAGCAAGCTGGCTGGTTACTAATAGAGATAAGCGGGTTCGGTTCGTCGAGATACGAACCCCCCCGAATTTTACACGGGTCCGAGGCAGCCTCGGATCTTCCCGCCTTGCTCGGTTAACCCGAACGCGGCCGAACGTCATCATCCCGCTGTCGGATTCTCGCGAGATTCATATTCTTTATAAAGAGCCGCGCGTCGCCGCCATTTTCACTCGTACATTGGAGATTGAACAGGGAGGACGTTCTCTGCCTGAAAAGCTCCATATCTGTGCTCAGTGTGCTGCAAATATCTGTGCTCAGTGTGCTGCAAATATCTGTGCTCAGTGTGCTGAAAATATCTATGTTCTCTGCCTGAAAAGCTCCATATCTGTGCTCAGTGTGCTGCAAATATCTGTGCTCAGTGTGCTGCATTTTGGTGACCAACAGTATATAGCTGTACAGTACAGTAGGCCATTGCTGTATCTTGCAGCTCCGTGTCACTGCAAGTATCCATTCCATATCTGTGCTGCATTTTTGTGAGCAGTATATATAGTAGTACAGTGCAGCATTTTGGTGACCAACAGTATATAGTTGTACAGTACAGTAGGCCATTGCTGTATCTTGCAGCTCTGTGTCACTGCAAGTATCCATTCCATATCTGTGCTGCATTTTTGTGAGCAGTATATATAGTAGTACAATGCAGCATTTTGATGACCAACAGTATATAGTTGTACAGTACAGTAGGCCATTGCTGTATCCATTCCATATCTGTGCGGCATTTATGTGAGCAGTATATTGTCAAAGTCAGAAAAATATCTCTATGCACACTACCATATTTGCACCTCACACAGGTCCGTGCTGCGCATGCGTACGCTCTCCCGTACGTGCGCATACTCACAGTCGCGGGCACCCGCAGGCGCACGGTATGCGTATTTACGGTAGAGTTTATGTGATCGTAGCGTGCGACTCAATCGTTACATATTTTCACTATATAATGTATTTTGTAGATCATGGTCCCTTTGATAGATTCTGAAAGTTTGGTTAATGTAGAATGTTCATGAACAGAGAAATCCCTCTTTGTTTGATACGAAGGGACAGACAGGAGTAATACAGTGGTGTTTAGTACCCATCGGAAGAGTATTTAATTAGCAATATTCCGGTGTTGGTTTGAAGCGGATTAATCGCTCGTGCGAATAGTTATGGACATAAGAAGTTTATGAACATTTACTGTATTTGCACTTACTTATCCATGCGGCGGGAAACCCAGTTTCCCTCCCACCTGAGCTGTTGGAAATAGTCACGGCCCACCTGTATGAATCAACCTATGACCTTTTGTTATAATGCGAGGAGGAATTCCTGTGTCCAATGAACAATGAGATTGTAGGGACCATTGAATTGTATTGTGTGTGGGGCATAAATAGACAAGCCGATCACATCCAGCTCTCACTCTTCAACGGTTATCATTGCTGAAAATCGGGAGCTGGATGTCCAGAGGCGCATGCGATCGTTTCCCCTTGTGCGTAAGTGTTTCTCCGCAACCATATTGTTCTTACTGTTATTGTGGGCCATTTCTCTCTCTCTCTCTCTCTTCTCCTCTTTCTCTCTTATTTTCCCTTAAAACGTAATTGTACTGTATTGTATTTCCTGTGTAGTTATCTGGTTAGGTAGTCTATGTTATATTGTAGTGTATGACTTGTATTGTGTTAATTCTTTTGCAAGTATATCATTCATAATATATATATATTAGGCGTTGGACCCTAAGCCCAGGTATCTGTGTATTTCTTATAGTGTTTAGTATTCTCAGAGCGTCGGTGACGCTCGAACAGCATTTGAGTTAATAAGGTTACACTAGGTTGCATCTACACCCTATTTCTACACTAAGGTTTTACTGCATAATATACTGTTTATGGTTTAGATTTAAAGGTTTAACATTGTGAGCGTCAGCGCCGCTGGTGATCTCCTCGTGGTCCCGAGCGTCCGCTACGCTATAGCGAATCATTACGTTAGTCGGCAGCCAATAGCGTGCCTGCCTGTGATCTCTTGGCCGTGAGCGAACGTGACGCTTGAGCGTCTCGACTACGGCTAAGCGATTGTTACGCAACGTGCGTACCCTTACGGTACTTCATACGTAGATAGCGTACTGTGTTCTTAGACCTCATAAAGGGTATTATATACGATAAATATCTAGCTTTATCAATTGGCGGCTCGCCCGTCCTTCACATATCTGCACTAGGTAATTTCAGCAGACATTATCCAGCAGCAAAGGGCGGGAGGTCATATTCCTCGTAGTGCTGTTTGGATAAGCGTCTGCTTCGCTTAGTAAAGGGTGCTGAAGGAATCCGGGACCGGAGGTAAGAACAAAACGATAGTGTCTTTTTAAAACTGTTTATTTCTGTCTTGCGTACACACGCACGCATATCTGCATTTCTTTTCATTCGTGTATTTTCATATATCACTCTCCTGTTTGCCATTGTATAATTGATAAACGTACTAAGAGAGATTTGTCGCTATTTCATAGTTAAAGTGTAAAAGTAAAGGGATAAAGTGTAAAGCGCACACGCAACTCTACCTAAAGATATAAAGAGAGATTGGTGTGGTGCTTGGTAGATGATCAAGGATCATCTACATTGATAAAACGTGTTAGTTGTGTTACGGTGGACAAAGACTGGTGTACACGTGTCTCTAACAAAGGGAGACTCGCGTACGCAAAGGCCGACGCACGCAGCGTAAATTATGCAACGGAGCGTCTGGGTACGCCCACGTAACTCAAACAACACGCGATAAATAACGCAACAGGCGATAAATAGCGAAAATTTATTTTAACATTCGAAATTTAAATTAATAGATCCTTCTCCTAATTTGTAACACATCTGGTCTAAAGAGAAATTTCTGCGCAGAAATAGAAATAGAAACAAAAGTGTACATGTGGTGAGTGAGTGTTTTTACATACAATTTTGAGGTTGAACCAAAAGAAATCATCGAGTTCTCGTGAGGTACATACGTGTAAGTGACATGCACGGTGGCTAGGGAGGCATCCTTGGTTAAACATAAAATTTGAGCATTAGAGTATAGCAGACCAGGAGGTCATACTGTAACAGACCAGGAGGTCATAGCAGACCAGCAGGTTCAGGTACAGCAGACAAGGAAGTCCGCTATACAGTCCACAGGCACAACACCAAAAAAGGGTTGGTGCAACACCCATATAGGCCATACAAGCTCTTGCTGAAGGAATTCGCAGCCGCAATTTTCGATTCCGCTGGTCGCTCCGTACATAAGATTAGTTGCTTATGTGCTGAACGATTGTACCGCACGTAATTGTGTGCATTAGTAAACCTGACCGGTACTATTTGTGTACGAAGGTCATAAACGCTATTTGTACATTCTGACGTGATTTGTGTAATTTTTTATTTTTACAAAGGGAAGTTCGCTGGTCACTCAGGAATTATCCAACAACCTCACCTTTACTGGAAAGAGTAAGTGTTCTGCGGATATCCCTCGCATGTTCCAGTAAACAAAGGTTAATAGGTGCCCTGGGTCGAGTACGCCAGCACCATATCGGTGTGATCAGGTCGTATTGGTCGGCGTGGGCAGAGTGAGTAAGGTGCTCGGTAAACCTTACCGTCAACCTATCGTGAATATCTTGGTTTTTTGTAAGGGTCCGTAACACCTGCAAATTATGGGGGCCAGTTGTTCAGGAAGGGGGCGATCAACCTCGGTTCGGGTTGATTCCATAAACCGACCAGTCGGGTCGGCAAGGTACGTAATGTGTGAAAAGTACGGAAGTCACACAGAAGCTTTATGTGATGAATGGGAGAGAATGACAGTACATGACGGGGAGAAATTCCCAAGAGTAGGTAGCTTCAGCACAGAAGTGTTAACGAATTTAAGGAGAAGGATATGTCTCATTAAATCAGCAAAGAGACGAATCAAGCATTATGATTATTTGCAGTTGTGGCAACAGGAGGGTGACATACAGAGAGGATTGGCTCAGGCGGCGGGATCTGGCTCGATCAGGAAACTGATAGCCACGGCCCCACCGCCACCATACATATCAGGAGAGAAATTGGTTGCGGAGAATGACGCACTAAGGTGTAACAAACAAACAAACACTTAGCAACTGTGTAAATGTTAAAGATAATGTTAACCAATTAACCAATGCAAGTATTAACCCGTGCAAGTTGTACCCTGTTTTGAACTTTCCTCAGGAGTGTGATCAAGAGGACGAATCGGCAACAATTTCAGCGCTCTCTCTAGCAGCCACCATAGCAGAGACCACAGTAGGCACAGCTCCACCCCCGAGATTAGTAACAAAGGCCCCTAGCGGAGGGATAGGTGAGGTCGTATCAACGGGTAAGTACGGCACCATACACTATGCTGAAACTATTTCACCACAGCCTGTAGAATCTACACAGAATGAGGTTGTTAGAGTTAATCCTGTTAAGGTAATAGTAGTTCCAAATGGGAAAACAGACACTTCAGGAGTCACTCCTGTTAGGAACATTGCCATGTATAGCCCATTTTCCCGAATGGAATTAAGGACCATAGTGTCTGAATTCCCTGACCCTAGAAAAGACTTAGTTGCCAGCCAAAAATATATCAGAGACCTAGGTAACACGGTAGAGCCCAACAACAAAGACTGGCAGATATTGCTGAGAGCATGTTTACCCTCCAATGTTGACGCAACTCAATTTTTAGCTGACTGTGGATTAGATCAGGATGTACCTCTTACAGAAGTGTACAACAAAGACAATGTAAAAAGAATAAGCTTACAGTTAAAAGAGTATTTCCCAGCGGTAGTTAAATGGAACAAGATATTCTCCATTAAACAAAAGGAGTCAGAAACAGCTACAGAGTATTTTCACAGAGCATTATTAGAGATGGCAAAATACACAGGCATAGAGGACATTAAAACAAACATAAACCATCGAGAAGTAGCAGTATCGGTACTGATGGATGGTTTAAAAGAGTCATTAAAGACTAGGGTACAGACCACACAACCATGTTGGCGAGGTCTGTCTGTGGCTACTTTGAGAGAGGCTGCTATTGATCACGATAGGAACATCACCAGACACAGGGAACAACAAGGTGATAAGTTAATGGCAGTAAGTATACAGGCCTTGACCACAAAACAGCCTGTGTTAATATCACCAAACCCTGTGGGTAAGTCAAATGTGGTAACATGTTATTTTTGTCACAAACAGGGACACTTTGCACGAGACTGTAGATCGAGAAATATACAAAAATCTTATCAACCCCCTAGACAACGACACGACACACGACATTGGGATCAGGGTCCGCAGAAACGGAGTTATGAGCCACATGCAGGGGAAACAAAAAGATATCCCCCGAACAGAGACTGGCAAGCCTCTGGTAGCTCCCAATTAACTCCATCACAAGTAGTTGCTGCCAGCGGGATTCAGGGAGGTCACCATACCCAATAGGGGTGTGGCCATACCTGTAATCTGCAGCCAGTAAAATTGATTGCAAGTCTTGGGAGTGAACCAGAAATTGCAATCAATGTAGCTGGTAAATCATTAAACTTTCTTGTAGATACAGGGGCGGCCAAATCAGTGATAAATTCGACAGTGGGCATGAGAACCACTGGTAAGACAATTCCAGCCATAGGGGTAACGGGAGTAGTCCAGCACTACCCTGTTAGCAAACCAGCTGAGATTACAGTAGGGCCTTTACATACCAAGCATTCCTTTTTGCTGGCTGCATCGGCACCGACTAATCTCCTGGGAAGAGACTTACTGTGTAAAATGGGGTGCGTCATTTATTGTACTCCTGAAGGTGTATTCTTGGACATACCTGAGAATCACGCTCAGGAAGTGCGAGACATGTTAGACTCCCCATCAAAATTAATGTCACATACCATTATGACAAATAGGACTCCCTCCCAAGTAGAAGAAATGACATCTCAGATACCAGAGTCACTTTGGACTAAAGATGGACAGGACACTGGATTAATGTAATGTAACGTAGCTCCGGTAGTTGTACAAGTAAAAGATGGTAGGATAGCTCCAAAAATCCCACAGTACCCTCTGAAGCCAGAGGTGGAGTTAGGAGTTTACCCAGTAATAGAGCGCTTGCTACAACAGGGCATTCTGGTAAGAACGTCCAGCACTGCCAATAGTCCCATCTTCCCTGTGAAAAAAAAGGGGGGGGAGGGGTTACCGGCTAGTGCAGGATCTAAGGGGGATTAACAAAATAGTTGAGAGTCAGTTCCCCGTAGTGCCAAATCCAGCTGTCATCCTAATGCAAATCCCTCCCACTGCGAAATCTTTCACTGTTATTGACCTCTGCTCCGCTTTCTTTTCGGTACCTCTGCACCCTGACAGCCAATATTTGTTTGCATTTACATACAGAGGAGTCCAATACACATGGACTCGATTACCACAAGGATTCATAGATAGTCCAAGTATATTTTCCCAGGCTTTGCATGATTGTTTACAGTCTTTCCAACCAGTGAGTGGATCAGTATTAATACAGTACGTGGATGATCTACTACTGTGTTCTGATTCATTGGAAGCATCCCTGAAGGATACGAAACAGCTCCTGTTTCATCTTTCAGACACAGGACACAAGGTTTCCAAAGACAAGTTGCAATTATGCCAAACTAAGGTAAAATATTTGGGACACTGTCTAACACAAGGACTGAGACACCTGACCGCTGATAGAATTCAAGCAATTAGAGACATGACTCTGCCACAAACCCAGCAACAGATCAGAACGTTTTTAGGAATGTGTGGGTATTGCCGTAACTGGATCCCAGGGTTTTCCATTCTAGCGTTACCCTTGCAGGAGATGGTCTCCTCAAACAAACCTGATCGGATTTCGCATACAGACGAGTCTGAGACAGCATTTGAGAGACTTAAACAGTGCCTAACGCAGGCACCAGCATTAGGTATGCCAGACTATGGGAAACCCTTTGAACTATACGGAACAGAAAGTGCTGGTTGCGCGGCAGGCGTACTAACCCAAAAGCACGGTGATGCCAGCAGGCCAGTAGCATATTACAGCGCTCAGCTAGACACGGTAGCGCGATCCCTCCCCACATGCTTGCGAAGCGTTGCTGCGATAGCATTGCTAGTAACGAAAAGCGAAGATGTAGTGCTAGGTCACAACCTCACAATTCATACACCACATGCAGTGTCAGCCTTGCTGAATTCTGCCCAAACCAGGCACGTCTCATCAGCGCGGTTTGCAAGATGGGAATTGGCACTAATGGCCCCCGTAAACATCACCATAAGGAGATGCAGTGCATTAAATCCTGCAACATATCTCCCAGGTGTGCCTGGACAGGCACAAAGGGTGGAGGATGAGAGTGGTGGGGAAGGAGGATTTAATACAAAGGAAGACACACATGATTGTATGGAATATTTGACCCAAAATTTTACCGCAAGGCCTGACATCAGTGACAACCCACTGGAAGATGTAGAACTTACGTTCTACACGGACGGTAGTTGTCATAGACAGTCAGACTCGGGAGACTTGTGTACTGGATACGCAGTCGTAGATGACCAAGGCACCATAGAAGCGGAACCGCTAGGCCCACCTCACTCAGCCCAGGTTGCTGAACTGGTCGCCCTAACCAGAGCATGTGAATTGGCTAAGGGCAAATCAGCCAATATCTACACCGATTCTAGATACGCATTCGGGGTAGTCCATGATTTCGGAGCCCTGTGGCGCCTCAGAAATTTCATGACGGCAGCTGGTACACCGGTAGCGCATGCAGCTCACATAAAAAGGCTTCTAACAGCGATACAGGAACCCGACAGAGTGGCTGTTATCAAATGTAAAGCACACACATATAGCCAAGACCCAGTATCACTTGGTAACAGCCGAGCAGACGAAGCTGCTAAGTTAGCAGCTGGTACCCCCAGACAGACAGACACCACACAATTGATGGTATTTAATACCATCAACACACAGAAGTTGTGTGAGATGCAAAATTTGTGTTCCACACAGGAAAAGGCAGTCTGGAAGGCAAAAGGATATGGCCAGGAGTCCTCAGGACTCTGGACGGATGGACACGGTAAACCAGTGGCCCCCAGAGCATACCTTCCATGTTTAGCTGAGGCAGCTCACGGGCTGACTCATCTGGGCAAGGAAGGGATGTGCAAGTTGGTAAGAGCATATTGGTGTGCCCCAGGATTTTCATCTCATGCGAGTAAAAGAGCAATGTCATGCCTTACCTGTTTGAGAAAGAACATCGGAAAGGCAATACCTACAGAACCATCTCATATCCCACCTGCCGGCGGCCCTTTCCAGGTAATACAGATTGACTTTATTCAATTACCCCCTTGTCGAAATTTGAAATATGTACTTGTTTGTATAGATGTTTTCTCAAATTGGGTCGAAGCATTTCCGGCGGCCACAAATACCGCTATGTTTACTGCTAAGAAAATTGTGCAGGAATTTGTATGTAGATATGGTATCCCTAGAATTATCGAAAGTGATAGGGGTACCCATTTTACAGGTGATGTCTTTCAGGGAATGTGTAAGTTGATGGGAATTGATAGCAAGCTGCACACTCCATACCGTCCACAGGCGAGTGCGAAAGTGGAAAGAGTGAACAGCACTATTAAAAATAAACTGAGTAAAGTGATAGCAGAGACAGGATTGACATGGCCAGAAGCTTTACCCATTGTACTGTACAGCATCAGAACCACTCCCAGGTCCCCTCTTAATCTGTCTCCCTTTGAAATCTTGTTTGGTCGACAACCGCATGTTATGATTAACCCTCAGGATGATTTGAAGTGTAACAATGAAGTGACTGTAAAGTACTTGATTAACATGAGTAAACAGTTAAGGAATCAAAATGATAATCTGAAGTTAGTGATTCCTGATTTACCAGATAGTAATTGTCATGACATTGAACCTGGGGATTATGTAATGATACGGAATTTTCTATGCTCAGGTTGCCTTATTGACAGATGGGAAGGACCATACCAGGTCTTATTGACTAGCACTACAGCATTGAAGGTTGCTGAGAGAGAGACTTGGGTTCATTCGTCCCACTGTAAGAAGGTTGCTGATCCAGAGAGGTCCCGTGATAAGGAACAGACGGTAGAGGTTGTATCACTGGAGTGTCTGTTCCAGGAGGATTGAGGCGGCACCTGAGCATTGAAAATCACAAGACCAAAAGCAGTTGTCGATCCCCTGTTCCCTTTTATTGTTTTTCTCCAACTTCCCATCCCCTCTCCCTCAAATTATTTTTTCCCCCTTCTCATTCTTCTCCGTTTCCTCCTACAAGATGGACTTGCCCCAGGAGACTGTGATCCGGATTTTCCTGTTGACCATGATGTTGACCAGAGCAGTCTGTTCCGGCGAGAGTACCATGGAGGTCGAGAGAGGTTCTGGAATGGGTTCTGATGATAAAGATGGAGGTGTAGTTTTCCAAGAACAACTTAACCAACAAGTAAAGGCGAGTATCAGAAAACGATCCGATAGCATTGACCATAGAAGGAATTGTGAAGGATTGTTAGCTGAAGAAAACTGTATCTGTCGGCTCTGTAACAATGTCATTGAGGATGGGTGCATAAAGAAATGCCAATCCAGTTTTAATATCCATATGGACCGGCATCCATTGAGTGACTATCACTCCTTAGTGGGTAGTGTGTTAAATAAAACAGATTGTTGGGTATGCTCTCAAGTACCTCAAGGTCATAGCAAATCAGGGCTAGTACCATTTCCTTTAACGTTAGGGGAGGTACTTGAGTTAAGTGGTGGGAGACCGGTGGACAGGAGGTTTAATATCTCCAGCCCTCCTAGTTTGAAGCTCCACCAATACCATGTGGATAGGTCCCTATTATGTTTTAACATCTCCAATCCCCGAAAGCCGGGAAATTGGGAAGTGTCATGGAGTAACCAAACCATGACCTTTTCGCATAGAGCAGATAGAATGCCTACAGATACAGAGCTTGTACGCCACATAGCCAGTAGAGGAAAATCTTTCCGGTATAGGTATACCTTAGGAAATAGGATTACGAGAGTTGGAGAGGTATCACCAGGATACTGTGCACATATCGTACAACCTGATACGTGTACTAAGCAGATGGAAGAATTAGGGTTAGGAGATTTCACATGGAAGGTGTGTAATATGGTTATGTCCTACTCCGTCCCATATGTTCTCCCCGATGATGCATATTTCATATGCGGGAGAAAGGCGTATAAGTGGCTTGCCCCAAACTCTGAAGGATTGTGTTATATATTGGAAAAGTACTGCCTGAAGTAATGACTGTATCACATGACAAAATGAAAGTCATACACCGTGTTGCCCAAACTCCTTATACTCACACCCATTACGAGCACGTAGTTAAACGGCACCTGATAGAAAGAACAGAGCATCCGGCCTCTGACATGATCCATGAATCCACCGGGATTCAGTTTCTAATCGCGTTAGACATCACTCGCACCGCCAGAGGAGTGTTGAATTATAAATACATATCTGCGCTTGCAAATTTGTTAGATAATATCACTGAAATGTATGATGACACGTTTAGGTATACTGGAAGAGAACTTCAAGCTTATAAAACAGAACTGGTACAGCATAGAATGGTCCTTAATTACCTCACAGCAGTGACAGGCGGATATTGTGTCACACTGGCAACACAATACGGCGTGAAATGTTGCACATATATTACGAATAGCACCGAGGACCCGGTCGAGGTCATAGACCAAAAGATGGACGATATTCTCCAACTGAAGTGGGAATTTCGCAGGAGACACAATCTCACTCTTGCTGCAGTAGGTAATGAGCTGACTGGTTGGGTGTCATGGTTGAACCCGCGAAATTGGTTCTCTGGTTTAGGAGACTGGGCTCAAGGAGTCATAATGGATGTTGGGAAGTTTCTTCTATGTATCTTAGGTGTTGTCATATCAATTGGTTTGATATTTAGATGCGGTCAGGCTTTAATGAAGTGCAATCGTCGTACTAGGGTAATGAGTTTAAGGAGTGAGGAAACTGTAATTCCAATGGATTTGATTTATGACCCAACGGTAGAAACAATGATGTGATGAAAATGCGATTTCTACGGTCCGTTTCTTTCACCTGTTTTTCCGTTTTCTCCAAGGTAAAAAGACCCACTTGGACGAGGAATTTGATGAGCCGATATACAGACAACAGATGGATTAAAGAAGAAGTTTTGACAACCTGATACACAGATTTTTGATGAACTTTGCCATAGATCCCCAGTTTCCCTAGAAATTTTAAAATTACGCTAGCCCAACACTTTTGTAAATCTATGGACATTGACAAAGCTTTTGCTCGCACCTTATGGGCAAAAGCACAAAGAAGACTGCATTCAACAGACACCAAACAAGACCTCAATCGACGAATGTACATTTACCTGACATAGAATACCACCGCATTTACCGTAATTATGTCTTTTCTTCATTTCTACAACCCTCAGGTAATGACACACATAGTCGATAGGGAATACAGGCACAGATATCAGCAATCACATATCTCCCCCATTCATGTATCATCAACTAAAATGTGCTCCCCCATTTTGTTACAACCAAAGCCGAAAAGAGCTCGGTAAAGTTTGACAGCCCATCCACAGACCCGTACCACGGGATAAGAAGGAATTCAAATGTATACTTCGCAATGCCTCGAAGCTTGATGTACAACACGTACGGCACGATGATACATGACCCCCCCAAACATGGATTCATACACACATGCTTCTACTATCTCACTAGGTCATACCCTCTTCACACCTTCTCCACTCTCCTCCCTTACCCAACCATGGAAATGTATTAACCCCTGACATATATTTTTCTCTTTTTGAAATGTTTTAGAAGGTGGCAGTTATTGTTGACTGCCAAAGGGTGGACTGTCAAAGTCAGAAAAATATCTCTATGCACACTACCATATTTGCACCTCACACAGGTCCGTGCTGCGCATGCGTACGCTCTCCCGTACGTGCGCATACTCACAGTCGCGGGCACCCGCAGGCGCACGGTATGCGTATTTACGGTAGAGTTTATGTGATCGTAGCGTGCGACTCAATCGTTACATATTTTCACTATATAATGTATTTTGTAGATCATGGTCCCTTTGATAGATTCTGAAAGTTTGGTTAATGTAGAATGTTCATGAACAGAGAAATCCCTCTTTGTTTGATACGAAGGGACAGACAGGAGTAATACAGTGGTGTTTAGTACCCATCGGAAGAGTATTTAATTAGCAATATTCCGGTGTTGGTTTGAAGCGGATTAATCGCTCGTGCGAATAGTTATGGACATAAGAAGTTTATGAACATTTACTGTATTTGCACTTACTTATCCATGCGGCGGGAAACCCAGTTTCCCTCCCACCTGAGCTGTTGGAAATAGTCACGGCCCACCTGTATGAATCAACCTATGACCTTTTGTTATAATGCGAGGAGGAATTCCTGTGTCCAATGAACAATGAGATTGTAGGGACCATTGAATTGTATTGTGTGTGGGGCATAAATAGACAAGCCGATCACATCCAGCTCTCACTCTTCAACGGTTATCATTGCTGAAAATCGGGAGCTGGATGTCCAGAGGCGCATGCGATCGTTTCCCCTTGTGCGTAAGTGTTTCTCCGCAACCATATTGTTCTTACTGTTATTGTGGGCCATTTCTCTCTCTCTCTCTCTCTTCTCCTCTTTCTCTCTTATTTTCCCTTAAAACGTAATTGTACTGTATTGTATTTCCTGTGTAGTTATCTGGTTAGGTAGTCTATGTTATATTGTAGTGTATGACTTGTATTGTGTTAATTCTTTTGCAAGTATATCATTCATAATATATATATATTAGGCGTTGGACCCTAAGCCCAGGTATCTGTGTATTTCTTATAGTGTTTAGTATTCTCAGAGCGTCGGTGACGCTCGAACAGCATTTGAGTTAATAAGGTTACACTAGGTTGCATCTACACTCTATTTCTACACTAAGGTTTTACTGCATAATATACTGTTTATGGTTTAGATTTAAAGGTTTAACATTGTGAGCGTCAGCGCCGCTGGTGATCTCCTCGTGGTCCCGAGCGTCCGCTACGCTATAGCGAATCATTACGTTAGTCGGCAGCCAATAGCGTGCCTGCCTGTGATCTCTTGGCCGTGAGCGAACGTGACGCTTGAGCGTCTCGACTACGGCTAAGCGATTGTTACGCAACGTGCGTACCCTTACGGTACTTCATACGTAGATAGCGTACTGTGTTCTTAGACCTCATAAAGGGTATTATATACGATAAATATCTAGCTTTATCAATATATAGTAGTACAGTGCAGCATTTTGGTGACCAACAGTATATAGTTGTACAGTACAGTAGGCCATTGCTGTATCCATTCCATATCTGTGCTGCATTTTTGTGAGCAGTATATATAGTAGTACAGTGCAGCATTTTGGTGACCAACAGTATATAGTTGTACAGTACAGTAGGCCATTGCTGTATCTTGCAGCTGTGTCACTGCAAGTATCCATTCCATATCTGTGCTGCATTTTTGTGAGCAGTATATATAGAAGTACAGTGCAGCATTTTGGTGACCAACAGTATATAGTTCTACAGTACAGTAGGCCATTGCTGTATCTTGCAGCTCTGTGTCACTGCAAGTATCCATTCCATATCTGTGCTGCATTTTTGTGAGCAGTATATATAGTAGTACAGTGCAGCATTTTGGTGACCAACAGTATATAGCTGTACAGTACAGTAGGCCATTGCTGTATCTTGCAGCTCTGTGTCACTGCAAGTATCCATTCCATATCTGTGTTGCATTTTTGTGAGCAGTATATATAGAAGTACAGTGCAGCATTTTTGTGACCAACAGTATATAGTTGTACAGTACAGTAGGCCATTGCTGTATCTTGCAGCTCTGTGTCACTGCAAGTATCCATTCTATATCTGTGCTGCATTTTTGTGAGCAGTATATATAGTAGTACAGTGCAGCATTTTGGTGACCAACAGTATATAGTTGTAAAGTACAGTAGGCCATTGCTATTGATATAATAATATTACTGGCATATAATTCCACACATTAAAAAATGGAGAACAAAAATGTGGAGGGTGAAATAGGGAAAGATCAAGATCCACTTCCACCTAGTGCTGAAGCTGCTGCCACTAGTCATGGCAGAGATGATTCAATGCCATCAACGTCGTCTGCCAAGGCCGATGCTCAATGTCATAGTAAAGAGCATGTAAAATCCAAAAAACTAAAGTTCAGTAAAATGACCCAAAAATCTAAATTAAAAGCGTCTGAGGAGAAGCGTAAACTTGCCAATATGCCATTTACGATACGGAGTGGCAAGGAACGGCTGAGGCCCTGGCCTATGTTCATGGCTAGTGGTTCAGTTTCACATGAGGATGGAAGCACTCATCCTCCCGCTAGAAAACTGAAAAGAATTAAGATGACAAAAGCACAGCAAAGAACTGTGCGGTCTTCTAAATCACAAATCCCCAAGGAGAGTCTAATTGTGTCGGCGGTTGTGATGCCTGACCTTCCCAACACTGGATGGGAAGAGGTGGCGCCTACCACCATTTGCACCCCCCCTGCAAGTGCAGGAAGGAGCACCCATAGTCCAGTTCCTGATAGTCAAATTGAAGATGTCACTGTTGAAGTACTCCAGGATGAGGATATGGGTGTTGCTGTCGCTGAGGAGGAAATTGACAAGGAGGATTCTGATGGTGAGGTGGTTTGTTTAAGTCAGGCACCCAGGGAGACACCTGTTGTCCGTGGGATGAATATGTACATTGACATGCCTGGTCAAAATACAAAAAAAATCACCTCTTCGGTGTGGAATTATTTTAACAGAAATGCGGACAACAGGTGTCAAGCCATGTGTTACCTTTGTCAAGCTGTAATAAGTAGGGGTAAGGACGTTAACCACCTAGGAACATCCTCCCTTATACGTCACCTGGAGCGCATTCATCAGAAGTCATTGACAAGTTCAAAAACTTTGGGTGACAGCGGAAGCAGTCCACTGACAACTAAATCCCTTCCTCTTGTACCCAAGCTCCTGCAAACCACACCACCAACTCCCTCAGTGTCAATTTCCTCCTTAGACAGGAATGCCAATAGTCCTGCAGGCCATGTCACTGGCAAGTCTGACGAGTCCTCTCCTAACTGGGATTCCTCCGATGGATCCTTGAGTGTAACGCCTACTGCTGCTGGCGCTGCTGTTGTTGCTGCTGGGAGTCGATCGTCATCCCAGAGGGGAAGTCGGAAGACCACTTGTACTACTTCCAGTAAGCAATTGACTGTCCAACAGTCCTTTGCGAGGAAGATGAAATATCACAGCAGTCATCCTGTTGCAAAGCGGATAACTCAGGCCTTGGCAGCTGTGTTGGTGTTAGACGTGTGTCCGGTCTCCACCGTTAATTCACAGGGACTTAGAGAATTTCTTGAGGTAGCGTGTCCCCGGTACCAAATCCCATCTAGGTTCCATTTTGCTAGACAGGCGATACCGAGAATGTACACAGACATCAGAAAAAGAGTCACCAGTGTCCTAAAAAATGCAGTTGTACCCAATGTCCACTTAACCACGGACATGTGCACAAGTGGAGCAGGGCAGACTCAGGACTATATGACTGTGACAGCCCACTGGGTAGATGTATTGCCTCCCGCAGCAACAACAGTAGCAGCATCTCGCAAACGCCAACTCGTTCCTAGGCAGGCTACGCTTTGTATCACCGCTTTCAATAAGAGGCACACAGCTGACAACCTCTTACGGAAACTCAGGAACATCATCGCTGATTGGCTTACCCCAATTGAACTCTCCTGGGGATTTGTGACATCGGACAACGCCACCAATATTGTGGGTGCGTTACATGTGGGCAAATTCCAGCACGTCCCATGTTTTGCACATTCAATTAATTTGGTGGTGCAGAATTTTTTTTAAAAATGACAGGGGCGTGCAAGAGATGCTGTCGGTGGCGCGAAGAATTGCGGGCCACTTTCGGCATTCAGCCACCGCGTGCCGAAGACTGGAGCACCAGCAAACACTCCTGAACCTGCCCCTCCATCAGCTGAAGCAAGAGGTGGTAACGAGGTGGAATTCAACCCTCTATATGCTTCAGAGGATGGAGGAGCAGCAAAAGGCCATTCAAGCCTATACATCTGCCTATGATATAGGCAAAGGAGGGGGGAATGCACCTAACTCAAGCGCAGTGGAGTTGTGCAAGGTTCTGCAACCCTTTGAACTTGCCACATGTGAAGTCAGTTCAGACACTGCCAGCCTGAGTCAGGTCATTCCCCTCATCATGCTTTTGCAGAAGCAGCTGGAGAGATTGGAGGAGGAGCTAAGACGGAGCGATTCCGCTAGGCATGTGGGACTTGTGGATGGAGCCCTTAATTCGCTTAACCAGGATTCACGGGTGGTCAATCTGTTGAAATCAGAGCACTACATTTTGGCCACCGTGCTCGATCCTAGGTTTAAAGCCTACGTTGTATCTCTCTTTCCGGCAGACACAAGTCTGCAAAGGTTCAAAGACCTGCTGGTGAGAAAATTGTCAAGTCAAGCGGAACGTGACCCGTCAACAGCTCCTCCTTCACATTCTCCCGCAACTGAGGCTGCGAGGAAAAGGATAAGAATTCCGAGCCCATCCGCTGACAGTGATGCAGGGCAGTCAGGAGCGAGTGCTGACATCTGGTCCGGCCTGAAGGATCTGCCAACGATTACTGACATGTCGTCTACTGTCACTGCATATGATTTTGTCACCATTGAAAGAATCGTGGATGATTATATGAGTGACCGCATCCAAGTAGGCACGTCAGACAGTCCGTACGTATACTGGCAGGAAAAAATAAGAATTTACTCACCGGTAATTCTATTTCTCGTAGTCCGTAGTGGATGCTGGGAACTCCGTAAGGACCATGGGGAATAGCGGGCTCCGAAGGAGGCTGGGCACTCTAGAAAGATCTTAGACTACCTGGTGTGCACTGGCTCCTCCCACTATGACCCTCCTCCAAGCCTCAGTTAGGTACTGTGCCCGGACGAGCGTACACAATAAGGAAGGATTTTGAATCCCGGGTAAGACTCATACCAGCCACACCAATCACACCGTACAACTCGTGATATGAAACACAGTTAACAGTATGAAACAATAGAGCCTCTCAACAGATGGCTCAACAATAACCCGATTTAGTTAACCATAACTATGTACAAGTATTGCAGATAAACCGCACTTGGGATGGGCGCCCAGCATCCACTACGGACTACGAGAAATAGAATTACCGGTGAGTAAATTCTTATTTTCTCTAACGTCCTAGTGGATGCTGGGAACTCCGTAAGGACCATGGGGATTATACCAAAGCTCCCAAACGGGCGGGAGAGTGCGGATGACTCTGCAGCACTGAATGAGAGAACTCCAGGTCCTCCTCAGCCAGGGTATCAAATTTGTAGAATTTTTGCAAACGTGTTTGCCCCTGACCAAGTAGCTGCTCGGCAAAGTTGTAAAGCCGAGACCTCTCGGGCAGCCGCCCAAGATGAGCCCACCTTCCTTGTGGAATGGGCATTGACAGATTTTGGCTGTGGCAGGCCTGCCACAGTATGTGCAAGCTGAATTGTACTACAAATCCAACGAGCAATAGTCTGCTTAGAAGCAGGAGCACCCAGCTTGTTAGGTGCATATAGGATAAACAGCGAGTCAGATTTTCTGACTCTAGCCGTTCTGGAAACATATATTTTCAGTGCCCTGACAACGTCTAGCAACTTGGAGTCCTCCAAGTCCCTAGTAGCCTAGGCACCACAATAGGCTGGTTCAGGTGAAACGCTGACACCACCTTTGGGAGAAACTGGGGACGAGTCCTCAATTCTGCCCTATCCATATGGAAAATCAAATAAGGGCTTTTACAAGACAAAGCCGCCAACTTTGATACTCGCCTGGCAGAAGCCAAGGCCAATAACATAACCACCTTCCACGTGAGATATTTCAGATCCACGGTTTTTAGTGGTTCAAACCAATGTGATTTTAAGAAACTCAACACCACGTTGAGATCCCAAGGTGCCACAGGAGGCACAAACGGGGGCTGACTCTGCAGCACTCCTTTTATAAATGTCTGAACTTCAGGTACTGAAGCTAGTTCTTTTTGAAAGAAAATCGACAGAGCCGAGATCTGTACCTTAATGGAACCCAATTTAAGGCCCATAGTCACTCCTGCTTGCAGGAAATGCAGAAATCGACCTAGTTGAAATTCCTCTGTTGGGGCCCTTTCGGCCTCACACCATGCAACATATTTTCGCCATATGCGGTGATAATGAGTTGCTGTAACCTCTTTCCTGGCTTTAGTAAGCGTAGGAATGACTTCCTCCGGAATGCCCTTTTCCTTCAGGATCCGGCGTTCAACCGCCATGCCGACAAACGCAGCTGCGGTAAGTCTTGGAACAGACAGGGCCCCTGCTGCCGCAGGTCCTGTCTGAGTGGCAGAGGCCATGGGTCCTCTGATATAAATTCTTGAAGTTCTGGGTACCAAGCTCTTCTTGGCCATCCACGAGTATCGTTCTTACTCCTCGCCTTCTTATTATTCTCAGTACCTTTGGTATGAGAGGCAGAGGGGAGAACACATAAACCGACTGGTACACCCACGGTGTTACCAGAGCGTCCATAGCTATCGCCTGAGGGTCCCTTGACCCGGTGCAATATCTTTTATAGCTTTTTGTTGAGGCGGGACGCCATCATGTCCACCTGTGGCCTTTCCCAATGGTGTACAATCCTATTGGAAGACTTCTGGAGGAAGTCCCCATTCTCCCGGGTGGAGGTCGTGTCTGTTGAGAAGATCTGCTTCCCAGTTGTCCACTCCGGGAATGAACACTGCTGACAGTGCTAACACATGATTTTCCGCCTATCGGAGAATCCTTGTGGCTTCTGCCATCGCCATCCTGCTTCTTGTGCCGCCCTGTTGGTTTACATGGGCGACTGCCGTGATGTTGTCTGATTGGATCAGTACCGGCTGGTTTTGAAGCAGAGGCCTTGCCGGCCTCAGGGCATTGTAAATGGCCCTCAGGTCCAGAATATTTATGTGTAGGGAAATAACCTGACTTGACCAAAGTCCCTGGAAATTTCTTCCCTGTGTGACTGCCTCCCAGCCTCAAAGGCTGGAATCCATGGTCACTAGGACCTAGTCCTGTATGCCGAACCTGCGGCCCTCTTGAAGATGGGCACTCTGCAGCCACCACAGTAGAGATACCCTGGTCCTTGGAGACAGGGTTATCAGCCTATGCATCGGAAGATGCGATCCGGACCACTTGTCCAACAGGTCCCTCTGAAAAGTTCTTGTATGGAAGCTACCATTTTTCCCAGGACTCGCGTGCAATGATGCACCGCTACCTATTTTGGCTTCAGGAGGTCTCTGACTAGAGATGACAACTCCTTGGCTTTCTCCTCCGGGAGAAACACTATTTCTGGTTTATGTCCAGAACCATCCCCAGGAACAGTAGACGTGTCATAGGAACCAGCTGTGACTTTGGACTGTTTAGAATCCAACCATGCTGTTGTAGCACTTTCCAAAATAGTGCTACCCCGACTACCAACTGCTCCTTGGACTTCGCCCTTAAAACGAGATTGTCCAAGTACGGGATAATTACAACTCCCTTTTTTTTTTTGAAGGAGTATCAACATTTCGGCCATTACCTTGATAAAACACCCTCGGTGCCATGTACAGTCCAACGGCAGTGTCTGGACTTGGTAATGGTAATCCTGTACCACAAATCTGAGGTACTCCTGGCGAGGATGGTAAATGGGGACATGCAGGTAAGCATCCTTGATGTCCCAGGATACCATGTAATCCCCCTCGTCCAGGCTTGGAATAACCGCCCTGAGCGATTCCATCTTGAACTTGAATTTTTGTGTTCAAGGATTTTAAATATAAAATGGGTCACACCGAACCATGCGGTTTCGGTACCCCAACCCGTGTGGAATAGTAACCCCGTCCTTGTTGAAGTAGGGGCACCTTGAGTATTACCTGCTGGGAATACCGCTTATTAATTGCCTCTAGCACAGCCTCCCTGCCTGAGGGAGTTGTCAGCAAGGCATATTTTAGGAAACGGCTGGGGGGAGACATCTCGAATTCCAGCTTGTACCCCTGAAATACTACTTGAAAGAAACAGGGATCCACCTGTGAGCGAGCCCACTAATTGCTGAAATTTTTGAGACGGCCCCCCACCGTACCTGGCTACACCTGTGGAGCACCCGCGTCATGGTGTGGCCTCACAGGAGGCGGGGGAAGAATCTTGATTCTGGGAACAGGCTGACTGGTGCAGCTTTTTTCCCTCTACCCTTGTCTCTGTACAGAAAGGAAGCGCCATTTGACCCGCTTGCTTTTCTGAAGCCGAAAGGACTGTACCTTTGTCTGTGAGGAAACCTGAGGTAAAATTATTTCTTCCCAGCAGTTGCTGTGGATACGAGGTCCCAGAGACCATCCCCAAATAATTCCTCACCCTTATAAGGCTCTCTATGCGCTTTTTAAGTCAGCATCACCTGTCCAGTGACAGGTCTCTAATACCCTCCTGACAGAATGGACATTACATTTATTTTGGATGCCAGCCGGCAAAATATCCCTCTGTGCATCCCCCATATATAAGACGACGTCTTTAATATGTTTTTATGTTTGCCAACTAGTATCCCTGTTTGACAGGGTCACCGACCACGCTGCAGCAGCACTATCTGCAGGTCTCAGTCTAGTACCTGAGTGTGTAAATACAGACTTCAGGATAGCCTCCTGTTTTTTATCAACAGGTACCTATTAAAGTGGCCGTATCCTAAGACGGCAGTGCCACCTTTTTTGACAAACGTGTGAGCGCCTTATCCACCCTAGGGGATATCTCCCAGCGTAACTTATCCACCTGGCGGGAAAGGGTACGCCATCAGTAACTTTTATAAATTACCAGTTTCTTAACGGGGGAACCCACGCTTTCACACACTTCATTTATTCATCTGATGGGGGAACAAAACACTGCCTGTTTTTTCTCCCCAAACCTAAAACCCATTTTTAGAGGTGCTTGGGTTAAAGTCAGAAATGTATAACACATTTTTTATTGCCGGGATCACGTCACGGATGTTCCTAGTGGATTGTGTATATGTCTCCACCTTGTCGACACTGGAGTCAGACTCCGTGTCGACATCTGTGTCTGCCATCTGAGAGAGCGGGCGTTTTTGAGCCCCTGATGGCCTTTGAGACGCCTGGGCAGGCGCGGGCTGCGAAGCCGGCTGTCCCACAGCTGTTACGTCATCCACCCTTTTATGTAAGGAGTTGACACTGTCGGTTAATACCTTTCACCTATCCATTCACTCTGGTGTCGGCCCCACAGGGGGCGACATCACATATATCGGCCTCTGTTCTGTCACCATATAAGCCTCCTCATTCAACATGTCGACACAGCCGTACCGACACACCGCAGACACACAGGGAATGCTCTAAACGAGGATAGGACCCACAAAAGCCCTTTGGGGGGACAGAGTAAGAGTATGCCAGCACACACCAGAGCGCTATATATATACAGGGACTAACTGAGTTATGTCCCTAATAGCTTTTATATAATATACTGTATACAGTGCCAATTTTAATGCCCCCCCTCTCTTTTCCCTCTTACTGTGCAGGGAAGAGCCAGGGAGCTTCCCTCCAGCCGAGCTGTGAGGGAAAAATGGCGCCAGTGTGCTGAGGAGATAGGCTCCGCCCCTTTTTCGCGGCCTATTCTCCCGTTTTTTATGGAATTCTGGCAGGGGTATTTACCTCATATATAGCCCCTGGGGCCATATATTGAGGTATTTTAGCCAGCCAAGGTGTTTTTATTGCTGCCTCAGGGCGCCCCCCCCAGCGCCCTGCACCCTCAGTGACCGGAGTGTGAAGTGTGTGAGAGGAGCAATGGCGCACAGCTGCAGTGCTGTGCGCTACCTTGGTGAAGACAGAGTCTTCATGCCGCCGATTTTCCGGACCATCTTCTTGCTTCTGGCTCTGTAAGGGGGGGGACGGCGCGGCTCCGGGACCGAACATCAAGGCTGGGCCTGCGGTCGATCCCTCTGGAGCTAATGGTGTCCAGTAGCCTAAGAAGCCCAATCCGGCTGCAAGCAGGCGAGTTCGCTTCTTCTCCCCTTAGTCCCTCGCTGCAGTGAGCCTGTTGCCAGCAGGTCTCACTGAAAATAACAAATTCTAAGACTATAACTTTCTAAGAGCTCAGGAGAGCCCCTAGTGTGCATCCAACCTCGGCCGGGCACGAAATCTAACTGAGGCTTGGAGGAGGGTCATAGTGGGAGGAGCCAGTGCACACCAGGTAGTCTAAGATCTTTCTAGAGTGCCCAGCCTCCTTCGGAGCCCGCTATTCCCCATGGTCCTTACGGAGTTCCCAGCATCCACTAGGACGTTAGAGAAAGAGGCAATTTGGAGGCCCTTGCACAAACTGGCTTTATTTTACCTAAGTTGCCCCCCCTCCAGTGTGTACTCCGAAAGAGTGTTTAGTGCAGCCGTTCACCTCTTCAGCAATCGGCGTACAAGGTTACTTCCACAAAATGTGGAGAAGATGATGTACATCAAAATGAATTATAATCAATTCCTCCATGGAGACATTTACCAGCATTTGCCTCCAGAAAGTACACTGGGACCTGTGATGGTGGATTCCAATGGGGACAAATTAATACTCTGTGAGGAGGGGGATGTACACAGTGAAAGGGGTGAGGAATCGGAGGATGATGATGAGGTTGATATCTTGCCTCTGTAGAGCCAGTTTGAGCAAGGAGAGATTGATTGCTTCTTTTTTTGGTGGGGGCCCAAACCAACCAGTCATTTCAGCCACGGTCATGTGGCAGGCCCTGTGGCTGAAATTATGGGTTTGTTAAAGTGTGCATGTCCTGTTTATACAACATAAGGGTGGGTGGGAGGGCCCAAGGACAATTCCATCTTGCACCTCTTTTTTTATCTTTGCATCATGTGATGTTTGTGGCCAATTTTTATAAGTGCCATCATGTCTGACACTGCAGTGCCACTCCTAGATGGGCCAGGTGTTTGTGCCGCCCTCTTGGGTCGCTTAGCTTAGTCATCCAGCGACTTCGGTGCAAATTTTAGGACTAAAAATAATATCGTGAGGTGTGAGGTGTTCAGAATAGACTGGAAATTAGTGGAAAATAAGAATTTACTTACCGATAATTCTATTTCTCGTAGTCCGTAGTGGATGCTGGGGACTCCGTAAGGACCATGGGGAATAGCGGCTCCGCAGGAGACTGGGCACATCTAAAGAAAGCTTTAGGACTATCTGGTGTGCACTGGCTCCTCCCCCCATGACCCCACTCCAAGCCTCAGTTAGGATACTGTGCCCGGACGAGCGTACACAATAAGGAAGGATCTTGAATCCCGGGTAAGACTCATACCAGCCACACCAATCACACCGTACAACTTGTGATCTGAACCCAGTTAACAGCATGATAACAGAGGAGCCTCTAGAAAAGATGGCTCACTTCAGCAATAACCCAATTTTTTTGGTAACAATAACTATGTACCAGTATTGCAGACAATCCGCACTTGGGATGGGCGCCCAGCATCCACTACGGACTACGAGAAATAGAATTATCGGTAAGTAAATTCTTATTTTCTCTAACGTCCTAAGTGGATGCTGGGGACTCCGTAAGGACCATGGGGATTATACCAAAGCTCCCAAATGGGCAGGAGAGTGCGGATGACTCTGCAGCACCAAATGAGAGAACTCCAGGTCCTCCTCAGCCAGGGTATCAATTTTGTAGAATTTTACAAACGTATTTGCTCCTGACCAAGTAGCTGCTCGGCAAAGTTGTAAAGCCGAGACCCCTCGGGCAGCCGCCCAAGATGAGCCCACCTTCCTTGTGGAGTGGGCATTTACAGATTGTTGGCTGTGGCAGGCCTGCCACCGAATGTGCAAGCTGAATTGTACTACACATCCAACGAGCAATAGTCTGCTTAGAAGCAGGAGCACCCAGCTTGTTGGGTGCATACAGGATAACAGCGAGTCAGTTTTCCTGACTCCAGCCGTCCTGGAAACATATATTTTCAGGGCCCTGACAACGTCTAGCAACTTGGAGTCCTCCAAGTCCCTAGTAGCCGCAGGCACCACAATAGGTTGGTTCAGGTGAAACGCTGAAACCACCTTAGGGAGAAACTGAGGACGAGTCCTCAATTCCGCCCTGTCCAAATGGAAAATCAGATAAGGGCTTTTACAGGATAAAGCCGCCAATTCTGACACGCGCCTGGCCCAGGCCAGGGCCAACAGCATGACCACTTTCCATGTGAGATATTTTAACTCCACAGATTTAAGTGGTTCAAACCAATGTGACTTTTGGAACCCAAAAACTACATTGAGATCCCAAAGTGCCACTGAAGGCACAAAAGGAGGCTGTATATGCAGTACCCCTTTTTACAAACGTCTGAACTTCAGGGACTGAAGCTAGTTCTTTTTGGAAGAAAATTGACAGGGCCGAAATTTTAACCTTAATGGACCCCAATTTCAGGCCCATAGACACTCCTGTTTGCAGGAAATGTAGGAAACGACACAGTTGAATTTCCTCCGTCGGGCCTTACTGGCCTTGCACCACGCAACATATTTTCGCCAAATGCGGTGATAATGTTTTTCGGTTACATCCTTCCTGGCTTTGATCAGGATAGGGATGACTTCATCCGGAATGCCTTTTCAGGATCCGGCGTTCAACCGCCATGCCGTCAAACGCAGCCGTGGTAAGTCTTGGAACAGACAGGGTCCTTGCTGGAGCAAGTCCCTTCTTAGAGGTAGAGGCCACGGATCCTCCGTGAGCATCTCTTGAAGTTCCGGTTACCAAGTCCTTCTTGGCCAATCCGGAGCCACGAATATAGTGCTTACTCCTCTCCATCTTATCAATCTCAGTACCTTGGGTATGAGAGGCAGAGGAGGGAACACATACACTGACTGGTACACCCACGGTGTTACCAGAACGTCTACAGTTATTGCCTGAGGGTCCCTTGACCTGGCGCAATACTTGTCGAGTTTTTCCCAACGGTTTATAATCATGTGGAAGACTTCTGGGTGAAGTCCCCACTCTCCCGGGTGGAGGTCGTGCTGAGGAAGTCTGCTTCCCAGTTGTCCACTCCCGGAATGAATACTGCTGACAGTGCTATCACATGATTTTCCGCCCAGCGAAGAATCCTTGCAGCTTCTGCCATTGCCCTCCTGCTTCTTGTGCCACCCTGTCTGTTTACGTGGGTGACTGCTGTGATGTTGTCCGACTGGATCAACACCGGCTGACCTTGAAGCAGAGGACTTGCTAAGCTTAGAGCATTGTAAATGGCCCTTAGCTTCAGGATATTTATGTGAAGTGATGTCTCCAGACTTGACCATAAGCTCTGGATATTCCTTCCCTGTGTGACTGCTCCCCAGCCTCGCAGGCTGGCATCCGTGGTCACCAGGACCCAGTCCTGAATGCCGAATCTGCGGCCCTCTAGAAGATGAGCACTCTGCAACCACCACAGGAGGGACACCCTTGTCCTTGGTGACAGGGTTATCCGCTGATGCATCTGAAGATGCGACCCGGACCATTTGTCCAGCAGGTCCCACTGGAAAATTCTTGCGTGGAATCTGCCGAATGGGATTGCTTCTTAGGAAGCCACCATTTTACCCAGAACCCTTGTGCATTGATGCACTGAGACTTGGCTCGGTTTTAGGAGGTTCCTGACTAGCTCGGATAACTCCCTGGCTTTTTCCTCCGGGAGAAAAGCCTTTTTCTGGACTGTGTCCAGGATCATCCCTAGGAACAGAAGACAAGTCGTCGGAACCAGCTGCGATTTTGGAATATTGAGAATCCAATCGTGCTGCCGCAACCCTACCTGAAATAGTGCTACACCGACCTCCAACTGTTCCCTGGATCTTACCCTTATCAGGGAATCGTCCAAGTAAAGGATAACTAAAATTCCCTTCCTTCGAAGGAATATCATCATTTCGGCCATTACCTTGGTAAAGACCCGGGGTGCCGTGGACCATCCATACGGCAGCGTCTGAACTGATAGTGACAGTTCTGTACCATAAACCTGAGGTACCCTTGATGAGAAGGGTAAATTTTGACATGAAGGTAAGTATCCTTGATGTCCCGAGACATCATGTAGTCCCCTTCTTCCAGGTTCGCAATCACTGCTCTGAGTGACTCAATCTTGAATTTGAACCTCTGTATGTAAGTGTTCAAAGATTTTAGATTTAGAATCGGTCTCACCGAGCCGTCCGGCTTCGGTACCACAACAGTGTGGAATAATACCCCGTTCCCTGTTGCAGGAGGGGTACCTTGTTATCACCTGCTGGGAATACAGCTTGTGAATGGCTTCCAAAACAGTCTCCCTGTCAGAAGGAAACATCGGTAAAGCCGACTTTAGGAAACGGCGAGGGGGAGACGTCTCGAATTCTAATTTGTACCCCTGAGATATCACCTGAAGGATCCAGGGGTCTACTTGCGAGTGAGCCCACTGCGCGCTGAAATTCATTGAGACGGGCCCCCCACCGTGCCTGATTCTGCTTGTAAAGCCCCAGCGTCATACTGAGGGCTTGGCAGAGGCAGGAGAGGGTTTCTGTTCCTGGGAACTGGCTGATTTCTGCAGCCTTTTTCCTCTCCCTCTGTCACGGGGCAGAAATGAGGAATCTTTTGCCCGCTTGTCCACGAAAAGACTGCGCCTGATAATACGGCGTCTTCTCATGTTGAGAGGCGACCTGGGGTACAAACGTGGATTTCCCAGCTGTTGCCGTGGCCACCAGGTCTGAAAGACCGACCCCAAATAACTCCTCCCTTTAATAAGGCAATACTTCCAAATGCCGTTTGGAATACGCATCACCTGACCACTGACGTGTCCATAACCCTCTACTGGTAGAAATGGACAACGCACTTTGACTTGATGCCAGTCGGCAAATATTCCGCTGTGCATCACGCATATATAGAAATGCATCTTTTAAATGCTCTATAGGCAATAATATACTGTCCCTATCTAGGGTATCAATATTTTCAGTCAGGGAATCCGACCACGCCAACCCAGCACTGCACATCCAGGCTGAGGCGATTGCTGGTCGCAGTATAACACCAGTATGTGTGTAAATACATTTTAGGATACCCTCCTGCTTTCTATCAGCAGGATCCTTAAGGGCGGCCATCTCAGGAGAGGGTAGAGCCCTTACAAGCGTGTGAGCGCTTTATCCACCCTAGGGGGTGTTTCCCAACGCACCCTAACCTCTGGCGGGAAAGGATATAATGCCAATCACATTTTAGAAATTATCAGTTGTTATCGGGGGAAAACCACGCATCATCACACACCTCATTTAATTTCTCAGATTCAGGAAAACTACAGGTAGTTTTTCCTCACCGAACATAATACCCCTTTTTGGTGGTACTCGTATTATCAGAAATGTGTAAAAACATTTTTCATTGTCTCAATCATGTAACGTGTGGCCCTACTGGAAGTCACATTTGTCTCTTCACCGTCGACACTGGAGTCAGTATCCGTGTCGGCGTCTATATCTGCCATCTGAGGTAACGGGCGCTTTAGAGCCCCTGACGGCCTATGAGACGTCTGGACAGGCACAAGCTGAGTAGCCGGCTGTCTCATGTCAACCACTGTCTTTTATACAGAGCTGACACTGTCACGTAATTCCTTCCAACAGTTCATCCACTCAGGTGTCGACCCCCTAGGGGGTGACATCACTATTACAGGCAATCTGCTCCGTCTCCACATCATTTTTCTCCTCATACATGTCGACACAAATGTACCGACATACAGCACACACACAGGGAATGCTCTGATAGAGGACAGGACCCCACTAGCCCTTTGGGGAGACAGAGGGAGAGTTTGCCAGCACACACCAGAGCGCTATATATATATACAGGGATAACCTTATAAAAGTGTTTTTCCCCTTATAGCTGCTGTATCTTTAATACTGCGCGTAATTAGTGCCCCCCCTCTCTTTTTTAACCCTTTCTGTAGTGTAGTGACTGCAGGGGAGAGACAGGGAGCTTCCCTCCAACGGAGTTGTGAGGGAAAATGGCGCCAGTGTGCTGAGGAGATAGGCTCCGCCCCCTTATCGGCGGCCTTATCTCCCGTTTTTTTATGTATTTTGGCAGGGGTTAAATGCATCCATATAGCCCAGGAGCTATATGTGATGCATTTTTTGCCATCCAAGGTGTTTATTATTGCGTCTCAGGGCGCCCCCCCCCAGCGCCCTGCACCCTCAGTGACCGGAGTGTGAAGTGTGCTGAGAGCAATGGCGCACAGCTGCAGTGCTGTGCGCTACCTTGTTGAAGACAGGACGTCTTCTGCCGCCGATTTTCCGGACCTCTTCTGCCTTCTGGCTCTGTAAGGGGGCCGGCGGCGCGGCTCTGGGACCCATCCAGGCTGGACCTGTGATCGTCCCTCTGGAGCTAATGTCCAGTAGCCTAAGAAGCCCAATCCACTCTGCACGCAGGTGAGTTCGCTTCTTCTCCCCTTAGTCCCTCGATGCAGTGAGCCTGTTGCCAGCAGGTCTCACTGAAAATAAAAAACCTAAACTAAAACTTTCACTAAGAAGCTCAGGAGAGCCCCTAGTGTGCACCCTTCTCGTTCGGGCACAAAGATCTAACTGAGGCTTGGAGGGGGGTCATAGGGGGAGGAGCCAGTGCACACCAGATAGTCCTAAAGCTTTCTTTAGATGTGCCCAGTCTCCTGCGGAGCCGCTATTCCCCATGGTCCTTACGGAGTCCCCAGCATCCACTTAGGACGTTAGAGAAATTATGGGTATTGAGGTTAATAATACCATAGGATCAAAATTACCCCCAAATTCTATGATTTAAGCTGTTTTTGAAAAAAAAAAACACCCAAATCCAAAACACACCCGAATCTGACAAAAAAAGTTCAGGGAGGTTTTGCCAAAACGCGTCTGAATCCAAAACACGGCCGCGGAACCGAATCCAAAACCAAAACACAAAACCCGAAAAATTTCCGTTGCACATCTCTAGTTACTAAGCAACAGAGCAGCGGGACAAACACATGGCAGTTTATAGCACATCTAAGAAACACTGCCACACAGCAGTGGCAGAGATGAAGAGTGGTGCAAGAAGGAATTTTCCTTGAATAAAGTCGCAGTAGGGTACAGCGTACTGGGGTGCACTGCGCAGAATAGCACAAACAAATTATACAGCAATATATTTTTTTTTCAACTGGCAGTTTGGCTCATACTGTGTAGAGTCAGACTGCTTTTATGCATGTGCACTGGGGTGCTACAGCGTACTGGGGTGTAGTGCACAGTACAAACAAATAAATATAACAATTTTTATTTTATTTAACTTTTTAATTTTTTCTTTTTTTGCTGACACATATGGAGTCACACTGTGTGAATGCAGTAGGTGGAGCATACTGAGTCAGTCTAGCACCACTGTGATGGAATTAGACCAATGGTTCTTAAACTGTATGATGTGACACCATGGCCTCAGGGCACTTGCAGTGGTGCCTTGGATTTGTGGTTCAGGACCAATTCATATTATTTATGGTCAATGTAATAGGCAAAACCAGTGCTGGTGGCTGCCAGTAACAAAATATGTGGACAAACAGAAGCAAATCTTGTACCCTCACCACGCAATTGAAGCTAAAGCCCCGTACACACTAGACGAGAAAGTAAAAGAGATTGCTCAGAAGGGCCATTCTGAGCTATATCTTTTACTATATCGTCTAATGTGTACACTCAACATCATTAACGATGTGCGTTCCCACGCATCATTATCGACTCCTCCCTACTGCTCCCCTCGTCACTCCCTTCCCGCTGGCATCAGCAAGTGTGTATGCACTTGCCGATGCCAGCACCCGCAGGGTCTCCAACGCAGCCAGTATCACTGGGTAGACACATCGTCTAGTGTGTCCCCGGCTTAAGGATGATATACAAACACAATTTACTTAATTTCATATTTATTTATATAGATCTGTGCCGTGAAAAAAAAATCTGATACTCTAGAGCGCCGTGATTCAAAAAACTTTTGGGAACCACTGAATTAGACACAGCACAACAAAGCCACTAAGAATGGACAAAGTGACAGCAGCACAGCCCTTTATATGGACACAGTGACAGCAGCACAGCCCTTTAGATGGACACAGTGACAGCAGCACAGCCCTTTAGATGGACACAGTGACAGCAGCACAGCCCTTTAGATGGACACAGTGACAGCAGCACAGCCCTTTAGATGGACACAGTGACAGCTGCACAGCCTCTGAAGGTGGATACACACTAGGCGACGTGCAATATGAGCAACGTCGCCTAGTGTTTCCCAATCCCAGGCCAGGTGGTCGGCAGCAGTGCATACACACTGAGTAATATGACGACCATATCGCTCAGTGATGTCACGCCGCGGCCAGGCCATGCAGGCAGCTCTTGGCCGACAGTCGAAATTGAGCTGCATGCATGGCCGACGGTGAGGGTCGTTAAGGCATACAGCAACGTGACTGGAGTAAAATGTCGCTGTGTACCGGCTGCGGCTACTTATATGGAATCTAAAACCCTCAAGAATCCGACGCTGGGATGATGATGATTGGGCAGTAACACCCGATCATGGATTCCATAAATTCTAAGTGGTTCGGATTACAGGAAATCTGAACCGCACATCTCTACTGATTATGTCACCAATTTTGTTTCCAAAGCTTAAAAATATTCACAGATGACAATTTTTTTTTTTTTTAAATCTTAAAAGATAGAATGTAACTCAATTTGTATGAATTGCATGGCTAGTGTGTTCCACTAGATGAATGGAAGCAATATGGGCCTGATTCAAAGTTGGATGTATTCATGTCCGAATTTGTGTCCAGCTGTGGCAGCCTGACAATGAATACTGCTAATTCACATTGCAGTGCCCACTGTGTCTTTACATATGTGCCGCAGCTATCCTCATTAGTACACACAATGGGTGCAAAAGACCCATGAGAAACAGACATCCCAGCTGCGTCTGGACCCCTCATACTAACACAGGATTTTGGCAACATGACATTCCCATGGTATGCAGCCGTTACATGCGTCCTAATACTTGCCGGCCAGTTGACACCCAGAAATGCTTATTTGATAGGGGCTGAGCCAGAACTTTGTGGGCCCCATAGCGACATTTTGAAGGGGACCCTGTCCCAATCCTTGTAGAGAGACAACTTTCCAAAGCAGTTGTTAATTTTATGACCCATACTAGTGCCCTAGTTTATTTTATGAACCATAGTAGTGCCCTAGTTCACATTATGTGACATTGTAGGTCTGCCAGTTCATATTATGCAGCACAATACCCCCAATTTACATTATAACATACAGTGTCCCCAGTTCATATTGTGCCACATTACAGTGCCCCCGTTCATATTATGCCACACTATAGTACCTCCACTTTTTGTTATGCCACTTTACAGTGCTCCAATTTATATTATGGAACATTATAAAGACCTTCTAGTTAATTTTATACCAAATTACAATGAGCAGGACCAGTGGTGTAACTGGATATGTTGTAGGCCCCAAAGTAAAAGTTTGTATGTATAACCCAGTGGTGAAAAATGTATATAACACATATAACTGTGACAGGGAAGGTGGCCCCTCTCAGGTCTGGGCCTCATAGCAGCTGCATTCCCTGCACCTATGGTAGCTACGTCCTTGCTATTTGACATTCGACTTGGTCTGCTCAAGATGCTACACAGAACCAGCTACTTCCTAATTAGGACGCATTGTGCCCAGCAGGTTTTATTATATTTTCATATTGCCAAAATCACGCTGGTTCCAGACAATCGAGGTATTCAGACTTGAACAGTCTTTTGAGGAAAAATGCAAATGGACAATTTTCAGCAGCCTGCGCATACGCGAACTTTCACATGTTACGCCAGGTAGCCCCTTATACACGTTACGCCAGGTAGCCCCTTGCACACGTTATGTCAGGCAACCCCTTAAACATGTTACGCCAAGTAGCCCTTACACACATTATGCCAAGTAGCCCTTACACACATTACGCCAGGTAGAGCCCCTCTAGAGAGAGTGTGAAAGTTGGATGCGTGTGTGCGTGTATGTGTATTTCCCTCACCAGCTCTCTGGTCCAGCCGCAGCATAGCGTTCAGGTCCTTTGTGCTGCTCCCCCTGGTCAGGGCGAGAACACCCGCCCTAGACCAGCTGGTTCAGGGTCGGTGTGGCAGCTGCTGGCTGCGAGGGTCCAAACCACAGCGGTGGAGGAAGATAGACCGGAGCAGGGGGCATGCCTGTGGAATCCCCCAACGAGAGAAGGAGGGGGCGAAGCTGTGGGTGCTTCTCCTGGTTCTTACAGTGACGAGATTAGTGCCGGTCGGGTCCCGCTGGCTATCTCGGGTGGGTTGGAGTCTTGGAGCTCGACCAAGTAAGGAGGAGGATTCCCTGGGCTTTTCTTTAATTCGGGACCAGCAGTGAGCGAGGTTCACTCAAGACTGGGCCGGAGGCCATGGAGCGATGTGAGAAGTGTGAGGATGGAAGGTAGAGCCTCTTAAATTGTGCCAGTTAGAGCCTCTTATACACGTTGCGCCAGGTAGAGCTCATTATACACGTTATGCCAGGTAGCCCCTTACACACATTACGCCAGGTAGCCCCTTATACACATTACGCCAGGTAGAGTCACTGTAGAGAGAGTATGAAAGTTAAATGCATCTGTTTGTTTCACTCACCAGCTCTCTGGTCCGGCTGCAGCATAGCCTTCAGATCCTTTGTGCTGCTTCCCTTGGGCAGGCTGGGAACCCCCTCCCAGGACTAGCTGGTTCAGAGCTGGTGTGGCAGCTGCTGGCTGCGATGTTCCGAACCGTGGTGGTGGAGGAAGATAGGCCGGAGCAAGGAGCTTGCATGTGGAATCCCCCCAGTGGGTGCGAGGAGGCACCAGAGCTGTGGGTGCTTCTCCCAGTTCCTGCAGGGAAAAGGTTGGTGCCAGTTGGGTCCCGTTGGCTGCCTCGGGTGGGTTAGAGTCTGTGGGGGTCTGAGCCGGGACCTCAGCTTGGGGATCGGCCGAGGAGGGGGGTGGATTACCTGGGCTCTTCTTTAATTTGGGAACGGCGGCGGGGTTCACTCAAGACTGGGTCTGGAGGCTGGTACCACCTGTGCAGCCATGGAGACTGGGGATGCAGGTGCCCTCACCCCTAGTGTCAGGTTGGTGCGGGCAGGAGGAGAGGGAGAGCCGCTCAGTCAGAGGCACTTCAAGTCAGTAACGGTCAGCGGGAGGCGGACAGAGGCATGGCACTGGTTTGTGACTGTTGCCACGCTCTCAGGCCACAGTGCCCCGGGCAGCCACCCTAGTAGCTGGCACCAAGAACCATCACTGATATATATTAGAGATGTGCGCCAGAATATTTTTTTTATGAATTCGGATTTAGCTTTGATTCGTCATCTGGATTTGGATTTGCCAAACCGCCGTGACTGGTTTTGGTTTTGAATTTTTTTGAAAAATTTTAGAAAAAAGCTAAAAAATCACTTAATTTTGCCCTTTTTTGTTCCATAAATTCTTATTACCTCAATAACATTAATTTCCAGTCAATTTTTACCACCTAACTGCTCTTGTTTTCACCATTATTGGGCAAAGGTTGCAGCAACATGGTTGGTTACTAAGTGACAGAGCAGCAGCAGAAACACGTGGCAGTTTATAGCACATCTGTGAAACATTGCCACACAGCAGTGGCAGAAATTAAAGTTGGTGAAATATGGAATTGCGAATGAGTATTGTGTGTGGAGCCGCACTAGTCAAATAATTTTGTTAAAGTACCACATTAGGAAATGAAATGAAAAAAACCAATGTATATACAGTTATCAAGTAAATCTTAAACTGCTAATGATTGGCGGTGCTCCCAGGAATTTTGTAGGTTATACTACAATTGGAAAAAGCAAGAGAAAAAGACAAAAAACCCTTTTTTTGGGAGCACTCATAAAGGGTTTTTTGTCTTTTTCTCTTGCTTTTTCCGAAATATGGAATTGTCCTTGGGACCTCCCTCCCACTCTTTTGTTGGATATTAAAAAGGCCATGCACACTTTAAGAAACCAAGAACTTCCACAGGGACTGACACTTTTGTGGCTGTGAATAGTGTGGGAGGACCTAAACTACTCAGAACATACCCCTGAAATCACACACAATCTGTATGTGAAGTACTATCAGGAGTACTTAAATTGAGAATAAAAGATTAGGACAAGTATTGAGAAACTCAATAATAATTTAATATTGTAAATAAAATCACAACCTAGGACACACTTGACTTGACACACACAGTTGAGTGTTTTATTCACAGTATTTTCAGTCTTTTCATATTCTTTAATATTGCTGATCTTTGCTACCTATCTCTGGAGTAAATCCAGAATTTTAATATGGAATAATAAAAGCTATATTTTAACATTAATTATTGTGTTTTCTTTGTGCATCAAATTCAGACACTTTCTCTTCTTTTTTTTGCCTCACAAATGGAGCAGATGCCTACACAAACATTGTCAGGATTTGGGTAAAAATAATCCCACACCCAAGAGGAGGTTTTTTTTAATCTTATGTCCAGGCATCACAATCAGGGGCGGCAGAACGTTTTTAGGTTGAAGGGGGGAGGGGGGGGGGGGGGGGGGGACATATAATTTCAGTTTGGTGCCCCTAGCTTCCCAGCACACTGCAACAGTGGTGACATGCTAATCATATGTGTGGGTACATCATTACTGTATAATTAGCATTACCTGCAGCATGGTGACCACATGATGGGTTCAGCAGGTATATGACAGTTTTGGTGGCAAATTCAAAGCCAACCTCCACTCCAAACATCAGGCAGAGCACCACCAGCAGCAGGTTCTTGCCCAGGCTATCCAGGCGGGCAGCGTCTGCCGGAAGGTCCCTGTTCCCTGACTTTCCCCGGCGATCTTACGCAGAAAAAAACCCGAGCTCCAGTCGTGACACCAGCAGCAGGACCAGGCTTTCACTAAGCTGCTCTTCTGTGGACAGGAAGAATGCGCACTGCTGGCCTGGGGTCCAGCCCTCCATGCAACCAGTCGGAGTAGTAGGACATGATTTTCTTCTCGGTCAGCAGCAAGCTGCCCCCCCCCCCCGCTGCCTCCTTCCTGTCAGAACATGATTAAATTCAGGGCCCATGTGTCTAAGTCAGTCGCCGGGAGCAGGGGCATAAGTTTATGCCTGGAGGCAAAATAGTCAGTGGTGCCCCCTCCCCATCAGTGGCTCCAGCTGACACATGTGCCTAACCCTAACCTTCCCTTCATGCAGCCTAACCCTACCACCCTTCCCTTCGGCCGTGGGATCCTATAAGCTGGGATGTTAATGGGAAGCAATCAGTTTGCCGGCTGTTGGGATCCCGACGCTGGAATTCCGACAGCCAACAGCTGGAATACCGGCTCACAGGGGCTATACCCACTCGTGGGTGTCCACGACACTCATAGAGTAGGAATAGAACCTGTGGCAAGCGCAGCGAGCCACCAAGCCCGCAAGGGGCTTCATAGCGCTCGCCCCCTGCCGGCATTCTGACGGGCAGGATGCCGCTGTCGGGATATTGACAGCCGGCATCCCGCCTGCTGGTAATACATATGTATTCCATGTCAATTACATCCCATATCTATATATATTCATATATTAATAAATTAAAACAATGCTTACCTGGCATTCTTAAGTGGTGTTGAACGTGGTTGGTCGTCCATTCCGTCATGCATCTTCTGATCGGCAGCCAGCAAAGCCATTTTGTGAGGCAGCAGAGGCACACATGGATAAAGGGGCAAAGGCACACAGGGGACAGACGTATAGGGAGGGTGCAGGGGCACAGATGAGGAGAGGCACACATAAGAGGGTGAGGCAGAGGCACAGATATGAAGGGGGGGCAGATTCATGGATATGGGGAGGGGGCAAAGGAAAGATGGGAAAGGGCAAAAGCACATATAAAGAGAGGGCATAGGCACAGATATGGGGCAGGGGCACACAGACAGGGATTGGCCAGAGGAACAGAAGTGAGAGAGGGCAGAGGTACAGATACGGGGAAGGGACAGAGGCAGGAATGGTAAGGAGGACAGTGACAGAGTCTGTATAGCAGAGAAGGGATGGAGAACCTGTGTGCTCTACAGTGCTGTCCCACTCACAATGGCATTTACTGTGTATCTGCAGTGCACTGTGCAGTGCATCAGAGGAGCTGCACATTATGCCTGGGAAATGGGAGCAGGGGGTAGGAGTGAAGGAGAGCAGGGGGCGGGCCGGGCAACTGAGACAGAGCTGAAGGGATCCGTTTTGATTCCTGAGAGTGGGTGGGGACCTGCAATGTGAGAGAGGAGGAAAACACTACTAACTTCATATAGTAAGTGCCAGTGGTGACCTGCTTGTGATCTGTAGATGCAGGTCACCATCCTATACAGTGTGACTGCAGCTCACGATTGCGGGCGGGGGCCGCGACTAAGGGGGCGGGGCCTATGAACATTGCTCGCAAGCCTGTCTGTCACTGACTCTACACATACACTACATACAGTGACAGTGAGAAAGAGTGAGGGAGCATGCAGTGCTGCTCTGCTAACTACAGATGCTGGCACATTGTGGGACTTCACATGTACAGTGTGTATGGCCAGCCCTGGGGCATATTCCCTTGCCTCTTTGTATAACCCGCACCTGGCTGTGTCTGCACCCCTGACAGCTGGAGACTCTATTGCCTCCGTGTCCGGATTTCCGCCACTAGGCGGGAGGGGGCGGAGTACATGGTGGATGGAGGAGGCTAAGGTGATGTCATGTGTCCAGCGCTCCCACTGCCGATGTGAGGCTGTGAGCGGGGGACAGAAAGGCTAATACACAGGGTTATAAGCAGGGGCAGAGTTACTGCCGCAGCATAGGGGAGGACGGGGTGTGCATGTTATGGCTGGGCAGGCATTCAGTGCGGCTGCGGTACTCTACTTCACCTAGCCGCTCCTCTGCCTCAGTATTATCGGCGCCTCTCTAATCTTTGGGGGGAGCGAGCAGCCCCCTTGACCCCCCCCCCCACCCCCTCATTACGACGCCTCTGATCACAATGGCATTCTTTATATCACGGGCAAGAACATCAGTCACTGGTGGCTGATTTACACATCATCATCCACATCCTCAGTGTCAGATAGTAGTACACACATACTGTATCCCCCTCAACCTGTTCCACTTTCACACACGAATCCACAAATTCTATTATGCCTTTATCATCACCATCTTTACTTGTACTGCTCCCCTCGTGTGCAGATGGTACAGAAATGGTGGAAGGAGGTGAAAGAGGCTTCTCTATGAGGACAGTGTGAGAAATGTCAGACTCACACATAGCTAATATGGACACCCCTAAACGTTACTCGGGAATGTTAGATGGTTCTGAACATACAGTTTGTTCTACTGCCTTAAGGGTCATACACACTAGAAGATATTTGCTGCAGATATGAACGATAACGATGATTGTGAACGATATATCTTTCACATCGTCTAGTGTGTATGGCCCTACCAATCAACGATGGAGGTCGGCGGTTGGCTGTTCTGCATGCTCAATGTGAGCAATGTCACTTGTGACATCACTCATCACGGCATGTGTGTACGGAGCCGTGATGAGCGATGTACACGATGTGACATTGCTCACCTCTCCGGCAGCGGCTCCCTCCCCGTAGATATAGACAGATATAGATATACACTAGATAGACAGATATAGACAGGGGCATAGAGAGCCAAGCCGGACCCTGGTAAAGGGGGGTCATTGCTTAATAAAGTGGGCGTGACTATATCCTTTAATATAGAAATATTTTAATCATAAAATAATTGCGGGGCCACTTCAAGCAATCCACAAGGGGGGGCACCATTTTAACACAGTGGGGCAGGGGTATGTGCGGGGGAGTACACCCGCTTCTTACTAAACTTGGTCTGGAAGCGGGTCCCTCCTCCCCGGCAAGCGCCATCTTACAAGTGATATTTGGGAAGATGTCGCTGGCACTGGAGAGCAAAGACTCTGGCACAGTGCCAGGGTCTTTGCTTTCTATGTTTGTCATCATACTCCCGTAGATATCACCAGGAAGATGGCCCAGCCGCCGGGCCACAGCAAGGTATACTCGGGGGACGGGGACGACGGGGGGGGGGGGGACGACACCTTTAGCAGCCCAGGCCTAGGTCATTTTTACCTGCCCCCCCTCTCTGCTACCTGCCCCCCCTCTTTGCGCCATTGGATATAGATAGTGACAGATATACAATAGATAGATAGATACATAGCTAGAGATAGATAGATGTGTGCCATGAGATTTACATTTTGTTAACTTTGAATTACATATGGCTTTCTCCTCGGTGGTGCCAGTTTTGGTGACAGGCTCCTCACACTGCAGCTGCAGACAGCTCTTGTCCATCCCTCCTGCCAGCATTCACTGCAGCCGGGCCAACAGAGAGAGAGAAAGACAGCTGCAGCGGCACCGACATACAGTAGGGCCAATTACGCTGCCTTAGCTCCCGAGTCCCCCTACCTCCCCCGTAGCTGAGTCTGCTCCTCTCTTCCAGCTCCAGGTTAGTTATGGCCCACAGCACAATAGCCGGCAGCATAGTCAGTGTGACTCATAAATGCTGCTGGCTGTGGGCCCCTTGATTACGGCAGACTGCAGTGGTCCCTGGTGCAATGCACTGGCTGCACCGTCGCTAGTTCCACCACTGTCCCACAGTGCTCTTGCATGCCAGGTGGCGCTGTGTTGAAAAATGATCACCGGCAAAATAGGTAGGTTAATATTTCTTTCTACATCTAGTGTTGCAGAGATCACAGTGAGGACACTCACATGGTCATAGTGGGGTTTCAGCTGAAAGATGCTTTGAGTAGCCTTCCATTTGCTTAACAAACATATTACTGGATTGCTCTTCCTATAATAGTTCTGTAAGACAATCGAGCCATAAAAAATTATAAAGTTCTTGTACTGTATTTGCACAGGATTAAAAAAACAACAACAAAAAACGTTAACAATACTGACACTGGGGGTAATTCAGTTGTGGAGTCAAACCAAAAAGCAAGCAACTGTGCAACCCATGTTGCACTGCAGTTTGGCCAGATGTAATATGCAGAGAGAGTTAGATTTGGGTGGAGTGTGTCCAAACTGAAATCTAAATTGCAGTGTAAAAATAAATGTAACCCTGATTTAGGGTTTAAACAACACTTATACTGAGGTAGTTATAATATGGTGACTAAAATGGAGTATAAGCATATATATTATTCATATAAAAGTTAATGGATGTTGTAATACTGTATGCATGTTTTGAGGTAAATAATACAGTTCACATATATGTAATTGTATGTACATTGATGTAAATGTAGTGGTGAATACAATTAAGGCTTATTTTATGGTTTCACAGTGTATCTAAAGGGTTAATGTCCTTGTGCTCATAACTGTCAATCACCTAGTGGGGTGATTGCCAGTGGGCGGGGCATCACCTCAGAGTGGGTCATGTGACTACTAGAGAGGGGTGGAGAGGTGCTGTGAGTATAGCTGAGGGAGAGACTGCATATCCCTTGGTGAGAGGACATAGTTTTTTGCTGCTCCGGCCGTCGCCCGCATTAGAGCTGAGCGGTATACATTGCGGCGGCCGGAGGGGGCTTAGTGTGTGTAGCCAGAACAGGGCTTCCTTACTGTAAAGGTGGTGACAGCAGCATTGAGACTCAGCACTGTTCATAGAACCCGGCATTAGCGCTAGTCAACTCACCCAGCAGTATTGGAAGGGCGCATCTATGACAGGGAGACAGAGAGGGTTCCTTCCTACCTATTACCGGCACAAACTCTGACAGCCACAACAAACAGGCCAGGATCAGCAGCAGAGGCTCCATTCTGTGTGGCTGTAAGTGTAAGGGAGGAGTCGGGGGAGCATCCTGCAGCAGCATTACTAGATCGTAGAAGTGTGAGTGCATAATCCAGCCATTTATATTACCCCTACACTAAGCACAGCAAGCCATAGGTGACTATGGTACATAGTCAATTTCATATTGGGACTAAGGACTCCAGGGCTAGGCCGCAATAATGGCTATTAAGCAGGAGGATAGAAATGGGTCACAGTAGTCAGAGTGACCTATAATTACAGTTCCATGTATGGCTTAATCATAGTGCTAAGGAGAAGGTAGAAAGCACTGGGTATATATATGTAACAGGAGGAGTGGAGTGAAACTTGAACTGTTTAACGCTTCATAAATAGTTTTCTCTGACGTCCTAGTGGATGCTGGGAACTCCGTAAGGACCATGGGGAATAGCGGCTCCGCAGGGGACTGGGCACAAAAGTAAAGCTTTAGGACTACCTGGTGTGCACTGGCTCCTCCCTCTATGACCCTCCTCCAAGCCTCAGTTAGATTTTTGTGCCCGGCCGAGAAGGGTGCATTCTAGGAGGCTCTCCTGAGTTTCTTAGTAAAAGTTTAGTTTTAGTTTTTTTATTTTCAGTGAGACCTGCTGGCAACAGGCTCACTGCATCGAGGGACTAAGGGGAGAAGAAGCGAACCTGCCTGCTTGCAGCCAGCTTGGGCTTCTTGGCTACTGGACACCATTAGCTCCAGAGGGACCGAACACAGGCCCAGCCTCGGAGTCCGGTCCCAGAGCCGCGCCGCCGGCCCCCTTACAGAGCCAGAAGCAAGAAGAGGTCCGGAAAATCGGCGGCAGAAGACATCAGTCTTCACCAAGGTAGCGCACAGCACTGCAGCTGTGCGCCATTGCTCCTCAGGCACACTTCACACTCCGGTCACTGAGGGTGCAGGGCGCTGGGGGGGGGCGCCCTGAGCAGCAATAGAAACACCTTGGCTGGCGAAAATACATCACATATAACCCCCAGGGCTATATGGATGTATTTTAACCCCTGCCAGAATACAGCAAAAAGCGGGAGAAAAGTCAGCCGAGAAGGGGGCGGAGCCTATCTCCTCAGCACACGGGCGCCATTTTCCCTCACAGCTTCGCTGGAAGGACGTCTCCCTGACTCTCCCCTGCAGTCCTGCACTACAGAAAAGGGTAAAACAAGAGAGGGGGGCACTAATTAGGCGCAGTATAAATAAAACAGCAGCTATAAGGGGAAAAACACTTCTATAAGGTTATCCCTGTATATATATAGCGCTCTGGTGTGTGCTGGCATACTCTCCCTCTGTCTCCCCAAAGGGCTAGTGGGGTCCTGTCCTCTATCAGAGCATTCCCTGTGTGTGTGCTGTGTGTCGGTACGATTGTGTCGACATGTATGAGGAGGAAAATGGTGTGGAGGCGGAGCAATTGCCTGTAATGGAGATGTCACCCCCTAGGGAGTCGACACCTGAGTGGCTGAGCTTATGGAAGGAATTACGTGACAGTGTCAGCTCTTTACAAAAGACGGTTGATGACATGAGACAGCCGGCTACTCAGCTCGTGCCTGTCTAGGCGTCTCAAAAGCCATCAGGGGCTCTAAAACGCCCGTTACCTCAGATGGCAGATACAGACACCGACACGGATACTGACTCCAGTGTCGACGATGAAGAGACGAATGTGACTTCCAGTAGGGCCACACGTTACATGATTGATGCTATGAAAAATGTTTCTCTGACGTCCTAGTGGATGCTGGGAACTCCGTAAGGACCATGGGGAATAGCGGCTCCGCAGGAGACAGGGCACATCTAAAGAAAGCTTTAGGATCACCTGGTGTGCACTGGCTCCTCCCCCTATGACCCTCCTCCAAGCCTCAGTTAGATTTTCTGTGCCCGACGAGAAGGGTGCACACTAGGGGCTCTCCTGAGCTCTTTGTGAAAGTTTTAGTTTAGGTTTATTATTTCAGTGAGACCTGCTGGCAACAGGCTCACTGCATCGAGGGACTAAGGGGAGAAGAAGCGAACTCACCTGCGTGCAGAGTGGATTGGGCTTCTTAGGCTACTGGACATTAGCTCCAGAGGGACGATCACAGGTTCAGCCTGGATGGGTCACCGGAGCCGCGCCGCCGGCCCCCTTACAGAGCCAGAAGAGCGAAGAGGTCCGGAAAAATCGGCGGCAGAAGACTTTCCTGTCTTCAGATAAAGGTAGGCGCACAGCACCGCAGCTGTGCGCCATTGCTCTCAGCACACTTCACACTCCGGTCACTGAGGGTGCAGGGCGCTGGGGGGGCAGCGCCCTGAGACGCAATAAATCGATAGAAAACCTTTTATGGCTAAAATAAATGCATCACATATAACTCCTGGGCTATATGGATGCATTTAACCCCTGCCAAAACATACAAGAAAACGGATGATAAGGACGCCGAGAAAGGGGCGGAGCCTATCTCCTCAGCACACTGGCGCCATTTTCCCTCACAGCTCAGTTGGAGGGAAGCTCCCTGGCTCTCCCCTGCAGTCACTACACTACAGAAAGGGGTTAAAAAAGAGAGGGGGGCACAAATTAGGCGCAGTATAAACAATACAGCAGCTATAAAGGGAAAAACACTTATATAAGGTTATCCCTATATATATATAGCGCTCTGGTGTGTGCTGGCAAACTCTCCCTCTGTCTCCCCAAAGGGCTAGTGGGGTCCTGTCCTCTATCAGAGCATTCCCTGTGTGTGTGCTGTGTGTCGGTACGTTTGTGTCGACATGTATGAGGAGAAAAATGATGAGGAGACGGAGTAGAGTGTCTGTAATAGTGTTGTCACCCCCTGGGGGGTCGACACCTGAGTGGATGTACTGTTGAAATTGCGTGACAGTGTCAGCTTTGTATAAAAGACAGTGGTTGACATGAGACAGCCGGCTACTCAGCTTGTGCATGTCCAGACGTCTCATACAGGGGCTCTAAAGCGCCCGTTACCTCAGATACAGACGCCGACACGGATACTGACTCCTGTGTCGACGGTGAAGAGACAACCGTGATTTCCAATACGGCCACACATTGCATGACTGAGGCAATGGAAAAAGTTTACACTCTTCTGATAATATAAATACCACCAAAAAAAAGGGGTATTATGTTTGGTGAGGAAAAACTTCCTGTAGTTTTCCTGAATCTGAGAAATAAAATGAGGTGTGTGATGATGCGTGGGTTTCCCCCCGATAACAATTGATAATTTCTAAAAAGTTATTGGCAGTATACCTTTTCCCGCCAGAGGTTAGGGTGCGTTGGGAAACACCCCCTAGGGGGGATAAGGCGCTCACACGCTTGTACAAGGGCTCTACCCCCTCTGGAGATGGCCGCCCTTAAGGATCCTGCTGATAGAAAGCAGGAGGGTATCCTAAAATGTATTTACACACATACTGGTGTTATACTGCGACCAGCAATCGCCTCAGCCTGGATGTGCAGTGCTGGGTTGGCGTGGTCGGATTCCCTGACTGGAAATATGATATCCTAGATAAGGACAGTATATTATTGCCTATAGAGCAATTAAAAGATGCATTTCTATATATGCATGATGCACAGCGGAATATTTGCCGACTGGCATCAAGTATAAGTGCGTTGTCCAATTATACCAGTAAAGTGGTCAGGTGATGCGGATTCCAAACGGCATTTGGAAGTATTGCCTTAAAAGAGGGGATGTACCCCAGGTCGCCTCTCAAAATAAGACGCCGTATTATCAGGCGCAGGCCTGGTTGGCAAGCGGACAAAAGGGTTCCTCTTTTCTGCTCGTGACAGAGGGAGAGGAAAATGGCTGCAGAGATCAGCCAGTTCCAAGGAACAGAAACTCTTTTCCGCCTCTGTCAAGCCCTCAGCATGACGCTAGGGCTTTACAAGTTCAGGCACGGTGGGGTCCCGTTCTCAATGAATTTCAGTGCGCAGTGGGCTCACTCGCAAGTAGACCCCTGGATCCTTCTGGTAATATTTCAGGGGTACAAATTGGAATTCGAGACGTATCCCCCTCGCCGTTTCCAAAGGTCTGTTTTACCGACGTCTCCCGCTGACAGGGAGGCAAGTTTGGAAACCATTCACAAGCTGTATTCCCAGCAGGTGATAATCAAGGTACCCCTCCTGCAACAGGGAACGGGGGATATTATTCCACACTATTGTGGTACCGAAGCCAGACGGCTCGGGGAGACCGATTTTAAAATCTAAAATCTAAAATCTTTGAACACTTGCATACAGAGGTTCAAATTCAAAATTGAGTCACTCAGAGCAGTGATTGCAAACCTGGAAGAAGGGGACTACATGATGTCTCGGGACATCAAGGATGCTTACCTTCAGGTCAAAATTTACCCTTCTCACCAAGGGTATTTCAGGTTATGGTACAGAACTGTCACTATCAGTTCGGACGCTGCCGTAGGGATGGTCCACGGCACCCCGGGTCTTTACTGAAGTAATGACCGTAATGATGATATTCCTTCGAAGGAAGGGAATTTTAGTTATCCGTTACTTGGACGATTCCCTGATAAGGGTAAGATCCAGGGAACAGTTGGAGATCGGTGTAACACTATATCAGGTAGTGTTGCGGCAGCACGATTGGATTCTCAATATTCCAAAATCGCAGCTGGTTCCGACGTCTTGTCTTCTGTTCCTAGGGATGATCCTGGACACAGTCCAGAAAGAAGGTGTTTCTCCCGGAGGAGAAAGCCAGGGAGTTATCCGAGCTAGTCAGGAACCTCCTAAAACCGAACCAAGTCTCAGTGCATCAATGCACAAGGGTTCTGGGTAAAAATGGTGGCTTCCTACGAAGCAATCCCATTCGGCAGATTCCACGCAAGACTTTCCAGTGGAACCTACTGGACAAATGGTCCGGGTCGCATCTTCAGATGCTTCAGCGGATAACCCTGTCACCGGGGACAAGGGTATCCCTCCTGTGGTGGTTGCAGAGTGCTCATCTTCTAGAGGGCCGCAGATTCGGCATTCGGGACTGGGTCCTGGTGGCCACGGATGCCAGCCTGCGAGGCTGAGGAGCAGTCACACAGGGAAGGAATTTCCAGGGCTTATGGTCAAGCCTGGAGACATCTCTTCATATAAACATTCTGGAACTAAGGGCCATTTACAATGCCCTAAGTCAAGCGAAACCCCTGCTTCAGGGTCAGGCGGTATTGATCCAATCGGACAACATCACGTCAGTCGCCCACGTAAACAGACAGGGCGGCACGGGAAGCAAGGGGGCAATGGCAGAAGCTGCAAGGATTCTTCGCTGGGCGGAAAATCATGTGATAGCACTGTCAGCAGTGTTCATTCCGGGAGTGGACAACTGGGAAGCAGACTTCCTCAGCAGACACGACCTTCACCCGGGAGAGTGGGGACTTCACCCAGAAGTCTTCCACCTGATTGTAAACCGTTGGGAAAAACCAAAGGTGGACATAATGGCGTCCCGTCTAAACAAAAAACTAGACAGATATTGCGCCAGGTCAGGGGACCCTCAGGCAATAGCGGTGGACGCTCTGGTAACACCGTGGGTGTACCAGTCAGTGTATGTGTTCCCTCCTCTGCCTCTCATACCAAAAGTACTGAGAATCATAAGAAGGAGAGGAGTAAGAACTATACTCGTGGTTCCGGATTGGCCAAGAAGGACTTGGTATCCGGAACTTCAAGAGATGCTCACGGACGAACCGTGGCCTCTACCTCTAAGAAAGGACCTGCACCAGCAGGGGCCTTGTCTGTTCCAAGACTTACCGCGGCTGCGTTTGACGGCTTGGCGGTTGAACGCCGGATCCTGAAGGAAAAAGGCATTCCAGATGAAGTCATCCCTACCCTGGTCAAGGCCAGGAAGGACGTAACCGCAAAACATTATCACCGCATTTGGCGAAAATATGTTGCGTGGTGGGAGGCCAAGAAGGCCCCTACAGAGGAATTTCAACTGGGTCGTTTCCTCCATTTCCTGCAAACAGGACTGTCTATGGGCCTAAGATTAGGGCCCATTAAGGTTCAAGTTTCGGCCCTGTCGATTTTCTTCCAAAAGGAACTGGCTTCAGTGCCTGAAGTTCAGACATTTGTAAAAGGGGTACTGCATATACAGCCTCCTTTTGTGCCTCCAGTGGCACCTTGGGATCTCAATGTTGTGTTGAGTTTTCTAAAGTCACATTGGTTTGAACTACTCACCACTGTGGACTTAAAATATCTCACATGGAAGGTGACGATGCTGTTAGCCCTGGCTTCAGCCAGGCGTGTGTCAGAACTGGCGGCTTTATCATATAAAAGCCCTTATTTAATATTTCATTCTGACAGGGCAGAATTGAGGACTTGTCCTCAATTTCTACCTAAGGTGGTTTCTGCATTCCACATGAAGCAACCTATTGTGGTACCTGCGGCTACTAAGGACTTGGAGGATTCCAAGTTGCTTGACGTGGTCAGGGCCCTGAAAATATATGTTTCCAGGACGGCTGGAGTCAGAAAATCTGACTCGCTGTTTATCCTGTATGCACCCAACAAACTGGGTGCTCCTGCTTCTAAGCAGACGATTGCTCGTTGGATTTGTAGTACAATTCAGCTTGCACGTTCTGTGGCAGGCCTGCCACAGCCAAAAATCTTAAAATGCCCACTCCACAAGGAAGGTGGGCTCATCTTGGGCAGCTGCCCGAGGGGTCTCGGCTTTACAACTTTGCCGAGCAGTTACTTCGTCAGGAGCAAATACGTTTGTAAACTTCTACAAATTTGATACCCTGGCTGAGGAGGACCTGGAGTTCTCTCATTCGGTGCTGCAGAGTCATCCGCACTCTCCCGCCCGTTTGGGAGCTTTGGTATAATCCCCATGGTCCTTACGGAGTTCCCAGCATCCACTAGGACGTCAGAGAAAATAAGAATTTACTTACCGATAATTCTATTTCTCGTAGTCCGTAGTGGATGCTGGGCGCCCATCCCAAGTGCGGATTGTCTGCAATACTGGTACATAATTATTGTTACCAAAAAATTCGGGTTATTGTTGTAGTGAGCCATCTTTTATAGAGGTTTCTCTATTATCATGCTGTTAACTGGGTTCAGATCACAAGTTGTACAGTGTGATTGGTGTGGCTGGTATGAGTCTTACCCGGGATTCAAAATCCTTCCTTATTGTGTACGCTCGTCCGGGCACAGTATCCTAACTGAGGCTTGGAGGAGGGTCATAGGGGGAGGAGCCAGTGCACACCAGGTGATCCTAAAGCTTTCTTTAGATGTGCCCTGTCTCCTGCGGAGCCGCTATTCCCCATGGTCCTTACGGAGTTCCCAGCATCCACTACGGACTACGAGAAATAGAATTATCGGTAAGTAAATTCTTATTTTTACATATTTCTGATAATACAAGTACCACTAAAAAGGGTATTATGTTTGGTGAGAAAAAACTGCATGTAGTTTTTCCTGCATCTGAGGAATTAAATGAAGTGTGTGATGAAGCGTGAGTTTCCCCCGATAAAAAACTGATAATTCCTAAAAGGTTATTAGCATCATACCCCTTCCCGCCAGAGGATAGGGCACGTTGGGAAACACCCCCTAAGGTGGATAAAGCGCTCACACGTTTGTCAAAACAGGTGGCACTACCGTCTCCTGATAGGGCCGCCCTTAAGGAACCTGCTGACAGAAAGCAGGAGAATATCCTAAAATGTATATACACTCACACGGGTGTTATACTGCGACCAGCAATCGCCTCAGCCTGGATGTGCAGTGCTGGGGTGGCTTGGTCGGATTCCCTGACTGACAATATTGATACCCTAGATAGGGACAGTATATTACTGACTATAGAGCATTTGAAAGATGCATTTCTATATATGCATGATGCACAGAGGGATATTTGCCGACTGGCATCAAGAGTAAGTGCGCTGTCCATTTCTGCCAGAAGAGGGTTATGGACGAGGCAGTGGTCAGGTGATGCTGATTCCAAAAGGCATATGGAAGTATTGCCTTACAAAGGGGAGGCGTTATTTGGGGTAGGTCTATCAGACCTGGTGGCCACGGCAACTGCTGGGAAATCCACATTTTTACCCCAGGTAGCCTCTCAATATAAGAAGACGCCGTATTATCAGGCGCAGTCCTTTCGGCCCCATAAGGGCAAGCGGGCAAAAGGCTCCTCATTTCTGCCCCGTGGCAGAGGGAGAGGAAAAAGGCTGCAGCAAACAGCCAGTTCCCAGGAACAGAAGCCCTCTCCCGTTTTCTGCCAAGTCCTCAGCATGACGCTGGGGCTTTACAAGCGGACTCAGGCACTCCCCTAAAGTCTGCTTTACCGACGTCTCCCTCCGACAGGGAGGCGGTATTGGAAGCCATTCACAAGCTGTATTCCCAGCAGGTGATAATCAAGATACCCCTCCTGCAACAGGGACAGGGGTATTATTCCACGCTGTTTGTGGTACCGAAGCCGGACGGCTCGGTGAGACCTATTTTAAATCTGAAATCCTTGAACACTTACATACACAGGTTCAAATTCAAGATGGAGTCACTCAGAGCGGTGATTGCGAACTTGGAAGAAGGGGATTATATGGTGTCTTTGGACATCAAGGAGGCTTACCTCCATGTCCCAATTTACCCTTCTCACCAAGGATACCTCAGGTTTGTGGTACAGAACTGTCACTATCAGTTTCAGACGCTGCCGTTTGGTTTGTCCACGGCACCCCGGGTCTTTACCAAGGTAATGGCCGAAATGATGATACTCCTTGGACGATCTCCTGATAAGGGCAAGATCCAGGGAACAATTGGTAGTCGGGGTAGCACTATCTCAAGTAGTGTTGCGGCAGCACGGTTGGATTCTCAATATTCCAAAATCACAGCTGATCCCGACGACACGTCTTCTATTCCTAGGGATGATCCTGGACACAGTCCAGAAAAAGGTGTTTCTCCCGGAGGAGAAAGCCAGGGAGTTATCCGAACTAGTCAGAAACCTCCTAAAACCAGGCCAAGTGTCAGTGCATCAATGCACAAGGGTCCTGGGAAAAATGGTGGTTTCCTACGAAGCAATCCCTTTTGGCAGATTCCACGCAAGAACTTTCCAGTGGGACCTGCTGGACAAATGGTCCGGATCGCATCTTCAGATGCATCAGCGGATAACCCTGTCACCAAAGACAAGGGTGTCTCTCCTGTGGTGGTTGCAGAGTGCTCATCTTCTAGAGGGCCGCAGATTCGGCATTCAGGACTGGGTCCTGGTGACCACGGATGCCAGCCTGCAAAGCTGGGGAGCAGTCACACAGGGAAGAAATTTCCAGGGCTTGTGGTCAAGCCTGGAGACATCACTTCACATAAATATCCTGGAGCTGAGGGCCATTTACAATGCCCTAAGCCAAGCAAGACCTCTGCTTCAAGGTCAGCCGGTGCTGATCCAGTCGGACAACATCACGGCAGTCGCCCACATGAACAGACAGGGCGGCACAAGAAGCAGGAGGGCAATGGCAGAAGCTGCAAGGATTCTTCGCTGGGCGGAAAATCATGTGATAGCACTGTCAGCAGTGTTCATTCCGGGAGTGGACAACTGGGAAGCAGACTTCCTCAGCAGGCACGACCTCCACCCGGGAGAGTGGGGACTTCACCCAGAAGTCTTCCACATGATTGTAAACCGTTGGAAAAAACCAAAGGTGGACATGATGGCGTCCCGCCTCAACAAAAAATTGGACAGGTATTGCGCCAGGTCAAGGGACCCTCAGGCAATAGCTGTGGACGCTCTGGTAACACCATGGGTGTACCAGTCAGTGTATGTGTTTCCCTCCTCTGCCTCTCATACCCAAGGTACTGAAAATTATAAGACGGAAAGGAGTAAGAACTATACTCGTGGCTCCGGATTGGCCAAGAAGGACTTGGTACCCGGAACTTCAAGAGATGCTCACAGAGGACCCGTGGCCTCTACCTCTAAGAAGGGACCTGCTCCAGCAAGGACCCTGTCTGTTCCAAGACTTGCCGCGGCTGCGTTTGACGGCATGGCGGTTGAACGCCGGATCCTGAAGGAAAAAGGCATTCCGGAAGAAGTCATTCCTACCCTGATCAAAGCCAGGAAGGATGTGACCGCAAAGCATTATCACCGCATTTGGCGGAAATATGTTGCATGGTGCGAGGCCAGGAAGGCCCCAACGGAGGAATTTCAACTGGGTCGATTCCTGCATTTCCTGCAAACAGGAGTGTCTATGGGCCTAAAATTAGGATCCATTAAGGTTCAGATTTCGGCCCTGTCGATTTTCTTCCATAAAGAACTGGCTTCAGTTCCTGAAGTTCAGACGTTTGTCAAGGGGGTGCTGCATATACAGCCTCCTTTTGTGCCTCCAGTGGCACCTTGGGATCTCAATGTAGTTTTGGGGTTCCTAAAATCACATTGGTTTGAACCGCTTAAATCTGTGGATTTGAAATATCTCACATGGAAAGTGGTCATGCTGTTGGCCCTGGCTTCGGCCAGGCGCGTGTCAGAATTGGCGGCTTTATCTTATAAAAGCCCTTACCTGATTTTTCATACGGACAGGGCAGAATTGAGGACTCGTCCACAATTTCTCCCTAAGGTGGTTTCAGCGTTTCACCTGAACCAGCCTATTGTGGTACCTGCGGCTACTAGGGACTTGGAGGACTCCAAGTTGCTGGACGTTGTCAGGGCCCTGAAAATATATGTTTCCAGGACGGCTGGAGTCAGAAAATCTGACTCCCTGTTTATCCTGTATGCACCCAACAAGCTGGGTGCTCCTGCTTCTAAGCAGACTATTGCTCGTTGGATTTGTAGTACAATTCAGCTTGCACATTCTGTGGCAGGCCTGCCACAGCAAAAATCTGTAAAAGCCCATTCCACAAGGAAGGTGGGCTCATCTTGGGCGGCTGCCCGAGGGGTCTCGGCTTTACAACTTTGCCGAGCAGCTACTTGGTCAGGGGCAAACACGTTTGCTAAATTCTACAAATTTGATACCCTGGCTGAGGAGGACCTGGAGTTCTCTCATTCGGTGCTGCAGAGTCATCCGCACTCTCCCGCCCGTTTGGGAGCTTTGGTATAATCCCCATGGTCCTTACGGAGTTCCCAGCATCCACTAGGACGTCAGAGAAAATAAGAATTTACTTACCGATAATTCTATTTCTCGTAGTCCGTAGTGGATGCTGGGCGCCCATCCCAAGTGCGGATTGTCTGCAATACTTGTACATAGTTATTGTTAACTAAATCGGGTTATTGTTGTTGTGAGCCATCTTTCCAGAGGCTCCTCTGTTATCATGCTGTTAACTGGGTTCAGATCACAAGTTGTACGGTGTGATTGGTGTGGCTGGTATGAGTCTTACCCGGGATTCAAAATCCTTCCTTATTGTGTACGCTCGTCCGGGCACAGTATCCTAACTGAGGCTTGGAGGAGGGTCATAGGGGGAGGAGCCAGTGCACACCAGGTAGTCCTAAAGCTTTACTTTTGTGCCCAGTCTCCTGCGGAGCCGCTATTCCCCATGGTCCTTACGGAGTTCCCAGCATCCACTACGGACTACGAGAAATAGAATTATCGGTAAGTAAATTCTTATTTTAAAGCTCCCCCATATATCAGCATCACATCAGTCAAAGGAGAGCCAGAGACATTGTTCCGCAGCGCTAAATAAAAAGTAACACCCAAAAGCTGCCACCTAATGTGTGTATTTATGCCCCTGAATTAGCAGAATTAGAGTCAAAAACATTAAAGGTAGCCATACTACAGTGACATTGGATGGATGTTAAAGCCTCTTAGCCACAAAGGATTAGAATATCATCCCGATTCAAGGACTAGCTTGTGGCACTTTAATACAACTGTGTTATATGTATATTCGTGAACCCGTAAGAAGGACTGACACATAAGAGACTATTAGTTTTAAAGTTAAAGGATTTGAGCTCGCTGTGACTATGATAAGAGAAACCATCTCTTGCAGGTATATTTAATATAGTCTCATCCTAAGAGACAACAATAATTTGAGGCATACAGGAATCGAAAAGCTATATATGCTCTGAAATATAGAAAGCATCAGCTACTTCAAATGGACACAAGGACGCAGCATAACAAAGGTTTATCATACCAGCTTCTTAGGAGTTTAGTTTAATACTGGACAACTACGGTAACATTTTTACTGAGGAAAGGATACAGATTCCTTGGTAATCAACTGTTGATGTTACTATCTATGAGCTCAATAGATACTTTCTGTTATCTGCCAAGGAGGAACTATAAGTAACCTTATAGGAGAAAGTAATCGCTACCATAAGTAGACTGAGCCAAACATCTTTCTCTTTAACTGAAGGGAGAACTGATAGTTGATACTAAAACATAGTGTCAGACATTCTGTATTAACTGCTGTTATTTTTAGGAAGTTTATGGGCCCTTATAGTGCACTATCATATTAAGAGTACCCGGGTCACTCTAACACCGAAGGGTGTCTTGAAAAGAAAAAATAAGATTTTACTCACCGGTAAATCTATTTCTCGTAGTCCGTAGTAAATGCTGGGAACTCCGTAAGGACCATGGGGAATAGACGGGCTCCGCAGGAGACTGGGCACTCTAAAAGAAAGATTAGGTACTATCTGGTGTGCACTGGCTCCTCCCACCATGCCCCTCCTCCAGACCTCAGTTAGGATACTGTGCCCGGAAGAGCTGACACAATAAGGAAGGATTTTGAATCCCGGGTAAGACTCATACCAGCCACACCAATCACACTGTATAACTCGTGATACTACACCCAGTTAACAGTATGAAATATAACTGAGCCTCTCAACAGATGGCTCAACAATAACCCTTAGTTAGGCAATAACTACATTCAAGTATTGCAGACAATCCGCACTTGGGATGGGCGCCCAGCATCCACTACGGACTACGAGAAATAGATTTACCGGTGAGTAAAATCTTATTTTCTCTGACGTCCTAGTGGATGCTGGGAACTCCGTAAGGACCATGGGGATTATACCAAAGCTCCCAAACGGGCGGGAGAGTGCGGATGACTCTGCAGCACCGAATGAGAGAACTCAAGGTCCTCCTCAGCCAGGGTATCAATTTTGTAGAATTTAGCAAACGTGTTTGCCCCTGACCAAGTTGCAGCTCGGCAAAATTGTAAAGCCGAGACCCCTCGGGCAGCCGCCCAAGATGAGCCCACTTTCCTCGTGGAATGGGCTTTTACTGATTTAGGATGCGGCAATCCAGCCGCAGAATGCTCCAGCTGAATTGTGCTACAAATTCAGCGAGCAATAGTCTGCTTAGAAGCAGGAGCACCTACTTTGTTGGGTGCCTACAGGATAAAAAGCGAGTCAGTTTTCCTGACTCCAGCCGTCCTGGAAATATAAATTTTTAAGGCCCTGACTACGTCCAGTAACTTGGAATCTTCCAAGTCCCTAGTAGCCGCAGGCACTACAATAGGTTGGTTCAAGTGAAAAGCTGATACCACCTTAGGGAGAAACTGGGGACGAGTCCTCAATTCTGCCCTATCCATATGGAAAATCAGATAAGGGCTTTTTCATGACAAAGCCGCCAATTCTGACACACGCCTGGCCGAAGCCAAGGCCAATAACATGACCACTTTCCACGTGAGATATTTCAAATCCACAGTTTTAAGTGGCTCAAACCAATGTGATTTTAAGAAACTCAACACCACGTTGAGATCCCAAGGTGCCACAGGAGGCACAAAAGGGGGCTGAATATGTAGCACTCCCTTTACAAATGTCTGAACTCCAGGCAGTGAAGCCAGTTCTTTCTGGAAGAAAATCGACAGAGCCGAAATCTGGACCTTAATGGAACCCAATTTTAGGCCCATAGTCACCCCTGACTGTAGGAAGTGCAGAAAACGACCCAGCTGAAATTCCTCTGTCTTCCTGGCCTCACACCACGCAACATATTTTCGCCAAATACGGTGATAATGGTTTGCGGTTACTTCTTTCCTGGCTTTTATCAGCGTAGGAATGACTTCTTCCGGAATGCCCTTTTCCTTTAGGATACGGAATTAAACCGCCATGCCGTCAAACGCAGCCACGGTAAGTCTTGGAACAGACAGGGCCCCTGCTGTAGCAGATCCTGTCTGAGCGGTAGAGGCCATGGGTCCTCTGATATCATTTCTTGAAGTTCTGGGTACCAAGCTCTTCTTGGCCCATCCGGAACCAAGAGTATCGTTCTTACTCCTCGTTTTCTTATTATTCTCAGTACCTTTGGTATGAGAGGCAGAGGAGGGAATACATAAACCGACTGGTACACCCACGGTGTCACTAGAGCGTCCACAGCTATTGCCTGAGGGTCCCTTGACCTGGCGCAATATCTAGTTTTTTGTTTAGGCGGGACGCCATCATGTCCACCTGTGGCCTTTCCCAACGGTTTACCAACAGTTGGAAGACTTCTGGATGAAGTCCCCACTCTCCCGGGTGTAGGTCGTGTCTGCTGAGGAAGTCTGCTTCCCAGTTGTCCACTCCCGGAATCCTTGTGGCTTCTGCCATCGCCATCCTGCTTCTTGTGCCGCCCTGTCGGTTTCCATGGGCGACTGCCGTGATGTTGTCTGATTGGATCAGTACCGGCTGGTTTTGAAGCAGAGGCCTTGCCAGACTTAGGGCATTGTAAATGGCCCTCAGTTCCAGAATATTTATGTGTAGGGACGACTCCTGACTTGACCAAAGTCCTTGGAAATTTCTTCCCTGTGTGACTGCCCCCCAGCCTCGAAGGCTGGCATCCGTGGTTACCAGGACCCAGTCCTGTATGCCGAATCTGCGGCCCTCTTGAAGATGAGCACTCTGCAGCCACCACAGTAGAGATACCCTGGTCCTTGGAGACAGGGTTATCAGCCGATGCATCTGAAGATGCGATCCCGACCACTTGTCCAAGAGGTCCCACTGAAAGGTTCTTGCATGGAACCTGCCGAATGGAATTTTGCTTCGTAAGAAGCTACCATTTTTCCCAGGACTCGTGTGCAGTGATGCACCGATACCTGTTTTGGTTTCAGGAGGTCTCTCACTAGAGATGACAGCTCCTTGGCTTTCTCCTGCGGGAGAAACACTTTTTTCTGTTCTGTGTCCAGAACCATCCCCAGGAACAGTAGGCGTGTGGTAGGAACCAGCTGTGACTTTGGAATGTATAGAATCCATCCGTGCTGTTGTAGCACTTCCCGAGATAGTGCTACTCCGACCAACAACTGCTCCTTGGACCTCGCCTTTATAAGGAGATCGTCCAAGTACGGGATAATTAAAACTCCCTTTTTTCGAAGGAGTATCATCATTTCTGCCATTACCTTGGTAAAGACCCTCGGTGCCGTGGACAGTCCAAACGGCAGTGTTTGGAATTGGTAATGGCAATCCTGTACCACAAATCTGAGGTACTTCTGGTGAGGATGGTAAATGGGGACATGTAGGTAAGCATCCTTGATGTCCAGGGATACCATGTAATCCCCCTCCTCCAGGCTTGCAATAACCGCCCTGAGCGATTCCATCTTGAACTTGAATTTTTTTATGTATGTGTTCAAGGATTTCAAATTTAAAATGGGTCTCACCGAACCGTCCGGTTTCTGTACCACAAACAGTGTGGAATAGTAACCACGTCCTTGTTGAAGTAGGGGCACCTTGACTATCACCTGCTGGGAATACAGCTTGTGAATTGCCTCTAGCACAGCCTCCCTGCCTGAGGGAGTTGTCGGCAAGGCAGATTTTGGCGGGGGGGAGACGCCTCGAATTCCAGCTTGTACCCCTGAGATACTACTTGAAGGATCCAGGGATCCACCTGTGAGCGAGCCCACTGATCGCTGAAATTTTTGAGGCGGCCCCCCACCGTACCTGGCTACGCCTGTGGAGCCCCCGCATCATGCGGTGGACTCAGAGGAAGCGGGGGAAGAATTTTGATTCTGGGAACTGGCTGACTGGTGCAGCTTTTTCCCTCTTCCCTCGTCTCTGTGCAAAAAGGAAGCGCCTTTGACCCGCTTGCTTTTCTGAAGCCGAAAGGACTGTACCTGATAATACAGTGCTTTCTTAGGCTGTGAGGAAACCTGAGGTAAAAAATTTTCTTCCCAGCTGTTGCTGTGGATACGAGGTCCCAGAGACCATCCCCAAACAATTCCTCACCCTTATAAGGCTCTATGTGCCTTTTAAAGTCAGCATCACCTGTCCAGTGTCGGGTCTCTAATACCCTCCTGACAGAATGGACATTGCATTAATTCTGGATGCCAGCTGGCAAAATATCCCTCTGTGCATTCCTCATATATAAGACGACGTCTAATGTTCGCAAAATAGTATCCCTGTTTGACAGGGTTACAGACCACGCTGCAGCAGCACTATCTGCAGGTCTCAGTCTAGTACCTGAGTGTGTAAATACAGACTTCAGGATAGCCTCCTGCTTTTTATCAGCAGGTACCTTCAAAGTGGCCGTATCCTAAGACGGCAGTGCCACCTTTTTTGACAAACGTGTGAGCGCCTTATCCACCCTAGGGGATATCTCCCAGCGTAACTTATCCTCTGGCGGGAAAGGGTACGCCATCAGTAACTTTTTAGAAATTACCAGTTTCTTATCGGGGGAACCCACGCTTTTTCACACTTCATTCACTCATTTGATGGGGGAACAAAACACTGCCTGCTTTTTCTCCCCAAACATAAAACCCTTTTTTAGTGGTACTTGGGTTAATGTCAGAAATGTGTAACACATTTTTTATTGCCGGGATCATGTAACGGATGTTCCTAGTGGATTGTGTATATGTCTCAACCTCGTCGACACTGGAGTCAGACTCCGTGTCGACATCTGTGTCTGCCATCTGAGGGAGCGGGCGTTTTTGAGCCCCTGATGGCCTTTGAGACGCCTGGGCAGGCGCGGGCTGAGAAGCCGGCTGTCCCATAGCTGTTACGTCATCCAGCCTTTTATGTAAGGAGTTGACACTGTCGGTTTATACCTTCCACCTATCCATCCACTCTGGTGTCGGCCCCACAGGGGGCGACATCACATTTATCGGCATCTGCTCTGCCATCACATAAGCCTCCTCATCAAACGCGTCGACACAGCCGTACCGACACACCGCACACACACACAGGGAATGCTCTGACTGAGGACAGGACCCCACACAGCCCTTTGGGGAGACAGAGAGAGAGTATGCCAGCACACACTAGAGCGCTATATAATTTTGGGATTAACACTATATTGAGTGAATTCTTCCCAATAGCTGCTTGTATATACAATATTGCGCCTAAATTTTGTGCCCCCCCCCTCTCTTTTTAACCCTTTGAGCCTGAAAACTACAGGGGAGAGCCTGGGGAGCTGTCTTCCAGCTGCACTGTGAAGAGAAAATGGCGCCAGTGTGCTGACGGAGAAGCCCCGCCCCTTTTTCAACTGACTTTCTCCCGCTTTTTCTGGAATACTGGCAGGGGTAATTTTACATCTATATAGCCTCTAGGACTATATATGATGTAGATTTGCCAGCCAAGGTGTCATATATTGCCCTCAGGGCGCCCCCCCCCCAGCGCCCTGCACCCTCAGTGACCGGAGTGTGAAGTGTGCATGAGGAGCAATGGCGCACAGCTGCAGTGCTGTGCGCTACCTTGGTGAAGACCGAAGTCTTCTGCCGCCGATTTTCCGGACCTCTTCTTGCTTCTGGCTCTGTAAGAGGGACGGCGGCGCGGCTCCGGGAACGAACACCAAGGCCAGTTCCATGCGGTCGATCCCTCTGGAGCTAATGGTGTCCAGTAGCCTAAGAAGCCCAAGCTAGCTGCAAGCAGGTAGGTTCGCTTCTTCTCCCCTTAGTCCCTCGATGCAGTGAGCCTGTTGCCAGCAGGTCTCACTGTAAAATAAAAAACCTAAAATAAACTTTCTTTCTAGGAGCTCAGTAGAGCCCCTAGTGTGCATCCAGCTCGGCCGGGCACAGAAATCTAACTGAGGTCTGGAGGAGGGGCATGGTGGGAGGAGCCAGTGCACACCAGATAGTACCTAATCTTTCTTTTAGAGTGCCCAGTCTCCTGCGGATCCCGTCTATTCCCCATGGTCCTTACGGAGTTCCCAGCATCCACTAGGACGTCAGAGAAAGGATTTGTTGTATTGCATGCAGGTACTGTGTATAGGCCTAATTGACAGGGGGTTAGCATGGATTAATGACTTAAAGGGGAATGTGTAATTGATGAAATGTTAATGTTTACTTAATCCATTTGGTACTGGTCATTAAAGTGTTATACTTTCCATGTGTGTCTGGTCCGTCTGGAAGTTGATCTGAAGATCCTGGAAGAAAGAGACAGGTATATTAGATAATATATCTATGATATAAGGGAATCATCCCCTAAGGATAGAGATCAGGCTTACTCAAGCAAGCCTTAACGGTAGTTAAATATTACACATAGCTTGAGTGGAGGCACAGCTATTAGGTAACCATCCCTTAATAGAATACATAGACAGCTCTCGTTCAAGGTATTGAGGGTAGGGTTACATAAAGCTGTCTAACGTTTTTGGTCTACATGCAAAAGCAGCCAGTATTTACTCTGCACAGAAAAAAAAGAATGTATTTCCTCCCCATGCATTGCAAAATGGTTTGTTCTACCTGCTTATTCTGCCTTCCTTCCAAATCAGAATCAGACCCATTATCTACATACCAATACACCCTCAGAATTCTTGGTTTTAGAATTTAAGATTCTAGTTAACCTCTTGCGCTATTAAATTAAAGGTAACATGACTTGAGAACACTTAATTAATGATTGAAATAGATTTAATATCCGTAAAATAAATTATAAACAAATAAACATAAAAATAAATAGTTATGTATGCGCATACACATAAATACTATACTTTACTAATTAAGCATAAGAGGTGGATCATATAATTAATTGTGACCATATATGACTAATCAATATTCATACGTTGACAGTGTCCTTTATTTGGTATTTTCAACATGAAGCAGTCCCATTAGTTATGCTCATAGAAATGAGATTAGGTGTGTATCAAGTAGGTAAATCGAACCACTATATCAGTTGTAAATGGTCCTTTTATATATGGAGAAATCTCCAAACAGCACGGAGAAGATAAATGTCACCTGGGGTTTGGTGCACAGCAAGCACCTATGTAGAACTCCCGGTTATCACTGTCCGTGAATGATGTACTCCGTCTTCTGCTGTGTCAGGTCATCACACACACCTTACTTCGCATTAGGGGATGGAGGTTGTATCCGGCTCCCGGAGCTTTGCGCACTGCAGGCGCTGGTGAGATGATTCTGCTCCCGTCCTCAAGCCGCCGCATATAGCGCGTCCTCCCGTCTCCCACTCATCGGTCTCAAGCAGTGTTGTATATCAATAAGACCTACTGTCAAATGTCTGTTAGGTCACAAATGGCTCCTTCTCTGACGCGTTTCGCTTCTAATTGAAGCTTCCTCATAGAGTAATGATTTTTAGACAATAGAGCCCTTTTTATATATAGCAGCCTCAATTCAATTGGTGCAATCATCCACCTAAAATAGTAACACCTGTCTAAGATCCACCTCCTGATCCACCTCTTAGCTCACCTGTTCTTTAATTAAAAGATTCACATTAACCTTTCATCTGCCCGTCTGTCTATAAACACATCTTTCAGAAATAGCAGGATAATAATCAATATACAATCACATAAATATTATCTCTAAGCATAGTAAAATATCCTATTTTTGTTCAATAATTCATCATAATCATGGTGATAGTAAAATATATAAAAAAGAGAATATATATAAACAAGAAAAAAATAATAATAAAAAATAAAAAATAGTAAAAATATATGTATATAAGTCATTCGGGAATCGAACTGGGTACTCTAGCTATAGTAAACCAAGACTCTACCTCCAGGCTATGTAGCTACTTGATAGAATGTTACATTTTTATATGCATATATAGAGATGGTAAACAATATAACTATATGGAGGATCTCAAGCAACTATTCCATCTGTCAATGTTTCATCCTTTAGTCAAATACAATCTTTATTGCGTACACTATAAAAATGCATATATTATATTTGCCTGCACACCAAAAAATATATACACATAAAATATGGGGCAATCTTATCACATCACATTAAGTCTTATTTCGTCCGGACCTCGAACTAATTAAACTAGTTAGTCTAACTATGGTAAACTAATAATCTACCTCCAGACTGTTTTACTTCTAGATAAATTTCTTCGTTTTTAATAATACAGATGATAATGCTTCTATGACCCCAAATTTAAGGGAGCATTCTTATACCCATATTCTATAAGTTTACATTTATATGATGAAACAGAGATGTTTTTTTACTCTAATACAGACTAAACACTCTACTTATTTTAAAACAAGCTCAACACATACTGTCTAATTATTATATCTTAATTTATATTTTTATTTTTATTTTTATCTTTATTTTTATTTTTATTTTTTCTTTATAAATGTCTTCCAATATAAGGATGGTCGGTCTTCTCTTCAAATGTGCACTCTGGGAATGGCCTGTAACTGCTAGACCACCACTCCCTACACATTTCCAAGAGGGTTCCAGACAGTCCTTAGTTGGCAAATGATTCAAAATCTATGCACTCATTCAACCCTGCAGGGGCCAATGTTCTTAATTGGAATATCCATAGGGCTTCTTTCTCGCACAACTTGCGGTACCTGTCACCCCCACGAATGGTGGTCTTCACATGTTGAACCCCTGTCATAGTTAACCCATCTATCTTACCTTGATGAACATTAGAAAAGTGTTGAGACACACTATGGTTAAAATATTGTTTGAGAATATTTAGTCTGTGTTCTCTAAACCTAGTTTTAATTGAACGAGTAGTGCGACCTACGTACTGCAGGCCACAAGGGCACTGCAGCACGTAGACGCAGTATGTGGTATCACAATTGATAAATTCACGTATCTCGAATTTCTCTTTTGTAGTGTTGGATTCAATATTCTGGACCCTATTGGATATAAACCCGCATGTAATACAGCGGTTTTTTCCGCATTTATAGCAACCTAGTATAGGGGTTGTTAACCATGAATTACCAACGGAACCTACTGCTTTGATTTCCTTTTTTCTTTTCAACATACTAGGCGCTAGTAAGTTTTTTAGATTCTTATTTTTCTTAAATATAATTCTAGGGGTCTCTGTGATTGCTGATTGTAATATGGAATCCTGTTGTAAGATTTTAAAATTATTTTTTAATACTTTCTTAATTTCGTGTGATTGACTGTTGTATTTCGACAGATAACATATTTTAATTACATCACCCTTATTATTAGTATCAGATATATGGGGTTTCTCCTTTAAACTTATTAAGTGTTCCCTGTCTGTCTTCTCTATTTTTGTGTGAGCTGTTTTCACTAGGGCTTTGGGATAGCCTCTATCCATGAAGTCCTTAGCCATATTATCTGCTTGAGTTCTATAGTCCCTTACTGAGGAACAATTCCTACGTAATCGACTAAATTGACTAAACGGCACATTTTTTAACCAAGGCTTATAATGGTTACTGGAATAATGTAAAAAATTATTTGTATCAACAGATTTTTTATAATTTTTTGTAATAATCTGTCCGCCCTCAGAGGAGATAGTGAGATCCAAAAAATTAATAGTGTCCCTACTAAATAGATGTGTAAACTTCAAATTATATTCGTTATCATTAAGGTGAGTGACAAAATTATGTGCAGAAATCTCGTCCCCATCCCAAATAAAAAATAAATCATCAATATAACGGCCATAGAATACTAGGTTCGCGCCGTATGGGCCCCCCCATATAAATTGTTCCTCGAACATACCCATATAAATATTAGCAAAACTAGGCGCGAACCTAGTACCCATGGCCGTCCCTAATGTTTGAAGAAAATATTCACCCTCAAATAAAAAGTAATTGTGCTCTAAAATAAATGTGATAGAAGCAAGAATAAATTTTTTGAGGTTTCTCGGAAAGCCAACATCTCTACTCAGGCATTGATCCACAGATTGTACTCCTTTCTTATGTGGTATATGCGTATATAACGCCTGAACATCCAATGATATAAATGCATAGTTAGATTTCCATTCCAATTTATCAATGGAATTCAATAATCCAGTTGTATCTCGGATGTGGGATCTCAAAGAGACAACAAAACTCTGTAAAAAATAATCAATATATTGTGATAAATTAGAGGTGAGGGACCCTATACCAGAAATAATAGGTCGACCAGGAGGTGCAGTGAGGGACTTGTGAATTTTAGGAATGTGATAAAAAATCGGTGTGACAGGGTGCTCTATAAACAAAAATTTATATTCATCCTTGGAAATCACTTCATCTCTGAGGGCCTCATCCAGCAATCTTCGAAGTTGTATTTGAAAATTCAATGTAGGATCGCGTAGAATTTTTTCATAAAAATGAACATCAGATAATTGGTTATAAGCCTCTGACAGATAATATTCGCGTTCCAACAGAACAACCCCCCCCCCTTTATCAGCATTTCTAATCACTAATGACTGGTCACTTTCCAGTTCTTTCAATGCCAATCGTTCCTTCCTACTTAAATTGGAAAACCTAGATTTTTTAGCACAGATATTTTGAAAATCATCCATAGTTTTTTTATAGAAGTACATTATTGTACCAGATTTGTGATTTACCGGGTTAAAGGATGATTTTTTCCTAAAGGGGGTTCCTTTTCTAGTGACACTCTGATTATCTCCTATATCAAACAATTTCATTGGTGTGGTGGTATCTTCAACATGACTTTCTTCCCATAGACTCTCTAATTGTATTAGACATTCTACATCCATTTTATCTAAAACTATTGGTGACATTTGATCATCTCTCAATTTCTTAGAGGCGAAATACCTCTTACGACATAAATCGCGTGTAAAATGATTCAATTCGACGAACAGGTCAAATAAATTCGGGCCCTGCGTCGGAGCAAAATTCAGGCCCTTTTTCAGAAGCATAATTTGTTCATCTGATAACTCCCTGTCCGTCAAATTGAATATACCGCGTTTGTCTAATACAGTCTGGCCTTTCTTATATGACTTCCTTCCACCTCTTCTTCCTCTTGGTCTCTTTGTCTTTTGGACGTATCTCTTGTTAGAGGTGTAAACCTGTTGTGTGTCGTGAGTGGCCCCTGTCTTGGGTTTCCCCCTAAAAAATGATGGTCATTTGCATGGTCTTGATATTCTGAGCTATATTGACCTGGTCTTCTTCCACTATATGTCCTATTGGGTAATGGAGTGTCACTCCTAGGAGTGTCTTTTGCTCTAGGGTCACCCCTATAAGCTGGTGACCTATAATGTTGTCCTTTATAGCTTGATTGTTTTCTTTCAAACTCCGACTGGGATCCATACACCCCCTGTCGGCCTCTGAAATTCATGGATGATTGTTGTTTTCTATAGGTGCGGACTCTACCATCTTTATAATCGTTATCATCTCTCAACAGTTTTTTATTTTTAGTTTCTACTAGCTCTTTTTCAAATTGTTCTACTCGTTTATTAGTATTTTTATCTCTTTCTGAAAAGATGGGTAGATCCTTATATTTAATCAACGTACCCTTAATTTCTTCTATTTTCTTCCCAATCTCAATAACTTTTTTCTCTCTATAATTAACTAGTAGTTCAATTAATTTAAATGAACATTCATCAAGACTACGATCCCAATTTGAAAGTAATGTTGGATCATCTTGTATCCCTAATGTTTTAAAGATCCTTAATCCTCGTGGGATCTGTTTACTAGTCAAATACTTTTTTAATGAGACACTGTCCCACCAGTGTCTCATTTCATCCTTTAATAATTGCTCCAATTTAAAAAAACCTTTTATCACCTCTCCATCTGAATGGTTAATATTTGACATAGGTTCAATTTCTTCATCTACCTGAACGTAGAGTTCTCTTCTAGACAGACGGGCATTAAAACAAGTGAATTCAGCCATGTTTACCTTAATTAAATATAAATATGCAAAAATAGTTTTGTTATTAAATAACTACAGCAGCCGGACAAAAATAGACTACTCGGGATCAGAACAATCTCGGTTAGTCCTCCACAAACACTCTAAATACTAGTATTGATGTCAGGCGCTATCAACAATTATAAATAATGTATAAATAAATAAATAATTCTCTTACAACTCATACAATTTAAATAGCCGCAAACAAGGTAAAATGGCCTGTGGAAGTGGCCAACGTAATCACACCTGATTAAAACCAGGTGTAGCAAAAAAGATTCTAGTTAACCTCTTGCGCTATTAAATTAAAGGTAACATGACTTGAGAACACTTAATTAATGATTGAAATAGATTTAATATCCGTAAAATAAATTATAAACAAATAAACATAAAAATAAATAGTTATGTATGCGCATACACATAAATACTATACTTTACTAATTAAGCATAAGAGGTGGATCATATAATTAATTGTGACCATATATGACTAATCAATATTCATACGTTGACAGTGTCCTTTATTTGGTATTTTCAACATGAAGCAGTCCCATTAGTTATGCTCATAGAAATGAGATTAGGTGTGTATCAAGTAGGTAAATCGAACCACTATATCAGTTGTAAATGGTCCTTTTATATATGGAGAAATCTCCAAACAGCACGGAGAAGATAAATGTCACCTGGGGTTTGGTGCACAGCAAGCACCTATGTAGAACTCCCGGTTATCACTGTCCGTGAATGATGTACTCCGTCTTCTGCTGTGTCAGGTCATCACACACACCTTACTTCGCATTAGGGGATGGAGGTTGTATCCGGCTCCCGGAGCTTTGCGCACTGCAGGCGCTGGTGAGATGATTCTGCTCCCGTCCTCAAGCCGCCGCATATAGCGCGTCCTCCCGTCTCCCACTCATCGGTCTCAAGCAGTGTTGTATATCAATAAGACCTACTGTCAAATGTCCGTTAGGTCACACAGGGCTCCTTCTCTGACGCGTTTCGCTTCTAATTGAAGCTTCCTCATAGAGTAATGATTTTTAGACAATAGAGCCCTTTTTATATATAGCAGCCTCAATTCAATTGGTGCAATCATCCACCTAAAATAGTAACACCTGTCTAAGATCCACCTCCTGATCCACCTCTTAGCTCACCTGTTCTTTAATTAAAAGATTCACATTAACCTTTCATCTGCCCGTCTGTCTATAAACACATCTTTCAGAAATAGCAGGATAATAATCAATATACAATCACATAAATATTATCTCTAAGCATAGTAAAATATCCTATTTTTGTTCAATAATTCATCATAATCATGGTGATAGTAAAATATATAAAAAAGAGAATATATATAAACAAGAAAAAAATAATAATAAAAAATAAAAAATAGTAAAAATATATGTATATAAGTCATTCGGGAATCGAACTGGGTACTCTAGCTATAGTAAACCAAGACTCTACCTCCAGGCTATGTAGCTACTTGATAGAATGTTACATTTTTATATGCATATATAGAGATGGTAAACAATATAACTATATGGAGGATCTCAAGCAACTATTCCATCTGTCAATGTTTCATCCTTTAGTCAAATACAATCTTTATTGACAGTAGGTCTTATTGATATACAACACTGCTTGAGACCGATGAGTGGGAGACGGGAGGACGCGCTATATGCGGCGGCTTGAGGACGGGAGCAGAATCATCTCACCAGCGCCTGCAGTGCGCAAAGCTCCGGGAGCCGGATACAACCTCCATCCCCTAATGCGAAGTAAGGTGTGTGTGATGACCTGACACAGCAGAAGACGGAGTACATCATTCACGGACAGTGATAACCGGGAGTTCTACATAGGTGCTTGCTGTGCACCAAACCCCAGGTGACATTTATCTTCTCCGTGCTGTTTGGAGATTTCTCCATATATAAAAGGACCATTTACAACTGATATAGTGGTTCGATTTACCTACTTGATACACACCTAATCTCATTTCTATGAGCATAACTAATGGGACTGCTTCATGTTGAAAATACCAAATAAAGGACACTGTCAACGTATGAATATTGATTAGTCATATATGGTCACAATTAATTATATGATCCACCTCTTATGCTTAATTAGTAAAGTATAGTATTTATGTGTATGCGCATACATAACTATTTATTTTTATGTTTATTTGTTTATAATTTATTTTACGGATATTAAATCTATTTCAATCATTAATTAAGTGTTCTCAAGTCATGTTACCTTTAATTTAATAGCGCAAGAGGTTAACTAGAATCTTTTTTGCTACACCTGGTTTTAATCAGGTGTGATTACGTTGGCCACTTCCACAGTGTGTCTCAGCTGTCAGGAGGAGAGCGCAGCTATCTGGCAGCGTGTAGCGGACTTCAAACCAGCCGCTGGTTCGTGAGCCAATCAGAGCTCGCGGACCGGCAGCCAATCAGGAGCCGCCGGTCCGCGAGCTCTGATTGGCTCACGAACCGGCGGCTAATTTGAAGTCCTACACGCCGCCGCCATCACCGGCGCCAGACATAGCCGCGCTCTCCTCCTGACACCGTCAGAGCCGGGCAGAGTAGCAGCAGCGGTAAGCAGCTGCAGCACTGCTGTGGGGGCATTTGTATACCTGCTGTGGGGGCATTTGTATACCTGCCACTGTGAGGGCAATTGTATACCTGGCACTGTGGGGGCAATTGTTTACCTGGCACTGTGGGGGCAGTTGTTTAACTGGCACTGTGGGGGCATTTGTATACCTGACACTGTGGGGGCATTTTTGGATCTGGCACTGTGGGGGCATTTGTGGATCTGGCACTGTGGGGGCAATTGTGGATCTGGCACTGTGGGTGCAATTGTGGATTTGGCACTGCACTATTGGGGGCATATGTCTGTGTATCACGTCTCATTTTAATTGGCCACACTCACTAAATGACTGCGGGCATTACTACAGGCAACATTACTACTGGGGGCAATACGGGCATTGCATAAGGGGCACCACTACTATGGGGTCTATATAAGGGGCACTACCAATGCAGTGGACATTGCATAATGAGCGCTACAACTGTGGGCATTGTATAAGAAGCGCCACCACACCGAAGCCGCACGCAAATGTACTTGCCCCTTCCATGGTGCCCCCCCTATCATTTTCTTCTGGATCCGTCCCTGCTACTAGCCATCATTAAAATACTGAATTAAATATGACCGTAATGGACTCTTGAAGAGTAAAGTGAAATCATGCAAGGAACCAAAATATCGCAGCCACTGATTTTCACTCCCTATAAAATATTTCTGCGCTAAACTATAGGCCCTCATTCCGAGTTGTTCGCTCGTTATTTTATCTTCGCATCGGTGCGATTAGTCGCAAACTGCGCATGCGCAACGTTCGCAGTGTGCCTGCATCAAGTAAATTTGCTAAAAAGTTTGGTATTTTACTCACGGCTTAACGAAGAAATTTAATCGTTCTGGTGATCGGTGTGTGATTGACAGGAAGTGGGTGTTTCTGGGCGGAAACTGGCCGTTTTATGGGTGTGTGCGAAAAAACGCTGGCGTTTCTGGGAAAAACGCGGGAGTGTCTGAAGAAACGGGGGAGTGTCTGGGTGAACGCTGGGTGTGTTTGTGACGTCAAACCAAACGAAACTGACTGAACTGATCGCAGTGGCAGAGTAAGTCTCGAGCTACTCAGAAACTGCTAAGAATTTTCTATTCGCAATTCTGCTAATCTTTCGTTCGCAATTCTGCTATGCTAAGATACACTCCCAGAGGGCGGCGGCTTAGCGTGTGCAAAGCTGCTAAAAGCAGCTAGCGAGCGAACAACTCGGAATGAGGGCCAGTGTCTTTATGGTGATGCCGTGAGAGAACAGGCACAAAAGCTGTCAAGTTAATTAAAAACTCCACTGAATTATAATTTAAACCGTAGAAGACAGAAATGCTTGGGCCAGTGGCATAGCTACCATGGGTGCAGGGAGTGCAGTTGCTACAAGGCCCCAACTGCCTCCATGGATCCCCCTGCACCCAGTCACGCTGCAGAGTAAAGCCCCACTGCCCTTCTTCTGCAGGGTGTTGCAGCACGTAACACAGGGAGCGCAAGGCAGGGGTGGTCGCCGGCTTCACATAGCAGCTCCTCACTGAGATAATGATGTGGATGGATTCTCCCCTCTCTCTCCACATCTGCCATCTGTCCTTTTGTTTACTCCTCCCAGTCTCTGCCCCCTCCCGTTCCTCTCACTTCCCCTACAGGAGGCGACGTGTGAGCCATGTGGGACTATCCCCTGTAATATCAGCATTTGTGCCTGCTACAGGTGCAGGGTCACTCTTAGACCCCACTCTTGTGGCTGGGTCCCCCTGCAGAAAGAAACTGATCCACACAGGAGCTGGGGACTGGAGTCAGCCCTAGCACTGGGTACAATAACAATGTGCTCCTGAGTCCCCGCCTCCTGCCTGGTCTGTCCTGTCATGGCTTCTGCCTTGCAGTAGCCAGTGTGTGAGGAGAGCACAGCGACCCTGCAGGCAGTGGTAAGTACCTGGACTTATTCCTTCTATTATCTGAATGGGGTGAGTAGCAATGTGTGTATGGGGGGTGGGGGTGGGTACTAACATTACCAGGGGGATGGGAGATGTGTTGTTGTACATAGTAATGTATGCGAAAGGGGTTGTACATTAATATTACCTGGGGGTTAGTAATGTGTATATGGGGGGGTCAACTAATATTACCTGGGGGAGAGGAGGTGGGTTGGTGGATCATACTTGCCTACCTGACCCTCTCCATGAGGGAGAAAATGCTCTGTTCCTGGACTTTCCTGGTAATGTATGATTGCCATCACCTGTGGTGAGCTAGTTAATTGATAAGAAAGGTGTTTCACCACAGGTGATGGCAATCGTACATTACCAGGAAAGTCCAGGAACAGAGCATTTTCTCCCTCATGGAGAGGGTCAGGTAGGCAAGTATGTGGTGGATACAGTAATGTATGGGAGAGGGGTTGTGCACTAATATTACCTGGGGGGTGGTAGTATTGTGTGTGAGGGAGTGCATACTAATATTACCTGGGGAAGGGGAGGTGGTTGGTGGATATAGTAATGTATGGGAGAGGGGTTGTACACTAATGTTACCTTGGGATGTTGGGGAAGGGGGGTATACTATTATTACCTGGAGGGGGGAGCTGGATTGGGGTGTTTAGTAATGAATAGGGGGGTTATAATAAGAATTTACTCACCGGTAATTCTATTTCTCGTAGTCCGTAGTGGATGCTGGGAACTCCGTAAGGACCATGGGGAATAGCGGGCTCCGAAGGAGGCTGGGCACTCTAGAAAGATCTTAGACTACCTGGTGTGCACTGGCTCCTCCCACTATGACCCTCCTCCAAGCCTCAGTTAGGTACTGTGCCCGGACGAGCGTACACAATAAGGAAGGATTTTGAATCCCGGGTAAGACTCATACCAGCCACACCAATCACACCGTACAACTCGTGATATGAAACACAGTTAACAGTATGAAACAATAGAGCCTCTCAACAGATGGCTCAATAATAACCCGATTTAGTTAACAATAACTATGTACAAGTATTGCAGATAAACCGCACTTGGGATGGGCGCCCAGCATCCACTACGGACTACGAGAAATAGAATTACCGGTGAGTAAATTCTTATTTTCTCTAACGTCCTAGTGGATGCTGGGAACTCCGTAAGGACCATGGGGATTATACCAAAGCTCCCAAACGGGCGGGAGAGTGCGGATGACTCTGCAGCACTGAATGAGAGAACTCCAGGTCCTCCTCAGCCAGGGTATCAAATTTGTAGAATTTTGCAAACGTGTTTGCCCCTGACCAAGTAGCTGCTCGGCAAAGTTGTAAAGCCGAGACCTCTCGGGCAGCCGCCCAAGATGAGCCCACCTTCCTTGTGGAATGGGCATTGACAGATTTTGGCTGTGGCAGGCCTGCCACAGTATGTGCAAGCTGAATTGTACTACAAATCCAACGAGCAATAGTCTGCTTAGAAGCAGGAGCACCCAGCTTGTTAGGTGCATATAGGATAAACAGCGAGTCAGATTTTCTGACTCTAGCCGTTCTGGAAACATATATTTTCTCTAACGTCCTAAGTGGATGCTGGGGACTCCGTCAGGACCATGGGGAATAGCGGCTCCGCAGGAGACAGGGCACAAAAAGTAAGCTTTTAGGATCACATGGTGTGTACTGGCTCCTCCCCCTATGACCCTCCTCCAAGCCTCAGTTAGGTTTTTGTGCCCGTCCGAGCAGGGTGCAATCTAGGTGGCTCTCCTAAAGAGCTGCTTAGAAAAAGTTTTTTAGGTTTTTTATTTTCAGTGAGTCCTGCTGGCAACAGGCTCACTGCATCGAGGGACTTAGGGGAGAGAATTTCAACTCACCTGCGTGCAGGATGGATTGGATTCTTAGGCTACTGGACACCATTAGCTCCAGAGGGAGTCGGAACACAGGTCTCACCCTGGGGTTCGTCCCGGAGCCGCGCCGCCGACCCCTCTTACAGATGCTGAAGATTGAAGGTCCGGAAACAGGCGGCAGAAGGCTCTTCAGTCTTCATGAAGGTAGCGCACAGCACTGCAGCTGTGCGCCATTGTTGTCACACACTTCACACCAGACGGTCACGGAGGGTGCAGGGCGCTGCTGGGGGCGCCCTGGGCAGCAATATATAATACCTTTTATGGCAAAAGAATACATCACATATAGCCATTAAGGCTATATGTATGTATTTAACCCATGCCAAATGTCTAAAACTCCGGGAGAAAAGCCCGCCGGAATAGGGGGCGGGGCTTATTCTCCTCAGCACACAGCGCCATTTTCCTGCTCAGCTCCGCTGTGAGGAAGGCTCCCAGGACTCTCCCCTGCACTGCACTACAGAAACAGGGTAAAACAGAGAGGGGGGGCATATTTTGGCGATATTTTTATATATTTAAGCGGCTATAAGGAACAACACTTATATAGGGTTGTTCCCATATATATTATAGCGCTTGGGTGTGTGCTGGCAAACTCTCCCTCTGTCTCCCCAAAGGGCTAGTGGGGTCCTGTCTTCGATAAGAGCATTCCCTGTGTGTCTGCTGTGTGTCGGTACGTGTGTGTCGACATGTATGAGGACGATGTTGGCGTGGAGGCAGAGCAATTGCCGATAATGGTGATGTCACCCCCCAGGGAGTCGACACCGGAATGGATGGCTTTGTTTATGGAATTACGTGATAATGTCAGCACATTACAAAAATCAGTTGACGACATGAGACGGCCGGCAAACCAGTTAGTACCTGCCCAGGCGTCTCAGACACCGTCAGGGGCTGTAAAGCGCCCTTTACCTCAGTCGGTCGACACAGACCCAGACACAGACACTGAATCTAGTGTCGACGGTGATGAAACAAACGTATTTTCAAGTAGGGCCACACGTTATATGATCACGGCAATGAAGGAGGCTTTGCATATCTCTGATACTACAAGTACCACAAAAAGGGGTATTATGTGGGGGGTGAAAAAAACTACCTGTAGTTTTTCCTGAATCAGAGGAATTAAATGATGTATGTGATGAAGCGTGGGTTAACCCAGATAGAAAAATGCTAATTTCAAAAAAGTTATTAGCATTATACCCTTTCCCGCCAGAGGTTAGGGCGCGCTGGGAAACACCCCCTAGGGTGGATAAAGCGCTCACACGCTTATCGAAACAAGTGGCGTTACCGTCTCCTGATACGGCCGCCCTCAAGGATCCAGCTGATAGGAGGCTGGAAACTACCCTGAAAAGTATATACACTCATACTGGTGTTATACTGCGACCAGCCATCGCCTCAGCCTGGATGTGCAGTGCTGGGGTCGTCTGGTTGGATTCCCTGACTGAAAATATTGATACCCTGGATAGGGACAGTATTTTATTGACTATAGAGCAATTAAAGGATGCTTTCCTTTATATGCGAGATGCGCAGAGAGATATTTGCACTCTGGCATCGAGAGTAAATGCGATGTCCATATCTGCCAGAAGGAGTTTATGGACGCGACAGTGGTCAGGTGATGCGGATTCCAAACGACATATGGAAGTATTGCCGTACAAAGGGGAGGAATTATTTGGCGTCGGTCTATCGGATCTGGTGGCTACGGCAACTGCCGGAAAATCCACTTTTTTACCTCAGACCCCCTCCCAACAGAAAAAGACACCGTCTTTTCAGCCGCAGTCCTTTCGTTCCTATAAGAACAAGCGGACAAAAGGACAGTCATATCTGCCTCGGGGCAGAGGAAGGGGTAAGAGAGGGCAGCAAGCAGCCCCTGCCCAGGAACAGAAGCCCTCCCAGGGTTCTGCAAAGCCCTCAGCATGACGCTGGGGCCTTACAAGCGGACTCAGGAACGGTGGGGGGTCGACTCAAGAATTTCAGCGCACAGTGGGCTTGCTCACAGGTGGACCCCTGGATTCTACAGGTAGTATCTCAGGGTTACAGGTTGGAATTCGAGAAGTCTCCCCCTCGCCGGTTCCTAAAGTCTGCTTTGCCAACGTCTCCCTCGGACAGGGCGACGATATTGGAAGCCATTCACAAGCTGTTTGCTCAGCAGGTGATAGTCAAGGTACCCCTCCTACAACAGGGAAAGGGGTATTACTCCACGCTATTTGTGGTACCGAAGCCGGACGGCTCGGTAAGACCTATTCTAAATCTCAAATCTTTGAACCTGTACATACAAAAATTCAAGTTCAAGATGGAGTCACTCAGAGCAGTGATAGCGAATCTGGAAGAAGGGGACTTTATGGTGTCCCTGGACATAAAGGACGCTTACCTGCATGTCCCAATTTGCCCTTCACATCAAGGGTACCTCAGGTTCGTGGTGCAAAACTGTCATTATCAGTTTCAGACGCTGCCGTTTGGATTGTCCACGGCACCTCGGGTCTTTACCAAGGTAATGGCCGAAATGATGATCCTTCTACGAAGAAGAGGCGTATTAATTATCCCTTACTTGGACGATCTCCTGATAAGGGCAAGATCCAGAGAACAGCTGGAAGACGGAGTAGCACTAACCCAACTAGTGCTGCAACAACACGGGTGGATTCTGAATTTTCCAAAATCTCAGTTGACCCCGACGACACGTCTGCTGTTCCTGGGAATGATTCTGGACACGGTTCAGAAAAAGGTGTTTCTTCCGGAGGAGAAAGCCAGGGAGTTATCCGAACTTGTCAGGAACCTCCTAAAACCAGGGACAGTGTCTGTGCATCAATGCACAAGAGTCCTGGGAAAGATGGTGGCTTCTTACGAAGCGATTCCATTCGGCAGATTCCACGCACGAACTTTTCAGTGGGATCTGCTGGACAAATGGTCCGGATCGCATCTGCAGATGCATCAGCGGATAACCTTATCGCCACGGACAAGGGTGTCTCTTCTGTGGTGGTTGCAGAGTGCTCATCTGTTAGAGGGCCGCAGATTCGGCATACAGGACTGGGTCCTGGTGACCACGGATGCCAGTCTGAGAGGCTGGGGAGCGGTCACACAAGGAAGAAACGTCCAGGGAGTATGGTCAAGCCTGGAGATGTCTCTTCACATAAATATACTGGAGCTAAGAGCGATTTACAATGCTCTAAGTCTGGCAAAACCCCTGCTTCAGGGTCAGCCGGTGTTGATCCAGTCGGACAACATCACGGCAGTCGCCCACGTAAACAGACAGGGCGGCACAAGAAGCAGGACAGCAATGGCAGAAGCTGCAAGGATTCTTCGCTGGGCGGAAGATCATGTGATAGCACTGTCAGCAGTATTCATTCCGGGAGTGGACAACTGGGAAGCAGACTTCCTCAGCAGACACGATCTACACCCGGGAGAGTGGGGACTTCATCCAGAAGTCTTCCACATGATTGTGAACCGTTGGGAAAAACCAATGGTGGATATGATGGCGTCCCGCCTCAACAAAAAACTCGACAGGTATTGCGCCAGGTCAAGAGATCCTCAGGCAATAGCTGTGGACGCTCTGGTAACACCGTGGGTGTTCCAGTCAGTGTGTGTGTTCCCTCCTCTGCCTCTCATACCAAAAGTACTGAGAATTATACGGCAAAAGGGAGTAAGAACGATACTAGTGGCTCCGGATTGGCCAAGAAGAACTTGGTACCCGGAACTTCAAGAGATGCTCACGGAGGATCCGTGGCCTCTACCTCTAAGACGGGACCTGCTTCAGCAGGGACCGTGTCTATTCCAAGACTTACCGCGGCTGCGTTTGACGGCATGGCGGTTGAACGCCGAATTCTAAAGGAAAAAGGCATTCCGGAAGAGGTCATCCCTACACTGGTAAAGGCCAGGAAGGAGGTGACTGCACAACATTATCACCGCATTTGGAGGAAATATGTTGCGTGGTGTGAGGCCAGGAAGGCCCCCACGGAGGAATTTCAACTGGGTCGATTCCTACATTTCCTGCAAACAGGATTGTCTATGGGCCTCAAATTGGGGTCCATTAAGGTTCAAATTTCGGCCCTGTCGATTTTCTTCCAGAAAGAATTGGCTTCAGTTCCTGAAATCCAGACTTTTGTAAAAGGAGTACTACATATACAGCCCCCGGTTGTGCCCCCAGTGGCACCGTGGGATCTTAATGTAGTCTTGGATTTTCTAAAATCCCATTGGTTTGAGCCGCTCAAATCGGTGGAGATGAAGTATCTTACATGGAAAGTAACCATGCTACTGGCCCTGGCTTCAGCCAGGAGAGTATCAGAATTGGCGGCTTTATCATATAAGAGCCCATATCTGATTTTCCATACGGACAGGGCAGAACTGCGGACGCGTCCTCATTTTCTGCCTAAGGTGGTGTCAGCGTTTCACCTGAACCAGCCTATTGTGGTGCCTGCGGCTACTAACGAGTTGGAGGATTCCAAGTTGTTGGACGTGGTCCGGGCATTGAAAATATATATTTCAAGAACGGCTGGAGTCAGAAAGTCTGACTCACTGCTTATATTGTATGCACCCAACAAGATGGGTGCTCCTGCTTCTAAGCAGACGATTGCTCGTTGGATTTGTAGCACAATTCAACTTGCACATTCTGTGGCAGGCTTGCCACAACCTAAATCTGTCAAGGCCCATTCCACAAGGAAAGTGGGCTCATCCTGGGCGGCTGCCCGGGGAGTCTCGGCATTACAACTCTGCCGAGCTGCTACTTGGTCAGGGGCAAACACGTTTGCAAAATTCTACAAATTTGATACCCTGGCTGAGGAGGACCTTGAGTTCTCTCATTCGGTGCTGCAGAGTCATCCGCACTCTCCCGCCCGTTTGGGAGCTTTGGTATAATCCCCATGGTCCTGACGGAGTCCCCAGCATCCACTTAGGACGTTAGAGAAAATAAGAATTTACTTACCGATAATTCTATTTCTCGTAGTCCGTAGTGGATGCTGGGCGCCCATCCCAAGTGCGGATTGTCTGCAATACTTGTACATAGTTATTGTTACAAAAAAATCGGGTTGTTATTGTTGTGAGCCGTCTGTTCAGAGGCTCCTTCGTTTGTCATACTGTTAACTGGGTTCAGATCACAAGTTATACGGTGTGATTGGTGTGGCTGGTATGAGTCTTACCCGGGGTTCAATATCCTTCCTGATTGTGTAAGCTCGTCCGGGCACAGTACCTAACTGAGGCTTGGAGGAGGGTCATAGGGGGAGGAGCCAGTACACACCATGTGATCCTAAAAGCTTACTTTTTGTGCCCTGTCTCCTGCGGAGCCGCTATTCCCCATGGTCCTGACGGAGTCCCCAGCATCCACTACGGACTACGAGAAATAGAATTATCGGTAAGTAAATTCTTATTTTCAGTGCCCTGACAACGTCTAGCAACTTGGAGTCCTCCAAGTCCCTAGTAGCCTAGGCACCACAATAGGCTGGTTCAGGTGAAACGCTGACACCACCTTTGGGAGAAACTGGGGACGAGTCCTCAATTCTGCCCTATCCATATGGAAAATCAAATAAGGGCTTTTACAAGACAAAGCCGCCAACTTTGATACTCGCCTGGCAGAAGCCAAGGCCAATAACATAACCACCTTCCACGTGAGATATTTCAGATCCACGGTTTTTAATGGTTCAAACCAATGTGATTTTAAGAAACTCAACACCACGTTGAGATCCCAAGGTGCCACAGGAGGCACAAACGGGGGCTGACTCTGCAGCACTCCTTTTATAAATGTCTGAACTTCAGGTACTGAAGCTAGTTCTTTTTGAAAGAAAATCGACAGAGCCGAGATCTGTACCTTAATGGAACCCAATTTAAGGCCCATAGTCACTCCTGCTTGCAGGAAATGCAGAAATCGACCTAGTTGAAATTCCTCTGTTGGGGCCCTTTCGGCCTCACACCGTGCAACATATTTTCGCCATATGCGGTGATAATGAGTTGCTGTAACCTCTTTCCTGGCTTTAGTAAGCGTAGGAATGACTTCCTCCGGAATGCCCTTTTCCTTCAGGATCCGGCGTTCAACCGCCATGCCGACAAACGCAGCCGCGGTAAGTCTTGGAACAGACAGGGCCCCTGCTGCCGCAGGTCCTGTCTGAGTGGCAGAGGCCATGGGTCCTCTGATATAATTCTTGAAGTTCTGGGTACCAAGCTCTTCTTGGCCATCCACGAGTATCGTTCTTACTCCTCGCCTTCTTATTATTCTCAGTACCTTTGGTATGAGAGGCAGAGGGGAGAACACATAAACCGACTGGTACACCCACGGTGTTACCAGAGCGTCCATAGCTATTGCCTGTGGGTCCCTTGACCCGGTGCAATATCTTTTATAGCTTTTTGTTGAGGCGGGACGCCATCATGTCCACCTGTGGCCTTTCCCAATGGTGTACAATCCTATTGGAAGACTTCTGGAGGAAGTCCCCATTCTCCCGGGTGGAGGTCGTGTCTGTTGAGAAGATCTGCTTCCCAGTTGTCCACTCCGGGAATGAACACTGCTGACAGTGCTAACACATGATTTTCCGCCTATCGGAGAATCCTTGTGGCTTCTGCCATCGCCATCCTGCTTCTTGTGCCGCCCTGTTGGTTTACATGGGCGACTGCCGTGATGTTGTCTGATTGGATCAGTACCGGCTGGTTTTGAAGCAGAGGCCTTGCCGGCCTCAGGGCATTGTAAATGGCCCTCAGGTCCAGAATATTTATGTGTAGGGAAATAACCTGACTTGACCAAAGTCCCTGGAAATTTCTTCCCTGTGTGACTGCCTCCCAGCCTCAAAGGCTGGAATCCATGGTCACTAGGACCTAGTCCTGTATGCCGAACCTGCGGCCCTCTTGAAGATGGGCACTCTGCAGCCACCACAGTAGAGATACCCTGGTCCTTGGAGACAGGGTTATCAGCCTATGCATCGGAAGATGCGATCCGGACCACTTGTCCAACAGGTCCCTCTGAAAAGTTCTTGTATGGAACCTGCCTAATGGGATTGCTTCGTAGGAAGCTACCATTTTCCCCAGGACTCGCGTGCAATGATGCACCGCTACCTATTTTGGCTTCAGGAGGTCTCTGACTAGAGATGACAACTCCTTGGCTTTCTCCTCCGGGAGAAACACTATTTCTGGTTTATGTCCAGAACCATCCCCAGGAACAGTAGACGTGTCATAGGAACCAGCTGTGACTTTGGACTGTTTAGAATCCAACCATGCTGTTGTAGCACTTTCCAAAATAGTGCTACCCCGACTACCAACTGCTCCTTGGACCTCGCCCTTATAACGAGATTGTCCAAGTACGGGATAATTACAACTCCCTTTTTTTGAAGGAGTATCAACATTTCGGCCATTACCTTGATAAAACACCCTCGGTGCCATGTACAGTCCAAACGGCAGTGTCTGGACTTGGTAATGGTAATCCTGTACCACAAATCTGAGGTACTCCTGGCGAGGATGGTAAATGGGGACATGCAGGTAAGCATCCTTGATGTCCCAGGATACCATGTAATCCCCCTCGTCCAGGCTTGGAATAACCGCCCTGAGCGATTCCATCTTGAACTTGAATTTTTGTGTTCAAGGATTTTAAATATAAAATGGGTCACACCGAACCATGCGGTTTCGGTACCCCAACCCGTGTGGAATAGTAACCCCGTCCTTGTTGAAGTAGGGGCACCTTGAGTATTACCTGCTGGGAATACCGCTTATTAATTGCCTCTAGCACAGCCTCCCTGCCTGAGGGAGTTGTCAGCAAGGCATATTTTAGGAAACGGCTGGGGGGAGACATCTCGAATTCCAGCTTGTACCCCTGAAATACTACTTGAAAGAAACAGGGATCCACCTGTGAGCGAGCCCACTAATTGCTGAAATTTTTGAGACGGCCCCCCACCGTACCTGGCTACACCTGTGGAGCACCCGCGTCATGGTGTGGCCTCACAGGAGGCGGGGGAAGAATCTTGATTCTGGGAACAGGCTGACTGGTGCAGCTTTTTTCCCTCTACCCTTGTCTCTGTACAGAAAGGAAGCGCCATTTGACCCGCTTGCTTTTCTGAAGCCGAAAGGACTGTACCTTTGTCTGTGAGGAAACCTGAGGTAAAATTATTTCTTCCCAGCAGTTGCTGTGGATACGAGGTCCCAGAGACCATCCCCAAATAATTCCTCACCCTTATAAGGCTCTCTATGCGCTTTTTAAGTCAGCATCACCTGTCCAGTGACAGGTCTCTAATACCCTCCTGACAGAATGGACATTACATTTATTTTGGATGCCAGTCGGCAAAATATCCCTCTGTGCATCCCCCATATATAAGACGACGTCTTTAATATGTTTTTATGTTTGCCAACTAGTATCCCTGTTTGACAGGGTCACCGACCACGCTGCAGCAGCACTATCTGCAGGTCTCAGTTTAGTACCTGAGTGTGTAAATACAGACTTCAGGATAGCCTCCTGTTTTTTATCAACAGGTACCTATTAAAGTGGCCGTATCATAAGACGGCAGTGCCACCTTTTTTGACAAACGTGTGAGCGCCTTATCCACCCTAGGGGATATCTCCCAGCGTAACTTATCCACCTGGCGGGAAAGGGTACGCCATCAGTAACTTTTTATAAATTACCAGTTTCTTAACGGGGGAACCCACGCTTTCACACACTTCATTTATTCATCTGATGGGGGAACAAAACACTGCCTGTTTTTTCTCCCCAAACCTAAAACCCATTTTTAGAGGTGCTTGGGTTAAAGTCAGAAATGTATAACACATTTTTTATTGCCGGGATCACGTCACGGATGTTCCTAGTGGATTGTGTATATGTCTCCACCTTGTCGACACTGGAGTCAGACTCCGTGTCGACATCTGTGTCTGCCATCTGAGAGAGCGGGCGTTTTTGAGCCCCTGATGGCCTTTGAGACGCCTGGGCAGGCGCGGGCTGCGAAGCCGGCTGTCCCACAGCTGTTACGTCATCCACCCTTTTATGTAAGGAGTTGACACTGTCGGTTAATACCTTTCACCTATCCATCCACTCTGGTGTCGGCCCCACAGTGGGCGACATCACATATATCGGCCTCTGTTCTGTCACCATATAAGCCTCCTCATTCAACATGTCGACACAGCCGTACCGACACACCGCAGACACACAGGGAATGCTCTAAATGAGGACAGGACCCACAAAAGCCCTTTGGGGGGACAGAGTAAGAGTATGCCAGCACACACCAGAGCGCTATATATATACAGGGACTAACTGAGTTATGTCCCTAATAGCTTTTATATAATATACTGTATACAGTGCCAATTTTAATGCCCCCCCTCTCTTTTCCCTCTTACTGTACTGTAGAATTGCAGGGAAGAGCCAGGGAGCTTCCCTCCAGCCGAGCTGTGAGGGAAAAATGGCGCCAGTGTGCTGAGGAGATAGGCTCCGCCCCTTTTTCGCGGCCTATTCTCCCGTTTTTTATGGAATTCTGGCAGGGGTATTTACCTCATATATAGCCCCTGGGGCCATATATTGAGGTATTTTAGCCAGCCAAGGTGTTTTTATTGCTGCCTCAGGGCGCCCCCCCCAGCGCCCTGCACCCTCAGTGACCGGAGTGTGAAGTGTGTGAGAGGAGCAATGGCGCACAGCTGCAGTGCTGTGCGCTACCTTGGTGAAGACAGAGTCTTCATGCCGCCGATTTTCCGGACCATCTTCTTGCTTCTGGCTCTGTAAGGGGGACGGCGGCGCGGCTCCGGGACCGAACATCAAGGCTGGGCCTGCGGTCGATCCCTCTGGAGCTAATGGTGTCCAGTAGCCTAAGAAGCCCAATCCGGCTGCAAGCAGGCGAGTTCGCTTCTTCTCCCCTTAGTCCCTCGCTGCAGTGAGCCTGTTGCCAGCAGGTCTCACTGAAAATAACAAATTCTAAGACTATAACTTTCTAAGAGCTCAGGAGAGCCCCTAGTGTGCATCCAACCTCGGCCGGGCACGAAATCTAACTGAGGCTTGGAGGAGGGTCATAGTGGGAGGAGCCAGTGCACACCAGGTAGTCTAAGATCTTTCTAGAGTGCCCAGCCTCCTTCGGAGCCCGCTATTCCCCATGGTCCTTACGGAGTTCCCAGCATCCACTAGGACGTTAGAGAAATATTATTATTATTACCTGGGTGTTGAGGTGGGTGAGGGGAGTGTAGTAATATCTCCTTGACTTTTGGGTTACAGTAAGTATATCATTATTTTTGTGTTTTTAGTTATTACTTTTAGTTATTGTATTAGTTATATAATGTATGTGTGTATCTCTTGAATCTCTCCTGATATACCTGTGTCATACCTTTCCTTATTACTTGGAAATGAATAGTCGGTGCATGGTACCATAGCGTTACACTGTTATTGCTCTGTGAGTTACCATGCAGGATTTTTTCCACTTTTTATATGTTAGTAGTTACTTAGTGGCTGGTACTGCCTGAGTCATTATAGTGTGATGTCACCTAAATTGCTGTATATGATTTTTTTTTTTCCATCTACCTATCTATTACTGACTTTGTCCTATGATGTGCTTTTCTTTTCATAGGCCCTCATTCCAAGTTGTTCACTCGCTAGCTGATTTTAGCAGCAGTGTAAACGCTAGACCGCCGCCCTCTGGGAGTGTGTCTTAGCTTAGCAGAAGTGCGACCGAAAGGATCGCAGACGGCGTCTAAATTTTCTCAAGCAGTTTCTGAGTAGCTGCAGACCTACTCCTACCTTGCGATCAGTTCAGACTATTTAATTCCTGTTTTCATGTCACAAACACGCCCTGCGTTCGGCCAGCCACTCCCCCGTTTCCCCAGGCACGCCTGCGTTTGTATCCGACACGCCTGCGTTTTTCTGCACACTCACGGAAAACGGTCAGTTACCACCCAGAAACACCCACTTCCTGTCAATCACTCTGCGGCCAGCAGTGCGACTGAAAAGCGTCGCTAGACCTTGTGTGAAACTACATCGGCTTTTATGAAAGTATGACGCGCGTGCGCACTGCGCACCATACGCATGCGCAGAAGTGCTGCTTATTTACCTAATCGCTGCGCTGTGACCGAAAACAGCTAGCGATCAACTCGGAAAGTGGGCCATAGTGCTCAGTTTTTCATGTATATTGTTATATTTAGGGCAATCTACTGCATAGGGGTGAATTCAATTAGCCACCGTAGATTACCACGCGCTGATTGATCCCCAAAGATTATCCAATTAGCCCCAAAGCCAGCAATTATTGGGGATTTTTTTTCACCTTCCTCAGTGCGTATAAAAAAAAATCCCTGATAACTTGTGTGTTGACGGGTGCCGTCACCACGTTAACGTGAACTTTTCATGGATTATGTGCATGAACGGGCATTAACACTATACTTTAATGGGATACAGGATGTTAATAATAAGATTTTACTTACCGGTAAATCTATTTCTCGTAGTCTGTAGAGGATGCTGGGGACTCCGTCAGGACCATGGGGATTAGCGGCTCCGCAGGAGACAGGGCACAAAAATAAAGCTTTAGGATCAGGTGGTGTGCACTGGCTCCTCCCCCTATGACCCTCCTCCAAGCCTCAGTTAGGATACTGTGCCCGGACGAGCGTACACAATAAGGAAGGATTTTGAATCCCGGGTAAGACTCAAACCAGCCACACCAATCACACCGTACAACTTGTGATCTGAACCCAGTTAACAGTATGACAAACGTAGGAGCCTCTGAACAGACGGCTCACAACAATAACAACCCGATTTTTTTGTAACAATAACTATGTACAAGTATTGCAGACAATCCGCACTTGGGATGGGCGCCCAGCATCCACTACGGACTACGAGAAATAGATTTATCGGTAAGTAAAATCTTATTTTCTCTGACGTCCTAGTGGATGCTGGGGACTCCGTCAGGACCATTGGGATTATACCAAAGCTCCCAAACGGGCGGGAGAGTGCGGATGACTCTGCAGCACCGAATGAGAGAACTCCAGGTCCTCTTTAGCCAGGGTATCAAATTTGTAGAATTTTACAAACGTGTTCTCCCCCGACCACGTAGCTGCTCGGCAGAGTTGTAATGCCGAGACCCCTCGGGCAGCCGCCCAGGATGAGCCCACCTTCCTTGTGGAATGGGCCTAGACAGATTTAGGCTGTGGCAGGCCTGCCACAGAATGTGCAAGTTGAATTGTGCTACAAATCCAACGAGCAATCGTCTGCTTAGAAGCAGGAGCACCCAGCTTGTTGGGTGCATACAGTATAAACAGCGAGTCAGATTTTCTGACCCCAGCCGTCCTTGAAATATATATTTTCAATGCCCTGACAACGTCCAGCAACTTGGAATCCTCCAAATCGCTAGTAGCCGCAGGCACCACAATAGGCTGGTTCAGGTGAAACGCTGACACCACCTTAGGCAGAAAATGAGGACGCGTCCGCAGTTCTGCCCTGTCCGAATGGAAAATCAGATATGGGCTTTTATACGATAAAGCCGCCAATTCTGACACTCTCCTGGCTGAAGCCAGGGCCAGTAGCATGGTTACTTTCCATGTAAGATATTTCAAATCCACCGATTTGAGTGGCTCAAACCAATGGGATTTGAGAAAATCCAAAACTACATTAAGGTCCCACGGAGCCACTGGGGGCACAACCGGGGGCTGTATATGTAGTACTCCTTTAACAAAAGTCTGGACTTCAGGAACTGAAGCCAATTCTTTCTGGAAGAAAATCGACAGGGCCGAAATTTGAACCTTAATGGACCCCAATTTGAGGCCCATAGACAATCCTGTTTGCAGGAAATGTAGGAATCGACCCAATTGAAATTCCTCCGTGGGGGCCTTCCTGGCCTCACACCACGCAACATATTTTCTCCAAATGCGGTGATAATGTTGTGCAGTCACCTCCTTCCTGGCTTTTACCAGTGTAGGAATGACCTCTTCCGGAATGCCTTTTTCCCTTAGAATTCGGCGTTCAACCGCCATGCCGTCAAACGCAGCCGCGGTAAGTCTTGGAATAGACACGGTCCCTGCTGAAGCAGGTCCCGTCTTAGAGGTAGAGGCCACGGATCTTCCGTGAGCATCTCCTGAAGTTCCGGGTACCAAGTTCTTCTTGGCCAATCCGGAGCCACGAGTATCGTTCTTACTCCCCTTTGCCGTATAATTCTCAGTACTTTTGGTATGAGAGGCAGAGGAGGAAACACATACACTGACTGGAACACCCACGGTGTTACCAGAGCGTCCACAGCTATTGCCTGAGGGTCTCTTGACCTGGCGCAATACCTCTCCAGTTTTTTGTTGAGGCGAGACGCCATCATGTCCACCTTTGGTTTTTCCCAACGGTTCACAATCATGTGGAAAACTTCTGGATGAAGTCCCCACTCTCCCGGGTGTAGATCGTGTCTGCTGAGGAAGTCTGCTTCCCAGTTGTCCACTCCCGGAATGAACACTGCTGACAGTGCTATCACATGATCTTCCGCCCAGCGAAGAATCCTTGCAGCTTCTGCCATTGCTCTCCTGCTTCTTGTGCCGCCCTGTCTGTTTACGTGGGCGACTGCCGTGATGTTGTCCGACTGGATCAACACCGGCTGACCCTGAAGCAGGGGTTTTGCCAGGCTTAGAGCATTGTAAATCGCTCTTAGCTCCAGTATATTTATGTGAAGAGACATCTCCAGGCTTGACCATACTCCCTGGAAGTTTCTTCCCTGTGTGACCGCTCCCCAGCCTCTCAGACTGGCATCCGTGGTCACCAGGACCCAGTCCTGTATGCCGAATCTGCGGCCCTCTAACAGATGAGCACTCTGCAACCACCACAGAAGAGACACCCTTGTCCGTGGCGATAAGGTTATCCGCTGATGCATCTGCAGATGCGATCCGGACCATTTGTCCAGCAGATCCCACTGAAAAGTTCTTGCGTGGAATCTGCCGAATGGAATCGCTTCGTAAGAAGCCACCATCTTTCCCAGGACTCTTGTGCATTGATGCACAGACACTTTTCCTGGTTTTAGGAGGTTCCTGACAAGTTCGGATAACTCCCTGGCTTTCTCCTCCGGAAGAAACACCTTTTTCTGAACCGTGTCCAGAATCATTCCCAGGAACAGCAGACGTGTCGTCGGGGTCAATTGAGATTTTGGAAAATTCAGAATCCACCCGTGCTGTTGCAGCACTACTTGGGTTAGTGCTACTACGTCCCCCAGCTGTTCCCTGGACCTTGCCCTTATCAGGAGATCGTCCAAGTAAGGGATAATTAATACGCCTTTTCTTCGCAGAAGAAACATCATTTCGGCCATTACCTTGGTAAAGACCCGAGGTGCCGTGGACAATCCAAACGGCAGAGTCTGAAACTGATAATGACAGTTTTGCACCACGAACCTGAGGTACCCTTGATGTGAAGGGCAAATTGGGACATGCAGGTAAGCATCCTTGATGTCCAGGGACACCATAAAGTCCCCTTCTTCCAGATTCGCTATCACTGCTCTGAGTGACTCCATCTTGAACTTGAATTTTTGTATGTACAGGTTCAAAGATTTCAGATTTAGAATAGGTCTTACCGAGCCGTCCGGCTTCGGTACCAGAAATAGTGTGGAATAATACCCCTTTCCCTGTTGTAGGAGGGGTACCTTGACTATCACCTGCTGAGAATACAGCTTGTGAATGGCTTCCAATACCGTCGCCCTGTCTGAGGGAGACGTTGGCAGAGCAGACTTTAGGAACCGGCGAGGGGGAGACTTCTCGAATTCCAACCTGTAACCCTGAGATACTATCTGCAGGATCCAGGGGTCCACCTGTGAGTGAGCCCACTGTGCGCTGAAATTCTTGAGTCGACCCCCCACCGCCCCTGAGTCCGCTTGTAAAGCCCCAACGTCATGCTGAGGGCTTTGCAGAAGCCGGGGGGGGGGGGGGGGGCTTCTGCTCCTGGGAAGAAGCTGCTTGGTGCACTCTCTTACCCTTTCCTTTGCCTCGGGGCAAATATGACTGTCCTTTCGCCCGCTTGTTCCTATAGGAACGAAAGGACTGCGGCTGAAAAGACGGTGTCTTTTTCTGTTGGGAGGGGACCTGAGGTAAAAAGGTGGATTTCCCGGCTGTTGCCGTGGCCACCAAATCCGATAGACCGACCCCAAATAATTCCTCCCCCTTATACGGCAATACTTCCATATGCCGTTTGGAATCCGCATCACCTGACCATTGTCGCGTCCATAAACTTCTTCTGGCAGATATGGACATCGCACTTACTCTCGATGCCAGAGTGCAAATATCCCTCTGAGCATCTCGCATATAAAGAAAAGCATCCTTTAATTGCTCTAAAGTCAATAAAATACTGTCCCTATCTAGGGTATCAATATTTTCAGTCAGGGAATCCGACCAAACCACCCCAGCACTGCACATCCATGCAGAGGCGATGGCTGGTCGCAGTATAACACCAGTATGAGTGTATATACTTTTCAGAGTAGTTTCCAGCCTCCTATCCGCTGGATCCTTGAGGGCGGCCGTTTCAGGAGACAGTAACGCCACTTGTTTTGATAAGCGTGTGAGCGCCTTATCCACCCTAGGGGGTGTTTCCCAGCGCGCCCTAACCTCTGGCGGGAAAGGATATAATGCCAATAACTTCTTTGAAATTAGCAGTTTTCTATCGGGGTTAACCCACGCTTCATCACACACTTCATTCAATTCGTCTGATTCAGAAAAAACTACAGGTAGTTTTTTCAGACCCCACATAATACCCCTTTTTGTGGTACATGCAGTATCAGAGATATGCAAAGCCTCCTTCATTGCCGTGATCATATAACGTGTGGCCCTACTGGAAAATACGTTTGTTTCTTCACCGTCGACACTAGATTCGGTGTCCGTGTCTGGGTCTGTGTCGACCGACTGAGGTAAAGGGCGTTTTACAGCCCCTGACGGTGTCTGAGACGCCTGTACAGGTACTAACTGGTTTGCCGGCCGTCTCATGTCGTCAACTGATTTTTGTAATGTGCTGACATTATCACGTAATTCCATAAACAAAGCCATCCATTCCGGTGTCGACTCCCTAGGGGGTGACATCACCATTACCGGCAATTGCTCCGCCTCCACACCAACATCGTCCTCATACATGTCGACACACACGTACCGACACACAGCAGACACACAGGGAATGCTCTTATCGAAGACAGGACCCCACTAGCCCTTTGGGGAGACAGAGGGAGAGTTTGCCAGCACACACCTAAGCGCTATAAATATATAGGAACAACCCTATAGAAGTGTTGTCTCCCTTATAGCAGCTTAATATATATCAAAAAACGCCAAAAAAGTGCCCCCCCCTCTCTGTTTTACCCTGTTTCTGTAGTGCAGTGCAGGGGAGAGTCCTGGGAGCCTTCCTCGCAGCGGAGCTGAGCAGGAAAATGGCGCTGTGTGCTGAGGAGATAGGCCCCGCCCCCTATTTCGGCGGGCTCTTCTCCGGAGTTTGTGAGACCTGGCAGGGGTTAAATACATCCATATAGCCCCAGGGGCTATATGTGATGTATTTTTTAGCCAGAACAAGGTATTCTCATTGCTGCCCAGGGCGCCCCCTGCAGCGCCCTGCACCCTCCGTGACCGTTGGTGTGAAGTGTGTGACAACAATGGCGTACAGCTGCAGTGCTGTGCGCTACCTCATGAAGACTGAAAAGTCTTCTGCCGCCGGTTTCTGGACCTCTTCACTTTTCGGCATCTGCAAGGGGGTCGGCGGCGCGGCTCCGGGACCGGACTCCATGGCTGGGCCTGTGTTCGATCCCTCTGGAGATAATGGTGTCCAGTAGCCTAAGAAGCCAATCCATCCTGCACGCAGGTGAGTTCACTTCTTCTCCCCTAAGTCCCTCGTTGCAGTGAGCCTGTTGCCAGCAGGACTCACTGTAAAATAAAAAACCTAAAAACTTTTTCTAAGCAGCTCTTTAGGAGAGCCACCTAGATTGCACCCTGCTCGGACGGGCACAAAAACCTAACTGAGGCTTGGAGGAGGGTCATAGGGGGAGGAGCCAGTGCACACCACCTGATCCTAAAGCTTTATTTTTGTGCCCTGTCTCCTGCGGAGCCGCTAATCCCCATGGTCCTGACGGAGTCCCCAGCATCCACTAGGACGTCAGAGAAAATCTTTTTTACAGTTTCTGTTAACATTGGGTGGGGGCCCTTTCAAAATTTTGCCATGGGGCCCATAAAGTTGTAGGTACGCCCCTGGCTTGGGCCCACTAGGAAAGTTATGACAGGGTTCTAAAAGCTTTATCATAGAGACTGCTCCATCCAGTCATTACCAACTAGAGCAGGGGATTTATTGCATTAGCAGTAATCTGGTACGTTTGCCTTGATTATGTATACTGTTATATTCCCATCATTATTTTACAAATTGTATTACTTACTATTCTGCTGTTTTTCTTTTTATTAATGTCTGTAACAATTGTGTTAAGCTAAAAATATATTCACAATAGCAAGTAAAACAAACGTTTATCATTATAAAGCATTGTGTTTCGTCACTCATGCAAACGGGAATGTTTTTTTGTTTTGTTTTCCCATAGGTTCTTAACATGTTTTTCTGTCCTATCACGTCTGTATGTAACATTGATTCAGACAAAACCTCCTATTATTGTGTACAAATCGATTCTGTTCATTAGTTAAAGGCGTTAATGTTGCAGCAGTGTGTTTCCCAACTTAGTTTTGGGCAGTTTAGGACTAATCTAGCCAACTCCACCAGGAGGTCCACACAACCTCTATCCGCCTCAGGCTGGCGCTATTATACATAGGCCCATCATAACCTACTGTAAGCAAGGTAAGACTTGTAGAGAACTAATTTTGTAAGCACACTTTAATAGATAGCTTCCATTATGTTCAGTTAAAGTCGGATCCATTCTTACATGCATTTGTCGGAATGGATCTGACAGGACCTATTCATTGTCGGATTTGGCCATTCCCGACAATCTCAATCCGACTTTGAAAAAGTTGGGTTGAGGAGATGGGGGAGAGTAGCGGGGAGAAGGGGGAGAGCAGCAGCTACAGCAGCGTAGCAGGAGGATGGGGCACCGCCGCCAAGCCTCACGGCAGCATCCACCCAGCTCCAGCAAGCGGGACCTCACTTGCTGGTGCCCCATCCTCCTGCTACGCTGCTGTAGCCACTGCTCTCCCCAGTCTCCCCACTGCTCTCCCCCGTCTCCTCCTCTCCTCTCAGGTCCCTGAAAAGAGCTTTTAAAAGTGAAGATTGAAGACTTCAAGGGCTCCCTCACCTTCCCCAGCGGCGCTGTATACTTCCGTGTCCCTGGTTGCCGGGTACTTACAGCGGAGGCTGCGGTTCTCTACTTCAGGCACACACACCAGCCGCAGCTCTCCAGGATCGCGTGGCCACATTCAGAGATCCGGCGCGGCCATTAGGAGGTGGGCTGTGCACGCTGGCGTGGACACTGTGTCAGTACAGGGACCCCACTAGACCACCAGGGCAGGTTCACAGGTCGGTTTTACTAAAAAGCGTTTTCATATTGCACATAAAGGCATAAGGAAGTGATAAACCAGTGATATGTGCAAGGTGATAAAGGCACCAGCCAATCAGCTCCAATATGTAAATTAACAGTAAGGAACTGATTGGCTGGTGCCTTTATCACCTTGCACATATCACTGGTTTATCACTTCCTTATGCCTTCTCCAGGTTAATACATCTGCCCCACAGTACCCAGTGGTGAAGTACAGCAAGAGGATAAGGCTCTGGCCTGTAGCCCCTTCCCCAGCCCCTGGGCACCATTTAGAGTAAATGTTCCCGCCCTGGAGCTGCATCTCTATCTCTCCCTCACTTCCTGTCAGCGTTTGGGCGCCATCTTCACATACTGAGCTGATCCTGGGACTGTTTGGGCAAATCCTCCTCTGTAAAGCCACCTGCATTATCAGCACTGTGCATTTTACAGAACACTTAAGTATTTACATGTCTGTTAACAGCGTTAGTAAAGAAATGGTGCATTACTTCAGGGTTATGTAGTACAAGTACCCTGTGATATACATCCAGTCTTTATTGTGCATTGTTATATCTATTACTCTGTATAGCTTTACTTAGTATTACTTAGTATTGCTAGTCCAGTCAGATTGCTATCCCTATATTCTGTACCCTGAGGGGGGCTAAGTGCATCAGGGTCATTATTTGATATAGGTGTTTCACAGGATATACTTATTGTGTATTTTTCCCTGTGATTTTCAGTCACTGTATGCCTCTTGAATCCTCTGTTTGTGATTTCACACTGTTCCGGGGTTTCTTGGTAAGGTATTATACTGCTGATATTGTTCTGTGTTGCCCGTGTTTACGCTTTCAGATATGTCAGCTTCAAGGGGCGACGGTGCTGTGGCTGATCCCATAATGCGTGGTGGTGACGCTACAGACACATTAGAGGAAAACATAGCAGCATAGGGTTCAGGTTCTGGGGGTTCACTACCCTCCAGTAGGGCCATAGCAATGGGGGTCCATAATGACCCACCTTGGGCTACTTTCTTTACTCTACTAAATATGCTGGTAACTAGACTTACGCCCCCTATGGGACATCACGTGCCGGTACAGCCACATATTGTCCCTGCGGTTAATCCGCCATGGGCAGATCTTCTGTCCACTCAGATACAGCAATTGAACTACTCACTGAACAAACAAAAACCTAACCCTCGCCCGCCTAAGGCCAAGCGGTCCTCTAAGCGGGCCATTACTTCCTCACAATCCACCCAGATTCCAGACACTTCGTCTGATGAAGATGGCGTATATACTGACCCCTCAGACACTGATCCAGAGGCTTCTGATGGGGAATCTGTTTCACAGGTGGATGTCCCTGACCTATTGGAGGCTATTCTTCAAACTGATGAGGACCCAGAACCCGTTGTTACCTCTAAGAAACCAGATAGAGTTAAACGTTAGAAGGTTATTAAACAAGTTTTACCTCATTCTGACCACTTAGTTGACATACGTCAGGAATCCTGGGAAAATCCAGGAAAGAAATTCACACCTCACAAGAAGATGCTGGTTCACTATCCCCTCGCTGCGAAGCTAAGTAAGAATTGGGAAATGCCACCGCCACTGGATTCGCAAGTGGCGTGGCTAATGGTGTCCTCTGCTCTGCCTGTAACTACCGTCACCTCTCTGAAAGAACCGACGGATAAGCATGTGGAGGGTTGCTTAAAAGCTATTTACACGCTTGCAAGAGCTGTGCATCGACCCACTATTGCAGCTACTTGGGCTGCAGAAGCTATTGAAGCGTGGGCTCAGGAGGTGGAAGCAGAGCTGCCATCCAATTTTTCTGATAATGCTAGACAATGTCTCTCATATATTGTCACAGCATCTCATTACATTAAGGAGGCGGCTTCTGATGCTGGTATTCTGGCGGCCAAGGCTTCTACTATGTCCGTTTTGGCTCGTCGGATTCTCTGGTTACGGTCCTGGTCTGTGGATCTGGACTCTAAGAAAACCCTGGGGGTGCTCCCTTTTAAGGGACACATTATTTTTGGTGAGGATCTCAACAAGATTGTTGCTGACTTAGCTTCTGTTAAGACGGCGTGTCTTTCTAGTACTTCTCCTTCGGTCCCGAAGGTTACGAGAAGTCGTCACTCACGGATACGCCATATCCTTCAAGAATCGTCCCCCTAAACGATTTTGCCTGACGGACATCCCTTCAGATCAGGTGAAGGCAAAAACTCTTCATTTGGTGGTACAATCCCTCCTGGACACAGGAGTGGTAGTACAGGTGCCTCTGGCTCAGAGAGGCAAGGGGTACTATTCACCGCTGTTCCTAGTCCCAAAACTGAATGGTTCCTCCCAGCCCATTCTCAACCTCAAGTCCTTAAACAAATTTGTGAGAGTCTCCAGGTTTCGTATAGAAACTCTTCGCTCTATTGTTCTGGCTTTGGAGCCTGGGGACTATATGGTCTCCCTGGACATACAGGATGCTTACCTCCATATTCCGATTGCCATGTCGCATGATTAATTTCGGGCCTTACCTTTTGGTTTGACCATGGCTCCGCGAGTCTTCACGAAGGTTATGGCGTTAATGACGGCTTTACTCCGCTGTCAGGGTGTTAAGATCCTACCGTATCTGGACAACCTGCTGATCCTGGCGAATTCCCCAGAAATTCTCCTCCGTCATCTGGATCTGACGGTCCAGTTTCTAAAAGCCCACGGGTGGCTCATCAACTGGAAGAAACTGGAAGAAATCTTCCCTGGTCCCTGCTCAGAGCATGGTGCACCTGGGGGCATTGTTGGACACTCAAACCAGCGGTTGTTCTTGTCTCAGGAGAAGGTACTGAACCTTCAAGACAGAATTTGATGCTTCCTTTCTCGACCACGAGTGTCGATTCACTCGGCGATGCAAGTACTAGGCCTCATGGTGTCGGCTTTCGACATGGTGGAGTACGCTCAATTTCATTCCCGCCCTCTGCAGAGATTGATTCTTGCCAAGTGGGACGGAGTGCCTCACCGGATCAGGTCTCACATGATCTCATTGTCTCTGGAGGTTCGTCGGTCACTGAGCTGGTGGCTCCAGGACCAACGATTGAGCAGGGGTCGTCCCTTCTGGATCTCCAACTGGGTCCTTCTGACGATGGATGCCAGTCTGAGGGGTTGGGGCGCGGTGTTGGAGCAACACTTCCTTCAGGGTCGGTGGACCAAGGAGGAGTCTCTCCTCCCGATAAACATTCTGGTATTGCGGGCGGTGTTCAAGGCTCTGAACCTGGCCCAGCATCTGATACAGAACAGGCCTGTTCAAGAACAGTCGGACAATGCCACCATGGTGGCGTACATAAATCATCAAGGCGGCACTCAAAGCCGCATGGCAATGATGGAAGTGTCAAAGATTCTTCAGTGGGCGGAATGCCATCTGCCAGCCATATCGGCAGTGTTCAATCTGGGGGTCCGAAACTGGGAAGCGGACTTCCTCAGTCGCCAGGACGTACGCACCGGAGAGTGGAGCCTCCATCCAGAAGTATTTCAACTCCTAGTGGACAAGTGGGGCCTACCAGACGTAGACCTGATGGCGTCTCGACACAATCACAAGGTTCCGGTCTTTGGAGCAAGGACAAGGGATTCTCAAGCAGCGTTCGTGGACACATTGGCAATTCCATGGAACTTTCGGCTGCCATATGTGTTCCCTCCGGTGTCACTTCTGCCCAGGGTGATACGGAAATTCAAACAAGAAGGAGGAATCCTGCTTCTGATCGCCCCAGCTTGGCCCAGATGGCATTAGTTCTCCGACCTACAGGGTCTTTCGATAGAGCGTCCCCTTCTACTTCCGCAATGCCCATACCTCCTCGTTCAGGGCCCTTGTGTATACCAGGATTTGGCCCGGCTGGCTTTGATGGCGTGGCTCTTGAAGCTTCAGTTCTGAGGGCCAAAGAATTTTCTGAGGTGGTCATTCAAACCATGTTGAAGGCCCGGAAACCGGCTTCTGTTCGGATTTATCATAGAGTCTGGAATTCTTACTTTGCTTGGTGCGCAGCTAACAATCATGATGCTTACAAGTTAAGTACGGCCAAGACCTTCCTGCAACAGGGCCTGGACTTGGGCCTTCGTTTGGCCTACCTCAAGGTTCATATTTCTGCCTTGTCGGTTTGGTTTCAGAGAAAACTTGCGGCTCTTCCTGATATTCATACATTCACTAAGGGTGTTTTGCAGATTCAACCTCCCTATGTCCCGCCTGTGGCTCCTTGGGATTTGTCGGTAGTTCTGGAGGCCTTGCAAGAGTCTCCGTTAGAACATCTTGAGTCTGCGGACCTTAAGTGGCTTACTCTTAAGGTTTTATTTCTGCTGGCTATTGCCTCTGCTAGACGGGTTTCAGATTTGGATGCCTTATCCTGTCCGTCTCCCTTTCTGATTTTTCACCGTGACCGGGCGGTTCTTCGGACACACCCTGGTTATCTGCCTAAGGTGGTGTCTTCTTTCCACCTTAACCAAGAGATTGTGGTTATGAGCTTTATCTCTCCTGAACTGTCATCCAAAGAGCGGTCTTTGGATGTGGTAGGGGCACTCCGTATCTATGTGAAGAGGACAGCTTCCATTCAGAAGTCTGATTCTCTCTTTGTACCTTTTGGTTTTCACAAACGTGGCTGGCCTGCGAATAAGCAGACCCTAGCCAGATGGATTAGAATGGTGATTGCACATGCTTATGTACAGGCTGGCCTTCCAGCTCCTGCTACCATCAAAGCCCATTCTACTCAGGCTATTGGACCTTCTTGGGCGGCCTGCCGTAGTGCGACCCTTGAACAATTGTGCAAGGCGGCTACGTGGTCCTCAGTGAACACGTTCATAAGGTTCTGTGCCTTCGATCCCAGGATGCTTCCTTTGGAAGCTGGGTTCTTATGCCTGCTACAGTGCGTCCCCTCCCATGAGGAACTGCTTTAGGACATCCCCGATGTTATCCCTGTGGAACCCCGTGTACCCCGCAGCAGAAAACGAGATTTATGGTTAGAAATTACCGTTGTTAAATCTCTTTCTGTGAGGTACACTGGGTTCCACAGGGCGCCAACCCTGACGCACTTAGCTTCTTTGGGTTTGTATGGCATTAGCCGCTGATACCTTCTCCTGTCGTGAGAATGTGGTGTACGTGGCTACTAACGGTTGTTGTCTCTTTTGCCTGCTACTGCATTGGACTGGTTAATGAAACTGAGCTCCTGTGCACGGAGGCGGGGTTATAGAGGAGGCGGCGCTGAGCATCTTGGGAACAGTCAAAGCTTTAGCCTGTTGGTACCTCGGATCAAGATTCTACTCTACACCACAATGTTATCCCTGTGGAACCCAGTGTACCTCGCACAAAGAGATTTAACAACGGTAAGTTCTTACCATAAATCTCCTTTTGCCAGCTGAAGCCAAAGTGTAGAGGGGAACTAATCCTTTGGCTATTTGCCGTGCAAAAACACTTTCACCTGGAATTTGAGTCCTTGTTCCTAATTGTGTCCATCATGGACAGATTCCTATCGCGTGTCCAGGTGCCCGCTGTTATATTCCAGTTGGTGGGAGTGGCATCACTCTTCATCGCATGCAAGGTGGGTATATTGGGGGTAATTCTGAGTTGATCGCAGCAGCAAGTTTGTTAGCAATTGGGCAAAACCATGGCCCTCATTCCGAGTCGTTCGCTCGGTATTTTTCATCGCATCGCAATGAAAATCCGCTTAGTACGCATGCGCAATATTCGCACTGCGACTGCGCCAAGTAATTTAACAATGAAGATAGTATTTTTACTCACGGCTTTTTCATCGCTCCGGCGATCGTAATGTGATTGACAGGAAATGGGTGTTACTGGGCGGAAACACGGCGTTTTATGGGCGTGTGGATGAAAACGCTACCGTTTCCGGAAAAAACGCAGGAGTGGCTGGAGAAACGGGGGAGTGTCTGAGCGAACGCTGGGTGTGTTTGTGACGTCAAACCAGGAACGACAAGCACTGAACTGATCGCACAGGCAGAGTAAGGTTGAAGTTACTCAAAAACTGCAAAGTAGTTTGTAATCGCAATATTGCGATTACATCGGTCGCAATTTTAAGAAGCTAAGATACACTCCCAGTAGGCGTAGGCTTAGCGTGTGTAACTCTGCTAAATTCGCCTTGCGACCGATCAACTCGGAATGAGGGCCCATGTGCACTGCAGGGGGGGGGGGGGGGGTCAGATATAACATTTGCAGAGAGAGTTAGATTTGGGTGAGTTATATATTGTTTCTGTGCAGGGTAAATACTGGCTGCTTTATTTTTACACTGCAATTTAGATTTCAGTTTGAATACACCCAACCCAAATCTAACTCTCTCTGCACATGTTATATCAGCCCCCCCTGCAGTGAAAATGGTTTTGCCCAACTGCTAACAAATTTGCTGCTGCGATCAACTCAGAATTAGGGCCCTCATTCCGAGTTGATCGCTCGCTAGCTGCTTTTAGCAGCAGTGCAAACGCTAGGCCGCCGCCCTCTGGGAGTGTATCTTAGCTTAGCAGAAGTGCGACCGAAAGGATCGCAGAACGGCGTCTAAATTTTATCAAGCAGTTTCTGAGTAGCTGCAGACCTACTCCTACCTTGTGATCACTTCAGACTATTTAGTTCCTGTTTTGACGTCACAAACACGCCCTGCGTTCGGCCAGCCACTCCCCCGTTTCCCCAGGCACGCCTGCGTTTTTATCCGACACGCCTGCGTTTTTTCACTCACTCCCTGAAAATGGTCAGTTACCACCCAGAAACACCCACTTCCTGTCAATGACTCTGCGGCCAGTAGTGCGACTGAAAAGCGTCGCTAGACCTTGTGTGAAACTGCATAGTCTTGTGTGAAAGTATGTCGCGCGTGCGCACTGCGCACCATACGCATGCGCAGAAATGTCACTTTTTTTACCTAATCGCAGCGTTGCGACCGAAAACAGCTAGAGAACTACTCAGAATAACCACCTAGGCCCATTGTTCATACACTGATATATAGGGAAATGTGTTGGGATTAATATGAATGTTAAGTTGCACAAGCTTTTGGCCAATCCTGTATTTTGTTTGGATTTTGGAGCAATTGTTATACTGTTCTAATAACTATGTATACTACATCATTATACTATGCTGTTACAAATGACTGAAATCTCTCTACAGCTGTGACTGCAGTATTGCTAGTATTACTTAACATCTGGAAATGGTCATTAAAGTGTCCATTAAACATGGGCCTGGAGCTGAAAAATGTTCAAAGGCCTATACTGAGAAGGGGAGGAGATGTGACATGTTCCATGTGCGCATGTACACCCCTACAGTATTACACTCCTCTCACTATGGGCTTATTCAGCACTAGTCGCAGTTTTGCTACTTTAGCAAAATTGCAACTGCTATCACCCGCATGCTGGGGGCTGCTCAGCATGCTAATTGCGGCCACCGATGCAATCGCAATTCAATTGCAATCGCATCGCTGAATAAAGGAAGCCCCCTGCCTCCGCAGCCTGGTTATGAAGGCAGTCAGACAGCCACCATTTTCCACATCACAGCGGCTACGTGTGATGTCATGAAGCTGCCCCGAACCCATTTTTAACATCACGTCCCTCCAATGCCACGTCGCCGCCCCTGACCACCCCGTGAACATCTTTGCCTGTCAATCAGGCAGAGGCGTTTGCATCAATGCAATCGCATTGGCTGGCCCACACAAGCGTAGAACAGGACCTGCACATGCACACTTGGGCGAAAATCATCCCAATGCAATTGCATCACTTATGTGATCCAAGCTGAATAGGGTTCTATTTACATCCACATCCCCTCTCCTACAAGCCCTTCACTGGCTTCCCTTCTCTTTCAGAATCCAAGTCAAGCTTCTCACACTCGCCTACAAAGCCCTCACCCACTCCCCTCCCATTTACATCTCTGACCTTATCTTCCTTTACACTCCCACCCGTCCTCTTCGCTCTGCTAATGCACGCCGCCTCTCCTGTCTACTGATTACTTCCTCCCACTCCTACCTCCAATATTTTTCACATGCTGCTCCCTTTCTCTGGAATTCTTTACCTCTCCCCCTCAGACTCTCCACCTCTCTACAAAACTTCCCTCTCAAGACCCACTTCTTCATCTAGCCTAGCCAAATCTCATCCTAACCTTCTGTGTTCCACGCTCTCTGTCTACCCCATCTGTGTAACCCCTGTCTGTCTGCCCCTCTCCTTTGGAATGTAAGCTCTCACAAGTAGGGCCCTCTTCCCTCATGTGCTTATCCTTTTCTTACTTTAATAATCTTCAACTGCACCAAATCCTGCAGTCTTCTGCCACCTGATACTTATTTCAGTGTCACCTGCTGATGTAACTATGTTTATTTACCCTGTACTTGTCCTATATTGTCTTCAACTGTAAGTCACTGTTATTCTGTCTTGATTATTTGATTATGTACTCTGTAATTGGGTGCTGTGAAACCCTTGTGGCTCCATATAAATAAAGGTTATTAATAATAATAATAATAATAATAATAAAAAATAATAATATACATAAAAATTGCATACCTTTTTAGAAAACTAGAAATACAATTTCTCTGACGTCCTAAGTGGATGCTGGGACTCCGTAAGGACCATGGGGATTAGCGGCTCCGCAGGAGACTGGGCACAACTAAAGAAAGCTTTAGGACTACCTGGTGTGCACTGGCTCCTCCCACCAAGACCCTCCTCCAGACCTCAGTTAGATTCTTGTGCCCGGCTGAGCTGGATGCACACTAGGGGCTCTCCTGAGCTCCTAGAAAGAAAGTATATTTTAGGTTTTTTATTTTACAGTGAGATCTGCTGGCAACAGACTCACTGCAGCGAGGGACTAAGGGGAGAAGAAGCGAACCTACCTAACTGGTGGTAGCTTGGGCTTCTTAGGCTACTGGACACCATTAGCTCCAGAGGGATCGACCGCATGGAACCGGCCATTGATGTTCGGTCCCGGAGCCGCGCCGCCGGCCCCCTTACAGAGCCAGAAGCAAGAAGTGTTCCGGAAAATCGGCGGCAGAAGACTTCAGTCTTCACCAAGGTAGCGCACAGCACTGCAGCTGTGCGCCATTGCTCCTCATGCATACCTCACACTCCTGTCACTGATGGGTGCAGGGCGCTGGGGGGGGGGGGGCGCCCTGAGCAGCAATATAAACACCTTGCCTGGCAAAATCATCACAATATATAGCCCCAGAGGCTATATATGTGATAAATACCCCTGCCAGAATCCATAAAAAAGTGGGAGAAAAGTCTGTGAAAAAGGGGCGGAGCTATCTCCCTCAGCACACTGGCGCCATTTTCTCTTCACAGTGCAGCTGGAAGACAGCTCCCCAGGCTCTCCCCTGTAGTTTTCAGGCTCAAAGGGTTAAAAAGAGAGGGGGGGCACTAAATTTAGGCGCAATATTGTTTATACAAGCAGCTATTGGGGGAAAAATCACTCAGTTATAGTGTTAATCCCTGCATTATATAGCGCTCTGGTGTGTGCTGGCATACTCTCTCTCTGTCTCCCCAAAGGACTTTGTGGGGTCCTGTCCTCAGTCAGAGCATTCCATGTGTGTGTGCTGTGTGTCGGTACGGCTGTGTCGACATGTGGGATGAGGAAGGTTACGTGGAGGTGGAGCAGAGGCCGATAAATGGGATGTCGCCCCCTGTGGGGCCGACACCAGAGTGGATGGATAGGTGGAAGGTATTAACCGACAATGTCAACTCCTTACATAGAAGGCTGGATGACGTAAAACAGCTGTGGGACAGCCGGCTTCTCAGCCCGCGCCTGCCCAGGCGTCTCAAAGGCCATCAGGGGCTCAAAAAAGCGTCCGTTACATCAGATGGCAGACACAGATGTCGACACGGAGTCTGACTCCAGTGTCGACGAGGTTGAGACATATACACAATCCACTAGGAACATCCGTTACATGATCTCGGCAATGAAAAATGTGTTACGCATTTCTGACATGAACCCAAGTACCACATAAAAGGGGTTTTATTTTTGGGGAGAAAAAAGCAGCCAGTGTTTTGTTCCCCCATCAGATGAATGAATGAAGTGTGTAAAGTAGCGTGGGTTCCCCCGATAAGAAACTGGTAATTTCTAAAAAGTTACTGATGGCGTACCCTTTCCCGCCAGAGGATAGGTCACGTTGGGAGATATCCCTTAGGGTGGATAAGGCGCTCACACGTTTGTCAAAAAAGGTGGCACTGCCGTCTTAGGATACGGCCACCTTGAAGGAGCCTGCTGATAAAAAGCAGGAGGCTATCCTGAAGTCTGTATATACACACTCAGGTTATATACTGAGACCTGCAATTGCCTCAGCATAAATAGTGCTGCTGCAGCGTGGTCTGATACCCAGTCAGATAATATTAATACTCTAAGACAGGGATAATAGTTTGCTAACATAGAGCATATTAAAGACGTCGTCTTAGATATAAAGGATGCACAGAGGGATATTTGCCGGCTGGCATCCAGAATTAATGCAATGTCCATTCTGCCAGGAGGGTATTGGAAACCCGGCAGTGGACAGGTGATGCTGCCTATAAAAGGCACATGGAGATTCTGCCTTATAAGGGTGAGGAATTGTTTGGGGATGGTCTCTGGGACCTCGTATCCACAGCAACAGCTGGGAAGAACATTTTTTACCTCAGGTTTCCTCACAGCCTAAGAAAGCACTGTATTTTCAGGTACAGTCCTTTCGGCTTCAGAAAAGCAAGCGGGTCAAAGGCGCTTCCTTTCTGCACAGAGACAAGGGAAGAAGGAAAAAGCTGCACCAGCAGCCAGTTCCCAGGATCAAAAATCTTCCCCCGCTTCCTCTGAGTCCACCGCATGACGTTGGGGCTCCACAGGTGGAGACAGGTGCGGTAGGGGCGCGTCTCGGGAACTTCAGGGACCAGTGGGCTTGCCCACAGGTGGATCCCTAGGTTCTGCAAATAGTATCACAGGGATACAGGCTGGAGTTCGAGGCGACTCCCCCTCGCCGTTACCTCACATCAGCCTTGCCTGCTGCCCTCGGAGAAAGGTAGTACTGGCGGCAATTCACAAGCTGTACTTCCAGCAGGTGAAATCAAGGTACCCCTCCTTCAACAAGGCCGGGGTTACTATTCCAAAATGTTGTGGTACCGAAACCAGACGGTTCGGTGAGACCCATTCTAAAATTGAAAGCCTTGAACACTTATATACGAAGGTTCAAGTTCAAAATGGAATCGCTCAGGGCGATTATTGCAAGCCTGGAGAATTTCATGGTATCACTGGACATCAAGGATGCTTACCTGCATGTCCCTATTTACCCTCTTCACCAGGAGTACCTCAAAATTGTGGTACAGGATTGTCATTACCAATTCCAGATGTTGCCGTTGGTCTGTCCCCGGCACCGAAGTATTTACCAAGGTAATGGCCGAAATAATTATCCTGTACTTGGACGATCTCCTTATAAAGGCGAGGTCCAGGGAGCAGTGGTTCGGCGGAGTAGCACTATCTCGGGAAGTGCTACAACAGCACGGCTGGATTCTGAATATTCCAAAGTCGCAGCTGGTTCCTACGACGCGTCTACTGTTCCTGGGTATGGTTCTGGACACAGAACAGGATAAAAAGGGTTTCTCCCGGAGGAGATGTCCAAGGAGTTGTCGTCTCTAGACAGAGACCTCCTAATACATATACAGGTGTCGGTGCATCGAAACACGCAAGCCTTGGGAAGGATGGTAGCTTCTTATGAAGAAATTCCATTCGCCAGGTCCCATGCAAGGATTTTCCAGTGGGATCTGTTGGACAAGTGGTCCGGGTCGCATCTTCAGATGCATCGGCGGATAACCCTGTCTCCAAGGGCCAGGGTGTCGCTGTTGTGGTGGCTGCAGAGTGCTCATCTTCTAGGGGGCCGCAGATTCGGCATACAGGACTGGGTCCTGGTGACCACGGATGCCAGCCTTCGAGGCTGGGGGGCAGTCACACAGGGAAGAAACTTCCAAGGCTATGGAAAAGTCAGGAGACTTCCTTACACATAAATATTCTGGAACTAAGGGCCATTTACAATGCCCTAAGTCAGGCTAGACCCCTGCTTCAACACCGGCCGGTGCTGATCCAGTCAGACAGCATCACGGCGGTCGCTCATGTAAACCGACAGGGCGGCACAAGAAGCAGGATGGCGATGGCAGAAGCCACAAGGATTCTCCGATGGGCGGAAAATCATGTGTTAGCACTGTCAGCAGTGTTCATTTCCGGAGTGGACAACTGAGAAGCAGACTTTCTTAGAAGACACGACCTCCATCCTGGAGAGTGGGGACTTCATCCAGAAGTTTTCCAAATGATTGTACACCGTTGGGAAAGGCCACAGGTGGACATGATGGCGTCCCGCCTCAACAAAAAGCTACAAAGATATAGCGCCAGGTCAAGGGACCCTCAGGCGATAGCTGTGGACGCTCTGGTAACACTGTGGGTGTACCAGTCGGTGTATGTGTTCCCTTCTCTGCCTCTCTTACCCAGGGTAATGAGAATAATAAGAAGGAGAGGAGTAAGAACTATACTCATTGTTCCGGGTTGGCCAAGAAGAGCTTGGTAACCAGAACTCCAAGAAATGATCTCAGAGGACCCATGGCCTCTGCCGCTCAGACAGGACCTGCGGCAGCAGGGGGCCTGTCTGTTCCAAGACGTACCGCGGCTGCGTTTGACGGCATGGCGGTTGAACGCTGGATCCTGAAGGAAAAGGGCATTCCGGAGGAAGTTATCCCTACGCTATTTAAAGCTAGGAAGGAAGTGAACGCAAACCATTATCACCGCATATGGTGGAAATATGTTGCGTGCTGTGAGGCCAGGAAGGCCCCAAAGGAGAAATTTCAGCTAGGTCGATTTCTGCACTTCCTACAGTCAGAGGTGACTATGGGCCTAAAATTGGGTTCCATGAAGGTCCAGATTTCGGCTCTATCGATTTTCTTCCAAAATAGAACTGGCTTCACTGCCTGAAGTTCGGACTTTTGTTAAGGGAGTGCTGCATGGTCAGCCCCCGTTTGTGCCTCAAGTGGCACCGTGGGATCTCAACGTGGTGTTGGATTTCCTGAAGTCGCATTGGGTTGAGCCACTTAAATCCGTGGAGCTACAATACCTCACGGGAAAGTGGTCATGCTGTGGGCCGTGGCGTCGGCCAGGCGTGTATCAGAATTGGCGGCTTTGTCATACAAAAGCCCTTATCTGTATTTATATGGATAAGGCGGAATTGAGGACTCATTCCCAATTCCTTCCTAAGGTGGTATCAGTTTTTCATGTGAACCAACCTATTGTGGTGCCTGCGGCTACTTGGGACTTGGAGGATTCCAAGTTACTGGACGTAGTCAGGGCCCTGAAAAGTATATGTTTCCAGGACGGCTGGAGTCAGGAAAACTGACTCGCTATTTATCCTGTATGCACCCAACAAGCTGGGTGCTCCTGCTTCTAAGCAGACTATTGCTCGCTGGATCTGTAGCACGATTCAACTTGCACATGCTGCGGCTGGACTGCCGCACCCTAAATCTGTAAAAGCCCATTCCACGAGGAAAGTAGGCTCTTCTTGGGCGGCTGCCCGAGGGGCTCGGCTTTACAACTTTGCCGAGCTGTTACTTGGTCGGGTTCAAACATTTTTGCAACAGTCTACAAGTTTGATACCCTGGCTGAGGAGGACCTAGAGTTTGCTCATTCGGTGCTGCAGAGTCATCCGCACTCTCCCGCCCGTTTGGGAGCTTTGGTATAATCCCCATGGTCCTTACGGAGTCCCAGCATCCACTTAGGACATCAGAGAAAATAAGATTTTACTCACCGGTAAATCTATTTCTCGTAGTCCGTAGTGGATGCTGGGCGCCCATCCCAAGTGCGGATTGTCTGCAATACTTGTTTATAGTTATTGCCTAACTAAAGGGTTATTGTTGAGCCATCTGTTGAGAGGCTCAGTTATATTTCATACTGTTGACTGGGTATAGTATCACGAGTTATACGGTGTGATTGGTGTGGCTGTTATGAGTCTTACCCGGGATTCAAAATCCTTCCTATTTGTGTCAGCTCTTCCGGGCACAGTATCCTAACTGAGGTCTGGAGGAGGGTCTTGGTGGGAGGAGCCAGTGCACACCAGGTAGTCCTAAAGCTTTCTTTAGTTGTTCCCAGTCTCCTGCGGAGCCGCTAATCCCCATGGTCCTTACGGAGTCCCAGCATCCACTACGGACTACGAGAAATAGATTTACCGGTGAGTAAAATCTTATTTTCAATACTTATGATTTATGGCCGTGTCTGTAGTGAACTAGGCAGTTGGTCATTAACATGCTACCATGATGATGGGCCTATTTTTATTTGGAGGCCTGGAGCTGTAGCTCCATCAGCCCTATTGTTAATCTGGCCCTGACTATGGTCCTTATTCAGCGGTGGACGCAGTCCATGTCGGTGCTGCGTCTTCGGTCGCTGTGGATCTGAGGAATTATGTTACTGCAGCATGAGGCGTCTTTTGTAAAAGGAATCCTACTTCACTTCTCAGATCTGCTGCCTGTATCCAAATATGCAGCATCGGATCCACATCATGACCACTGAGTGGGCCTCGGACATCTGCGTAACCATCATAGTACATGCGCACTTCATCTCTGGCACATGCTCTGTAATAAAAACATTGGTCAATTGGGGGTGTGGCCTAGCTGGGGACCTGAGTGGATGTGTCTTCTGGCATTGGGGTACTGCACCGGGCTTTTCAGGTCTCCGCTATGGTCTATCTACTTTGCAGTGCTAGAGGAGAGACTAGCGGGGCCGGGAGACGCACCAGTCATTGAGGCCTACTTCCACCCTAACACCCGTGGCCTCACTTAGCGTCTGTCACTTAGCATCTGTCTGCGTCCTTCCAGCACAGAGGTTTGGAAGAGCCTGTGGCAGCTCCAAAAGCCGGCGGCCGAGTCAGTGGCTACTGTGTGGGTGCCTGCCTCCCTTCTTATCACTGGAGATCCACCACTGGTGCCTTAATCACCAGGGGCTGCCGTGGACAGGTGATCTGGATGAGTCTCTCAACCTCCACCCTAAGTCTTGCACCTCCTTAGAGCCTGCCCGTCTGCTGGCCTAGTGTAGTAATTCCATGCAGAGCCTGCTGAACACCTGACCCTACCACCCACCTTCTCCCTACTCTGACGATAACTGAGGGTTTCATTCCCTATACTTGCTATGCCGGAGGTGGCTACTGACGTGCTTGTGCCTTTGCCCTGTTGCCTCATTCATACTTTGCTACAAGGTGCACTGTTGCTGCTTGAGCAAGCTTCTTATTTAGACCACTTATTGGAATACTTCTGATCCTTACGGCTGGCCCTGGATTTCTGTGTATTCCTTTTTCTAGATGCGTATACCGGAATAACTTCTATCCTGCAAGTTGTATTAGGCACTAAGCTGCTAATGTGACTTTTCTCCTTACAGTCCACCACCCATGTTTTCTTTCCATATCTATTGACTTCTGCATTTGAACCATCACATTGCTATATCACAGCAGTGACTCTATTTTTGTTAGTGGGACACACTCGTTTATCTGACTCCATCTTCCTATTCTACACTTCACAATGCCTCCTAAGAGGGCCAATGGGGTGCTCCCTCCACGTGTGGCTTTCCCCACTTAGAAAGTCACCCGCACCTCTTACTCCCCTCCTGGGATCCCTGCTTCTACTTCCTCAGAGAGACCAAATTTAGGAGGTGCATCTGGTCTGCTATCTATTACCCTAAGTCAGGTTTTAACAACCTTTAAATCTGATCTTACTCAGACTCTCACGGTCGCTATTCGTGAGGTTAAAATGGAGCTTGTAGAAATTTGAGATCGTACGGATCATCTGGAATGTAAGATGGAAGAATTGGTGGCATCCCATAATGACCTTATCTCAGCCCATGACCAGCAACAAACGGAGCTGGTGGCTTTTATGGACAAGATAGCAGATGTGGAGGATTGCTCCAGACAGAACAACATAAAAATCTGTGGGATTCCCAACTCTGTGACTGCTTCGGAGCTATCAGATTACATTGTGAGCCTAATTCAGTAAGGATTGCAAATTCTGCTAATTAGCAGAATTTGCAATGCTTTTGTTAGCATGCTGGGAGCCGCCCATCGCAGGGCAAGGCCGCCCAGCATGCTGACCGCCACCTCCCCCCCTTCAAAAAGCAGAAATTGCGATCACATTTTAATTTCTGCTTGTTAGCAGAGATTAAGGTTGCCTCCTGCCGCCGGCAGGAGGCTGCCGCCATGTTTCCAATCGCGCTGCGATCAAACCTATCTCATGACCACCCTTTCCCCATCGCCGACCCCATTTCTTGGTTGCCGCCCCTGCAATGCTCCCTCTACACCCTGGAAATGGAGCTTTGCGCCCTCCCCCCTGCCCCTGCCTGCGCCCTGGGCGCATGCGCAGAACGGGCGCTGCACATGCGCCCGCATCTTTTTAGTATTTTCAGCGGTTGGATCGCACACTGCGATCAAACCTGAATGAGGCCCTATGTCTTTGATTTGTAAACTGCTGCCTGAAGTGGATGATAGGGATCTCCTTACTGATAGGATTCATTATGTTCCCAGAATGCACTCAATCTCCTCTCCTGAGGGTCACTCTTTTCTGTGTCCACTTCATCGCTACCAAAGATTGCAGTCTCCAGGCTGCCAGGCCTGCAGGTGACTCTGATGTCCTTGGCAGCTTATGATTGTTTCCTGATTTCTCTGCCTTGGCTATTTCTAAATGGAGAGTGTTGGCCCCTATTACAGTGGCTCCTCATGCCCAGGAGATTCCATAGCATTGGGGGGTTTCCAGTGAAGCTGATTGTTACCATTGACAGCTCTTCCTATGTTGTATCTTCCTTGGATGCTGGAGGTTAGCTCACTGGGACATTTTTGTTAAACTATCTCCTTTACCTATGAAGAAGACTTCACCTCACTCCGATTGGTCCACTACTTGAAGAGTTTCTCCTGCGGTCCTCAATGACTACATTGTTTGGACTGTAATGTTCTCACTGCTTACTTCTAGAGATATCTGTGGTTTTTCCAATAGTTCTACTACTGGACACCTGAGTTACTGTGATGTTTTCTTAACTTACCCTACTTCCCTACGACGTATACTGTATGTGTTTCTTTGTTTTATTGATTTTCTTTTTTTTCATTATGTGTTTACATTGATTTTCTATGCATATTATGCTGATTTTAGGTATGCTGTATTTCTATATGTCATGTTTTTTATTGCTTAGTTTTGGGTGGTGGCACTAGGCCACTCTTTTCCCCTTTAGTTGCACTACTGCATTTTGGTGGTCATTCCGAGTTGTTCGCTCGCTAGCTACTTTTAGCAGAAATGCAAACACAAAGCCGCCGCCCTCTGGGAGTGTATCTTAGCATAGTAGAATTGCTAATGAAAGATTAGCAATTCTGCTATTAAGTATTTCCTTGCAGTTTCTGAGTATCTCCAGACCTACTCCTAGATTGCGATCACCTCAGTCCGTTTAGTTCCTGGAATCTACTGCAAGAAGAGCCAAGGCTTCTTCCTCTTCGGGAGGACCTACTGCAGCAGGGGCCGTTCGCCTCTCAAGACTTACCGCGGCTACGTTTGACGGCATGGAAGTTGAGTGCCTGATTCTTGCTCGGAAGGGCATTCCAAAGAAAGTTATTCCTACCTCGTACAGGCTAGGAAAGGAGTAACGTCTAAACATTACCATCGTATTTGGAAGAAATATGTCTCTTGGTGTGAGTCCAAGAAGTTTCCTACGGTAGAGTTTCAACTGGGACGATTCCTCCTCTTCCTGAAAGCAGGTGTGGATATGGGCCTGAGTTTGGGTTCTGTGAAGGTCAAGATTTCAGCCATATCCATTTTCTTTCGGAAACAATTGGCTTCCCTCCCTGAGGTTAAGACCTTTTTGAAGGGAGTTCTGCATATCCAACCTCCCTTTGTGCCGACTATGGCACCTTGGGATCTTAACATGGTGTTGCAGTTCCTCCAGTCGGATTGGTTTGAACCTCTACAGGAGGTAGAGGTCAAATTTCTTACATGGAAGGCGGTCACTTTGTTGGCCTTGGCTTCTGCTAGATTTGTGTCCGAGCTGGGGGCTTTATCCTGTAAAAGCCCTTACTTGATCTTCCACGAAGATAGAGCTGAGCTCCGGACTCGTCAGCAGTTTCTTCCAAAGGTTGTGTCGGCATTTCATATCAACCAACCTATTGTGGTGCCAGTGGCTACTGACTCCTCAATTACATCAAAGTCCTTGGATGTCGTAAGGGCTCTGAAGATATATGTGAAGAGAACTTCTTGTCACAGAAAGTCGGACTCTCTGTTTGTCCTCTATGATCCCAAGAAAATTGTGTGTCCTGCTTCTAAGCAGACTATATATTGCTGGATTAGGTTCACTATCCAGAAGCTTATTCTACGGCAGGGCTGCCGTGTCCAAAATCTGTTAAGGCCCACTCTACTCGTAAGGTGGGGTCTTCCTGGGCAGCTGCCCGGGGTGTCTCGGCAGTGCAACTTTGCCGAGCTGCAAATTGATCTGGGTCGAACACGTTTGCAAAGTTTTACAAGTTCGATACTTTGGCCTCTGATGATCTGAAGTTGAGTCAATCAGTTCTGCAGGAGCCTCAGCATTCTCCCTCCCGTTCTGGGAGCTTTGGTACATCCCCATGGTACTAATGTGGACCCCAGCATCCTCTAGGACGTAAGAGAAAATAGGATTTTGGTTACCTACCGGTAAATCCTTTTCTCGTAGTCCGTAGAGGATGCTGGGCACCCGCTCAGCGCTTCGTTTTTCTGATATCGTAATTTGGTTCAGTACAACTTTGTTTTAGTTGAGTACTGCATTGTTACTTGATAAGTAATGTTTCAGCTGTTGTTGAGTAGTTCAAGCTAGTTGACGTGCCTTGTATGTGTGATCTGGCATGAATCTCACCACTATCTGTGTATAATCCTTCTCTCGAAGTATGTTGTCTCCTCTGGCACAGACTGAGTCTGGTGGGAGGGCCATAGAGGGATTAGCCAGCCCACACTCTCAAACTCTTAAAGTGCCAATGGCTCCTGGTGGACCCGTCTATACCCCATGGTACTAATGTGGATCCCAGCATCCTCTACGACTACGAGAAAAGGATTTACCGGTAGGTAACCAAAATCCTATTTTTGCTATGTAAATGATTGCCACTTTAAAAAAAGTCAGGAAAACTCTCCCCAAATATCTCACTTTCTGATTCTCACACACTATTACATCCCTTCCCCCTTGTGTTTTTTCTTCTTCGCCCCTGGTTCTTGGGATGCCTGTTTAGTTTATGCAAAGCAGCCCCTACCCTCCATTGTCTTCTGTGGGATTTTTATTGTGATTCCTATTGCCCCATCTCAGCTGCCTAGATGGTGCGTATTCTCTCATTAAATGTTAAGGGGTTGAATTCTCCCAATAAGCATAGACTGGCTTTGACCTCTTTTTGTAAAAAAAAGCTGATATTGTGGCTTTACAGGAGACCCACTTTTCTTTCATGCACCCCTCCAGTTTTGAAAGACCAGAAATGTCCACAGGGATACTTTACAAATAGCCATATTAAATGGAACAGTGTAGCAATCCTTTTCCGTAACTCTGTTTCACTCAAAGTACATTCTCAATTGGCTGATGAAAATGGTGGTTACTGTATATCATTTTAGCTGGCATGTTGGAGGAAAAGTTGGTCCCTATTGTTTCTGTTTATGCCCCTGGCTAAAAGCCAGATGTCGTTTCTATGCAAATTATGTTTAATTATTCAGAAGTACCGTGGAGGCTCCCTTATTGTTCTGGGTGAGTTTAACTTGCTGTTGGACCTTAAATTGGACAAGTCCCTCTGCTGTTCTCCTACGGTCTAAACTAGGATACTCCATTGTGTTTTGCAATCTCCTAGCCGAGTTTGATTTATACGACATCTGGCGTGTTCAGAATCCAACTGGCAGTGACCTACTACTCTTCGGATCATAACTCCTACTTTCATATAGATTTTATACTCTGCTATAAATAACAGCTGCAACACTCTGGTTTGGTAAAAATTCTCCCTATTACCTGGATGGACCATGCCTCTGTGCTGTGGTGCTGGGACATTGCTCGACACCATATATTCTTCCCCATCTCTGGCGCCTGTCTTCCAACTTACTCTCAGACCAGGTGTCAAAATAATCAATAGCAGATAGTAGATCTTCTTACATGGGTGGTCATTCCGAGTTGTTCGCTCGTTGCCGATTTTCGCTATGCTGCGATTTGCTGCTAAATGCGCATGCGCATGGTACGCAGCGCGCATACGCTAAGTTATTTAACGGAAAACGTAGCAGTTTTGCTGGTGTTCGTACAACGCTTTTCAGTCGCACTGCTGATCGGTAAATGATTGACAGGAAAGGGGCGTTTCTGAGAGGTAACTGAGCGTTTTCTGGGAGTGTGCTAAAATACGCAGGCGTGTCAGGGAAAAACACGGGAGTGTCTGGAGAAATGGGGGAGTGGCTGGCCGAACGCAGGGCGTGTTTGTGACGTCAAACCAGGAACTAAACGGACTGAGCTGATCGCAATCTGTGAGTAGGTCTGGAGCTACTCAGAAACTGCAAAGAATTATTTAGTAGCAGTTCTGCTAATCTTTCGTTCGCTATTCTGCTAAGATACACTCCCAGAGGGCGGCGGCCTAGCGTGTGCAATGCTGCTAAAAGCATCTAGCGAGCGAACAACTGGAAATGAGGGCCATGTCCTCTAACTTTCCCTCTGATACATCCATCTTGAATTACTGCTGTACATTTAAGGGGGTCATTTCGAGTTGATCGTAGCTGTGCTAAATTTAGCACAGCTACGATCATTCACACTGACATGCGGGGGGACGCCCAGCACAGGGCTATTCTGGTCCACATTACAGTGCCGCCCCCCCCCCCCCCCCCCCCCGCAGAAGTGCAAAGGCATCGCACAGCGGTGATGCCTTTGCAGTTCAAGAGTAGCTCCCGACCAGCGCTGCTTTAGCGTGCTGGCCGGGAGCAACTTGTCGTCCCCGGCCCGCAGCGGCTGCGTGTGACATCACGCAGACGCCACAGCCCGCCCCCCCCAATGATCAGGTCACGCCTGCGTTGGCTGGACCATGCCCCCTAAATTGCATCATAACGCCACCGTCCAGCCCCCTCCAGCCCAGCGACCGCCTCTGCCTCAGAGGCAATCGCTAGGCAACGACGGCTGGCATGCGCTGGCTCACTGTGACGCCGGTGCATGCGCAGTTCCGACCCGATCACTGCGCTGCGAGAAATGGCAGTGAGCGATCGAGTCGGAATGGCCCCCAAAAACTGTAGTTAAGGGGTCTGCTATCTAAGCAGGTGCTACACTTAAGAGGTAAACTCTACAATGCCAAACTGATTTACAGATCAAGCTTTGAGAACTGGAATATAGAAATAAGCTCATTCCAAAACTCTTTGCAAAGTACTCGCTGCTGTTATAAGTCAACTGCAGAAGCTCCTTATGGCTTGCACACAAGCTACTCTTAACAGGTTACACCAGAAGTTTTACCTGGTTGGCAATGGACCCGGCAAGATGTTGGCACGCAAACTTTGCACACAACAGGCCAGCAATAGGATTAAACATGTTATCTCATCTGCGATCATAACCTGTCTGATATAGCAAGTCAGTTTGCCTATTACTATGACCAGTTATATAACTTATCCTTTGACATCTCTTTGTTTCAGCTTTCTTAATCATCTACTAGTTTAAAGTCTGTCAAAATTATAGAGAAACATGCCCTATTCATTCTTGGCATCTTCTCCACCTGTAAGATGGATGGCATGGCACGAACAGGGCCATATTTTCGTATGGGCTTAGTGGGCTGTTGACCAAGGGCCCCATGAGTATAGGGGCTCTATGCTGATAGCTGAGGGTCCCCTTTTCCAGGGGTACCAGATTTTTGACAACTGGCCCTGAGAAACCGGAGATATCCGACTTCAAAGTCCCCATCCAAGCCTTTTAATTGCTTTTTCTGAGGGTATACTCCAAAAGCTGTGACTCTCCCTTTTTCTGTGCACACTGGCAGCTTGTCTCTATTATGCCCAGAACCAAAGATATCAGCCTTCCGGCAGCTGGTCCCTGCTCCAGTTCCACACACCTGGTATGCAGATTTAAATTTTCATCGGTGGATTGCTCTGGCTTCTGAACTCTGATCCCCAAGTCCCCAGTACCTCCTGAAAGGTGGGACTCTCTAGTTTTTTTACCCCATTAAAAACTAAGATATCTATTTCCAGGAACTAGAGATATCTGCAGTCAAGGAAGCTGCCCTCCCACTGAAAAATTATAAATATTAAACCCACTCCACTATCCACCCCTCCCGTGCACCCCTCTCCTGCATACACCCTACCACCCTGGAAGTCATGTACCGGGGCCCATTCATTCAGCACAATGCCCCCTTTTACAGTTTAGTATTCTCCCTCCTGTATCTCCCACCATCTGTACAGTAAAGGAGTAATTATCAGAAATTACTGCTCCAGGTCCTACATACTGAGCAGAAGATAGAACACCCACTGCACGTGGGACATCAAAGCTGCCGCTGATAGCACCCCCATCCCTATTGCTGGAGGATGAGTAGGGGTCCCAGTGCATTGCTTTGCCCAGGGGCCTACACTGCTGTTAAGATGGCCCTGGGCACGAATATGTAACAAAGAGTGAAGGGTGCACAGTTCATTATGCAGACTTCCCAGACTGATCCTCTTCAATTCACCTTGAATGAAGCAGAGTCTCCCTGATGCTACTTTATTTAATATTGACTTTTGCTACTTATTTAATATTGATGTTTGTTTTTTAATATATACTGTATGTATCTCTTTCTGCTGTGGACATTTTCTGCCATAATATTACTGTACATATTGCAATATTTGTTTTCATGTCTGTTTTGCCTTTATATTCCATGTGCTATGAGCTTGTTCCTCTTGGCCCCCCCCCCCCCCCCGCCCAATTTCCTTCTGTACCCCTTCCTCAAAATTTGATTCCATAAAAATTATTCATGATTAAAAAAAAAAAAAACATTGGTCAATCATGACTGAGACCGCGGTGTGTCCAGGTGTGAACCAGGCTCTATGTTCCATGTTCTGTAGCCTGATTGAAAATAAGTATGTTGTAATAACAGATCAGACTGTCTATTAAACATCACGGCAGGCTATTTATGTTTGTAGACTACATTCTATCAGAAGGTGCAACCCATTTCTTATACAAGTTACTAATTTATTGATTCCTTTCAGGTGGGGGCACAAAAACATCCATGTTCTCAGCAGCTACTGCACGTATGCACTAACATCCTCACCCGAGTTGAGTCATTCCATCTTGAATGCAGCATACTCAAAGAGCCTTAATTCCATCTGGCAGTCCCCACAGTAAATGACTTTATACAGCACTATTTTTACCAGAGTGTAACTGAAGGGAAGCTCTCACAGGAAAATAAAACCTTAGCACTAGCCAGTGATATTGCTGTGCTCACTCTGCCCGACAATGTTTTTACCACCTACTCACCATCACTAGTCGCAGCTTGCTGCATGACCCTGGCGGGCAGAGGGATTTTTAAAGATTACACTTTCAGTGTGCTGCCCAGGGACTACCAGGTAGATGAACTGCTGGAGTGTATGGCGAAAATAGAGTCACGCATCTTGAAAAACAAAGATTTCCTTAGCTGCATTTGCACTGAGGATTAGATCTTGGCCAACTAAAGACACTGGAAGACCTGATATAAAACCACATGGGCTGCAGTCATCTGTTTACATCGATAATAAATAACGACCATTTTATACAATATATACTGTATACATTACAACGAATATGAGGAGACGGGACTTCTCCAACCAAAGAAGCTACAAGGAATGTAAGACGATACCTGTCAAAAATAGAAATACGCAGAGGACACAATATCCACCATGATAGCGGAATTTTGAACACAGGAATAGATATTCGGCTTTGGATCGTTTAAATTCCGAAACAGATGGGGAGGATTTTTTATCCCCAGCGGCCTCAAATATTCCAGTAAGAAGGCTACCATATGTACGCGAGACTGTACATCGAGCATCCCCACTAAAGAGAAGACTGTCGAAGACGAGGAAAAAGAGGAGGGACTAAACAATTACAAAAGAAGAAGGAATCTACGATACTAGAAAAATTAGCTATGGGAGCTAAAGGAATTTTTAATCTCTCGGATCATGACATATCAAAATCAGAAGTTACCTTACTGACTAAAGGCCTCTCTTTCGCACCCACCTCTAAACCGAATCAGTTTCAACTGTTTACAGAGTTGAATAAGTTTGTCAGGAAACTGACCCTAAGACAACATTTTCTGAAGGAGGAAAACAAGCTATTTGATAATACCTCAAAATCAGGGTTGAAATTACCCTCCAAATATTAACATTTGGAGTCTAAGAGTAGCCAAATTGATACCTTTTAGCAATTGGTGAAAAAAAGATCTGTGTGAGGACCCTTTGACATTAGTCCATGGTAAGGAATCCAGTAATTTGACTAACTTTGAAAAACAGGCATTGAAACAGTTGAAAAACAATACAGATTTGGTATTAAGACAGGCGGACAAGGGGGGAGGCTTAGTGGTCCTGAATAGAACAGACTATTAGAAGGAAGCATTGCAACTACTAAGTGACGCTGAGTCCTATTCAAAATTAAGGAAAGATCCCACGGCAGAGTATATAGAAGAATTGAGACCTATATTGGTGGAGGCATTACATAAGGGAATAATAAAGATGAGTATCAATTTCTTATAATAAAACTATCCGATTATTCCTATATTTTATTTTCTACCGAAAATTCACAAACAACTTGAGAATCCACCAGGTAGACCAATAGTGGCGGGGATGGATTTCCTTACAGCCAACCTCTCAGAATATGTGGACGTTTTTATTAAAAAAAAAGTATGTCCCATCTTTAACGTCTTATGTAAAGGATACTACATCGATACTCCAAACGTTAAAAGATATAGAGTGGAAGGAGAGTTATACTTGGGTGACCATCGATATACAGTCTTTGTATACTTCCATTAGTCACAGTAAAGGAATTGAATCATGTAGAGAATTTCTCATGGAAGATACTGGGATCTCAGAAGAACACAAGGATTTAATATGTATTTTAATAAATTTCATACTTACTCATAACTATTTTAAATTCCTTGACCAATTTTATATCCAAATATGCGGGACAGCGATGGGGACAGTATTTGCCCCAAGTTTCGCAAACCTGCACATGGGGAGATGGGAACAAAAGTATAGCCATAATAACAACCCCTTTGCACATAATTTAATTCTTTTTAAACAATATATTGATGATATAATTATTTGGGAGGGTACGGAAGAAGCTTTTAACAATTGCATCTCATACATCAGTAACAATGAGTACAATTTAACTTTCACATGTAAAAGAAACCAGGAGGAAGTTGATTACCTGGATCTAATTGTGAGAAGTGAAGGAAATAGGATCGAAACAAAAACTTTATTAAGAAGGTGGATTCCAATTCTTATGTACACTTCAAGAGTGGCCACGCATCCCACTGGAAGATGAACATCCCCTACTCTCAGTTTTGTAGAGTAAAGAGAAATTGTAGTAAAGGAGAAGATTGCGAACAACTACAACTATACGCAAAAAGATTTGAGGACAGAGGATATCCGAAGAAACTAACTGAAGATGCGCTGAGAAGAACTGATCTTAAACCTCGAGACGATTTGCTCCTTTATAAGAACAAGGAGGATAGTTCTACTGATGTAAGCTTCATCACTCAGTTTAATGGCCACGAGAAGGAAATTAGGAAAGTTCTGACAAAACATTGGAACCTGTTAAAAATGGATCCTGTTCTGGATGAAATTTGATCAGAAAAGCCTAAGATAGTCTTTCTAAAAGCTAGGAGTTTGAAAGATCATCTAGCGCCAAGCATGCTCCCCCTAAAAAAAGTAGAAAAGAAAGGAATATTTGATAGTGCATTAAAAGGGTTCTACAAATGTAACCACTGTAACATCTGCAAGTTTGCACATCCAAACACACACACAGTGGGGAATTTTAATGACTAGGTCTTTTCCTATATTAGATTTTATAAATTGTAATACCACCTGGGTAATTTACATTTTAGAATGTCCCTGTAACCTTAAATATGTTGGAAAAACGAAAAGACCGTTGAAAATAAGGATACAGGAACATATACGTAGTATAAGGAACAAAGTGAGAGGGGGGGGGGGAGAGATCGTGAAAATAAATGATCCAGATGGGAAATGTATTGGATTTTTGAATTGAATACTCTCACTCCGCACGATCTGAATGACAATTATGAGATTGCACCTTTTCTATGAGCTCAATATTTTCTTTTATCCAATATGTGAAATCCATGTTGCTGCTATTGTATTGTTCTTGAGCATAATACTGTATATTTTTTATGAGTTTTTGTCTAACATTTATTAACTATCCTTGAGGCTCAGATTGCTGCTTCTATATGTCTTATTATATGTGAAACCTATGCTGCTGCTATTATAGTTAGTGTTGTCTTTTTAATATTGTATATTTTTTATGAGTTTTTGTCTGTAATATTTATTAACTATTTCCTGAGGTTCATATTGCAGCTATTATAGGTTTTAATAATTGTATTTTAATATTGCATTGGAGTGTGAATTTTAATGCTGCTTTCAAATATCCACTTTGTATATATGTGGGATCTGAAGCAATACCATGGTTACTGATTACTGTCTAATCCCTCTAAAAATAAGGGACATATACTATTGTTTAGTTGTTTTTTGATCACCGAGGTATGATCCCCATCCAAGCTGGGCAAGGAGACGGCACTGTGACCGTTATCCCCCTTGTACCGGTGCGGGCAGAACGTACTAGTTATGTGATCGATATTAAATACCTTCCCCGTGCAGAGTGCGGGGAACTGGGGGCGTGTAACCCATGTTGTGTATATGTTGCTAAGGTAACACTCCATATGCTACAGATTGGCTGTCACCGTGATGCTCGTGAGAGCACACGGGAGGATCGAGCACCACGAGCTTAGGTGCTATGGCAGCGAGCTGGATATGGTCGTTGGTTTGATCCCGGAGGACGCAGCAGACGTGATGACGTCACTGGCGCCCCCGGGATCACCTAGCAATGGGCAGCAGTTTGTTGTCAGTAAGTTCCGGGAGTGCGCAGTGGGCGTGTCAGCGTCACTGACGCGCTCAGGATCATTTAGCAACGGGCGGCAGGATCTTTATATCTATTAGTGCATTCTCGGGAGACGCTGTGGGCGTAATGACGTCACGGCGATCCCGTAATTATGTTATAGCAGGAAGTAGTGTGTGTTTATTATTTTCTCTGACGTCCTAAGTGGATGCTGGGGACTCCGTCAGGACCATGGGGATAGCGGCTCCGCAGGAGACAGGGCACAAAAATAAAGCTTTAGGATCAGGTGGTGTGCACTGGCTCCTCCCCCTATGACCCTCCTCCAAGCCCCAGTTAGGTTTTTGTGCCCGTCCGAGCAGGGTGCAATCTAGGTGGCTCTCTTAAGGAGCTGCTTAGAAAAAGTTTTTAGGTTTTTTATGTTCAGTGAGTCCTGCTGGCAACAGGCTCACTGCATCGAGGGACTTAGGGGAGAGAAGTTCAACTCACCTGCGTGCAGGATGGATTGGCTTCTTAGGCTACTGGACACCATTAGCTCCAGAGGGAGTCGGAACACAGGTCTCACCCTGGGGTTCGTCCCGGAGCCGCGCCGCCGACCCCCCTTGCAGATGCTGAAGATTGAAGGTCCAGAAACCGGCGGCAGAAGGCTTTTCAGTCTTCATGAAGGTAGCGCACAGCACTGCAACTGTGCGCCATTGTTGTCACACACTTCACACCATAGGTCACGGAGGGTGCAGGGCGCTGCTGGGGGCGCCCTGGGCAGCAATGTATAATACCTTTTATGGCTAAAAAATACATCACATATAGCCCTTGAGGCTATATGGATGTATTAAACCCATGCCAGATATCTCAAACTCCGGGAGAAAAGCCCGCCGGAATAGGGGGCGGGGCTTATTCTCCTCAGCACACAGCGCCATTTTCCTGCTCAGCTCCGCTGTGAGGAAGGCTCCCAGGACTCTCCCCTGCACTGCACTACAGAAACAGGGTAAAACAGAGAGGGGGGGCACTTTTTTTGGCGATATTTTATATATTTAAGCTGCTATAAGGATACAACACTTATATAAGGTTCTTCCCATATATATTATAGCGCTTGGGTGTGTGCTGGCAAACTCTCCCTCTGTCTCCCCAAAGGGCTAGTGGGGTCCTGTCTTCGATAAGAGCATTCCCTGTGTGTCTGCTGTGTGTCGGTACGTGTGTGTCGACATGTATGAGGACGATGTTGGTGTGGAGGCAGAGCAATTGCCGATAATGGTGATGTCACCCCCCAGGGAGTCGACACCGGAATGGATGGCTTTGTTTATGGAATTACGTGATAATGTCAGCACATTACAAAAATCAGTTGACGACATGAGACGGCCGAAAAACCAGTTGGTACCTGCCCAGGCGTCTCAGACACCGTCAGGGGCTGTAAAACGCCCTTTACCTCAGTCGGTCGACACAGACCCAGACACGGACACTGAATCTAGTGTCGACGGTGAAGAAACAAACGTATTTTCAAGTAGGGCCACACGTTATATGATCACGGCAATGAAGGAGGCTTTGCATATCTCTGATACTGCAAGTACCACAAAAAGGGGTATTATGTGGGGGGTGAAAAAACTACCTGTAGTTTTTCCTGAATCAGAGGAATTGAATGATGTATGTGATGAAGCGTGGGTTAACCCAGATAGAAAAGTGCTAATTTCAAAAAAGTTATTGGCATTATACCCTTTCCCGCCAGAGGTTAGGGCGCGCTGGGAAACACCCCCTAGGGTGGATAAGGCGCTCACACGCTTATCAAAACAAGTGGCGTTACCGTCTCCTGATACGGCCGCCCTCAAGGATCCAGCTGATAGGAGGCTGGAAACTACCCTAAAAAGTATATACACACATACTGGTGTTATACTGCGACCAGCCATCGCCTCAGCCTGGATGTGCAGTGCTGGGGTGGTCTGGTCGGATTCCCTGACTGAAAATATTGATACCCTGGATAGGGACAGTATTTTATTGACTATAGAGCAATTAAAGGATGCTTTTCTTTATATGCGAGATGCTCAGAGGGATATTTGCACTCTGGCATCGAGAGTAAATGCGATGTCCATATCTGCCAGAAGAAGTTTATGGACGCGACAGTGGTCAGGTGATGCGGATTCTAAACGACATATGGAAGTATTGCCGTATAAAGGGGAGGAATTATTTGGCGTCGGTCTATCGGATCTGGTGGCCACGGCAACTGCCGGAAAATCCACCTTTTTACCTCAGACCCCCTCCCAACAGAAAAAGACACCGTCTTTTCAGCCGCAGTCCTTTCGGTCCTATAAGAACAAGCGGGCAAAAGGACAGTCATATCTGCCCCGGGGCAGAGGAAGGGGTAAGAGAGGACAGCAAGCAGCCCCTGCCCAGAAACAGAAGCCCTCCCAGGGTTCTGCAAAGCCCTCAGCATGACGCTGGGGCTTTACAAGCGGACTCAGGAGCGGTGGGGGGTCGACTCAAGAATTTCAGCGCACAGTGGGCTTGCTCACAGGTGGACCCCTGGATCCTGCAGGTAGTATCTCAGGGTTACAGGTTGGAATTCGAGAAGTCTCCCCCTCGCCGGTTCCTAAAGTCTGCTTTGCCAACGTCTCCCTCAGACAGGGCGACGGTATTGGAAGCCGTTCACAAGCTGTTTTCTCAGCAGGTGATAGTCAAGGTACCCCTCCTACAACAAGGAAAAGGGTATTACTCCACGCTATTTGTGGTACCGAAGCCAGACGGCTCGGTAAGACCTATTCTAAATCTGAAATCTTTGAACCTGTACATACAGAAATTCAAATTCAAGATGGAGTCACTCAGAGCAGTGATAGCGAATCTGGAAGAAGGGGACTTTATGGTGTCCCTGGACATAAAGGATGCTTACCTGCATGTCCCAATTTGCCCTTCACATCAAGGGTACCTCAGGTTCGTGGTGCAAAACTGTCATTATCAGTTTCAGACGCTGCCGTTTGGATTGTCCACGGCACCTCGGGTCTTTACCAAGGTAATGGCCGAAATGATGATTCTTCTTCGAAGAAGAGGCGTATTAATTATCCCTTACTTGGACGATCTCCTGATAAGGGCAAGGTCCAGAGAACAGCTGGAGGAAGGAGTAGCACTAACCCAATTAGTGCTGCAACAACACGGGTGGATTCTGAATTTTCCAAAATCTCAGTTGACACCGACAACACGTCTGCTGTTCCTGGGAATGATTCTGGACACGGTTCAGAAAAAGGTGTTTCTTCCGGAGGAGAAAGCCAAGGAGTTATCCAAACTTGTCAGGAACCTCCTAAAACCAGGAAAAGTGTCTGTGCATCAATGCACAAGAGTCCTGGGAAAGATGGTGGCTTCTTACGAAGCGATTCCATTCGGCAGATTCCACGCACGAACTTTTCAGTGGGATCTGTTGGACAAATGGTCCGGATCGCATCTGCAGATGCACCAGCGGATAACCTTATCACCACGGACAAAGGTGTCTCTTCTGTGGTGGTTGCAGAGTGCTCATCTGTTAGAGGGCCGCAGATTCGGCATACAGGACTGGGTCCTGGTGACCACGGATGCCAGTCTGAGAGGCTGGGGAGCGGTCACACAGGGAAGAAACTTCCAGGGAGTATGGTCAAGCCTGGAGATGTCTTTTCACATAAATATACTGGAGCTAAGAGCGATTTACAATGCTCTAAGTCTGGCAAAACCCCTGCTTCAGGGTCAGCCGGTGTTGATCCAGTCGGACAACATCACGGCAGTCGCCCACGTAAACAGACAGGGCGGCACAAGAAGCAGGACAGCAATGGCAGAAGCTGCAAGGATTCTTCGCTGGGCGGAAGATCATGTGATAGCACTGCCAGCAGTGTTCATTCCGGGAGTGGACAACTGGGAAGCAGACTTCCTCAGCAGACACGATCTACACCCGGGAGAGTGGGGACTTCATCCAGAAGTCTTCCACATGATTGTGAACCGTTGGGAAAAACCAAAGGTGGATATGATGGCGTCCCGCCTCAACAAAAAACTGGACAGGTATTGCGCCAGGTCAAGAGACCCTCAGGCAATAGCTGTGGACGCTCTGGTAACACCGTGGGTGTTCCAGTCAGTGTATGTGTTCCCTCCTCTGCCTCTCATACCAAAAGTACTGAGAATTATACGGCAAAGGGGAGTAAGAACGATACTCGTGGCTCCGGATTGGCCAAGAAGAACTTGGTACCCGGAACTTCAAGAGATGCTCACGGAGGATCCGTGGCCTCTACCTCTAAGACGGGACCTGCTTCAGCAGGGACCGTGTCTATTCCAAGACTTACCGCGGCTGCGTTTGACGGCATGGCGGTTGAACGCCGAATTCTAAGGAAAAAAGGCATTCCGGAAGAGGTCATTCCTACACTGGTAAAAGCCAGGAAGGAGGTGACTGTACAACATTATCACCGCATTTGGAGAAAATATGTTGCGTGGTGTGAGGCCAGGAAGGCCCCCACGGAGGAATTTCAACTGGGTCGATTCCTACATTTCCTGCAAACAGGATTGTCTATGGGCCTCAAATTGGGGTCCATTAAGGTTCAAATTTCGGCCCTGTCGATTTTCTTCCAGAAAGAATTGGCTTCAGTTCCTGAAGTCCAGACTTTTGTAAAAGGAGTACTACATATACAGCCCCCGTTTGTGCCCCCAGTGGCACCGTGGGATCTTAATGTAGTTTTGGATTTTCTCAAATCTCATTGGTTTGAGCCACTCAAATCGGTGGAGTTGAAATATCTTACATGGAAAGTAACCATGCTACTAGTAGGCCCTGGCTTCAGCCAGGAGAGTATCAGAATTAGCGGCTTTATCATATAAGAGCCCATATCTGATTTTCCATTCGGACAGGGCAGAACTGCGGACGCGTCCTCATTTTCTGCCTAAGGTGGTGTCAGCGTTTCACCTGAACCAGCCTATTGTGGTGCCTGCGGCTACTAACGATTTGGAGGATTCCAAGTTGTTGGACGTGGTCCGGGCATTGAAAATATATATTTCAAGAACGGCTGGAGTCAGAAAGTCTGACTCGCTGTTTATATTGTATGCACCCAACAAGCTGGGTGCTCCTGCTTCTAAGCAGACGATTGCTCGTTGGATTTGTAGCACAATTCAACTTGCACATTCTGTGGCAGGCTTGCCACAACCAAAATCTGTCAAGGCCCATTCCACAAGGAAAGTGGGCTCATCCTGGGCGGCTGCCCGGGGGGTCTCGGCATTACAACTCTGCCGAGCAGCTACGTGGTCGGGGGAGAACACGTTTGTAAAATTCTACAAATTTGATACCCTGGCTAAAGAGGACCTGGAGTTCTCTCATTCGGTGCTGCAGAGTCATCCGCACTCTCCCGCCCGTTTGGGAGCTTTGGTATAATCCCCATGGTCCTGACGGAGTCCCCAGCATCCACTTAGGACGTCAGAGAAAATAAGATTTTACTTACCGATAAATCTATTTCTCGTAGTCCGTAGTGGATGCTGGGCGCCCATCCCAAGTGCGGATTGTCTGCAATACTTGTACATAGTTATTGTTACAAAAAAATCGGGTTGTTATTGTTGTGAGCCGTCTGTTCAGAGGCTCCTACGTTTGTCATACTGTTAACTGGGTTCAGATCACAAGTTGTACGGTGTGATTGGTGTGGCTGGTATGAGTCTTACCCGGGATTCAATATCCTTCCTTATTGTGTACGCTCGTCCGGGCACAGTATCCTAACTGAGGCTTGGAGGAGGGTCATAGGGGGAGGAGCCAGTGCACACCACCTGATCCTAAAGCTTTATTTTTGTGCCCTGTCTCCTGCGGAGCCGCTATCCCCATGGTCCTGACGGAGTCCCCAGCATCCACTACGGACTACGAGAAATAGATTTATCGGTAAGTAAAATCTTATTATTGTACTCCCGGAAGTGATGTCAAAATGAACCGAAAGGCGGGAAAACACTCCCCCTAATTATCTCATTAGTGTAGGTATAAGTAGAGAGACCAGGCAGTGGGATAGTATACTCCTGATGAAGTCCAGGCTTGAGATGCCATAAGGACGAAATGCGTTGAGGAACAGAGACTGAACTGTATCTACTACACATCAGATAAGCTATTTTTACATTATTTTGATGTACGGGCATTTGCTTTGTTTTTAAACAATTAAACTGGTGTTAAAACTTTATTACACTATTTTGGCTACCTTCTTTCTTTTCATTGGTGATCATTGAGCATTAGAAGTACCATGAGGTTCTGGAGCTCAATGGAGAGATCTATCCAGTTCGGAAATTCCCATTTGGAGAGCGTGCGATTTAATGAAGTGGTTAATTATACTCATGATGGTACTTGCGTTTTTCTAAGGGTGTTATTGAACTGGTGGAGGTTTTCATTTGAAGGATCCTAATATACTGCACTAGTAGGCGCTGTTTTCACCTTCCTTCTAGATCCATTAAAGCAGGCTGACTGAACACCGGTCACCTGTATTACGGCTGCCACCCTGGCAGAGGGAGTGTGGATTGGAGACAGAGAAATTGGACATTACCACTGTCTATGGACTAAGACTCTCTTTATTTTCACTCATTTGGTGTAGCGCTAAGTACCACCTTTTCACCGATATATATATATATATATATATATATATAACCTGCACAATGACCCGGCACTCCTGCGGTCCCCTCCGCCAGCAAACAGCTGCTCCTGGTGCCCTCCTCGTGGAGACGGTCCTCCCTCATACAAACAATGCAATGAGGCGGCACTCCAGAGACTTTTCAAATAATTTATTGCAGTGTTCTACGTTTCGGGGACACAGCCCCTTCGTCAGGATAAATCCTGACGAAGGGGCTGTGTCCCCGAAACGTAGAACACTGCAATAAATTATTTGAAAAGTCTCTGGAGTGCCGCCTCATTGCATTGTTTATATATATATATATATATATATAGATATACTGTAGTCCCCTGGTTCAGACTTGACAAGTCTCCTCCTCATTGCAGGGACCAGGCGGCACTCACCGGATTTATTTCAAAGCAGCTTTATAGAAATTTAAAGGTTCAATATAACATATGCAAAAACATAGGCCCTCATTCCGAGTTGATCGCTCGCAAGGCGATTTTAGCAGAGTTACACACGCTAAGCCGCCGCCTACTGGGAGTGAATCTTAGCTTCTTAAAATTGCGACCGATGTATTCGCAATATTGCGATTACTAACTACTTAGCAGTTTCAGAGTAGCTTCAGACTTACTCTGCCTGTGCGATCAGTTCAGTGCTTGTCGTTCCTGGTTTGACGTCACAAACACACCCAGCGTTCGCCCAACCACTCCCCCGTTTCTCCGGCCACTCCTGCGTTTTTTCCGGAAACGGTAGCGTTTTCAGCCACACGCCCATAAAACGCCGTGTTTCCGCCCAGTAACACCCATTTCCTGTCAATCACATTACGTTCGCCGGAGCGATGAGAAAGCCGTGAGTAAAAATACTTTCTTCATAGCAAAGATACTTGGCGCAGTCGCAGTGCGAATATTGCGCATGCGCACTAAGCGGAATTTCACTGCGATGCGATGAAAAATACAGAGCGAACGACTCGGAATGAGGGCCCTAGTGCAAAGCATTCCGACGTTTCAACGCCACACAGGCGTTTTTATCAAGGTGCACAGTGCTAGGCCGTTGCATTTTATCCCTATTTATAGTAACTATAATGCATGACTATGCACCATACCCCTGGATATCCTTATCCATTAGGAATTTATCTAACCCATTCTTAAAGGTGTTGACAGATTCCGCCATTACAACTCCTTCGGGCAGGGAATTCCAAACACGTATTGTCCTTACCGTGAAAAAGCCTTTACGACGTATTGTGCGGAATCTCCTCTCCTCTAACCTGAGCGAGTGTCCACGAGTCCTCTGTGTTGATCTAACCAAAAACAGGTCCCGCGCAAGCTCTGTGTATTGTCCCCTTATATATTTGTAGATGTTGATCATATCCCCTCTTAGTCCCCGCTTTTCCAATGTAAACATGCCTAGTCTTTCAAGCCTTTCCTTGTATTCCATCGTCTCCATGCCCTTAATTAGTTTGGTTGCCCTCCTCTGTACCTTTTCAAGCTCCAGGATATCCTTTTTGTAGTACTGTGCCCAGAATTGTACACAGTATTCAAGGTGTGGCCTCACTAGTGATTTATATAACGGGAGTATAATACTCTCGTCCCTAGCATCAATACCCCGTTTTATGCATGCTAATATCTTATTAGCCTTCTTTGCTGCAGTCCTACTTTGGGTACTACTGCTTAGCTTGCTATCTATGAGGACACCTAAGTCCTTGTCCAGTACAGAATCCCCTAATTTTACCCCATTTAGTAGGTAGGTGTAATTTTTGTTCTTGTTACCACAGTGCATTACCTTACACTTGTCTGTGTTGAAGCGCATTCTCCATTTGGCTGCCCATGCTTCTAATTTAACTAAGTCGTTCTGAAGAGACTCTGCATCCTCCTCTGTATTTATAGCCTTACACAATTTGGTATCATCTGCAAAAATTGACACCAAGCTCTCTAGACCTTCTGTTAGGTCGTTAATGAAAATATTGAACAATAGCGGTCCTAATACTGAGCCTTGCGGCACACCACTTAGCACTTCAGTCCAAGTTGAAAAAGATCCATTAACCACAACGCGCTGCTCCCTATTATCTAACCAGTTTTTGACCCAAGTGCATATTGTGCTTCCTAGCCCTGATTCTTGTAGCTTGTAGATAAGTCTCATGTGTGGTACAGTATCGAACGCTTTGGCAAAGTCTAAAAAGATTACATCCACGTCTTTACCCTGATCTAGGTTTGCGCTTACTGTTTCATAAAAGCCAAGTAAGTTGGTTTGACAGGATCTGTCCTTCATAAACCCATGTTGATTCCTTTTAATGACCTTATTGACTTCAAGGAACTTCTGAATACTATCTCTTAGAATACCTTCCAATACTTTCCCCACTATAGATGTAAGACTAACTGGTCTATAATTACCTGGTTCAGCTTTACTTCCCTTTTTGAATATAGGCACTACTTCCGCTATACGCCAGTCTTTGGGAACCATACCTGATATAACTGAATCCTTAAAGATCAAAGATAGCGGTTTTGCCAGTTCAGAGTGAAACTCCATTAGAACCCTTGGGTGAATATCATCGGGCCCTGGTGATTTATTAATCTTTAAATGTTATAATCGGTCACAGACTACTTCCTCGCTTAAATAAGTACCTATCAGTGGGATATTCTCATTATTGAGATTGTGTGTCAGTCCCTGAATTGGGTCCTCTCTAGTGAATACTGTTGAAAAAAACTCATTTAGTGTGTCCGCTATGTCATTATCATTTTTGCTTAAGACTCCCAACTTGTCTTTTAAAGGGCCTATACTCTCCTTCTTTAATCTCTTGCTATTAATGTATTTAAATAATTTTTTGGGATTCGCTTTGCTTTCCTTTGCTACTAGTTTTTCAGTTTCTACTTTAGCCGCTCTTATATCCTTTTTGCAAATTTTGTTACATTCCTTATAGTGCTGAAATGACTCTGCTTCCCCGTCAGATTTGTATTTTTTAAATGCTCGCCTTTTCTTGCCCATAAGTTCCTTAATCTTTTTGTTAAGCCACATCGGTTTATGATTTTTATTCCTTTTTTTGCTGCTCATAGGAATAAATTTGAGTGTATTTTTAGCTAGCAGGAATTTTAGTACCTCACATTTCTCCGTAGTATTTTTTCCTAAAAACACACCTTCCCATTCAATATCCCTGAAAAATACCCTCATCTTTTCAAAATTTGCTTTGCTAAAGTTTAGAGTCCTAGTTGAGCCAGTATAGGGCTGTTTATGGAAACTGATATTGAATGTGACCATATTGTGGTCGCTGTTTCCTATGGGTTCCCCTACTATAATACCTGATACCAAATCCCCATTGTTTGTTAATACCAGGTCTAAGATTGCATTGTACCTAGTTGGTTCCTCAATTAGTTGGACTAAGTAGTTATCATTAAGTGTGTTTAAAAACATATTGCCCCTAGCAGTATCACATGAATCATTTTTCCAGTTTATCTCTGGATAGTTAAAATCTCCCATCACTACTATGTCTTCTACTCCTGCTGCTCTTTCAATTTGCTTTAGTAACAATTCCTCATCAGATGCGTTGATACCAGGCGACCTATAGCATACACCCAATACTAACTTTTTTATTCCTTTTTCCCTGCATGCAATTTCTACCCATAATGTCTCGACAGTGTCTACAGTCCCCTCCTGAATATCTTCCCGTATATCAAGTTTTAAAAACAGCTTTACGTAAAGACACACCCCTCCACCCTTTTTATTTAGTCTGTCTCTCCTAAACAGTGTATAGCCCTCTAGATTGACTGTCCAATCATGAGATTCATCCCACCAAGTTTTAGTAATGCCTATAATATCATACTGTTTGCTTGCTGCAAGTATTTCTAGTTCACCCTTTTTACCAGTAATGCTTCTGGCGTTTACATACATACAACTAAGATAAGTATTTTCCCTTGCGTTAGGGACATCTTTCACCTTATGTAGCAATGATGACCTGTAATCGTCATTGGTTAGTGCTTTGGTAAAATCTCTTTTAGTACCCATGTTAGTAACCTTACCGCCTGCTCTTACCCTCCCCCCAACTTCTCCCCCTTTTCGTTTACTACCGCCATCTCCACTATTCTCACTGCATGACCCGTAGTTTCTAGCTAAACCCTTCCCCCAGGCTCCTGTCATGCCCTAGGATTGTTAGCAAGGTAAACTACTGTATGAAAATGCAATGGTACATAGGTCACGCAGGCGCAGCAGATGTATTATTTAATGCAGTTTGTCAGATGAGTGACAGAATAGTGCAATCACACATTAATCTATTTCTTGCTTGTCAAAATATACATATATTTCTCTATCGTCCTTGTGGATGCTGGGGTTCCTGAAAGGACCATGGGGAATAGCGGCTCCGCAGGAGACAGGGCACAAAAAGTAAAGCTTTCCGATCAGGTGGTGTGCACTGGCTCCTCCCCCTATGACCCTCCTCCAGACTCCAGTTAGATTTTTGTGCCCGGCCGAGAAGGGTGCAATCTAGGTGGCTCTCCTAAAGAGCTGCTTAGAGAAAGTTTAGCTTAGGTTTTTTATTTTACAGTGAGTCCTGCTGGCAACAGGATCACTGCAACGAGGGACTTAGGGGAGAAGGAGTGAACTCACCTGCGTGCAGGATGGATTGGCTTCTTGGCTACTGGACATCCGCTCCAGAGGGACGATCACAGGTACAGCCTGGATGGTCACCGGAGCCGCGCCGCCGGCCCCCTTGCAGATGCTGAAGTAAGAAGAGGTCCAGAATCGGCGGCTGAAGACTCCTGCAGTCTTCTAAAGGTAGCGCACAGCACTGCAGCTGTGCGCCATTTTCCTCTCAGCACACTTCACACGGCAGTCACTGAGGGTGCAGGGCGCTGGGAGGGGGGCGCCCTGGGAGGCAAATGAAAACCTTTTTTGGCGAAAAATACCTCACATATAGCCCCCAGAGGCTATATGGAGATATTTAACCCCTGCCAAGATTCACTAAATAGCGGGAGACGAGCCCGCCGAAAAAGGGGCGGGGCCTATCTCCTCAGCACACAGCGCCATTTTCTCTCACAGAAAGCCTGGAGAGAAGGCTCCCAGGCTCTCCCCTGCACTGCACTACAGAAACAGGGTTAAAACAGAGAGGGGGGGCACTGATTTTGGCGATATTGAGATATATAAAGATGCTATAAGGGAAAACACTTATATAAGGTTGTCCCTATATAATTATAGCGTTTTGGTGTGTGCTGGCAAACTCTCCCTCTGTCTCCCCAAAGGGCTAGTGTGGGTCCTGTCCTCTGTCAGAGCATTCCCGGTGTGTGTGCTGTGTGTCGGTACGTGTGTGTCGACATGTTGAGGACGATGTTGGTGAGGAGGCGGAGAAATTGCCTGTAATGGTGATGTCACTCTCTAGGGAGTCGACACCGGAATGGATGGCTTATTTAGGGAATTACGTGAGAATGTCAACACGCTGCAAGGTCGGTTGACGACGTGAGACGGCCGACAAACTATTAGTACCGGTCCAGGCGTCTCAGAAACACCGTCAGGGGCGTTAAAAACGCCCATTTACCTCAGTCGGTCGACACAGACACAGACACGGACACTGAATCCAGTGTCGACGGTGAATAAACAAACGTATTTCTCATTAGGGCCACACGTTAAGGGCAATGAAGGAGGTGTTGCATATTTCTGATACTACAAGTACCACAAAAAAGGGTATTATGTGGGAGTGAAAAAACTACCTGTAGTTTTTCCTGAATCAGATAAAATAAAATGAAGTGTGTGATGATGCGTGGGGTTACCCCGATAGCAAATATTGGCGTTATACCCTTTCCCGCCAGAAATTAGGGCGCGTTGGGAAACACCCCTTAGGGTGATAAGGCGCTCACACGCTTATCAAGTGGCGTTACCGTCTCCAGATACGGCCGCCCTCAAGGAGCCAGCTGATAGGAAGCTGGAAAGATATCCTAAAAAGTATATACACACATACGGTGGTTATACTGCGACCAGCGATCGCCATCAGCCTGGAGATGCAGTGCTGGGTTGGCTTGGTCGGATTCCCTGACTGAAAATATTTTATTCATATAGGGCATTTAATAGGATGCATTCTATATATATGTACGTGAGATGCACAGAGGGATATTTGCTCTCTGGCATCAAGATAAGTACGTTGTCCATATCACCCAGAAGATGTCATGGACACGACAGTGGTCAGGTGATACAGATCCCATACGGCACATGGAAGTATTGCCGTATAAAGGGAAGGAGTTAGTTGGGGTCGGTCCATCGGACCTGGGGACCACGGCAACAGCTGGGAAATCCAACCTTTTTACCCCAAGTTACATCTCAGCTGAAAAAGACACCGTCTTTTCAGCCTCAATCCTTCCTTTCCCATGAGGGCATGCAGGCAAAAGGCCAGTCATATCTGCCCAGACATAGAGGTAAGGGAAGTAGACTGCAGCAGGCAGCCCCTTCCCAGGAAAAGAAGCCCTCCACCGCGTCTGCCAAGTCCTCAGCATGACGCTGGGGCCATGCAAGCGGACTCAAGGTGGGGGGGTAGTCTCAAGAGTCTCAGCGCGCAGTGGGATCACTCGCAGGTTGACCCCTAGATAGTACAAGTATTATCCCAGGGGTACAGATTGGAGAGTCGAGACATCTTCTCCTCGCAGGTTTCTGAAGTCTGCTTTACCAACGGCTCCCTCCGACAGGGAGGCAGCATTGGAAACAATTCACAAGCTGTATATCCAGCAGGTGATAATCAAAGTACCCCTCCTACAACAAGGAAAAGGGTATTATTTTTCCACACTATATTGTGGTACTGACGCCAGACGGCTTGGTGAGACATAGTCTAAACTGAAATCTTTGAACACTTACATAAAAGGTTCAAATCGAGATGGAGTCACTCAGAGCAGTGATAGCGAACCGGAAAAAAGGGGACTATATGGTGTCCCTGGACATCAAGGATTACCTCCATGTCCAAATTTGCCCTTCTCAACAAGGGTACCTCTGGTTCGTGGTACAGAACTGTCAATATCAGTTTCAGACGATGCCGTTTGAATTATCCACGGCACCCCGGGCCTTTTACCAAGGTAATGGCCGAAAAGATGTTTCTTCAAAGAAAAAAGGCATCTAAATTATCCCTTACTTGGACGATATCCTGAAAAGGGCAAGTTCCAGAGAACAGTTGGAGGTCGGAAGAGCACTATCTAAAGTAGTTCTACGACAGCACGACTGGATTCTAAATATTCCAAGAATCGCAGCTGTTTTCCGACGATACGTCTGCTGTTCCTAGGAATGATTCTGGGCATAGTCCAGAAAAAGGTGTTCCTCCGGGAGGAAAAAGCCAAGGAGTTATTCGACCTAGTCAGAAACCTCCTAAAACCAGGCCAAGTATCAGTGCATCAATGCACAGGAGTCCTGGGAAAAATGGTGGCTTCTTACGAAGCGATTCCATTCGGCAGATCTCAGGGGATTTGCTGGACGAATGGTCCGGATCGCATTTTCAGATGCATCAGCGGATAATCCTGTCTCCAAGGACAAGGGTGTCTCTTCTGTGGGGGCTGCAGAGTGCTCATCTTTTAGAGGGCAGCACACTCAGCATTCAGGACTGTGTTCTGGGGACCACGGATACCAGCCTGAGAGGCTGGGGAGTAGTCACACAGGGAAAAAAAATTCCAAGGAAGTGTGGTCAAGTCTGGAGACTTCTCTCCACATGAATATACTGGAGCTAAGGGCAATTTACAATGCTCTGAGCCTAGGAAGACTCCTGCTTCAAAGTCAACCGGTGCAGATCCAGTAGGACATCATCATGGCGGTCGCCCACGTTATCAGACGGGGCGACACAAGAAGCAGGAGGGCAATGACAGATTCTTCGCTGGGCGGAAAATCATGTGATAACACTGTCAGCAGTGTTCATTCCGGGAGTGGGCAACTGGGAAGATTTCCTCAGCATAAATGAATTCCACCCGGAAAAGTGGAAACTTAATCTGGAAGTTTCCACATGATTGTAAACCGTTGGGAAAGACCAAAGGTGGTTATGATGGCGTCCCACCTGAAGCGCCAGGTCAAGAGACACTCAGGCAATAGCTGGGACGCTCTGGTAACACCGTCGGTGTACCAGTCGGTGTATGTGTTCCATCCTCTGCTTTTCATACCCAATGTATTGAAAATGATAGGAAGGAGAGGAGTAAGAACTATACTCGTGGCTCCGGTTTGGCCAAGAAGGACTTGGTTCCCGGAACTTCAAGAGATACTAAGAAGGGTCTTGATTCGGCAAGAACCGTGTCTGTTCCGGGACTTACCGCAACTGCGTTGACGCCAAGGCGGGTGAACGCCGGATCCTAAGGGAAAGAGGCATTCCGGAAGAGGTCATCCCTACCCTGGTCAGAGCCAGGAAGGAGGTGACCGCACAACATTATCACCACTTAGGTGAAAATATGTGCCAGGGTGTGAGTCCAGGAAGGCTCCACGGAAGAATTTCAACTAGGTTAATTTCTACATTTCCTGCAAACAGGAGTGTCTATGGGTCTCAAATTGGGTCCATTAAGGTTCAAATTTTGGCCTGTTGATTTTCTTCCAGAAAGAAATTGGCTTCAGTTCCTGAAGTCCAGAAGTTGTTAAGGGAGTACTGCATATACAGCCCCTTTGATGTCTCCAGTGGCACTGGGCGATCTCAACGTAGTTTTGGGATTCCTAAAAAATCACATTGGTTTAAACAACTCAAATCTGTGGATTTGATATATCTCACATGGAAAATGACCATGCTGTTGGTCCTGGCCTCGGCCAGGCGAGTGTCAGAATTGGCGGCTTTATCTCACAAAGCCATATCTGATTGTCCATTCGGACAGAGCAAAGCTGCGGACTCGTCCCCAGTTTCTCCTTAAGGTGGTGTCAGCGTTTCACCTGAACCAGCTTATTGTGGTACCTGCGGCTACTAGGGACTTGGAGGACTCCAAGTTGCTGGATGTTATCAGGGCCCTGAAAATATAGTTTCCAGGTTGGCTGGAGTCAGGAAATCTGACTTGCTGTTTATCCTGTATGCACCCAACAATGCTGGGTGCTTCTGCTTCTAAGCAGTCGATTGCTCGTGGGATTGGTAGCACAATTCAACTTGCACATTCTGTGGCAGGCCTGCCACAGTCTAAATCTGTTAAGGCCCATTCCACAAGGAAGGTGGGCTCATCTTGGGCGGCTGCCCGAGGGGTCTCGGCATTACAACTTTGCCGAGCAGCTACGTGGTCGGGGGAGAACACGTTTGTAAAATTCTACAAATTTGATACCCTGGCAAAAGAGGACCTGGAGTTCTCTCATTCGGTGCTGCAGAGTCATCCGCACTCTCCCGCCCGTTTGGGAGCTTTGGTATAATCCCCATGGTCCTTTCAGGAACCCCAGCATCCACAAGGACGATAGAGAAAATAAGAATTTACTTACCGATAATTCTATTTCTCGGAGTCCGTAGTGGATGCTGGGCGCCCATCCCAAGTGCGGATTATCTGCAATACTTGTACATAGTTATTGCTAACTAAATCGGGTTATTGTTGTTGTGAGCCATCTTTTCAGAGGCTCCGCTGTTATCATACTGTTAACTGGGTTCAGATCACAGGTTGTACAGTGTGATTGGTGTGGCTGGTATGAGTCTTACCCGGGATTCAAAATTCCTCCCTTATTGTGTACGCTCGTCCGGGCACAGTACCTAACTGGAGTCTGGAGGAGGGTCATAGGGGGAGGAGCCAGTGCACACCACCTGATCGGAAAGCTTTACTTTTTGTGCCCTGTCTCCTGCGGAGCCGCTATTCCCCATGGTCCTTTCAGGAACCCCAGCATCCACTACGGACTCCGAGAAATAGAATTATCGGTAAGTAAATTCTTATTTTAAATGTAGTGGTGCCACTTACACACATAATAGCCTCTGTAGTTGCGCCGCTTACACACATAATAGTCCCTGTAGTTTTGCCGCTTACACACATGATAGCCCCTGTAGTGACGCCACTTACACACATAATAGCTCCTGTAGTAGCACTGCTTACACACATAATAGCCTCTGCAGTGGTGCCGCTGACACACATAATAGCCCCCGTAGTAGCACCATTGACACACATAATAGCCCCTGTAGTAGCACCATTGACACACATAATAGCCCCTGTAGTAGCGCCGGTTACACACATAATAGCCCCTGTAGTGGAGCAGCTTACACACATAATAGCCCCTGTAGTAGTGCCACTGACACACATAATATCTCCTGTATAGGAGCAGCTTACACGCATAATAGCCCCTGTAGTGGTGCCACTGGCACACATAATAGCCCCTGTAGTAGTGCTGCTGACACACATAATAGCTCCTGTAGTAGCGTCAGTAATACACATAATAGCCCCTGTTGTAGCGCCAGTTACACATATAATAGCCCCTGTAGTAGCACCAGTGACACACATAATAGCTCCTGTATTGCAGCAGGTTACACACATAATAGCCCCTGTAGTGGAGCAGCTTACACACATAATATCCCCTGTAGTAGCGCCATTGACACACATAATAGCTCCTGTATTGCAGCAGCTTACACACATAATAGCCCCTGTAGTGGTGCCACTGACACACATAATAGCCCCTGTAGTAGCGCCGCTGACACACATAATAGCTCCTGTAGCAGCGTCAGTTATACACATAATAGCCCCTGTTGTAGCGCCGGTTGCACATATAATAGCCCCTGTAGTAGCGCCACTGACACACATAATACCCCTTGTAGTAGCGCCGGTTACATATAATGCCCACAGATGTGCCATTTATACTAATTATGCCCCCTTCCCACACATGTAGACACACTTACACATACTGTAGATACACACACATACATACACACATATACTTTCTCTTATGTCCTAGAGGAGGATGGGGTCCACATTAGTAATATGGGGTATAGACGGGTCCACAAGGAGCCATTGGCACTTTAAGAGTTTGAGAGTGTGGGCTGGCTCCTCCCTCTATGCCCCTCCAACCAGACTCAGTTTAGAAAATGTGCCCGGAGGAGCCGGTCACAGCTAGGGGAGCTCTCCAGAGTTTCTCTAGTAAAGTTTATTTTAGAGTTTATTATTTTACAGGGAGGCTGCTGGCAACAGCCTCCCTGCTTCGTGGGACTAAGGGGGGGAGTAGTGTCCACCCTGCGAGGTCTGAGCCACTGTCTCCACTGACAGGACACTGAGCTCCTGAGGGGATAGATCGTTCCCCGCCACAGGGAATCACTTACCCCAGCAGCATGCTGCCACCCCCTTACAGAGCTGAAGATCAGTGGCGAGTGAGTTACCGCCCCCCCTAGCAAGCGGGGGCCGATGTGAAGATGGCGGCATCAGGGTAGAAGCGCAGTATTAACTGCGCTCTGGAGGCTCAGTGGTACATAGTGCGGAGCTGTGAGGGGCGCCCTGAGCCAGCGCCTAAACCCTACACTGATCACACAGCCTGTCGGGGTCCCGGGATCTCAGCCAGCATAAATCCTCAGGTCAGTATAATCCTGTGAAGAGCGGGAAGACAGTGCCATTTTGTGGGCGGGGTTCTCAGAGCGGACCCAGCAGCGTTCAGCGCCATTTTCCTGCCTGCACAGCGCTGTCCAGGAAGAGCAAGTCCCTCCAAAGCAACTCCAGCTATCTCTCACGGTACCAGGGGGTTGTAGAAGGGGGGGGGGGGGGAGGCTGCAAAATTACTGTTTAACCTATTAAGGTGCACAGTCAGTGCTGATAGGGGGTCTCCCTTTATATTAAAAGCGCTATGTGTGTGTTGGCTCCAATCTCTGTGTCTCTCTTGCCATTCTTGGGGGTGAAACTCTGTCTGTCCTCCCCTGTGGTCTCCATTAAGCAATGTCCAGGGACTCTGTGTCATATGCTGCAGAGGATATGTCCTCTCAGGATGATCCCATTCCATGTAATCAGGATTGCACTGGTTTAGCACAGATTCCAGCAAGGGAGCCTGAGTGGTTATCCTCTATCAAATCTATGATTTCTCAGATTTCAAAAAGGGTTGCACAAAATGAATCTGCAACTCAGGCTTTACAGAAATCTATGGCAGTCTGGCCCAGTTCTGGTACATTTGGACTCCCCACTGTCACAATCCCATGTAGTTTCTCCTCCATGCCTGGGGTGGCGCTCTCTGCTCTGGTGTTCAGAGTTCTGCTCTGTATCTGCAGCTTGATTAGTAGCTGCTACCACAGCTGTGAGCAGCACCTGTACTCACTACTTAGGCCAGCCACACAGGCTCCCTGTTGCCAGTTCATCGAGTCAAGATTGTTACAGCTCCTGGTCCTGGTCATGCTGATCTCTGCTGCTAAATCGACCAAAGAACTGCCAGTGCTCTTGTTCCCGGCGAGTTTCTCCGCAGTCTACCCCAGTGTCTCCGGTGCTTCCAGCATTAACTGCTGCACAGCTTCCAGCGTTCTCAAGCAGCTTCTGGACTTTAATGTGTTTTGGTCATCAGCGTGCTGGGAGTCAGTGTCTGCATCAGAGTCTTTAATTATTATTCTCAAGTTCCTGGAATCATCAGCGTCTTCAGTCACCGTTTACTACTCTGCAAACCACCAGTGTCTTTAATTATCATTTTGAAGTTCCTAGAATCACCAGTGTCTCCAGTCACCGTGTACTACTTTGCAAACCACCAGTATCTTTAATTGTTATTCTCGAGTTCCTGGAATCATCAGCGTCTTCAGTCACCGTTTACTACTCTGCAAACCACCAGTGTCTTTAATTATCATTTTCAAGTTCCTAGAATCATCAGTGTCTCCAGTCACCGTGTACTACTTTGCAAACCACCAGTGTCTTTAATTATTATTCTCAAGTTCCTGGAATCATCAGCGTCTTCAGTCACCGTTTACTACTCTGCAAACCACCAGTGTCTTTAATTATCATTTTGAAGTTCCTAGAATCACCAGTGTCTCCAGTCACCGTGTACTACTTTGCAAACCACCAGTGTCTTTAATTGTTATTCTCGAGTTCCTGGAATCATCAGCGTCTTCAGTCACCGTTTACTACTCTGCAAACCACCAGTGTCTTTAATTTTCATTCTCAAGTTCCTGGAATCATCAGCGTCTCCAGTCACCATTTACTACTCTGTAAACCACCAGTGTCTTTAACCATTATTCTCAAGTTCCTTGAATCATCAGCGTCTTCAGTCATCGCTTACCACTTTGCAAATCATCTGTGTTTTCAATCATCATTCACAAGTTCCTTAACTCATCAGCATCTTCAGTCACCATTTACAAGTCTGCAAATCACCAGTGTCTTAAATCATCATTCACAAGTTCCTTAATTCATCAGCACCTTTAGTCACTGTTCACAAGTTTACAAATCATCAGTGCCATCCTGTGTTCCAGTTACAGTGCAGTCCTGCAACCCTGGTACGTGCATACTCTACCACAGTCTACATCATTCTCATGTACTCACATTTTTCTGGCATCCCATGTCCCCTCAGTTTTCCCTTTGTGTTCTCTAGTTATTCCTGCTTTATATTTATTGTTTACAGTTGTACGTTGCTTTAATAAACTAGTTATTATTCCGTGAACCTCAGTCCCTGCTAATATATGTTTTCACACTGGGAGATCCAAACGAATTCTGACACCCACTGTATATTTACATAAACGTGCTCTTGCATAGATCATGCAGGATGGTACCGATACCAATTCTGATACTACAGACGGTAATAGGGATGTGTTGCGGGGGGCAGCATCTCTTGCAAAAGGGGTGCAGTTGATGATAGAGGCTATTAGAGATGTGTTGAATATTGCTGATACAACACCCGAGCAGGTTGAGGAGGCTTACTTCACTGAAAATAAGAAAGCCTCGCTAACCTTCCCTGCATCAAAGGAATTAAATGCTATTTTTGAAAAGGCTTGGAAAAACCCGGATAAATAATTCCAGATACCTAAGAGGGTTCTGGTGGCATTTCCTTTCCTGGTAGAGGATAGGAAAAAATGGGAAAACCCACCTATTGTTGACGCGTCAGTATCCAGACTCTCAAAAAAGGTTGTTTTACCTGTTCCAGGATCTACCGCCTTGAAAGAGCCGGCTGATCGTAAAATTGATAATGCTCTCAAATCCATGTACACGGCTTCTGGGGCAATATTACGTCCCACTATTGCCAGTGCTTGGATTGCCAAAGCTATAGTAAAGTGGTCAGGCACGTTACTTGATGTCTTGGATACTATGGAGAAATGTGATGTTGAATTGTTTTTACGTAACATTTAGGATTCAGCAGGATTTCTGGTAGAATCCATGAAAGACCTGGGTTCCATGGCTGCGGGAATTTTTTCCATGTCTGTATCAGCTTGTCGAGGACTGTGGTTGTGCCAGTGGTCTGCCGACGTGGAATCCAGGAGAAGTGTGGAGACCCTACCCTACACAGGTCAGGCTCTCTTTGGGGAAGCGTTAGATGCGTGGATCTCCACGGCTGCGGCTGGTAAGTCACCCTTTCTTCCCTCAGCTACACCTGCTCCAAAGAAACCCTTTTCTTCAGCTACATCACAGCCCTTTCGGTTTCCCAAGCCCAGAAAGGCCAAGCCGTCCAACACCTTCTTTCGGGGAGGTCGGCCCAAGTCCAAGAAACCTGCGTCTGCAGGTTCCCAGGAACAGAAACCTGCTTCAGGTACCCTAAAGTCCTCCGCATGACAGTGGACTTCACGCCCCGGAGGTGGGGCCGGTGGGAGCAAGACTCAGGCATTTCAGTCACGTCTGGGTGTCATTCGGCCTGGACCCCTGGGTGCAAGATATTGTCTCAGGGGTACAGGCTGGAATTTCAAAATCTCCCTCCTCACTGATTTTTCAAATCAGGCTTGACCGCTCTGCTGGCGGACAGGACTGTTCTGCAAGAAGTCGTCCAGAAGTTGGTGGAGGCACAGATCATTGTGCCAGTACCACCTCATATGCAAAACAAAGGTTACTATTCAAACCTTTTTGTGGTACCGAAACCGGATGGTTCGGTCAGGCCCATTCTGAACTTAAAATCACTAAACCCCTTTCTGAGGGAGTTAAAGTTCAAAATGGAGTCTCTGAGGGCAGTGATATCAGGTCTGGAGGAGGGGGAATTCCTGGTAGCCCTGGATATCAAGGATGCGTACCTCCACATTCCGATTTGGGTTCAGTATGGTATGCCGGCGGTCGGGCTCCCGGCGGCCAGCATACTGGCGCCGGGAGCCCGACCGCCGGCTTACCGACAGAGTGGCGAGTGCAAATGAGCCCCTTGCGGGCTCGCTGCGCTCGCCACGCTACGGTCACGGTGGCATGCTACGCTATTTTATTCTCCCTTCAGGGGGGTCGTGGACCCCCACGAGGGAGAATAAGTGTCGGTATGCCGGCTGTCGGGATTCCGGCGCCGGTATACTGTGCGCCGGGATCCCGTCAGTCGGCATACTGAAGACCACCCTCCGATCTGGCTGCCGCATCAAGCTTGTCTTCGATTAGCACTGTTGGATTGTCATTTTCAGTTCCAGGCCATGCCATTCGGCCTATCCACAGCATCGAGGGTATTCACCAAGATGATGGCGGAAATGATGATTCTCCTCCGCTGACGGGGGGTGAACATAATTCCATATCTGGACGATCTGCTGATAAAAGCATCGTCCATGGAGAAGCTGTTACAGTCCATAGCTCTCATGACCCAGCTTCTCAGGGAACATGGCTGGATCTTGAATCTTTCAAAATCACATTTGGAACCAACTTGGTTTTCCTTTCTGGGAATGATCCTCGACACGGAAGTGCAGAGGGTGTTTCTTCCAGAGGAAAATGCGTTGGTGATACAAACAATGGTCCAGGATGTCCTGAAGCCAACCCGGGTGTCGGTTCATCAGTGCATTTGCCTTCTGGGAAAGATGGTGGCCTCTTTCGAGGCCCTGCAGTATGGGAGGTTTCACGCTCGGTCCTTCCACCTGGATCTCCTGGACAAGTGGTCGGGATCCCATCTACACATGCACCAGAGAATACGTCTGTCACCAAAGGCCAGGATTTCACTCTTCTGGTGACTTCAACTGCCTCACCTTCTGGATGGCTGCAGGTTCGGGATTCAGGACTGGATCCTTCTAACCACGGATGCAAGTCTCCGGGGCTGGGGCGCAGTCACTCAAGGGGAAACCTTCCATGGAAGGTGGTCCAGTCTGGATGCCGGCCTGCCGATAAACATTCTGGAACTAAGAGCCGTCTACAAAGGTCTTCTTCAAGCGGCTCATCTTCTGAGAAATTGGGCCGTTCAAGTGCAGTTGGACAATGTGACAACAGTGGCTTATGTAAACCGACAGGGCGGAATGAAGAGCAGAGCTGCAATGTCAGAGGTAACAAGAATCATCCTCTGGGCAGAAAAACGTGTTGGCGCTGTCAGCAATCTTCATTCCTGGAGTAGACAACTGTGAAGCATACTTCCTCAGCAGACATGATCTCCATCCAGGGGAGTGGGGACTCCATTCGGAAGTGTTCAAGGAGGTAACAGATCTTTAGGGCGTACCCCAGATCGACATGATGGCCTCTCGTCTCAACAAGATGCTTCGGCGGTACTGTTCCAGGTCGAGGGACCCGCAAGCAGTGGCGGTGGTGCTCTAGTGACCCCGTGGGTGTTCCAGTCGGTGTATGTGTTTTCTCCACTTCCACTCATCCCAAGAGTTTTAAAGCTCATAAGGAGAAGAAGGGTTCAAGCGATCCTCATTGCTCCAGACTGGCCAAGGGCTTGGTATGCAGATCTTCTGGATCTACTGCAAGAAGAGCCGAGGCCTCTTCCTCTTCGGGAGGACCTGCTGCAGCAGGGGCCGTTCGCCTATCAAGACTTACCGCAGCTACGTTTGACGGCATGGAGGTTGAACGCCTGATACTAGCTTGAAAGGGCATTCCGAACAAGGTTATTCCTACCCTGATACAGTCTAGGAAAGGGGTAACATCTAAACATTACCAAATTTGGAAAAAATATGTGTCTTGGTGTGAGTCCAAGAAATTTTCTGCGGTGGAGCTTCAACTGGGACGGTTTCTCCTCTTACTACAAGCCGGTGTGGATATGGGCCTGAGGCTGGGATCTGTGAAGGTCCAGTTTTCGGCCCTCTCCATTTTCTTCCAGAAACAATTGGCTGCCCTCCCTGAGGTTCAGGCCTTTTTGATGGGAGTTCTGCACATCCAACCTCCCTTTGTACCACCTACGGTGCCCTGGGACCTTAACGTGGTGTTGCAGTTCCTCCAATCGGACTGGTTCGAGCCTATGCAGGAGGTTGAGGTCAAATTTCTTACATGGAAGGCTGTCACGTTATTGGCCTTAGCTTCTGCTAGACGTGTGTCGGAGTTGGGGGCTTTGTCCTGTAAAAGCCCATACTTGATCTTCCACGAAGATAGAGCTGAGCTCCGGACACGTCAGCAGTTTCTTCCGAAGGTTGTGTCGGCATTTCATATCAACCAACCTATTGTGGTGCCAGTGGCTACTGACTCCTCAATTTCATCAAAGTCCTTGGATGTTGTAAGGGCTCTGAAAATCTACGTGAAGAGGACTGCTCGTCACAGAAAATCGGACTCTGTTTGTCCTGTATGATCCCAAGAAAATTGGATGTCCTGCTTCTAAGCAGACGATCTCTCGCTGGATCAGGTATACTATCCAGCATGCATATTCTATGGCAGGATTGCCGTGTCCTATGTCTGTCAAGGCCCACTCTACTCGTGAGGTGGGTCTTCCTGGACGGCTGCCCAGGGTGTCTCGGCTTTACAACTTTGCCGAGCTGCAACTTGGTCTGGGTCGAACACGTTTGCAAAGTTCTACGAGTTCGATACTTTGACTGAACTTCAGATCATCAGAGGCCAATCAGTTCTGCAGGAGCCACCGCGCTCTCCCTCCCGTTCTATGAGCTTTGGTACATCCCCATGGTACTAATGTGGACCCTAGCATCCTCTAGGACGTAAGAGAAAATAGGATTTTGGTTACCTACCGTTAAATCCTTTTCTCGCAGTCCATACAGGATGCTGGCCGCCAGCGCAGCACTTTGTTTTCCTGCTATCGTTATTTGGTTCAGTTCAACTTCGTTTTAGTTGAGTACTGCATTGTTACTTGGTAAGTAATGTTTCAGCGGTTGCTGAGTTTTCAAGCTAAGTTAGCTTGATGTGCCTTGTATGGGTGAGCTGGTATGAATCTCGCCACTATCTGTGTTTAAATCCTTCTCTCGAAGATGTCCGTCTCCTCGGGCACAGTTTCTAGACTGAGTCTGGTAGGAGGGGCATAGAGGGAGGAGCCAGCCCACACTCTCAAACTCTTAAAGTGCCAATGGCTCCTGGTGGACCCGTCTATACCCCATGGTACTAATGTGTACCCCAGCATCCTCTACGAACTACAAGAAAAGGTTTAGGTAACCAAAATCCTATTTTCTCTCTCATTCTCCCTCAACTTACCCTTCAGCGCTGTGTAGCTCTGCCCCCTTTTTGAGCAGGATACGGACACTGCACTGTGACAGGGGAGGGGGAGAGGAGGCTGTAAGCTGTTGGCGCTGCTGCCTGTCAAAAGGTGTGACAGGCACAGCAGCAAACAGCAGCAGGGAGGCCAGGCGCAGCAGTGGGGATGCAGAGCAGGGAGAGCACCTCTCCAGTCTGCCTATCTGTCTTCTGGCCTCTTCCGCGGTCTCAGGAACACTCTGCCGCTCTTCTGCGCAGCCTGCTGCTTCTCTTCCCTGGCAGCTTTCTTTCTTCGCTGTGTCCCGGTGGCGTCTGACATCCCTCACCGGGGGGCGGGGCCTATGACACAGCGAGTGCTGATTGGCTTGCCGCAGCCGCCCATGATTGGCTGGTGCTCCGCGAGCTGTGATTGGCTTGTGGCGGGCGCCAGATTTGAAATGCCGCGGACGGCGCTTCTCATTGGCTGCCAAATCGTCTCCAAGTTTCAAGCTCCCCTTCCGCAGCGCTGCCTGTCGGCGCTTCTGGTCCGGTGCAGGGAACCAATGCACGGTCCCGGCACCGGACACCCACCACCACTGCATAACCAGCGCTGGGAACAGACAAGGTGCCCCAGCGCTGTCTATGGCCTGGAACTGCAGGTGACACAGATCCCCTGCATACTGCCATTCGCCTGGCGCTGGGAGCGGGCACACCGCCCAACCGCCGGAACACCGCTCCACATATACACCCACCTGGCAATGGCCACACCCACACAGCACTGGTCACAGCTCCTCCCCTTCTCAATAGATCCTTGATCATTTTCAGCACCAGGCCCATAGGGGTATATATATATCACAATCCACATTTTAAATGAGGATGTGTCAGAGGACAGTCGAGTTGATCGCTAGCTGCCGTTGTTCGCAGCGTAACGATCAGGCTAAAAATTGGCATTTCTGCGCATGCGTACGGGCCACAGTACACATGCGCAAAGTACTTTCACACAAAACTATGCAGTTTTACACAAGGTCGAGCGACGCTTTTCAGTCGCTCTGCTGATCGGTGACTGATTGACAGGAAGTGGGTGTTTCTGGGTGGTAACTGAGCGTTTTCCGGGAGTGTGCTAAAAAACGCAGGCGTGTCAGGTAAAAACGCAGGCGTGCCTGTGGAAACGGGGGAGTGGCTGGCCGAACGCAGGGCGTGTTTGTGACGTCAAAGCAGGAACTAAACAGACTAAAGTGATCACAAGGTAGGAGTAGGTTTGGAGCTACTCAGAAACGGCATGAAAATTTTTTCGAGCAGTTCTGATAACCTTTCGTTTGCACTTCTGCTATGCTAAGATACACTCCCAGAGGGCGGCGGCTTAGCGTGTGCACTGCTGCTAAAAGCAGCTAGCGAGCGATCAACTCGGAATGAGGGCCAGTATGTACAAAAGGAAAAAAGCTGTAAAACCCCTGTTTTCAGGGTTTTACTGCATTTTCAAACAATTGGCAGCCCACATATCGATGCGGAGGGAATCGCCATCATTTTATGGCGATACCCTATAGAAGCCTATGGGCTTCTTACCGCATCCTGCCTCCCGTGATGCTCACGCCGACCCCTTTCCTGCGTCCTTGCAGCCTTCCTGTGCGCTCCACGATCCCCCAAACTCCTCCACCGTAACACAGCCATTTGTCCTTCCGGCTGCAGGGAGGAGGAGCCCAAGGAATCCCTGCATACGTCATCTCCTGGGGCTGGGATGTGACGGGCCAGACAGAGACCCCCTGCCAACCCTCTCACAGATATCACACGGGGCCTCTGTCATCGCATTGTGATGTTAATCACATATGGGCGGCGATATATGTTTGTACATCCCGCTCAAATAGCTTTGTGTATATTAGGAAAGTGAACATTTATATTTTCATTTCACGCAAGTTTGCTAATTTTCTCTAGGAGCCTGTCCTGGTGAAGAGCTGGAAGCAGTGTGATGGTGTTATTGCTAATCTCCAATTAGTAGTCGATAGGCTACTATTGGGTAATGCCATCTGGAGATAATTGGGACAAAGCTTCAGGATACTGTACTTGGGTGGTCATTCCGAGTTGATTGCTCGCTAGCTGTTTTTAGCAGCCATGCAAACGCTATGCCGCCTCCCACTGGGAGTGTATTTTAGCTTAGCAGGAGTGCGAACGAAAGGCTCGCAGAGCAGCGGCAAAGTTTTTTTGTGCAGTTTTAGAGTAGCTCAAAACCTACTCAGCGCTTGCGATCACTTCAGACTATTTAGTTCCTGTTTTGATGTCACGAACACAGCCTGCGTTCGCCCAGCCACGCCTGCGTTTTTTTGAACACTCCCTGAAAACGGTCAGTTGACACCCAGAAACGCCCACTTCATCTCAATCACTCTGCGGTCAGCAGTGCGACTGAAAAGCTTCGCTAGACCTTGTGTGAAACTACATCGCCCGTTGTAAAAGTACATCGCACGTGCGCATTGCGCCACATACACATGCGCAGAAGTGCTGTTTTTTTGCCTCATAAAGCAGCTAGCGATGAACTCGGAATGACCCCCTTGGTACATGGTAAATCTGACAGCATCACTGTCCACATCGAAACCTTTGGGGCTACGGATGCTGTTGGAAATGGAGGGACCACAGCAGATATTGGAGATACAGTATAAGCTGCGGTCCCTCCATAGCAGACATTGGGGTATACTTAATATTTGCGGGTATATCCCGAAAACATCTGTTTTTGTGAAATATCTTGCAAATATTAATTGTTAAATAGGCTCCTAATCTGCCGTTAATCTGTCTATCTTGTTGGTTCCATGATGATACACTTAAGCAAAGGTCACCTGAAAAGCATCAAAATGAAAGCTGTACACATCCGCTTCAACAGACCATTACAGGGAAACACATTCTTCCCAAAGACATGAAACTTTATGTCACCGAGTATTTGAGACAAAATAAACCATTTCAGCCGGACAGAAACCCAGGGCAGGAATAGAGCAGAGACATGTAATGAATACTGACCATATATTCTGGTATAATCAATAACCGTTCTTCTATCTGTTTGCATGTCAAACACACAAGATGGATTGAGATAAGAATAATGAAAAGTTCTAGAATTATTTCAAAAATTGCATGTAAATTCAATCTATTTATTACTGTCAATGGTTCATTTCACCAGTACTTGTGTATGGGCTTTAAATGAATGCTTAGAGAACAGCTCATAGACAGAAATCATTTTAGATGTAAAGTGATCTATTATGCCTTAGTAAAATAAAAATAAAACAAATCGAAATATATTTATGCAACATTTAATACCTGGGTCTTCTACATATTACTTATTGTGACAAATTACAATGTTTGATAAAAGAAAATCATTGTCGGTGTCTCCGATTCAAATGGCTTTTTTCCTGTAAGCAAAATGATGTTAGCATTGCAAATTTAGATTTTCTCAAATTATAAATTGAATGGATGATGGTTGCACATAAGTGGAAGGGACAGGGCAAGTGCTGGGGACATATCAGAACAATACATGTCTTCGTGGTCCTGTGTGCCCATATTGTTGTAGCACAATTAACAGTGTTGCACAGAGAGACAAGACCATGATTATGCAATTCATTATGGAGAACATCTCACTAGGTAAATCAGGGGCAAACGCAGGATTTCTGGAGGGGGGTTTCCAAATGTTTGATTATAGAGCAATTGACGCCAGTCCATGAAGATGCGCAATTATAATGTAATAAGCTATAGTCTACCCCAAATCAAGAGCAGTTTATTTAATACAGTACTTCAGACATATGCAGGCCCAATGATCACAGTAAGCCGCTTACCAGATTCTCTTTCTGGTGCCATGCAAAGACCCACAGCAGACTTGGTAGGAACATCTGCTGCCACTGGGCTCTGCAGCAGCTCCATTCTGACCTTTATACTAGGGGTGGCCATTAACCATCAATGAGTCCTAATCATCGATGGTTTTTTGTCCATCTAGAACAATTTTGCCATCGATGGGGGAGAACCAGATGGTTTCCCTCCATCGATGGCATGGCATAACCAAATATTTTATTTTCTTAACTAGGTGCTGGGACACTGAGCATAGCTCCGCCTCCCGACACCCACGAAGCCACATCCCTGGGAACTGATTGGCCCGCGGCTCGCTCATTACTAAAGTAGGGGGTGACCATCGATGGGTGAAACCATCGATGGTTCCCTTACAGATGGTTTTTCACCATCGAGGTTATTCATCAGTGGTAACCCACCGATGGCCATCCCTACCAGTGCCGTAACAAGGCATTTTAGCGCTGTGTGCAATAAACGGCATTGGCGCCCCCCCATGCAAGATAGGGGCAGTGCGCGCCGTAGGCGCACAAAAAATATATAGGGGCGTGGCTTCATGGGGAAGGGGTGTGGCCACACAATAAAACCAATTCATACTACGGTGCACAGTAGTCTCCATTATTCAAATTACGCTGCACAGTAGCACCACTACACCAGGTAGAGCCCCTTTTACACATTATGGCAGACAGTCCCCCTTTTTACACATTATGGCAGACAGCGTCCCCCTTTTTACACATTATGGCAGACAGCGTCCCCCTTTTTACACATTACGGCAGACAGCGTCCCCCTTTTTACACATTACGGCAGACAGCATCCCCCTTTTTACACATTGCGGCAGAGTCCCCTTTTTACACATTACGGCAGACAGCGTCCCCCTTTTTACACATTACGGCAGACAGCGTCCCCTTTTTACACATTATGGCAGACAGCGTCCCCCTTTTTACACATTATGGCAGACAGTGTCCCCTTTTTACACATTATGGCAGACAGTGTCCCCTTTTTACACATTATGGCAGGCAGTCCCCCTTTTTTACACATTATGGCAAGCAGTCCCCCTTTTTTACACATTATGGCAGGCAGTCCCCCTTTTTTACACATTATGGCAGGCAGTCCCCCTTTTTTACACATCATGGCAGCCAGTCCCCATTTTTTACACAGTATGGCAGCCAGTCCCCATTTTTTACACATCATGGCAGGCAGTCCCCCTTTTTTACCCATCATGGCAGACAGTCCCCCTTTTTTGACACATTATGGCAGGCTGTCCCCCTTTTTAACATATCATGGCAGGCAGTACCCCTTTCTTTTTTTTTTTTTTACACATTGTGGCAGGCAGTCCTCTTTTTATGGGAGGGAGAGGGAGAGAGCAAGAGTTATACTGACCCTCACCTGTGAACCGGCATCAACAGCAGAGGAAGCAGAGACCCGGGAGCTGGCGGCTACGTTATGATCCTGAGTCCTCTGGTGGCTGGCGGGAGGCAGACAGCGCAGCAGCGCTGGACAGATAGCAGTGGCTGCGGCTTTGGCCCTGCTCAGATCGCGGCAGTGGGGGGGGGGGGGGGTGGCTCCGGTGGCTGGCGGGAGGCAGACAGCGCAGCAGTGCTGGACAGAGAGCAGTGGCTGCGGCTTTGGCCCTGCTCAGATTGCGGCAGTGGGGTGGCGGCTGGCGGGAGGCTGATGGCAGCACTGAACAAGTGGACAGTGACTGCGGCCGTGCGGTGGGTGCTGCCGATGGTGCGTCTTCAGTGCATGTATGCTGTGGGCAAGGCACCATCTAGTTACACCTAGTTACGGCACTGATCCCTACTGTATACTGCATGTGGTTGCCACTGACCAGGCTATGTTGAAGGGGTGTTCCCGGCCATCTGGAAATGCCCCTTAGATATATGGCCCGCATAACTTTATCTCATTAGAAAATAACAACATTAGTAAATGAGAAAATAAAATCCTGTCTTTTTTTCCCATTAAACTATGAAAATACTGTCAGAAAAGTGGGCAATGCTTCATTACTCCTGTATAACGGTCTGATCATTAGGAACTGATTTGCATATGCCGGTGTGGCACCTATAGTTATTCCCAGTGGGGTCAGCTCACGTAATACACATCAGGAATGGGGCTGTCTCATGGTTTGACGTCTTCCATGTTTTGATTTGCATTGCACCCTGCAGTTAATATATGTAAATGCAGTGTGTCTAGAAAACATTTACATGGCATTTAAATACATCAGTGTAAATGAGTCCTAATACATGAATAAGATTTGCTGAGATAAAACTGGGACCATAATTTGAAGGAGAAATACAAAATGCATGAAATCAGTCGGTTGCTTAATAAAACCTGCTAAAACCGTAGTATTGTAACACCCAGGGGTTATTATCAGAAATGGATATGAAGTAAAGTAAGTATACTTTATACCTGGTGGCCGCAATTTCTGTTTTACGAATAGGTTCCTGGAATCTTCGGCAGAGAAGTAAAGAGGATAAGTTGACACCGAGAATTGTACTAATAATTTCTTAACTGGGAACTTGTTTATTAAAAAAAAGCTTTTTTCTTCATGAAACTTGCAATTCGTTGAGAAACACAAGATCTTACAATTACATTCAATTGGCAATACTTTTACCATAAATTACTCAAGGAAATGATAAACAGTTATATTGCTCTGGCACTGCACTTCCTGTGACTTTCTTCCTCGAGGACAGTGAATTATTACAGAGATTGGTTATTTATGTTCAACCGTTTCATCAGACATATAATGTACATGCATGCATTTCAACAATATATATTTACCAGGAGCATTAACGGAATGTAAGCAAGGTTCTTCAACCAAAATATGCTTTACACTAATAAAAAACAGAAAAGCTTTACTAGTAAATACTTGCAGACTGTAGCACAGTAAATGCTGTATATGTATATATCCTAACCAAACACTCATAGCACAGTTCAGAGTACTAAACAGGTGATGCACTCTTAGAAGAATATTTTCTGTTACTTCTTGTACTAGTTACAAGGATATGCGAGTACCTTTAAACAATCCTTTGCAAATCATTGCCCGGGATAATTTGAGAGAATGTACATCCTTCATTAACTCAGTATCTACAGTTATAGCGGTTTCCTTAAACTAGATTTACTTTCTCTTTGGTCATACATACTGTAGCTGAGCAGGCTTTAGCTTCTGTAGGCTGCAGTCTAAGGGTGTGTACACACGGTGAGATCCTTGCTATGCCCGATTTTCACTTGCGATTTCCCTTGAACTCCACGGAGCTCAGATAGTACAGATTTTGACTAACTTTTCTTGAGATATGGACTATGTGTGCTTACGATTTTGGCTTATGTGAGATGTAATTGACATGTGAGATAAACTAGATAGTACACCGGTCTAGCAAGGATTGCCTTGCCTGCACAGCCTATCTTTTCTTGCGATGCCGACCTGGCGTGACCGCGCATTGGGATCGAATCGGGATTGGAAGGTGACTTTCACCTTGCGATCTGCACTAACTTTTCTTGCGATTTTGACTATATAGTCAAAATCAACAGAAAATATCTCACCGTGTGTACACACCGTAAGATGAAAGATTCCTGAAGTAACTAAGGTTCAATTACACGATAATCCTTTACTCTGCAATTATCACTTACGGAGTTCTTTCCGGTGAACCAAATGTACTGCAGCTCCTTGCTTTGTTGTGTTTAACAATTACTTTGTAATTTACTTAGGGAACTAATAGTTAAGTATCAATAGTATCAGTATTTTAGAAAGATTTTATCTCTCACAAGCACTGAGCGCTTTTGAAACCTATGATTTACTGTCCAGTGTGGCTGGAACTGCGAGACATATTGCTGCTATCTGTTTACCAGACTGGCTGATTTGGTTCCTGTCTGAGGTAATGAAAGTACAGACAGCATGCTCCAAGGTAGTCTTAGTAACTCTCCTAAGAAGTGTAGCAGCGTGAGGATTGCTGTCTAGCATAAAGTAATTAGCTGCTTAGTTTATGCTCATACGTAACTCTCTCTCTGACTAAATACAGTACATATCTGCTGCAATCAGGTAACTTAGAGTACACAACATTGAAGAGGCTAGTCTGCACTCTATAAAACATGCTGGGGGGTTGTATCATAGTGTGGTTTTGTCACTGGAGAAGTACAGACCTCTCCGGACACTTGCTCAGAGGTCTTCTAACATGGGACTCTGTCTCTGTCAGTCTTTAACATAGCACCTCAATTCTCCAGACAGCTCCCTCTTTGTTCATCCACCTGAAATGACTATGGCCTCCTGGGTGCTGCAATTGGCTTCCTCCCTTGTCAGTCCAGCAGTAGGGAAGGGAAGTCTAAGCTTATTATGTCTCTCATAGTCTGTTGAAATCGCGCTCCGGACATCAGCAGACGGCTATGCCTTGAAGTAACCCCTTTGGCTACACTTCACCGACTGATCGCCTCCCAAGGGCAGGGGAATCCACTCAGATTAAGTTCCCCCAGCAGCATAGCTCTGTTCTCCAAAATGGCCACCACAGAACTGCTGCAACAGTTCCTCCAGAGCCCAACTGTCAGTGCCGGGCTTCTATTTATACCCTGCAGTCACATGACCCACTGGCTGCATGCGTTGCTGTAACTGTCATCTGCCCCTCTCCACACACAGCACAGGCAGAACCCCCTGTTCTATCAGAGATAGGAGAGTCTCTGCTGCAAACTTACAGTCCAGTATTAGAGCCTTTGCTGGTTGGACCACCTCACTTCTACCATGTGGGAGGGGGGGGGGGGGGTGTTACATTTATCATCATAAGCTTAATAAATATTTACATATATTTACACACTTACATCCCTAGCTTTAGCGGGGTACCACAGTATTACAAGCCCTTCCACCTCCTGAATGGATTATTATTGTATTGTCTTTTTCTAGTTACTATAATGTTCTTATCTGAAGAGCATAGTCTGAGGCACAGGGCTTATACTGTCCCGCAGACTGCAGTGTGTACTTGTTCACATCTTGGTGCTAGCTAGGATATTTATAGGTTGCATTGCTTTTGAAGCTCTCTGATTAGATGTCTTTGTACAGACTGACCATTCCATAGCATCTCATTTTACGCTTGTTGGCGTGCTCTTAAACGTTCTACAAGTTATCAAGCACTTTACTCCCTGCATGCTACCACCTCAATTCAACACTCCTGCGTTTACCTCTACCCATTGTTGTATAACACTATATATTAGTCCATTATTATTATTATTATGGGTCTGGGACGCCAGGTCGACACCAAAAAGGTCAACACACCTTAGGTCAACACCAAATGGTCAACACACCTTAGATCGACATGGACAAAAGGTCGACATTGACAAGGTCGACATGGAAAAAGGTTGACATGAGTTTTTTATGTTTTTTTGGTGTCGTTTTCTTTGTAGAGTGCCCGGGAACCCCAATTAGTTCACTGCGTCCCCTTGTATGGCTTGCTTCGCTCGCCATGCTTCGGGCAAGGTGCCTCACTCCGCTACCACTGCGCTTGGCACAGATTACCATTCCCAATCATAGTCCACGTGGATCGTAAAGTATGAAAAAGTAAAAAAAAAAGTTAAAAATTTTAAAAACTCATGTCGACCTTTGTCCATGTCGACCTTGTTCATGTCAACCTTTGTCCATGGCGACCTTTTGGCCACGTCGACCAAAGGTGTGTCAACCATTTGGTGTTGACCTAAGGTGTGTCCAACTATTTGGTGTTGACCTGGAGTCCGGATACCATTATTATTACATCCTGTCTTCAGTCCTGTCTCATTGTGCAGTATTTCCACTCTGTTATTTATTTGTGTTATTAATTATGTTCGTCTGTCTGCAATATTCAGAGTAATGTTTCTATTTATTGCTGCAATAAGATATCGCAGGTGTAGGGTTGCCGAGACAAGCCCAGGTAATTAATACCCCTTCCCCCCACTCTGTGCCCCTGCAGAGATGTCACCAGCGTTTACAAAGCTTTCACTTATACCACTTTTACACCAAAATCCTGGGTCTGACCCAGGATTTGGAACACGGTTCCAAGCTAGGTCAGACCCGGGACTCCCCCCATTTATACCACAGTGCCGCTCCGGGATACGGCCATGTTTGAACCTGGCAATATAGTGATAGCTATAGTGTAGATATTGGGCCTAATTCAAGGTTGATTGCAAAACAACCATGTGCACTGCAAATCTAACTCTCTCTGCACATTTTATATCTACCCCACTTGCACTGCACATGGTTTTGCCCATTAGAGGAAATTGTTGTTTTGCAATCAACCTTGAATTAGGCCCATTGTGTAGAGACTATGCAGTAACAGAGCACCGAATAAGAACTAGGTGGCTCTTTAGCTATGGTTGTCCCTTCATGGTACCGTGTACCAAAAGATACTGAAGTCAATCTGAGAGGCGTAAATCCTCAATATGTGAGCAGAAGTGTGTATTTCCCCACACACTGGTATAAGGACGATATTGAGTCTACAGAAGAAACAGAAAAGTTCTTATCCGATTGGTCTGTAAGGGTATTGTAGAGCATTATTTCTTCTACTGTAGGTTTGTTGAATGAGCATATGACAAAACAGGGGCCAAGCATAATGGTGGCACAGGAACTGGTACAAATACTGGTGAAAGAGCTATTGTGGAAACAGGAACTGCAGAGCTTAATGACGAGAGCATAAATTCAGGATTAATGAATACATAAGTGCCATGCAACAGAGGGTCATCAGGCTTGATTATGGGTAGCTCCCCCAACAATATGTCCTGTCCAAGCTTCTGCAACATTGACACTATTAGATTCCAAGTATGTATGCATTTGTTTAGGGTCCTCAGTGAAATAAAATAGTGGAGACCCGGAAGCAGTAGTTGTAGATGCCTCAGGAGCTTCTGGCACCAGGGAAGTTATCTCATAGACCTCAGGCAAGGAAGGCATTATTGAGCTATTGACTGGGACTTTAAATTAAACAGTCTTCTCTGAAACACTGGCTGGATGCTCTGGCTTGGAGTCTGGGGCTTAGGCACTCTAGTGTGAAATATGGGGCTGGCTTAGAAAAGTGCACCATCTGTGAAGCAGGCGATTGACTCTAACAAGCATTTTAGGTGGATCCTCTCTGCAGCAGTTATTGAATGCGAGACCCTCTCTGGAGCATGTATGGAAGGCTAGACCTCCTCTGGAGCAGGCATGAGAATTGAGACCGCATCTGCAGAACGTGTGATAGGCAATACCCTTCTCATGCAGATATGGGAGCAAGAACACTGGGTCATTAAGTTCCTGGAACCAAGACAGGTGTGCCAAGAAGGATTTGGCTTTCAGTATGGATACTGCGGCACAAAATTGTTAATGTCTGGTGGAGAATAAGCAGAGTTTGCAACTTCTTCTGGCCCTATGTCTGGGCAGGAAACAGCATCTGAACTGGGATTGGCTAGTACAGGAACGGAAAGTCATTTTATCAGATTAGCCAACAAAATCATGGATTTTATAGTCCAGGTAGTAGGTTGATTCCAGTGGCTAAACATTTCCTTGTTTCTCATCTCATCCCTATCCTATCCCTCTGTTGCTGTATCTCTGTACAACACAAACTCTCAAATGACCTTGATGAAGAAGCCCCAGACACATTGCATCATCTCCAGCATGCAAAGCCCAACACTGTCACTCCTTAGACTTGTAAACTTTAGAAGTTCACCCAATCTGTTTATGAAATCAGTGCACACTGTGATGTGGAATAACTCTACTTTAAAATTATTCTACAGTATTTTGTCTATTTTACTGCTCTGTCTCATTAACTCAAAACACTTCAATTCCTTAATCTCCACTCTGAGGTGCCGTAGGGTTCTATGGTGACTGCAGTGCTCAGGAGACATTGGGAGGGATGCACAAAGGCTAGAAATGTGGCCAAAACTTTGAAACTGCAGTATTCTGAGTTACATTCCCATATGTACCATGGTGGTCATTCCGAGTTGTTCGCTCGTTGCCGTTTTTCGCAACGGAGCGATTAGGGGGAAAATGCGCATGGTACGCAGCGCGCATGCGTTCAGTAATTTAACACAAAACTTTGGAGATTTGCACAAGCTCGAGCGACGTTTTTTCATCGCTCGAGTGATCGTAGTGTGATTGACAGGAAGTGGGTGTTTCTGGGCGGAAACTGGCCAATTTCAGGGAGTGTGCTAAAAAACGCAGGCATGCCAGGTAAAAACGCAGGAGTGGCTGGATAAACGGGGGAGTGGCTGGCCGAACGCAGGGCGTGTTTGTGATGTCAAACCAGGAACTAAACGTACTGAGGTGATCGCAATCTAGGAGTAGGTCTGGAGCTACTCAGAAACTGCAGGGAACTATTTAGTAGCAGTTCTGCTAATCTTTCGTTCGCAATTCTGCTAAGCTAAGATACACTCCCAGAGGGTGGCGGCCTAGCGTTTGCACTGCTGATAAAAGCAGCTAGCGAGCGATCAACTCGGAATTATATATTCCGGTGGATGTTCCTTGAATTGAGCTTATGGGCTTCTTTCCACATTTCTCTTTGGGTTATATTTATTAACATTATTTTAGTATCACCTGAATGTATATATTAAAGGGCATTTGGAGCAGTTTTCATGAAGACATTTTATCAGAAAAACTGCTTCAAACCCTTTAATTCACTTTTTGTTAGTAACCCACATCCAGAGCCGGCCCTAACCAATATGATGCCCTAGGCAAGATTTTGGCTGGTGCCCCCCTAGCACCACCGCTGGTTCCGCCTCTGACCTTGCACCTCTTTCCCAGCACCATCACCCCTCACCCATAGCAGTCCTTATTTTGGGGTTTGTACCCCCTATATTTTAAATAGGAACAGTTCGCACATTTGGTGCACAGCCCAAAAAGGGGTGTGATTTTGATGGCAAGGGGCATGGCCACACAATAGTAACCCCAATTACGCCACACAGTACTGCAACTTTATTCACATTTTATCATGCAATAGTGTCCATAATTCATATTACATCCCACAGTAGTATCACTTTACCTAATAAATGTTACTCCTCACAGTAGAGCCCCTTATTCACATTACATCACACTGAATTGCTCCTTATTCACATTACACCACACCCTATTGCTCTTTATTCACATTAGATGACACAGTAGTGTCCTTTCTATACGCAACGCCACATAGTACAGCACCTTATACACATAATGCCACACATTAGTAATGCATTTATACACATAATTCCACACAGTAATGCCCCTTACACATGAGACACATTATTAATGTCCTTATAAACATAATGCGCCTTAAACATTATGACAACCTTTATTAATGCCCTTTTACACATAATGTCCCTTACACATTTGCTGTACATTATTAATGCCCTTATACACATAATGACATGTATAGTGCCCCCTACACATTTGCTGCACATTATTAGTGCCCCTATACACATAATGACACACAGTGCCCCTTACACATATGTTGCACATTATTAATGCAGTTTTACATGACACACATAATGCTCCTTACACATATTCCGAACACTACTGCACAACCAACCCACTCACATGCACACAGCACTCACACTGCCACTAACACTGTGACCTCTGCCTCTGCTTGGATACAGATGTGTCCTCACAAATCTTGCATCAATGCTAACGTCGGGCACCTTTTTTTATGAAAATGCATCTTATTTGCAATGCATTGGTATGTGGCTAGGATGCACAAGCAGCTTCTGCTGATTAAAATGATATGCTGCATGCCTATATACTGTGTGAGACTGTGGCTGTATCTGCATATGAAATGCTACACACAGAATATAGGCATGCCGCATATCATTTTAATCAGCAGAAGCTGCTGATGCCCCTAGGCATATCAAATGCCCTAGGCAATTGCCTAGTTTGCCTATAGCTATGGCCGGCTCTGCCCACATCGCATTCCCCATACCTATAATGGGAAATGTGATGTGGCCGAATGCACTAAAAAAAAAGTGAAAAAATCCCGCAGTTTGCCCTGTGATAATCTCACCAGCACTGCGATAAGCACCCTTTTGCCCCTGGTAGAGAAAGCTGAGCGGGGACCCGGCACAGTGATCAGCTATGTGTGTCCGATGGACACACAAGCTGGTCACAGTGGAAAAAGTAAAAAAAAAAAATGTAAGAGGTGCGGTGGTGCCTGCTGCCGTGCAGGTGTAGCTTCGGTACTCACCAGGCACTGCTCTCTCTCACCTTCAGGTACCAGAACCTTCAACGGACCTGGCAATCTTCAGTCGGATCCGGACACGGCGATTCCCTCTCGGAGCTGACCGACCGAGCTGAGGAGAAAGTAGTTTACCTTAAGGGGGGGTATCAACCCTTCTTCCACCAGAACAGGGGATACCCCAGGGGTGACGGCGACCTTCACCGGTTGGGTGAAAGGTCATCACTGGCCAAAGCCTCAGCCACCCAGATTTCACACACTCGCACTCTCGCGCGTAGTGTGATGAAGGGGATTCTCACGTCCGTGAGCAATCCCAATTCCGGCGCTCGGGACAGACAAGGGACAAACACACACAGATGCTACTCACCGTCAGTTCCGCACTGCGAACGTCTTCTTCTCTTACAGGTCCCTGTAAGGAGGCAAACAAACAAGCAAACAGCCGTGCAGGGCCTAATTCTAACCTAGTGTCACACCCCTATACTAACTACAGCGGCAGAGCCCTCAAACTAGCTCTGTGGGTGTGGTGCAACAAAACTAAACACACTAAACAAGCTCACACTTTGCCCCGCTCGGTAACAACATACATCACGATACACAGTGCAAGCAACGACCACGGTGATGTCCCTTTAGTTACCCGACTCAGAACACCAAGGAGTGGGGGCCGCACACCTCACCCACCTCCCGTCCTCTCTTTCGAGGGGCTCAGGCCGAGCGGGCCTGCCTGCCTAAACACCTTGGGGTGGACTGGGCCTAGTGCCCAGCGCCACCTCTATTCACTTCGGGGGAACCGCTTATTTATTGGTCCTAGCGCCCCCTATTTGCGCATGGACCCGAGGCCCGACATTACCCACGGGTCTAGCGCCCGCCTAACTGGTCCCTCGTTGGGTGACCTGGGCCTAGTGCCCAGGGTCACCTTATGTCCCTAAGCCAAAAGGAACTAGGGCCTAATGCCCTCTAATGTTTCCACAGGCCTAATGCCTGAATTGCCCACGGGCCTAATGCCCGCCTATCATGCGCCACGGGCCGGAGGCCCGACTATGTGCCCACGGGCCGGGGGCCCGACAAAGTGCCCACGGGCCAGAAGGGCCCGACTATCTGCCCACAGGCCGGGAGGGCCTGACTGTGCCCACGGGCCTAATGCCCGAACACCCAGTGGTCTAGGGAGGAGAGAGAGGGTGCAGGGGCACCTGATAAGGGCCTACCTGACCCTGTGGGAGAGGCACCAGGGGGGAGCTTCGTCAGCTCTCTTCCTTCCCACCCCTGGTGGCCTCTCCGGCGCTCCCTTTCACTCTTCGGCCGCTGGCCCGTCCTGGCCAGCGGCGCCGCCGTCGCCTCGCCGCGTCCAGCCGCCGCTGGACATCTTCTTCCCGGAGCCTGAAGTCTTCTGGTCTCTTCCGCGGCCACCGGAGCTCTTCAGCGCTCTTCCACGCGCCCTCCGTCCTCGGCTCCCGCCCGGTGTCCTCTGCTTGCTCCGCGCTCCCGCGCGCGGTCTTCTCCTTTTGCTCCCGCCCGGCGTCTGACGCCGGGGGCGGGGCCTGTGACGTGGCGAGCGCCAATTGGCTCGCCGCGCCCGCTTCTGATTGGCCGGCGCCCCGCGAGCCGCGATTGGCTAGCGGACAGCGCCGGGTTTGAAAAGACGCCGGCGGCACTTCTCATTGGCGGCCCAAGCGGCGCCAAGTTTAAAGCGCCGCCGCGCCGCTACCCGCTGCCAGCCTGGTGCAGGGAAACATCCGATCCCTGCACCAGTCACCCGCCGCCGCACACCCAGCGCTGGGGACAGGCAAGCTGCCCCAGCGCTGTCCACAGCCAGGGACAGCACCTCTGATGTGCCCACAGGGCACATCTTTACAAAAAGATGAGTATACTGATTTTCTTTGGGGGGGAGTCGATGGCGACGATGTCGGCGGGGGCGGCGCATGCGCAGCAGGACATCAGAGTATTTTTTACAAAAAATACCCCGATGATGCTGCAAGCTCTGTTCCTGCATGTGATAATTGATACACCCCTGCGATGTAATCAATTATCGCAGTGCGAGTTTGGGCGATTTTATCATCTGTCATCCACATCCTGGATGCGGATGGTGATAAATAGGCCCCTTTGAGAGAGATCCAATCTGATCCATCCCAGCACTTCCTGCAACATTCCTAAACCCAGAAGTGCAGTGATCGCGAAGGACAGCTCTTGTTGGGAAAGCTATCCTTTGCAATAATAAATGCATTTCTAGGTACATACAGTACCATCGTTATTATGTCCCTGACAAGTGGCAGGATGTATTTTTGTATTGCGGCTGTGATGCGTATTACACCCTGCCCATTATACAGTAGAGGTTGTCCAAAGTCAGGAGTGCCAGAGATAAATGTAGTTAACAACAGGAGGCAGGTCAGCAGATATCTATACACAGGCAGTTGTAGCAGGGATATACTGTATATTGGCCCTCATTCCGAGTTGATCGCTAGCTGCCGTTGTTTGCTGCGTAGCGATCATTAAAAAAACTGCAAAACTACGCATGCGTATGAGCCGCAATGTGCACGCGTGGCATACGGGAACAAAGAGCATCGTTGTTTTGCACTGCTTCTAGTGACAATTCCAATCGCACCGCCAATTGCAAGGAGATTGACAGGAAGTGGGAGTTTATGGATGTCAACTGACAGTTTTCTTTGAGTGTTCGGAAAAACGCAGGCGTGTCCAGGACGTACGTCGTAGCAATCATAGCACAGAATAGGTAACTACATGGCTGCTAAAAGTAGCTAGCAAGCGATCAACTCGAAATGAGGGCCATTGTGTAAGAGCTATGCAATACCAGGGTGGTTCCTTAAATAATGTACTTATTATGGAGGGTATAAGCAGGTATATCTGGGGTAAGTGTGAAGTACTGGAAAACCTACACAGGATGCTCATGACTTAGGGCCTAATTCTGAATCATACACAAGTTCGAATGTGTCTGTATCGAGTGATCCTTAGCTGCATGTGTGTCGCAGTCTGCAGACGCATCTTTAGGTGTTTACGAATGATTATGACCTGTACACATAGGTGGTCATTCCGAGTTGATCACTTGCTAGCAGTTTTTAGCAGCCGTGCAAATGCTATGCCGCCGCCCTCTGGGAGTGTATTTTAGCTTAGCAGAAGTGCGAACGAAAAGATCGCAGAGCGGCGACAAAATTTTTTTGTGTAGTTTCAGAGTAGCTCAAAACCCACTCAGCGCTTGCGATCACTTCAGACCATTCAGTTCCTGTTTTGACGTCACATACATGCCCTGCGTTCACCCAACTACGCCTGTGTTTTTTCGAACACTCCCTGAAAACGGTCAGTTGCCGCCCAGAAATGCCCACTTCATGTCAATCACTCTGTGGCAACCAGTGCGACTGAAAAGCTTTGCTAGACCCTGTGTGAAACTACATCGTTCTTTGTAATAGTACGTCACGCGTGCGCAATTCGCTTTTTTTGCCTCATCGCTGCACAGCTAACGAATGCAGCTAGCGATCAACTCGGAATGACCACCATTGTCTTTTCTCTATGACTGTGGAGTGGGCATTACCACTGTAGGTGTCAGCTAGGTGGCTACCGCGTATTTATAGTCATTCATATGCACAGTGCATACCAAGTTCACTTGCATCTCTTGTACCTAGTACGTGGTAGGTGTAATTGCCATTGATAGTGATGATGATAGTGTCATGGGCAGGGCAGTGCGATCTCATAGTGACATAAGATGCACTTCACGGGAACAGTCGCATTAGAATTCTGTTTGCAGCGGGTGTGAGGAATTGTGTTGGCATTATGTGCAACTGGGTCATACTTGCCTACTTTTGAAAACTAGTTTCAGGGAGATTCCAGGTGGCAGCAGAATGTGCCTTGAGGGGTGTGTCTAGCTCTGCCTATGGGCGTAGTTATTGCCACTCAGGGGTGTGTCCTACAATGGCAGGTGAAAACTATAGCACTATAAGCAGCAAAAAAAAAAAAAAAAGAGTAATATAGGTACACTATATACTGTGTACATTCATGAGAAGAGACGAAGAAACAGAAAATCTATATACACTGGTGCGGGATTGATATATATTACACCCACATATACAATAATAAATACTTTGGCACCCCTGGAGTACTCTTGTGCACGCCAAAGGTGCTTGCCTGAAAAAATAAAGGGGGTGTGATCTCACAAAAAAACCCAGTTGTAGTGCTCCATACACATTACGCCCACATCAGTAGTGCTCCTTACACATTAGGCCCACATCAGTAGTGCTCCGTACACATTACGCCCACATTAGTAGTGCTCCGTACACATTATGCCCACAGTAATAGTGCCCCTTACACATTAGTATACATGACTTTTAGGAGTGAGGACACTTGATGGTACTGGGAGCCTGGCCCGCTTACTCGAGACGTGCTGCCCACTGCTGCCACTGCTAACATATGCATGCAGGCTCAGCAGAGTCCTCAGGTCAGGGACTCCTCACAAACCACCTGTCGCAGTCCAATGCCAGTGTGGAACAGCAGTCGGCTAAGCAAAGGAGCCGCGGCTCACCCACAAACACAATGGCGCAGTGCAGGCAGCTGAGACACAGACTGCCACTTCCCCCACCAGAGCTTATTTCTGCATGTGGCTAACTGGGACCGGGTCAGGGTGCCCTACTCTGGTGCATACCCAGAGTAGCTATCAGTGCTGCAAGTAGAAAAAAGTGTCAGCGGTACTGTGTGTGTGTGCGCCGAAGGCGTGCATGCCCCCCCCAAATGGGTGTGGCCAAGTGCCACATGGGGCGTGGCCAATGAAAATGGGGGCGTGATATACATATAGGGGGGGGCCAGATACACATATGACCCCAATAGTGCCAGATACACATATGCTCCTACAGTGCCTGATATGCCCCCACGGTGCCAGATACACAAATGTCCCACGGTGCCAGATACACAAATGCCCCACGGTGCCAGATACACAAATGCCCCCAGCAGTGCCATATATGCCCCCAGCAGTTTCAGATACACGTTGCCCCAGCAGTGCCAGATACACATTGCCCCAAGCAGTGTCAGATAGTACACGTTGCCCCCAGCAGTGTCAGATAATACACGTTGCCCCCAGCAGTGTCAGATAATACACGTTGCCCCCAGCAGTGTCAGATAATACACGTTGCCCCCAGCAGTGCCAGATACACGTTGCCCCAGCAGTGCCAGATACACGTTGCCCCCAGCAGTGTCAGATACACGTTGCCCCAGCAGTGTCAGATACACGTTGCCCCAGCAGTGCCAGATACACGTTGCCCCAGCAGTGCCAGATACACGTTGCCCCCAGCAGTGTCAGATAATACACGTTGCCCCAGCAGTGCCAGATACACGTTGCCCCCAGCAGTGTCAGATAATACACGTTGCCCCCAGCAGTGTCAGATAATACACGTTGCCCCAGCAGTGCCAGATACACGTTGCCCTCAGCAGTGTCAGATACACGTTGCCCCAGCAGTGTCAGATACACGTTGCCCCAGCAGTGCCAGATACACGTTGCCCCCAGCAGTGTCAGATAATACACGTTGCCCCAGCAGTGTCAGATAATACACGTTGCCCCAGCAGTGCCAGATACACGTTGCCCCCAGCAGTGCCAGATACACGTTGCCCCCAGCAGTGCCAGATACACGTTGCCCCCAGCAGTGCCAGATACACGTTGCCCCCAGCAGTGTCAGATAATACACGTTGCCCCCAGCAGTGCCAGATACACGTTGCCCCCAGCAGTGTCAGATAATACACGTTGCCCCAGCAGTGCCAGATACACGTTGCCCCCAGCAGTGCCAGATACACGTTGCCCCCAGCAGTGCCAGATAATACACGTTGCCCCCAGCAGTGCCAGATAATACACGTTGCCCCCAGCAGTGCCAGATACACGTTGCCCCCAGCAGTGCCAGATACACGTTGCCCCCAGCAGTGCCAGATACACGTTGCCCCCAGCAGTGCCAGATACACGTTGCCCCCAGCAGTGCCAGATACACGTTGCCCCAGCAGTGTCAGATACACGTTGCCCCAGCAGTGTCAGATAATACACGTTGCCCCCAGCAGTGCCAGATACACGTTGCCCCCAGCAGTGCCAGATACACGTTGCCCCAGCAGTGTCAGATAATACACGTTGCCCCAGCAGTGCCAGATACACGTTGCCCCCAGCAGTGTCAGATACACGTTGCCCCAGCAGTGTCAGATAATACACGTTGCCCCCAGCAGTGTCAGATACACGTTGCCCCCAGCAGTGTCAGATACACATTGCCCCAGCAGTGTCAGATACACGTTGCCCCAGCAGTGTCAGATACACGTTGCCCCAGCAGTGTCAGATACACGTTGCCCCAGCAGTGTCAGATACACGTTGCCCCCAGCAGTGTCAGATACACGTTGCCCCCAGCAGTGTCAGATACACGTTGCCCCCAGCAGTGTCAGATACACGTTGCCCCCAGCAGTGTCAGATACACGTTGCCCCCAGCAGTGTCAGATGCACGTTGCCCCAGCAGTGTCAGATACACGTTGCCCCAGCAGTGTCAGATACACGTTGCCCCAGCAGTGTCAGATACACGTTGCCCCAGCAGTGTCAGATACACGTTGCCCCCAGCAGTGTCAGATACACGTTGCCCCCAGCAGTGTCAGATACACGTTGCCCCCAGCAGTGTCAGATACACATTGCCCCAGCAGTGTCAGATACACGTTGCCCCAGCAGTGTCAGATACACGTTGCCCCAGCAGTGTCAGATACACGTTGCCCCAGCAGTGTCAGATACACGTTGCCCCAGCAGTGTCAGATACACGTTGCCCCAGCAGTGTCAGATACACGTTGCCCCCAGCAGTGTCAGATACACGTTGCCCCCAGCAGTGTCAGATACACGTTGCCCCCAGCAGTGCCAGATACACGTTGCCCCCAGCAGTGCCAGATACACGTTGCCCCCAGCAGTGCCAGATACACGTTGCCCCAGCAGTGTCAGATACACGTTGCCCCAGCAGTGTCAGATAATACACGTTGCCCCCAGCAGTGCCAGATACACGTTGCCCCCAGCAGTGCCAGATACACGTTGCCCCCAGCAGTGCCAGATACACGTTGCCCCAGCAGTGTCAGATAATACACGTTGCCCCAGCAGTGCCAGATACACGTTGCCCCCAGCAGTGTCAGATACACGTTGCCCCAGCAGTGTCAGATAATACACGTTGCCCCCAGCAGTGTCAGATACACGTTGCCCCCAGCAGTGTCAGATACACATTGCCCCAGCAGTGTCAGATACACATTGCCCCAGCAGTGTCAGATACACGTTGCCCCAGCAGTGTCAGATAATACACGTTGCCCCCAGCAGTGTCAGATACACGTTGCCCCCAGCAGTGTCAGATACACATTGCCCCAGCAGTGTCAGATACACGTTGCCCCAGCAGTGTCAGATACACGTTGCCCCAGCAGTGTCAGATACACGTTGCCCCAGCAGTGTCAGATACACGTTGCCCCAGCAGTGTCAGATACACGTTGCCCCCAGCAGTGTCAGATACACGTTGCCCCCAGCAGTGTCAGATACACGTTGCCCCCAGCAGTGTCAGATACACGTTGCCCCCAGCAGTGTCAGATGCACGTTGCCCCCAGCAGTGTCAGATGCACGTTGCCCCAGCAGTGTCAGATACACGTTGCCCCAGCAGTGCCAGATACACGTTGCCCCAGAGTGTACCGGTTAGGAATTTCTTACCGGTACACCATACCGCCATACTTGCAGCACGGGTATCTTTAGAACCACCTTGCTCAGTACACATTACATTATACACAGCCCCCCATAATTACACCCAGTACCACATTACAGTAAACACAGCATACAATACATAGCCCCCTTCCCCATATTACACAGATCCCCTCACCCATATTACATTATACCCAGCATACAGTACACTACACAGCCCCCCCCCCCCCCCCATATAGACACAGCACCTCATTATACTGCATTATACACAACCCCCCCCACCCCCATATTGCACTCAGTACTAGATTGCATCATATTATACACACATTATATAACACACAGCCTCCATTCCCCCACATTACCTCCAGCACCCACCTGGGTGTGTTGCTCCTTCCAGTAAAGGCTGGGAGCTGACCCTGGGACAGTGAGGGGAGACAGCCTAGTGCAGACACTCCAGTGAGAGGCGAGGAGCAGGAGCCAGGAGGAGGAAGCTGCTGCTGGGCTGATCCATGCTGCAGCCCCGAGTGTGGTGGGAGGGGCCAGCCACAGGGAAGCAGAAGCAGAGCCCTGCTGCAGTGTGCCTCTGCTACACAGTACACACAACCATGCGGTGGCCAGCCAGGCAGTCTCCCGTGCTGGCCCCGCCCCCGACCTCTCCGGACTTGCGCAAGCGCAGTCCATATTTTCAGCCTCGGACCTGTAAAAACCGGGAGGGCTGTCAAGGTATGCGGGGCAGCGGGAGGCTCAACTAAAAATCGGGAGCCTCCCGCTGAATGCGGGAGGGTAGGTAAGCCTGAACTGGGTACTAGGCCATTAGTATCTGGAAGCTGTTTCCTTTTAAATACTGGGATTGTTGGTATCGTCTATTAAGTTATCACTTCTATATTAGTATGGCAGAATATAGATGGGATAATTAAGGAATCTATGTACTCCACTGTGCAGATAAAGCTGCTCCTGCTTTTCCTGCTATTGTTACAATGCATGCGGCTGCTACTGCAACTGTTACTAATAAAAACAGCCCCGCCCAGGGGAATGAACATAAAGTCAGTGGGCCTAATTCAGACCCGATCGCTGCAGCCTGATGCCCTTTGAGCAGTGCGCACTGTGCACCCAGTGAGATGTGAAAGTATCAAAAGCACCCGTGTGGGGGGAGGGGGGGTGTAGGGCCTGACATGCAGGGCGGACTAGCCCTGTGCTGGTCTTCCCCCCACATGTCAGATAATCTGGTCCTGGCTGCCCTGGGCACTCTCATCTCTTACCTTGAGTACAGCCTAGGGATGGCCGTTGATCATCGATGATTCAAAATCATCGATGGTTTATGGCCGATGTGGAATACTTTTGCCATCGATGATATAGAACCAGATGGTTTCCCTCCATTGATGGCAAGGTATAACCAGATGCCCCGCCCCCAATACCCGCTAAGCCCCACCCCTGGTTTCATTCAGTGGTGGCCATCGAGTGGTGCAAACCATTGATGGTTCACCATAGATGGTTTGTGTACCATCGATGGTTATCGGCGATGGCATCATTGATGGCAACCATCGATGTACACCCCACCGATGGCCATCCCTAGTCCAGCCCCATGCAGCTGCTGCAGAGAGTATTTTTTTTTCTAAAAACAAACTTTAATGACAACTAGCCACAGTGACAGAGCTCACTTCCTGCTTCTTCACATGAGCACATACCCTGAAACTGTACCTTTTTAATAGGTACAGTACCTTTTTTTATGGTATGTACCGATTTTTAGCTCTTCAAGCTCCCATTGAAAGTATAGGAAAAGGGTGTGACTACGCCCCCTTTACCTGTGGCCACGCCCCTTTTACTACTACTACGATTTTTATGTGTAAAATGTTGGAGGGTATGTGAGCATAGGCAGATAACGACAGCTAGAATTGACAATGTCGGCGCTCAGTGTTGGACTGGGGAATGAAGGGCCCACCGGGGGAATGCTGTTGTAGGGGCCCATGCTTAAGGGTGTGGCCAGTCACCACAGAGGTTTGGCTAACCATTACAGAGTACTTGGTAACTATATAATAAACCATGTTCTTATGAAGTATAATGTAACATATGTACTGTATAATGCATAATTCATGTGCACTAGGATAGAGACTGGAACCTGATCCCTAGAGAAGGTGGAGGGCCCACAGGTAGTGGGGCCTTCCGGTGGTTTTCCCTGTTCCCCTGTGGACCAGTCCAACTCTGTCGGCGTTGGAGAAGAGAGCTAATTGTAATATCTGGGTCACTCGGCACTGCCATATATGCCTATGGCATTGCTGACATTCTGAAATGCTCTAAGTGATAGCAGGCAGAAGACAGAGAAAATAGGATTTTAATACCTACCGGTAAATCCTTTTCTCCTAGTCCATAGAGGATGCTGGGGTCCACTTCAGTACCATGGGGTATAGACGGTTCCACAGGAGCCATGGGCACTTTAAGACTTTTCAAGGGTGTGAACTGGCTCCTCCCTCTATGCTCCTCCTCCAGACCTCAGTTATAGGAACTGTACCCAGGGAGACGGACATTTCGAGGAAAGGATTTACTTTTATACTAATGGTGAGATTCATACCAGCTCACACCTCAACCATGCCGCACAACATGGTATTCAACATGACACACGCCAACAGGCATGAACCATTTACAGCAACATGCTGAAAACAAATGAAACACAACTTGTGTAACTATAAAGAACAAAACTGCAGGTAAAGTATGCACTGGGTCGGGTGCCCAGCATCCTCTACGGACTAGGAGAAAATGATTTACCGGTAGGTATTAAAATCCTATTTTCTCATATGTCCTAGAGGATTCTGGGGTCCACTTCAGTACCATGGGGTTATACCAAAGCTTCAGTACGGGCGGGAGAGTGCGGATGACTCTGCAGCACTGATTGACCAAACTTGAGGTCCTCATCGGCCAAAGTGTCAAACGTACAAAATTTAGCAAATGTGTTTGACCCTGACCAACTAGCTGCTCGGCAAAGTTGTAAAGCCGAGACGCCCTGGGCAGCCGCCCAGGATGAGCTCACCTTCCTAGTAGAATGGGCCTTCACCGACTTCGGTATCGGCAATCCTGCCGTAGAATGAGCGTGCTGAATCATACCTCTGATCCAGCGTGCAATAGTCTGCTTAGAAGCAGGACACCCAATCTTGTTGGGAGCATACAGGACAAACACAACCTCTGTTTCCCGTATCCGAGCTGTTCTTGCGACATAAATCTTCAAAGCTCTAACCACATCTAGAGACTTTGACTCAGTGGAAGTGTCAGACACCACTGGCACCGCAATAGGTTGGTTTATGTGGAAAGATGAAACCACCTTTGGAAGAAAATGTTGGCGAGTTCTCAACTCTGCCCTATCTTCATGGAAGATCAGGTAAGGGCTCTTGTGAGACAAGGCCCCAAACTCAGACACCCACCTTGCGGATGCCAAGACCAAAAGCATCACCACTTTCCAAGTGAGAAACTTAAATTCTATCTCCTGCAGAGGTTCAAACCAATCCGATTGAAGGAACTGCAACACCACATTAAGGTCCCATGGTGCCACTGGAGGCACAAATAGAGGCTGGATGTGCAGAACCCCTTTCACGAAGGTCTGAACTTCTGGAAAGGAAGCCAATTGTTTTTGAAAGAAAACTGATAAGGCCGAAATCTGGACCTTGATTGACCCCAATCTAAGGCCCGCATCCACACCAGCCTGCAGAAAATAGAGAAAACGTCCCAACTCAAACTCTTCCATAGGAGCCTTCTTGGATTCACACCAAGACACATATTTTCTCCAAATACGGCGGTAATATTTAGACGTTACTCCTTTCCTGGGCTGAATAAGAGTGGGGATGACTTCCTTGGGAATACCCTTTCGGGCTAGGATCCGTCGCTCAACAGCCATGCCGTCAAATGTAGCCGCGGTAAGTCTTGATACAAGCACGGCCCCTGCTGCAGCAGGTCCTTGCGAGGAGGAAGAGGCCGAGGATCTTCTATGAGCAACTCCTGAAGATCTGGATACCAAGCCCTCCTTGGCCGGTCTGGGGCAACGAAGAATGCTCGAACTCTTGTTCTTCTTATTTTGAGAACTTTTTGAATCAGTGGAAGTGGAGGGAGAACATATACCGACCGAAACACCCACTGGGTCACCAGTGCATCCACTGCTATTGCTTGAGGGTCTCTCGACCTGGGACAATATCTCTGAAGCTTCTTGCTTAGACGAGATGCCATCATGTCTACTTGAGGAACTCCCCAAAGACTTGTCACCTCTGCGAAGACTTCTTGGTGGAGGCCCCACTCTCCTGGATGGAGATCGTGTCTGCTGAGGAAGTTGCTTCCCAGCTGTCCACTCCCGGAATGAAAATTGCTGACAGAGCTCTTACATGCCTTTCTGCCCAGAGGAGAATCCTTGTCACCTCTGCCATTGCTGCTTTGCTTTTCATTCCGCCTTGCCTGTTTATGTACGTGACTGCTGTTACATTGTCTGACTGGATCTGCATGGGATGATCTTGAAGAAGATGTACCGCTTGTAGAAGGCCGTTATAAATGGCTCTCAATTCCAGAATGTTTATGTGAAGGTGACTTGACCATTGTCCTTGGAAGCTTTCCCCCTGTGTGACAGCTCCACAGCCTCGGAGACTTGCATCCGTGGTTACCAGGACCCAGTCCTGAATCCCGAACCTGCGTCCCTCTAGTAGGTGAGAACTGTGTAGCCACCACAGGAGCGAAATCCTGGCTTTGTATGACAGGATTATCTTCCGGTGCATGTGTAGGTAAGATCCGGACCACTTGTCCAATAGGTCCCACTGGAATACTCTGGCATGAAATCGGCCAAACTGTATGGCCTCGTGAGCCGCTACCATTTTCCCCAACAACCGAATACATTGATGGATCGACACGTTTGTTGGTTTCAATATTTGTTTGACCATTTTCTGGATTTCCAGAGCCTTTTCCACTGGAATAAATACTCTCTGTACTTCTGTGTCCAGAATCATCCATAAAAAGGACAATCTTGTCGTTGGTTCCAATTGCGACTTTGGAAATTCATGATCCAACCGTGTTGTTGGAGTATTGACAGGGAGAGTGCGATGTTCTGCACCAACTGTTCCCTGGATCTCTCTTTTATCAGGAGATCGTCCAGACAAGGAATTATATTGACTCCTTTTTGATGAAGGAGGACCATCATCTCCGCCATCACCTTGGTGAATACCCTCGGTGCCGTGGAGAGACCGAATGGCAACATCTGGAACTGGTAATGGCAATCCTGTACTGCGAATCTCAGATAAGCTTGGTGAGGAGGATAAATGGGAACATGCAAGTAAGCATTTTTTATGCCTACTGACACCATGAAGTCCCTCTCCTCCAGACTGGAAATCCCTGCCCTCAGGGATTCCATCTTGAACTTGAACCTTTTCAGGTAGAGATTCAGATTTTTCAGGTTTAAAATAGGTCTGACTGAGCCGTCTGGCTTCGGAACTACAAAGAGGCTTGAATAAAAACCTTCTCCTTGTTGTGACAAGGGAACCAGGACAATGTCCTGATCCTGACATAATTTTTGAATTGCCGTTGTTACTGCCTCTCTTTCTGGAAGAGAAGCTGGCATGGTCGATTTGAAAAATCGGCATGGGGGGATGTCTTGAAACTCCAGTTTGTACCCATGGGACGCTGTTTGTAAGACCCATGGGTCCAGGCCAGATTGAATCCAACTTTGACTGAAAAGCTTCACACATGCTCCCACCCGAGCGGACTCCCGCAAGGGAGCCCCAGCGTCATGCTGCAGATTTGGCAGAAGTAGGGGTTGACTTCTGCTCCTGGTATCCTGGAGACGCTGCGTATTTCTTTCCATTTCCCCTTCCCCTACCTGCAAAGACGGGGGAACCTTTGGCCTTTTTGTATTTGTTGGGCCGAAAGGACGGCATGTGAGAGTGATGTGTCTTTTTCACCGGTGCAGGAGCGTAAGGCAAGAATGTCGACTTACCTGCGGTAGCCGCCGAGACTAACGCATCCAGCCCATCACCAGATAAGGCCTCACCTTTATACGGGAGAGCCTCCATATTTCTTTTGCAATCTGCATCAGCATTCCGCTGGCGAATCCACAACGCCCTCCGAGCCGATACTGCCATGGTAGCGACTGTTGAACCCAAGAGTCCAATATCCTTCATAGCTTCCAGCATGTATGCGGCAGCGTTTTTGATATTACCTAATGTTAGGAGTATCTCGTCTTTATCAATCGTGTCAATTTACGATGACAAGCTATCTGACCATTTTTCAATAGCACGACTCACCCACGCGCAAGCAATGGTTGCCCTGAGCAGCGTACCATTGGCCACTTAAATAGATTTTAACGTAGTCTCCATTTTGCGGTCTGCCAGCTCCTTTAGTGAAGCCGTCCGAGGTGCAGGGAGAATCACCTTTTTTGTTAACCTTGACAGTGCACTGTCTAACACCGGGGGTGACTCCCATCCTTTCCTGTCCTCTAAAGATAAAGGATAAGCAATCTGAATCCTTTTGGGAATATTAATTTTTTTTTTCAGGATTCACCCACACTCCCTCAAAAAGAGTATTTAGCTCTTGGGAAGGAGGGAAAGTTACCTTACATTTCTTTTCCTTATAAAAATAAGCCTTCTCTTGAGGTACAGAAGGGGCTTCCATAACTTCTAAAACCTCCTTTATAGCAACAATCATATATTGTATGTTTTTTGCCAATTTATGATCTATCTCCCTGGAGTCACTATCGTCGACACAAGAATCAGAGTCCGTGTCGGTATCAGTATGTACAATGTTTGCAAACGGTCTCTTATGTGACCCAGATGGGTCGCCTGCGGATGAGACAGCAAAACCCTGAAAAATCACATCTTCAACTGATTTTCTCCGGCTTTCTGCATGAGACTCAGACTTATCTAATCTCCTACTGATATGATTCACACTATCACGTATTTTGTTCACCCATTCAGGCTCGTGGTGTGCCGGCAGCGCCACCACATTACAACTCTGTGTCCCTAAAAAGGCTCCCTCAGGGGAAGAACTCCCTGCCTCAGACATGTCACACACGTGCACAAACACACCACAGACACTCCGGGACTTATAGGGGACAGACCCACAGTAAAATCTGTCAGAAGGACACAGATAGGAGCAGCCAGTTCACAAAGCCAGCGCCAGTAACACAATGCCTGTGAAACATAAAATGCCCACTGACATACAGCGCTTTTTATAATGTAAATACACAACGTAAAGCACCAAGTTCACTGTGCCCCCCCCCCCCCACTTTGCACCCTGATACTTGTATTCAGAGTGGAGGAGGACCAGCGTTGTCTCTGTAGCCTGAGGAGAGAGAGAAAATGGCGCTGTGCAGTGTGCTGGCTGACTGAGGAGGAAGCTCCGCCCCCACAATGGCGCATTTCTCCTCAGAGATTCTGACACTATTATTTATACTGGTGGGGGTAGGGCTGTGCCTCGGCACCTTATGCCCCCTTTTCACCAGTTTTATAAGGTTTCATGCTGCCCAGGGCGCCCCCCCCGCGCCCTACACCTGCAGTGCCTGTGTTGTGTGGGCAGTATGGCGCGCTGTGCTCCCGCCAGCCGCGCGGTACCTTTAGCCGTCACTTTGATTGAAGATCTGTCTTCTAACACTCACCTATCTTCTGACTTCTGGCTCTGCAAGGGGGTGACGGCGTGCTGTGGGAGTGAGCATCTAGGCACAGCTAGCGTTCAGTACCCTTCAGGAGCTAATGGTGTCCTGTCAGCCAGAAGCAGAGCCATGAAACTCTTTAGGAAGTTGGTTCCTACTTCTGCCCCCTCAGTCCCACGAAGCAGGGAGACTGTTGCCAGCAGTTCTCCCTGAAAATAAAAAACCTAACATAAGTCTTTTCAGAGAAACTAGGCAGAGCTCCCCTGGAGTGCATCCAGTGTGCCTGGGCACATTTCTAAAACTGAGGTCTGGAGGAGGGGCATAGAGGAAGGAGCCAGTTCACACCCTTAAAAAGTCTTAAAGTGCCCATGGCTCCTGCGGAACCATCTATACCCCACGGTCATGAAGTGGACCCCAGCATCCTCTAGGATGTATGAGAAAACTCTATAGTACATATCGTGAAGCGATATGTACAGGGATATTCTTTGTCTTTTTCACTTGGCCTTCTTATCTCCGAGTCCTGCCGCTGAGGAGTGTGCTGAGCTCTTATTGGTGGAGCTCAGTGCATACTTATCTGGCCCGAGTGGGGGGTGGGGGGATAAACCTCTTGCAGTGCGGATGAGGGAGCTGCTGCTGGAGGCTACACATCAAGGAGAGAGGGAGGGGAGACTACAAAGAAACACATTTTTTGTACCCCAGTCTGTCTGGATGTGTGTGTGCCTCCCCTGCCTATCTTTTCCGCACATCTCTGATCAAAAAGCACCAAATTTCCAGCAGTATATACTGCTACACCTGTGTATAATACACCAGGGCCGTAACTAGGTATGTGCCGATGGTGCCTTGTCCACAGCGCATATGCACTGAAGGCGCACCAACGGCATCACCGATCCCCCGGCAACTTGGGAGACTGTCCCGGCTTACTCGGCCTCCCTGCGCCCCACCCAGCGCTGCGAGGAGCTGGCCTGCTAGCTTTGAGAGGAGGACACACTCGGGCAGGCTGCAGTTTTCCATCCCCTTTGACTTGTGAGTTAGCAGCACTGCAGTGCCACATATATGCACCATCGGAAGTAACATAGCAGATGGATGCTGGATCGCAGGTCTGATGTGAGAATAACTCACTCTCTCCCCCTCCCTTCCATAAAACGGGGACTGCCTGCCATAATGTGTAAAAAGGGGGACTCTGCCTGCCATAATGTGTAAAATAGGGGACTCTGCTGCCTAATGTGTAAAAAAGGGGGACTCTGCCTGCCTAATGTGTAAAAAGGGGGACTCTGCTGCTGTAATGTGTAAAAAAAAAAAAAGGGGGACTCTGCCTACCGTAATGTATAAAAGTGAGCTCTGAACTCTGCCTGCCGTAATGTATAAAAGGGAGCTATGCTTGCCATAAGTTTTAAAAGGGAGCTCTACCTGCCTAACGTGTAAAAGGGAGACTCTGCCTGCTGTGCTGTGTAAAAGGGAGACTGTGCCTGCCGTACTGTGTAAAAGGGAGCTTTGTGGCCACGCCCCTTACCCATGAAACAATGCCCCTACAATTGGCCCTTGTTAGTATATGGGGGGGGGGGGGGCGATGCTATTTCTTGCACACAGCGCTAAAATGTCTAGTTACGGCACTGTAATACACACATGTGCCCTTTGGCTCATATATTGTGTGTAACTCTGGCTCTGGTACTAGCCAGTGCCTCCTGAGCTATTTACAGTGCATCAACGCACGTCCCTGGTCTGTGTGTCTCTGCCTATATCATACTTGCTTACATTCCCGGAATGGCCGGGAGGCTCCCTAAAATCAGGTAGCCCTCTTGCCCCCACCCCCGCCCACCCGAAGAATTGCAACTCTCCCATTTACAGCAGCACCCCCAGACCTGGCAGCCCATTTAGTGAGTGAAGAGGGTGGTCTGGGTAACTGATGACGCAAATCTCGCTGAATCACGTCATCATAGCCACACCCCCTACTGTATTATGCCGGAATCTTTATCAATGTAAGACAGGGGGCATGGCTATGATGACGTGATCGCGGCCACCACTCCCCCTGTACAGCCCCATTTGCATAGCCATGTGCCCCTTTGTTACGACATTTGGCTGCACCGCTCACCTTCTATGCCGACCTGGCTGACCTCTCCCGGGGTATGTCTATGTCTATGTGTGACCCTACCTGTATGTATGTGTGCGATGTGAGACCCTGCCTGTATGTATGTGTCCATGCCTATATAATAAATATATAAATATATATATATATATATAGATATTCAATCAGTCAATCAAGGACCATTGCTGCCCATCAGGGATCTTCCCAAACAATCCTATCTCCCCATCAGTTTAGGCTGCTGCTATTGGTTATTGGGGGAGGAGACCGGAAGCGGAAGTTGCTGGGACGCAGAGCAGGATGGAGCACGGCTGAACAGAGCAGGCTGGCGCTCTGTGTGTGTGTGAGGGGAACGGAGAGGGTGTGAGGGAGCGGAGGAGGCAGCTGCTCCGGTGTGTGTGTGTAGAGCCGCAAAGCCACTGAAAAGAGCAGGTAGCAGGTGAAAGAGCTGCCGCTCCGTGGGTGCGTGTGTGTAAGAGTAAAGGAGCTCAACAAATCACTGTGAAGTGCAGGCAGCAGGAGAGACAACTGCTGCTCCGGGCAGGGCCGGTGCAAGGTCACTATGCACCCTAGGCAAAGCTTCAACCTGGTGCCCCCTAACCTGCAACCCCCCTCCTGGAGGTGCATCAGGGCTATGAGGAGCAGCCGTGGGATGCCCATTGGGAACCATAGTTACATCCACCTCCTATGTGCCTTCACATGACTTTATGTTACTCATGTCGGCACAGAGGAAGCGCTGAGGCACTATGTGGTACTGCCTGATAGTGGTGGCTGCACCTGATTAGACCTGCAGCAGCAGACAGCACAGGGTAAAAAGAGAAGGCCACATACAGAGACATCCTTTAGTTTTTTTGCTAGATGAATTCAGTGGCGCCCTCCAGGGGCTGGCGCCCCTAGGCAGCCGCCTAAAGCTGCCTAATGGTAGAGCCGTCCCTGGCTCCGGGGTGTGTGTGTGTGAGGGGGAGCGTCTGAGCAGCAGGAGTGAATGTGCACTGGTGAGTCGATTTCCCACAGGAGTGGAGGTGTGTGGTTTTTTTTTTTTTTAGTTTTGTTTTGTTTATTGGCAGGAGGGGACACTGTGAGGAAGAGACAAGGTGCCATGAGCAGCTGGACGGAGCCCAAACACAGGAATCAAGAAACTATGAGCAGGTGCTGCTACAGGAGGTGTTGCTGCAGGAGGTCCTAACTCACCCTGGACACGCAAATATCATTATCATTACTGTATTGACTGTTTTGCATTGATTCATTATTATACATTGTATTATCAATTACTGTTCTGTTGAATATTATTTCTCTTCACAGCTAGACTATAGTACATTATTGTATTGCATACAGTGCCGGATTAAGGGCCACATGGGCCTGGAGCTGAAAATATTCAAGGGTCTATTGTGAGAAATGGGGGAGGTGCGATCTATACTGTGTGGGTGCGGCCAGAGCCATGTTGGCGTGTGCAGCTCCTATACTATCAGCTCAAATGTCTCTCTAAATATGTAAAAATATAAAAAAAATTGCATACATTTTTAAGAAAAAATAGAAATGCATTCTTAATAAATATGATTTAAAACCAACCATGTGGCCAGTTGGTGGCTAGTGATCATCATGCTGCCATGATCATGCGCCTATTTTTATGTGGAGGCCTGGAGCTGGAGCTCCATCTGCCCCATTATTAATCTGGCCCTGATTGCATAGTTTGTATTGTTCTCCTGAAGGTAACAGGGAGTCAGAGTTTTCAAACAAAATGGGTGGGGCCGTGATTGAGAATCTTACTCAGTGCATGTCGTGCAAGATGTATGCGCACCTAGAGCAACCTTCCCAGTGTGAATACATCTGCACAAGGTGTGTGTGAACGGCTGCCCTGGAAGCCCAGGTAACTGGTCTAGAGCAAACCATTAAGCGACTGAGGGATATTCACAATCTCGAGCAAAGCTTAGATCGAACGGTAGGGGAGTTGCAGGGGGTGACACTGGTAGAGGAGGATAAGAACAACCAGGTAGCCAGCTGGGTCATAGTTAGTAGGAAGAAGAAAAAGAGGGAGAGTCAGGACATTTCTGAACTGCCAAACCCCAATTAATTCACCCGATTGGATGAAGATTTCCGTAGATGGCAGTGAAGAAATGACGGAGCTGGAGGAGACTATTTCCTCTAGCACCAGAGGAACTGCCCCTCCGGCACAGAAGGGATAAAAGAAAATGAGATACCTAGTCAGATTATGGTGGTAGGGGATTCTATTATCAGGAAGACATAAAAGGCAATCTGCTACTGGGACTGCAATCACCGTCTGTTGTCTCCCGGGTGTTCGGGTACGACACATTGTGGACCAGGTAGAAAGATTGTTGGGAGGGGCTGGGAACGACCCGGCAGTCTTGGTGTACGTTGGCACAGTCAAAGTTAGTGGTAGGTGGGATGTCCTTAAGACTCCTAACTGCCATTTCTCTGACGTCCTAGTGGATGCTGGGAACTCCGTAAGGACCATGGGGAATAGCGGCTCCGCAGGAGACTGGGCACAAAAGTAAAAGCTTTAGGACTACCTGGTGTGCACTGGCTCCTCCCCCTATGACCCTCCTCCAAGCCTCAGTTAGATTTTTGTGCCCGAACGAGAAGGGTGCACACTAGGTGGCTCTCCTGAGCTGCTTAGTGAAAGTTTAAGTATAGGTTTTTTATTTTCAGTGAGTCCTGCTGGCAACAGGTTCACTGCACCGAGGGACTAAGGGGAGAAGAAGCGAACTCACCTGCGTGCAGAGTGGATTGGGCTTCTTAGGCTACTGGACATTAGCTCCAGAGGGACGATCACAGGCCCAGCCATGGATGGGTCCCAGAGCCGCGCCGCCGGCCCCCTTACAGAGCCAGAAGACTGAAGAGGTCCGGGAAATCGGCGGCAGAAGACGTCCTGTCTTCAATAAGGTAGCGCACAGCACCGCAGCTGTGCGCCATTGCTCTCAGCACACTTCACACTCCGGTCACTGAGGGTGCAGGGCGCTGGGGGGGGGGCGCCCTGAGACGCAATAAAAACACCTTAGATGGCAAAAAATACATCACATATAGCTCCTGGGCTATATGGATGCATTTAACCCCTGCCAGTTTTTCCTTAAAAAAGCGGGAGAAAGGCCGCCGAGAAGTGGGCGGAGCCTATCTCCTCAGCACACAAGCGCCATTTTCCCTCACAGCTCCGCTGGAAGGACGTCTCCCTGACTCTCCCCTGCAGTCCTGCACTACAGAAACAGGGTAAAACAAGAGAGGGGGGGGCACTAATTTGGCAGATTAATAAATACAGCAGCTATATAAGGGAAAAACACTTATATAAGGTTATCCCTGTATATATATAGCGCTCTGGTGTGTGCTGGCAAACTCTCCCTCTGTCTCCCCAAAGGGCTAGTGGGGTCCTGTCCTCTATCAGAGCATTCCCTGTGTGTGTGCTGTGTGTCGGTACGTTGTGTCGACATGTATGAGGAGGAAAATGGTATGGAGGCGGAGCAATCGCCTGTAATAGTGATGTCACCCCCTAGGGCAGGGGTGTCAAACACGAGGCCCGCGGGCCAAATCCGGCCCGCCAGACCTCGTCTGATGGCCCGCGGTGCCGCCGCCAGCCTTGCAGCCTCCCCTTTTTTTTTTTCAATGAATTTACTCCGTGCCTTACCTTCCGGGACCTGGCCCGACTTCTTCCTGCCCCGCACTGCTCCCTGGGTGTCGGACGTGACGTCATCACGTGACGTCCGCCCGACATCTCCAGGGATCAGAGGAGCGCGCGGACGCCGCGGAGAGGAGCAAGAAGAAAGAAGTAAAAGAAAGAAAGAAGTAAAAGGTAAGTAAAGTAAATGGAGGGGGCAGATGGCTGGGCACTATAAAAGGGGGCAGATGGCTGGGCACTATAAAAGGGGGCAGATGGCTGGGCACTATAAAAGGGGGCACATGGCTGGGCACTATAAAAGGGGGCAGATGGCTGGGCACTATAAAAGGGGGCAGATGGCTGGGCACTATAAAAGGGGGCAGATGGCTGGGCACTATAAAAGGGGGCACATGGCCTTGTGTTTTCCATATGTTTAATAAACAGTGTTTGGCAATATTTGTATGTTTAAAAAAAAATTAATGTTTGTTACCAAAAAACATTTTTCAATACATTGTACAATAATTGTACATTTGAATATCTACTTGTCATTATTCTGACTATGTTTCTGCTTTCAGAGCTAGTTATTACTTACATTATTACAAAAAACAGTAATAATTGAATGCAGTGACATTAATTTATGATAATAAAGAGTGGACACATAGACCTACAGATACAACCGGCCCTTTGATGGGGACCAAACTGCTGATGCGGCCCCCGATGAATTTGAGTTTGACACCCCTGCCCTAGGGAGTCGACACCTGACTGGATGGTCTTATGGAAGGAATTACGTGATAGCGTCAGCACTTTACAAAAGACTTTTGACGACATGAGACAGCCGGCAAATCAGTTAGTATCTGTCCAGGCGTCTCAAACACCGTCAGGGGCTCTAAAGCGCCCGTTACCTCAGATGGTCGACACAGACCCAGACACTGACTCCAGTGTCGACGGTGAGGAAACAAACGTATTTTCCAGTAGGGCCACACGTTACATGATCACAGCAATGAAGGAGGTTTTGAACATTTCTGATACTACAAGTACCACAAAAAAGGGTATTATGTGGGGTGTGAAAAAACTACCTGTAGTTTTTCCTGAATCAGATGAATTAAATGAGGTGTGTGATGAAGCGTGGGTTTCCCCCGATAAAAAACTGCTAATTTCTAAAAAATTATTGGCATTATACCCTTTCCCGCCAGAGGTTAGGGCGCGTTGGGAAACACCCCCTAGGGTAGATAAGGCGCTCACACGCTTATCAAAACAAGTGGCGTTACCGTCTCCTGATACGGCCGCCCTCAAGGAGCCAGCTGATAGGAAGCTGGAAAATATCCTAAAAAGTATATACACACATACTGGTGTTATACTGCGACCAGCAATCGCCTCAGCCTGGATGTGCAGTGCTGGGCTGGCTTGGTCGGATTCCCTGACTGAAAATATTGATACCCTGGACAGGGACAGTATATTATTGACTATAGAGCATTTAAAGGATGCATTTCTATATATGCGAGATGCACAGAGGGATATTTGCACTCTGGCATCAAGAGTAAGTGCGCTGTCCATTTCTGCCAGAAGAGGGTCATGGACGCGACAGTGGTCAGGTGATGCGGATTCCAAACGGCATATGGAAGTATTGCCGTATAAAGGGGAGGAGTTATTTGGGGTCGGTCTATCGGACCTGGTGGCCACGGCAACGGCTGGGAAATCCACCTTTTTACCCCAGGTCACCTCTCAGCAGAAAAAGACACCGTCTTTTCAGGCTCAGTCCTTTCGTCCCCATAAGGGCAAGCGGGCAAAAGGCCACTCATATCTGCCCCGGGGCAGAGGAAGGGGAAAAAGACTGCAGCAGGCAGCCTCTTCCCAGGAACAGAAGCCCTCCCCCGCTTCTGCCAAGTCCTCAGCATGACGCTGGGGCCTTACAAGCGGACTCAGGTACGGTGGGGGGTCGTCTCAAGAATTTCAGCGCGCAGTGGGCTCACTCGCAAGTGGACCCCTGGATCCTGCAGGTAGTATCTCAGGGGTACAAATTGGAATTCGAGACGTCTCCCCCTCGCCGGTTCCTGAAGTCTGCTTTACCAACGTCTCCCTCCGACAGGGAGGCGGTATTGGAAGCCATTCACAAGCTGTATTCCCAGCAGGTGATAATCAAGGTACCCCTCCTACAACAGGGAAAGGGGTATTATTCCACGCTGTTTGTGGTACCGAAGCCGGACGGCTCGGTAAGACCTATTTTAAATCTGAAATCCTTGAACACTTACATACAAAGGTTCAAATTCAAGATGGAGTCACTCAGAGCAGTGATAGCGAACCTGGAAGAAGGGGACTATATGGTGTCTCTGGACATCAAGGATGCTTACCTCCATGTCCCAATTTGCCCTTCTCACCAAGGGTACCTCAGGTTTGTGGTACAGAACTGTCACTATCAGTTTCAGACGCTGCCGTTTGGATTGTCCACGGCACCCCGGGTCTTTACCAAGGTAATGGCCGAAATGATGATTCTTCTTCGAAGAAAAGGCGTCTTAATTATCCCTTACTTAGACGATCTCCTGATAAGGGCAAGGTCCAGAGAACAGTTAGAGGTCGGAGTAGCACTATCTCAAGTAGTACTACGACAGCACGGGTGGATTCTAAATATTCCAAAATCGCAGCTGATTCCGACGACACGTCTGCTGTTCCTAGGGATGATTCTGGACACAGTCCAGAAAAAGGTGTTTCTCCCGGAGGAGAAAGCCAGGGAGTTATCCGAGCTAGTCAGGAACCTCCTAAAACCAGGCCAAGTGTCAGTGCATCAATGCACAAGGGTCCTGGGAAAAATGGTGGCTTCTTACGAAGCGATTCCATTTGGCAGATTCCACGCAAGAACTTTTCAGTGGGATCTGCTGGACAAATGGTCCGGATCGCATCTTCAGATGCATCAGCGGATAACCCTGTCTCCAAGGACAAGGGTGTCCCTCCTGTGGTGGTTGCAGAGTGCTCATCTTCTAGAGGGCCGCAGATTCGGCATTCAGGACTGGGTCCTGGTGACCACGGATGCCAGCCTGAGAGGCTGGGGAGCAGTCACACAGGGAAGAAATTTCCAGGGCTTGTGGTCAAGCATGGAAACGTCATTTCACATAAATATCCTGGAACTAAGGGCCATTTACAATGCCCTAAGTCAAGCAAGGCCTCTGCTTCAGGGTCAGCCGGTGTTGATCCAGTCGGACAACATCACGGCAGTCGCCCACGTAAACAGACAGGGCGGCACAAGAAGCAGGAGGGCAATGGCAGAAGTTGCAAGGATTCTTCGCTGGGCGGAAAATCATGTGATAGCACTGTCAGCAGTGTTCATTCCGGGAGTGGACAACTGGGAAGCAGACTTCCTCAGCAGACACGACCTCCACCCGGGGGAGTGGGGACTTCACCCAGAAGTCTTCCACATGATTGTGAACCGTTGGGAAAAAACAAAGGTGGACATGATGGCGTCCCGCCTCAACAAAAAACTAGACAGATATTGCGCCAGGTCAAGGGACCCTCAGGCAATAGCTGTGGACGCTCTGGTAACACCGTGGGTGTACCAGTCAGTGTATGTGTTCCCTCCTCTGCCTCTCATACCCAAGGTACTGAGAATCATAAGAAGGAGAGGAGTAAGGACTATACTCGTGGCTCCGGATTGGCCAAGAAGGACTTGGTACCCGGAACTTCAAGAGATGCTCACGGAGGACCCGTGGCCTCTACCTCTAAGAAAGGACCTGCTCCAGCAGGGACCCTGTCTGTTCCAAGACTTACCGCGGCTGCGTTTGACGGCATGGCGGTTGAACGCCGGATCCTGAAGGAAAAAGGCATTCCGGATGAAGTCATCCCTACCCTGATCAAAGCCAGGAAGGATGTAACCGTGCAACATTATCACCGTATTTGGTGTAAATATGTTGCGTGGTGTGAGGCCAGGAAGGCCCCTACAGAGGAATTTCAACTGGGTCGTTTCCTGCATTTCCTGCAAACAGGACTGTCTATGGGCCTAAAATTAGGGTCCATTAAGGTTCAAATTTCGGCCCTGTCGATTTTCTTCCAGAAAGAACTGGCTTCAGTTCCTGAAGTTCAGACGTTTGTCAAAGGGGTACTGCATATACAGCCTCCTTTTGTGCCTCCAGTGGCACCTTGGGATCTCAATGTAGTTTTGGGGTTCCTAAAATCACATTGGTTTGAACCACTCACCACTGTGGACTTAAAATATCTCACATGGAAAGTGGTAATGCTGTTAGCCCTGGCTTCAGCCAGGCGTGTCTCAGAATTGGCGGCTTTATCCTATAAAAGCCCTTACCTAATTTTTCATACGGACAGGGCAGAATTGAGGACTCGTCCTCAATTTCTCCCTAAGGTGGTTTCAGCGTTTCACTTGAACCAGCCTATTGTGGTACCTGCGGCTACTAGGGACTTGGAGGACTCCAAGTTGCTGGACGTAGTCAGGGCCCTGAAAATATATGTTTCCAGGACGGCTGGAGTCATAAAATCTGACTCGCTGTTTATCCTGTATGCACCCAACAAGCTGGGTGCTCCTGCTTCTAAGCAGACTATTGCTCGTTGGATTTGTAGTACAATTCAGCTTGCACATTCTGTGGCAGGCCTGCCACAGCCAAAATCTGTAAAAGCCCATTCCACAAGGAAAGTGGGCTCATCTTGGGCGGCTGCCCGAGGGGTCTCGGCTTTACAACTTTGCCGAGCAGCTACTTGGTCAGGGGCAAACACGTTTGCTAAATTCTACAAATTTGATACCCTGGCTGAGGAGGACCTGGAGTTCTCTCATTCGGTGAGCAGAGTCATCCGCACTCTCCCGCCCGTTTGGGAGCTTTGGTATAATCCCCATGGTCCTTACGGAGTTCCCAGCATCCACTAGGACGTCAGAGAAAATAAGAATTTACTTACCGATCATTATATTTCTCGTAGTCCGTAGTGGATGCTTGGCGCCCATCCCAAGTGCGGATTGTCTGCAATACTTGTACATAGTTATTGTTACAAAAATCGGGTTATTATTGTTGTGAGCCATCCTTTCAGAGGCTCCTCTGTTATCATGCTGTTAACTGGGTTCAGATCACAGGTTCTACGGTGTGATTGGTGTGGCTGGTATGAGTCTTACCCGGGATTCAAAATCCTTCCTTATTGTGTACGCTCGTCCGGGCACAGTATCCTAACTGAGGCTTGGAGGAGGGTCATAGGGGGAGGAGCCAGTGCACACCAGGTAGTCCTAAAGCTTTTACTTTTGTGCCCAGTCTCCTGCGGAGCCGCTATTCCCCATGGTCCTTTCGGAGTTCCCAGCATCCACTACGGACTACGAGAAATAGAATTATCGGTAAGTAAATTCTTATTTTTATAGGCTGCGTTTGAAAAATGACAGTTAGGAGCTGATTGGCTGGTACTTTATCTCCATCAACTTTATCTCCATCCAAGTCTTAGTAAATATCCCCCTTAGGCCAGAAACTAAAGGTAAGGACTTTTAGGGTAACATTCTCTGAAATATTACCTGTGCCACGCGCTAGCCCAGGGAGATTAGGGTGGTAAATGTGTGGCTTAGAGACTGGTGTCGGAATGAGGGGGTTTGTGTTCCTGGAACACTGGCCAGACTTCTCAGTCAGGCGCCATCTTTTTTGTTGCGATGGATTGCACCTGCATAAGGAGGGGGCAGCAGTGCTGGGGGGAAGGATGGTTAGACGGTTGGAGGAGATTTTAAACTATGTGCCTGGGGGGTGGGTTTAGCTAGAAACAACGGGTCAAGCAGTGAGAATAGTAAGGTTGGAGGTAGTGAGTTGAATGGGGGTGGAGATGGGGGGAGGAAAAGAGCATATGGAAAGGGTATTACCAAAACACAAATTAACGATGATTATGGATTACCAAACATGCATAAAGAAAATGTTCCTAGCACAAGAGGGAATACTTATCTTAATTGTATGTATGTAAACACCAGAAGCCTTACAGGGAAGAAGGGCGAACTAGAAGTCCTTGCAGCTAACAAACAGTATGATATTATAGGTATTATTGAAACTTGGTGGGACGGAACTCATGATTGGACAGTTAATCTGGAGGGCTATACTCTGTTTAGGAGAGACAGAATAAACAAACGGGGTGGAGGGGTATGTCTTTATGTACAGCTTTTTTTTAAACCAGATATAAAGAATGACAGTCCCGTTGGGACTGTTAATACTGAGGAGTCTTTATGGGTAGAAATTGTATGGGGGGGGGGGGGTAAGGGAACTAAAAAGCTACTAATAGGGATATGCAACAAGCCGCGTGATATTAATGTGTCTGATGAGGAATTGTTACTGAAGCAAATCGAAAAAGCATCAGGATTAGGAGAAGTAATAGTGTTGGGTGATTTTAACTATTCAGAGATTAACTGGACAAATGATTCATGTGATGATACTGCTAGGGGTAATAGGTTCTTAAACACACTAAATGATCACTACTTCAATTAATCGAGGAACCTGCTAGGTACAATGCAATCTTAGACATGGTACTAACAAACAATGGCGAATTGATATTGAATATTACAGTAGGGGAACCCATGGGAAACAGTGACCACAATATGGTCACATTCAATATCAGTTTTTACAAAGAGCCCTATATAGGTTCAACTAAGACTCTAAACTTTAGCAAAGCAAACTTTGCCATGATGAAGGAAGCTTTAAGGGACATTGACCGGGATATTTAGTTTCAAGGCAAGAATACCACAGAGAAATGGGATATATTAAAAACGTTGCTCGCTAGTTATACTCGTAAATTCATACCCATGGGCAGCAAACGAAGGAGTAATAATTCCAAACTAATGTGGCTTAACAAAAAGAAACTAATGGCCAAAAAGAAGTGAGCATTCAAAAAGTTTAAATCAGACTGGAAGGCAGAGTCATTCCAGTACTATAAGGATTGTAACAAAATATGCAAAAAAGAAATCGGAACGTCTAAAATAGAAACAGAAAAGCTAATAGCAAAGGAAAGTAAATCAAATCCCAAAAGGTTTTCGAAATACATCAACAGCAAAAGATTAAAGAAGGAGAGTATAGGCCCCTTAAAAGGCAAGTTGGGTGTCCTAATCAAAGATGACTTTGACATAGCAGAAGAATTAAATGAGTATTTCTCATCAGTATTCACAAGAGAGGACCAGATGACGGGATTGACGTATAACCTCAGCAATGAGAATGACCCACTGCAAAGTGCTTATTTAAGTGAGGAAGAAGTCTGTGACAGATTAAAAAAATTAAGATGAATAAATCACCTGGTCCAGATGGAATTCACCCAAGGGTACTCATGGAGCTACGCTCCGAATTATCAAGACCCCATGGCATTTTTTTTAGCAGAAGTAGTGCCAATATTTAAAAAGGGAAGTAAATCTGAACCGGGTATTTATAGACCAGTAAGTCTTACATCTATAGTGAGGAAAGTACTGGAAGGTATTTTAAGGTACAGAATACAGGAGTGCCTTGAAACCAATAAGGTTATTAATAGGAACCAACATGGATTTGTAAAGGATAGATCATGTCAGACTAACTTAATAGGCTTTTCTGAAAGTTAGTGTAAACCTAGATCAGGGTAAAGAGGTGGATGTAATCTTTTTAGACTTTGCTTAAACTTTCGATACAGTACCTCACATGAGACTAATCTAAGAGAACTTGCGCTAGGGAACACATTATGCACTTGGGTGAGTAATTGAATGGATAAAAGCGAGCAGCGAGTGGTGGTATTGTAAATGGAACTTTTTCAAAATAGACTGAGGTACTCAGTGGTGTGCCACAGTGATCTGTACTTGGACCACTATTGTTCAACATTTTCAGCAGGTCTAGAGAGCTTAGTATAAATTTTTGCAGACAATACCAAATTGTGTAAGGTTATAAATTTGGTGGAGGATGCTGAGTCTCTTCAGAATGACTTATTTAAACGGAAGCATGGGCTTCAAAATGGAGAATGAGGTTCAATATACTGTACTGTAGACAAATGTAAGGTAATGCACTTCGGTAGCAAGAACAAGACTACCTACATACTAAATGGGGAGAAACCAGGGGATTCTGTACTGTACCGCCCACCACCACCTCCTCTCCCTTCCTCATTGTCTGCTCTTGACTTTGCCACTTATTTCACATCCAAGATTGACTCCATACGTCAGGACATCACATCCCACCAGTCCAGCAACCAGCCACCACCCATCCTTTGCCACCCCTCCCCTACCCTCTTTCCAACTCTGACATCTTTCTCCCATGTATCTGGCGAGGAAGTCATGGCCCTCATACACTCCTCCCCCCCACAACCACCCCACTCGACCCTATCCCCTCCCACCTCCTCCGCTACCTCTCTCCTTCTGCCTGTTCCCATCTTGCCCACCTTCTCAATCTCTCCCTCTCATCAGGCACTGTCCCCTCTGCCTTCAAGCATGCTCTTGTCTCCCCTAGTCTTAAAAAACCTACCCTTGATCCTAACACTCTCTCCAACTATCGACCCATCTCTCTCCTCCCCTTTGCCTTCAAACTTCTTGAGCGTATTGTCTATAATCGCCTCACTGCCTTTCTTTCCTCTCACTCACTGCTTGACCCATTCCAGTCTGGTTTCCGCTCTCTCCACTCCACTGAAACTGCCCTCACAAAAGTCTGCAATGACCTCCATGCCGCCAAATCTAAGGGCCACTACTCTCTGCTTATTCTACTTGACCTCTCTGCTGCTTTTGACACTGTGGACCACCCTCTCCTTCTGCAAATCCTTCACTTTCTTGGTCTACGCGATACTGCCCTCTCCTGGCTGTCCTCCTACCTCTCTGATCGTTCCTTCTCTGTCTCCTCTCATGATGCTACCTCGCCCCCACTTCCACTAACTGTTGGTGTCCCCCAAGGTTCTGTTCTTGGTCCTCTCCTTTTCTCTCTCTATACGTCCTCTTTAGGTGAACTCATTAGTTCTTTTAATTTCCAGTATCACCTCTATGCTGACGACACTCAAATCTACCTCTCCTCCCCTGATCTCCCCACGGTTCTCCTCACTCGTGCCTCTAACTGTCTTTCTGCTATCTCTTCCTGGATGTCCCAGCGCTTTCTTAAACTCAACATGTCTAAGACTGAGCTGATCATCTTCCCACCCTCCCGCACAACCTCACCTCCCACAATTTCATTATCCATTGATGGCACGACTATCTCCTCTAGCCCCCAAGTACGCTGTCTTGGTGTAATCCTTGACTCCTCCCTCTCCTTCAAACCACACATTCAGCACCTCTCACAAACCTGTCATTTTCATCTCAAAAACATTTCCAGGATCAGACCGTTTCTCACCCAGGATGCCACTAAGATCATTATTCACTCACTGATTATTTCCAGACTGGATTACTGTAATCTCCTCCTAACTGGCCTCCCTGACAATTACCTCTCTCCACTCTAAGCTATCCTCAATGCTGCTGCCCGGCTTATCTTCCTCACCAAACGCACTACGTCCACCTCCCCTCTCCTACAAGCCCTTCACTGGCTTCTCTTCCCTTTCAGAATCCAATTCAAACTTCTCACTCTCACTTACACAGCACTCACCCACTCCTCTCCCATTTACATCTCTGACCTTATCTCCCTTTACTCTCCCACCCGTCCTCTTCGCTCTGCTAATGCACGCCGCCTCTCCTGTCTTCGGATTACTTCCTCCCACTCCTATCTCCAAGATTTTTCACGTGCTGCTCCCTTCCTCTGGAATTCTTTACCTCTCCCCCTCAGACTCTCCACCTCTCTACAAAACTTCAAACGGGCTCTTAAGACCCATTTCTTTACCAAACCCAGCCAAATCTCATCCTAACCCTCTGTGCTACGCTCTCTATGTACCCCATCTGTGTCACCCCTGTCTGTCTACCCCTCCCCTTAGATTGTAAGCTCTCACGAGTAGGGCCCTCTTCCCTCATGTGCTTATCCTTTTCTTACTTTAATAATCCTCAACTGCCCAAATCAAGTAGTTTTTTGGCCACCTGAAACTTCTCTGTCATTTACTGGTGTAGTTATGCTTAGTTACCCTTTACTTGTCCTAAATAGTCATCAACTGTAAGTCACTGTTTTCCTGTTTTGATTATGTGCATATGTACTCTGTAATTGGGCGCTGCGGAACCCTTGTGGCGCCATATAAATAAAGGATAATAATAATAATAATAATTTAGGATGTTCACATAGATAACAAACTTAACAGTAGTATCCAAAGTTGGAATGCAGCAAAAACGGCAAACAAGGTATTAGCATGCATTAAGCGGGGAATTGATGCAAGGGATGAGAATGTTATACTCCCATTATATAAATCACGAATGAAGTCACATCTCGAATACTGTGTACAATTATGGGCACCATACTACAAAAAGGATATTCTGGAACTAAAAAAGGTTCAGAGATGGGCGACCAAATTGATTAAGGGGATGGAGACTCTAGATTACCAGGAAAGGGTTGCTAAGCAAGGCATGTTTACACTGGAAAAAAGAAGATTAAGATGGGCATGAATAACATTAACAAATATATAAGGGGTCAATACACAGAACTAGCGGGGAATCTGTTTTTGGTAAGATCATCAAAAAAGGAATGTGGACAACTGCTTAGGTTAAAAGAGAGGAGATTTCACACACAGAGACAGAAAGGTTTCTTCACAAAAAAACAGAGGGAACTGTCGCAACTGCGCACTGCTAGGAATGATTAATAAAATGTCAAAAAGTTTTTAAATAATGTCTGTTTGGATGATGATGAGGGAGGTGTTGTTCAATCTTCTCCTTTCTCTTCCTTTTCTATTTTCAATCGATCTTCTTCAATTTCACCAAATGTCCCTCAAAAACAGTGAAAAAGAGCAATATTTTGTAGGGTGTCTTAAATTTCAGGGGATTCTAGGTTGTATAGCTCATTAAGATGGTTCGTACCGTACTCACGTATAGTACGGAGAATTTCCCACGTATAAAGGTTTCTTTTATGGACCCAAGATTTCACCCGGCTGGATGGTTTGTTCTGTGTTTTCTTTCAAATTCTCACCAAGTGGTGTCGCAGCACAAGAGATACCGGGGGAAAGAATGTCCCAATTACTGAATATACCACAATTGATTTTATCCACTAGATTACATGGGTAACCAGTGAGAATAAACTGGCGTACCGTACTCACACTCCAAAAATGTTAAATACACTCATAAAGGTATCTTTTACAGGTGATCCAAACTGCAGACAGATAAGAAACGGGTATAGGAAAATAGAGGGTAGGCGTACCCCACTTACAGTCTTCAATGATGTTTTCAAGCACGTAGCGGTTTCTTTTTCCAATTTCTTCCCATGAAGTGAACCTCCACTCCCAAGTACCTCCAATCTCGGTATAATGAGATATATATCAGGAGTGGAAGTTTGATAAAAAGTATTTTATTTTATGTGAACAATAAAATAGTAGCAATAGGGCAAAAAAGACTCCTAACAAAACGACCAGAAGATGTTATACCACTATCAAACAAGAGATGAAATGGATCCGGAATATCTCACCTCAGTCAATAATGGTCTGGATGGTTTGTAAGTAGTAAATGGCCCTCACACCAACGCGTTTCGACCGGGAGGTCTTTTTCAAGGTGTGTTATGAGGGCAACTGAACCTCTACTTATACCCCAAAACAGGAAACAGTCATAGTGTGGGAGTGGTCAGTCGCAATTAAAATCAATATATTAAAAAACATATTTCACAGGTAAGAACCTTCAGATTCTGTAACTACTTGGTATATGACAACATTGATGGACAATTGAAGTACTGATAAATTGTATTACTTATTATATTTATACATATATTGGGCTTTGCGTTCCACCTGTCCGTGGTGGAACGCACCATTTCCGCCGGAAATAGGCAGGGGAACAGGAGATGGTTCCCATTATATCCTGCCGATTGATGGTCCGCATTACGTGCTGCCGGAAGTGACGTGCGTTCCACTCGTCCGCAGTGGAACGCACTCACTGGAATGGTTCCTATTGATGGTCCGCATCATGTGCCGCCGGAAGTGATGTGCGTTCCACTCGTTCACAGTGGAACGCACTCACTGATGGGCAGTCCGCGTCACATGTGACTGGAAGTGACGTGCGCTCCACTCATTCGTAGTGGAACGCACTCACTAAAGGATGGTCCGCGGCTTGTGTTTTCCGGAAGTGCTGTGCGTTCCACCCGTCTTTGGTGGAACGCACTTCCTCCGGATGTGGCAGACTGCAATGAGTGATGCGCACAGTGGTGTGCGTTCCAATCGTTCTTAGTGGAACGCACAACCAGGAAATGGCGGGTCCTTTCTATATTCATAGTGATGGTCCAGTTTTAAAATCTGACAAGGGGAAGATTAGTTTGTGAAAGATAAAAATAATATACTGGTAAAAATAATTAGACTTAATTAATGATAAAATATTTCCATATAATCCTATGTAAAAGAAAAAAAATAAATTTTTTTCGGTGATACAGGAAGGGTTGGGTGAAGGGAAACCTTCTGTCAAGAGGGCCTCTTATTTACAGGGTCAATTAATGGTGTACATACAATCTATGTTGGCTGGTATTAGTTGGATGGTACCGGAGGAATTAGGAGAGGGAGATCCACTGAAGGGAGGATTTCTTCTTTATTAGATTTCACAGGAACCATTTAATTTCGAAGTCCATATTCATTCCTTTTGGTTGTAGGGTTCCCAAATTAAAAATCGACCGCATCTCCGTCCTTGCTAATCTCTCCTCGATATCCGTACTTCTCCAATTTTTAGGGGCTAACTGTATCCCACAAAATAGGGCAATCTCTGAGGGTTTGCACATATGATCTTTCTTAAAGTGCATAGAGATTCCATGATGTTTTTTGGAGGAATTCAACCCCCTATGTCCTCTTCTAGTTATCTTCGATTTCTCCTTGATCCTGCCTGATCTAAAAAATTCTCGTTGTCTCTTCCATATGTCGAAGGTTGATACCTCCTTGATGGTCTGTTCCATTCAATATCACTGGTCATCTCATCTCTATAATCCCTGTATCTTAGTCTGTTGTCCCGAAATGGTCTTCACAGCACTTCCGGAAAACACAAGCCGCGGACCATCCTTTAGTGAGTGCGTTCCACTACGAATGAGTGGAGCGCACGTCACTTCCAGTCACATGTGACGCGGACTGCCCATCAGTGAGTGCGTTCCACTGTGAACGAGTGGAACGCACATCACTTCCGGCGGCACATGATGCGGACCATCAATAGGAACCATTCCAGTGAGTGCGTTCCACTGCGGACGAGTGGAACGCACGTCACTTCCGGCAGCACGTAATGCGGACCATCAATCGGCAGGATATAATGGGAACCATCTCCTGTTCCCCTGCCTATTTCCGGCGGAAATGGTGCGTTCCACCACGGACAGGTGGAACGCAAAGCCCAATATATGTATAAATATAATAAGTAATACAATTTATCAGTACTTCAATTGTCCATCAATGTTGTCATATACCAAGTAGTTACAGAATCTGAAGGTTCTTACCTGTGAAATATGTTTTTTAATATATTGATTTTAATTGCGACTGACCACTCCCACACTATGACTGTTTCCTGTTTTGGGGTATAAGTAGAGGTTCAGTTGCCCTCATAACACACCTTGAAAAAGACCTCCCGGTCGAAACGCGTTGGTGTGAGGGCCATTTACTACTTACAAACCATCCAGACCATTATTGACTGAGGTGAGATATTCCGGATCCATTTCATCTCTTGTTTGATAGTGGTATAACATCTTCTGGTCGTTTTGTTAGGAGTCTTTTTTGCCCTATTGCTACTATTTTATTGTTCACATAAAATAAAATACTTTTTATCAAACTTCCACTCCTGATATATATCTCATTATACCGAGATTGGAGGTACTTGGGAGTGGAGGTTCACTTCATGGGAAGAAATTGGAAAAAGAAACCGCTACGTGCTTGAAAACATCATTGAAGACTGTAAGTGGGGTACGCCTACCCTCTATTTTCCTATACCCGTTTCTTATCTGTCTGCAGTTTGGATCACCTGTAAAAGATACCTTTATGAGTGTATTTAACATTTTTGGAGTGTGAGTACGGTACGCCAGTTTATTCTCACTGGTTACCCATGTAATCTAGTGGATAAAATCAATTGTGGTATATTCAGTAATTGGGACATTCTTTCCCCCGGTATCTCTTGTGCTGCGACACCACTTGGTGAGAATTTGAAAGAAAACACAGAACAAACCATCCAGCCGGGTGAAATCTTGGGTCCATAAAAGAAACCTTTATACGTGGGAAATTCTCCGTACTATACGTGAGTACGGTACGAACCATCTTAATGAGCTATACAACCTAGAATCCCCTGAAATTTAAGACACCCTACAAAATATTGCTCTTTTTCACTGTTTTTGAGGGACATTTGGTGAAATTGAAGAAGATCGATTGAAAATAGAAAAGGAAGAGAAAGGAGAAGATTGAACAACACCTCCCTCATCATCATCCAAACAGACATTATTTAAAAACTTTTTGACATTTTATTAATCATTCCTAGCAGTGCGCAGTTGCGACAGTTCCCTCTGTTTTTTTGGTTACGTTATATGGTGTAGAGTGACACCAGGGTTCCTTACAACTGCAGCCGCAGTGAGCGCAGTGGTTTACTATCTTTGTATTCTCTGTTTAGGTTTCTTCACAGTATGGACAATACGTTCTTTGAATTCCCTGCCTGAGAGAGTAGTAATGGCGGACTTGGTCATTACTTTTAAGAATGGCCTTTATAAATTCCTAATGGATAAGGATATTCAGGGTTATGGTGGGTAAATAAATAAAAAAAATTAGTATTTTAGTTTACGGCTAAACATTCACCACAGTTAAAATTAGTCTTAATAATACTTCAGTGTAGGAGACCACTAACAGGTTGAACTTGATGGACAAATTATCTTTTTCCAACCTCAGGAACTATGTTACTATATATGTGAATGTCTATGTGTGACCCTGCCTATATGTATGTGTCTCTCTCTATGTGTGACCTTGCCTGTTTATGGCAGAAACTTATCAAATGTCAGTGTGCTTAATGTGAGCCCACCTGAAAATGCACTTAACCAGTTAATTGTTTATTAACTGAAAGGAACAGGTCTGCAGGTAACATAGGGTTAATGTAGTGTACACAATGCAGGTATGCACAGTATGCCCAGATGCAGCCAGGGACACTTGAGTTAATAGAGTAGTAGTGCAATGTATACTTGTCTATAACCAGTGGTGGTAATGACGTATAGATAATATCCAGCAGTGGTGTCTCAGTGTACTACTGTGTGTAGGCATGGCCGTAACTAGGGGGGGCTAAGGGGTCACGTGCTCCGGGCGCCGGATTTGAAGGGGCGCCGAGAACTCTGCCCGGTTCCCTCGACAATCCTTATGCAGCCTCTGACTGCAGTACATGGAACTACTAAGTGACCTCTCTGACAAGAGCAAGTCCTTACCCTTGCCGAGCTACGCGAGAAGGTACCACGACACCCTGCACCCAGAAGTCAGAGGATGCACTTCACCATCCCATAGCTGGCACAGCAATCACCGTGCGGGATCTGAAGAGAGGCGAAAAGGGACCACGAGACCCCCGCACCTGGAAGTCAGAGGACACACATTACCATCTCAGTAGCCAGCGCAGCAATACCCTGCACAGGGATCCGGACAGAGGGTAAGAACAGTCGCCAAGCTCCAGGGACATCAAAGGGAAGAATGCTTCTTGCATGCCACCAGCTATTTCTCCCATTAGGAGCAAGGCTCTATCTGGAACAAACTGTCTACACACTGGTGAGTGGAGAGTGATCTCTAGTAGGACGCTGCCACTTACTTTGTTACACTCTCAGATTTTTCATCAAATTCCACAAATGTTATCTACACTCACTCTAAGGTGACATAGGTCCCAGGATTAGGGGGCCTATGGAATAAGGGGGGCCCTAAAAGACATCCTGACACCTGCCTCAGTGTACTGTAGGTCCCTATGGAGTGACACTGTGCTAACCTTTAGGGCATTAAAGCATTAAGTACAAATGGGAGATGACACTGTGCATGAGCCACAACTTTATTCCATAATAAAGAACAGCATTTATTTTATTTCATTTTCACATTCTCCCATCTCTCTCCCCCTCTCCTCTATCTCTCTCCCCCTCTCCTCTATTCCTCTATCTCTCCCATCTCGCTCTCCCTTTCCCTCCCTCTCTCTCTCTTTCTCTTTCCCCTGTGGGTCGTTGTAATGTCAGTGAGGGGTACTATTGTGCAATGTAATATGAATAAGGTGCACTACTATGTGGCAGTTTATTTTATTTTATTTGTCTTAATTTTTATTTTTATTATTTTAATGTATTTATTTTATTATTATTATTTTATTATTATTTTTATTTTATTATATTATTTTTTTATTGTTTTATTTTTATATTTTTTTATTTTTATTTAATATTTTTTTCCCGGGTGCCGAAAATCCTAGTTTCGCTCCTGGTGTAGGGTCTACTCTGTACAGTCTCCGTGCAGGGAGATGCTCAGGGTTATGTCCTGTCTCTGTACAGGACAGAGGAAGAAGCTACGCATGTGCAGTAGTGCATTTCAGGTCCAGGGCGGTGATATGACTCCTGCAATGTCCGGAAGTACAGTATACCCAGGGAGACAACGTGGAGTGCCCCTTAATCTACATGTGTGTGTCAATGTGTGACTCTGCCTTTCTGTATGGATGTATGCGTGTGTGTGTCTATGCATGACCCTTCCTATATGTATGTGTGTGCATGCCCACCTTTGACCCTGTCTGTATGTGTGTTTCTATGTGTGATCTAGAGATGAGCGGATTCGGTTTTACTCTGATTTACTCGGTTCTCAAAACGGCATCTTATTGGCTCACGGATGTCACGTGTTTTGGATAGCCAATCAGATGCCGTTTTGAGAACCGAGTAACCAAGTAAAACTGAGTGTGATCCTGCCTGTATATATATGTGTGTGTGTGTCTGTGTGACTCTACCGGTATATATGAGTGTAACAACAAATGATAATGTAACAATATATATATATATGTAGTTATATTAATAAGGTAAGTCATGTTATTATTACAAGTTTGCCCTGATGAAAATTGTAATAAACATTTGAACGTTGGTATAATACTTGCCACAGTTGTTGCATCTATGTAAAAAAAACGTAGGAGTGTCACCCAGCATCCAATATATAGTGTCACAGTATAACCAGAGATGGCGCTGGTGAGCAGCATGTGTGGAACAGGAGGGATCCACCCACACAGAGAAAAAAAAAGGAGAAGCTGTCCTTTGCAATGCACAGAGCCCAGTTGAGGCTGGAGGACACAGTCAGACAGTCCACGTGGGACTGCAGTCAGAGACTAGCAGGCTTGGACTGGCACACAGGGGTACAGGGGAAACCACCGGTGGGCCCCACTGCCTGGGGGCCCACCTCCTGCTCTAAGGATCAGGTTAAAGACTATGCACTTGAATTATACATTATACATATGTTACCTTATACTGGACTATGATGTATTTTCTACAGTGCATTGCTGTTATTAATCTGTTATTATCTGGTACATTATCATGCATGCAGCAGCTGAATTTACTGTATATATCTATGAAGGAGGCCCAGACGTTGCACTCTCTAATGGTTAGTCAAACCAATGAGGTGGCAGGCCACACCCCCTCTGCAGACTGGTCACACCCCTAAACATGGGCTCCTACCACTGCATTCCCCCGGTGGGCCCCACATGCCCCAGTCCGACACTGGAGTCTAGTGTGGGGTTTTGGAAGCCACTGGTGGATAGGAAGCATGGGGTTCAGACCTACAGGAGGTAGAGAGAACCCTAAAAGTCTAAAGACTGTGAAACTGCATTCGTGGAACTGTGGCATCCAGCCAAGCCAGGCAGAATCCTGTGGGGGTGATTTAGATCTTATCACTTGGCTGCAAACTTTGCTGTCCTGCGTTCAGATAGTCGCCACCTCCAGGGGGAGTGTAAATTCGCTGTGCAAGTGTGCGATTGCTTGTGTATGCCGAGCTGCGAAAATCCAGTGTGTGCAGTCTCTGCGCAGCCCAGGATTTACTGCTACAGTGCGATGAGAACTGGGGCCGGAGCTGACATCAGGCACCCTCCCTGAAAACGCTTGGGAACGCCTGAGTTATGGTATATGTAACCCTGTCCTAGGATGCAGCTTGGATCAGTGATACATGCAGGAGGTGTGAGCCTGCTGCATTACTAAAGATATCCCTGCTGCTTCTATGTAAGCAGCAGCGATAGCTACTCCATCCACATCTGAGGGCCTAATTCAGATTGGGCTGCATTTTTTGCTGCCCTGCAATCAGATAGTTGCCGCCTACAGTGGGAGTGTATTTTAGCTGTGCAAGTGTGCGATGGCATGTGTAGCTGAACTGCTTGTGCAGTCTCTGCGCAGCCCAGGACTTACTCTTCCACTGCGGTTGAATCTTGCTGATCGGGGCCGTAGCTGACGTCAGACACACTCCCTGAAAACGCCTAAGCCCGTCTGCGTTTTTCCGGACACTCCCTGAAAATGGTCAGTTGCCACCCAAAAACAGCCTCTTCCTGTTAATCACCTTGCAAACGCCCGTGCTAATGGATCCTTCGCACCATCCCGTCAATGACCACCGATGCCCGTTGTAGCCGTTCGACACGCCTGTGCATTGCGGCTCACACATGCGCAGTTCGGATCTGATTGCCCGCTATACGACAACGCACAGCAGCGATCAGATCTGAATGACCCGCTGAATCAGGCCCAGATTGCAAATGAGAGACATGTAGAGCAGCGCCAGATTAAAGCAGTGGTGACAGGGATGGTGGTCCCAGGGGCCCCACATAGTAAGGGCCCCCACACTGCTGTTTGAAACAGAGGAGTCTCCAATTGACTGTTCAGCTGTTCGTTAATGTATAGTGAGCCTTGTGGGATAGTACAGTGACTTCCCGCGAGACACTAAGGCTGAGGCTGCCAGTCAAGTCTGCTGCTGTGGACTGCTCAGGCTCCATGATCCACAGATAGAGAGAGGGAGGGTGTGGGTGTGTGTGTGTGTGTGTGTGTGTGTGTGTGTGTTTGTGTGTAATATATAGTATACAGTATATAAGAATGCTCAAAGAAAAATGAAAAAACAAAGCAAAACCAAAAATCTACTCCTGTATTCCAACGCTTCAGATTTACTCCATCATCAGGGAACATATATATATATAAATAAGACCTGCATGAAGATGGGGTACCTTGGTGACCGGTTTGCAGGCTTCCGTGCATTGGCCAATCCACTAACTAAACCCCCATCATTTATTTATTGAAGTGTTGAGGATAAAAGAGCTTACTTGGGTGAGTGCTGGGTTCCCTGTTTGTATGTATTTGAGTAATGTGGCCATGGGCTACATGCACCCCACCCTATGAGTGGTAGGTGCATTTGTGTACCCCGTTCCTGGGGTGGCAAGTGCAGTGTTACATGCACGCCACCCTATGAGTGGTAAGTGCAGTGGTGCGCCCCGCTTCTGGGGTGGTGAGTGCTGTGGTTTTCTTTTTGTGTGTGTATATATATATATATATATATATATATATATATATATATATAAAATGTGTCTGTTTATATACACAGACACTGGTATGTTAGACCCAGCATCCTCAGATTTCCTCCCCTACACTCCATACCAACCTACACTCTGCTGTTCTGCCCACCCCTTCCGCCACTCTACAAGCTCTCACACTTACACTGCTCGTTCAGCAGAAATGCTACTTGTCTAGTGTTGGTCACATCTCCCTCACAGTGAGGCATGCACCCAGGCTCCAACTAAAGGCAGGGCAGACTTTCTGAAATTATATATATCTCTTCACCCCTTGCTCTTCTAGGCAGAACTGCGGGTGAAAGAGTGCCCCCCCCCCCCCGCCTCCCCCCACCATGGGAACAGTTGGAAGGTATTGAAATGGGCCATTACTGTGTGCTATGTTACCCTTGCAGCATTACTGTGTGCCACGTGGGATCCAGATGGTAGGTCAAAACTATTTAGGTCAACAGTCAATAGATTGACCACTATTGGTCGACACTTTTTAAAAAAAATGAGATTGTTAACTTTTTCATATTTTACCATCCACATAGACTACGATTGGGAATAGTAACCTGTGCCAAGCGCAGCAGTAGCGGAGTGCGGCACCTTGCCCACAGTTCGCTCGCAGTGCAAGGGGACGCGGTACACTAATTGGGGTTCCTGGTCATGTTACGCAAAAAAAAAAAAAAAAACTGTTTAAAAAAACACGTCGACCTTTCCTGCGGTGACCACTTTCATGTATTGACTATTTTTCCCCACATTGATTATGTTAATGTCAACAAATAGTGGTAGACACAAGGACTGTCAACCTTAACTAGGTCGATCATTTTCCCCAGAACCGAGACATGTTACCCATTGCGGCATTACTGTGTCTCATAATTCAGTATAGCATGAGGTGGAAAATGTTGAAAATACAGTATATGCCTTGTGAACATAGTTGCTGTTTATGCGGCATATATTAATAACATTATTTTTTTAGCAGCTGTAAATTGTTTTTGTTTTTTAGGTTATAATAATAATAATAATAATAATACTAATAATAATAATTTTATTTATATATAGCGCTCTTTATAGAGTCGGAGCCGCATGACTAAAAGCTCGACCCCCAGATGAATTACGGGAGATTCTAGGTGCTGCTAAAAGTCCTTCATCTACAGATCGCAGTAATCGAGTGGGGCAGTATGGGGTCAGAAGCTGCTTCAGGTACCTTGGGCCCTGGTCATGTAATGCTTTGAAACTCAGTAAGCCAATCTTGAAGATGATTCTCCATCTCAGAGGCAGCCACTGAAGGGAGTAGAGGATGGGTGTTATGTGACTAGAACGGGCTGGTCGGTTAACAGCCTGGCAGCTGTGTTTTGCACCAGCTGTAAGTGGTGGAATTCTTTTGCTGGGAGACCAAGGTAGAGGGCATTACAGTAGTCTAATCGAGATCAGGGCCGGTTCTTGCCCTTGTGGCGCCCCGGGCAAAACAATAGGGGCGTGGCTTCATACGGGGCGTGGTCAGTTACACCCCCATTTGTGCCGCCTGTGGCGCCGCTGGAAGAAAAAAAAAATGTACACTTACAATCCCCGCTCCTGATTCCAGACCGCTGCAGACAGCCACCGGCGCCGCTCCTCTCCTCGGATCAGCATAGACACTAGAGGTCAATTATGACCCCTAGCGTCTGTGCCACAATGCTGTGCGGTGCGCGATGACGTCATCGCGCTCCGCACAGCAAAGGTCCCCTCCACGAAGGGAAACTAGACGCGTAGCGTCTGGTTCCCTTCACAGCGGGGGACCAGCGGGTGGCACAGCGGCGGGAGTCACATCAAGGGGCACAGAGGCGGGGGGCACAGTAGCGGATCTTGCCATGATGCGGCGCCCCCCGGATGGCGCCGGCGCCCCAGGCAAAAGTCCTGCTTGCTCGTGGCAAGATCCGCTACTGATCGAGATGATACAAATGCATGGATGACTTTTGCAGATCATCTGAAGGAATTAAGTGCTTGATTCTGGCTATGTTCCTCAGGTGAAAGAATGAGGATTTGATTGTGGCTGATGTCTGATGTTTAAGTGTCAAGCCACCATCCAGGACAATGCCAAGATTCCACACACGATCAGTGGTTTGTAATTCTGAATCCCGAGTATAAGTCCAGTTGGTTGGCTATGCTGCAGTCTTGACCCTTGATGTTGCGGTCCTACCATAAGGACCTCATAAGTTAAACTGATATATGAACTACTGTAACTGCACATCACACGGATCATGCAGAGAACGTCACACATCCAATCTTCATATTCATACAGCATTTCATCCCAGTGAATAAAATCATAAAAAACAACATTTATTTCAAGTTCTTTGCATTAGTTTTAGTGTTTCTTAGAATAATATTCTCTCAGCACAGAACCCTTAGCTTGTTGCTGGAAGGCTACAGTAACTCTGAGAAAAAAAATTGTGTCCCTCCGTTCAAAGTCATTTTCTTAATATGGCACTCCAATAATAACGTTTGGACGCCTCTGCTCTTGACCTGCTGAGTGTAAGTACGGCAATTATTGCTGTGTACAAGAACTGTGCCTATTTGCTGCTCGGTAGGAGAATGACAGCCATTTGGGGCTTGATAGGAGAATAGTGTATAACTCAACTGGATCTGAAAGGCCACCAGTTGACTCCCCCACTTTAAATATGATTTGACCCATAAATAGCTTATGTCAAACTGTACAATACCAGCAAAAGGGAGCACAGCTGTTCATCCAGTGTTTGGAAGACTGAAAACACTTGGATGTGTTTTCAAATAGGGTTGTTTTTTTTTACCCAAAAATTGTAAAAACACAAGAAAAAAAGAATGATAGGACAGTAATATATTACTAAAAGCACTTCAGCAATGTTGCTCTGACAGAAATCCAGTCATACATGAGTTTGGTACAACATTAGCAGATGTAGCAAGTGTTTGCTGAGAAACTGTGACAGAATTATAGGTTATTTTTGTTTTTGCTTTGTACAATTACATCTGATGTATTGAGTCTTATTGTGCATTAAATGTAAAGCTGAATGTCAGGGAGACTCCCTGAAATAGTGGTGATCTCCCCGACTCCCTGTACTTCTAGCACACCCCCAACACTGTAAAGAGTCAGATGCGTGCATGAAAAATAGGAATGGCCTTGTGGTACAGGGTTGTTCCCGCACATCACACCACTATCACTTTTGGGGTGTACCCACTGCTCCCTGTGCTGCTGAGCTGTCCCAAGTCTATCTCAGCAGGTGAGAGAATACCCCTCCCCCCCAACCTTCTCCCCCCTCAGAACACTGTGGCCGGCAAGTGGAACAACGGACAGTAGGCCTAATTCAGAGTTGATCGCAGCAGCAAATTTGTTAGCAGTTGGCCAATAAAATGTGCACTGCAGGGGGGGGGGGGGGGGGGGGGCAAATATAACATGTGCAGAGAGAATTAGATTTGGGTGGGGTGTGTTCAAACTGAAATCTAAATTGCAGTGTAAAAATAAAGCAGCCAGTATTACCCTGCACAGAAACAAAATAACCCACCCAAATGTAACTCTCTCTGCAAATTTTATATCTGCCCCCCCCCTGCAGTGCACATGGCTTTGCCCAATTGCTAACAAACTTGCTGCTGCGATCAACTCTGAATTACCCCCTATGCCTGGAAAGCATGACTGCCTGACATAAATGGGATGTTTGCAAAGTATATAAAAATGTATCTGCCCACTATGGAAGAAATACTGGGGAGAAGAATAAGGAATATCGGGTCTATTCAATGCCTGTTGGATTATCTCCGACGGAAAGGATCCGACAGGTCAGTATTCAATTAGCAGGCAATTCTGACAGGTTTTGCCTGTTTTCGACTATGCTGATCCAACTTTTTTTGAAGTCGGATCAGCAAACGGGCCAAAAACCTGTCAGAATTGGCGGCTAATTCGACAAAACACGCGGATCCACGACTAATCCGCCGATCCACGTGTTTTCCGACAAGTCGGAATTGCTGACAAGTCAGAAAAACGGCAGCTCCATTTAATAGGTCAAATCCTGATTCGACCAAAAAAAGTCAGAAACTGCCGTCTTTCCGACTTGACGGCAATTCCGACTTCAATTGAATAGACCCCATGTGTGCTACAGGAAAATGGTCACCGCTCTCCAGATGCTGATGGCTATATGAGTGGCTGTACGCCCAAGTATGTGTGATTAATTACAGGGTATGTATGACTTTGGGGGACATGTACTAAGCAGTGATAAAAGTGGAGAAGTGAGCCAGTGGAGAAGCTGCCCATGGCAACCAATCAGCTGCTCTGTATATGTTTATAGTATGCATATTCTAACTGTTATGTCAATGCTGTTTGGTTGCCATGGACAGCTTCTCCACTGGCTCACTTCTCCACTTTTATCACTGCTTAGTACAGTTAGAGGGGTCATTTAAGCATATTGTTAATGCACAGTCATGCCTATGATATAACATCTTGTGTTAGTGGGACCAAAGTCTAAAGAGGAGACTTAACTCTCTGTGACCATGGCAGACTTTATCTAGTTTGCAAAACTTAGATATTTGGTTGAAAGCACAGCCACCTATAACATTAGCACTCCACTAACAATGTCTAGCCATTATATGACTTAGAAAATAAAGAAAAATCAGAGCTGACTTTTCACTGAATTTATTTGTTTTGGGAGGGCACCAGGCATAGCCAGATTAAGGTGTTGGCGCAGGGCATACTGTACCCTGGGCCCTCCTTTGTCAGGGACCCCCTTGCTGGAGGACAATGACATCAACAGCGTTCCCTCTTATGCAGCAGAAAAACCAGGGGACCTAGAATGCGAGCAGGACAGTATGCAGTGCAGGCAGAGACACAGGAGTATCAGGTTTCATGACCTACCTACAGTATGGAGCTTTCCGACCAGAAGAGAGGTAACAGGGTAGAGAGAGCTGTAAGTGACACAGAGATCCCAGCTTTTCCTCCTCCCGGCCTGGGTGTCTGGGTCCTGTGTAACCTGTTATCTAATGAGGGTCTACAGCGAGACCTCCTGAGTCCTGTCCCACTGTGTACAGAGGCTGCTGCTATTTTTGCATGTGACAAGATAAATTGTAGATTTTATTTTTCTATGTGTATTTTAAGGTTAGGTTGTCTTTGATCCACTACAAGAAAATGTTATAAAATAGTTGTGTATCAATTAGGTGGAGCTATAACCAGTACCCAGGCATTATTAAACTATTAGTTTCAATCTAATATACATCATCTGTTTAAATTTAATATACACAATCCATATATCCAAACATAACCTATTCCAGGAGGGGCAACATGCTCTTAAGTCACTGTATGAGTGTAACCACCTGTTTTGAAACACCTTTCTTATCAATTAAATAGTTCAACACAGGTGACACTAATCATATACTATGAGGGAAGTCGAAGTCCAGGTGGAGAGCATTTTGTACCTCCTGGAATTTGTCATGTTGGGGTGTATGCACAAACTAATTTCCCTCCCCCTTTCCCCCGGGGCCCCCTTATCTTAATTGCCCTGGCCACCCCGAAGGCTTAATTTGGCCCTAGCACCAGGGCAAGTATTTTATATTAAAACGGAGTGCCGACCTGTTTCAGAGATATATATATATATTTATTGTAAAATGAGTATTGGCAATAAGGACTCATGAGGCAGGTCCGGTTAAAACACGGACCATCGCGCCACGATGGGTGATATTTTGTATTTAAGGTAAGCTGTCTCTTGCTTTGTTATATACCTGACGAAAATGCCATTTTAAATAAACGGGCATTGAAACGTTGCTATTTAAAATCCTCTGCCTTTGTGAATCATTGGAGTGCCGCACCACCTTGTGCTTGCTGTCTAATCCATGTGAGGGCACCCGATGTATTAAATTTGTATAAGTGGCTGTGCCGGACCCACTTCGCTCTTTACATTTGTTTTCCTCGCTTGCTGGGATCTCTGCTCAGGGCACCCCTGAATTCTTCATCAAGGTATTACCTGTTGTGCTATTTGTGGTACATTTGTTTTTATAATCTGGACTTCACACATATATATACTTTTTCGCTACTTGTTGCACTTTCTATCATGGCTGAATCTGCATCTGATCAAGTTCCAGAAGGTCCTATCTCTGTGTCTTACCCTGTTGGAGATGTATACTCTTATTCAGAGGCTGAAGCTGATGTCATTTTATGTGCTGGAGCCTTATTAGAGCAGGCTGAAGCCTTACCATTAGATGACATTTACCGTGAGTTACTGAGACTCAGACGTAAGGAAATTGATTACCAGTTCCATGCACTTTCTTTAAGTGACTATCACAAAGCCAAAAAGATTCCAAGGGGCTTACGTGTCCGCAATGGACCCACTATTGGTAAACATGACCCCGCCTTTTGTCGGAGGTGGGTGTCCATTGTTAATAAATGCTCCTTCGACCTAATGTTACTGATTATAGAGTTCTCCACAAAAGAGGTAGCATCCATTAAGTCTAAAATAGATGCTTATGAGACCATACATAAACCTAGCTTGATTGAAGATAAGAATGTTGATTGGTATAACAAACTGAACTCCCAGATCCAGATCTACAAAAGGGATCTGATTAAATTCAAGTCGGCCAAACTGGCTAAGGTTGAGGCTGACTACGAGTCCAACACTGTTTACCAATGGACTTACCCTGCTAGGGGCTCAGACTACAGAAGACCGTTCTTTAGACGCAACCGTCGATATGCAGGAAGACAACCTGAGTCTTCCACAGACTTTAATTCCTCTGCCAGTGACACTGATAGAGGTAGGGCAGGCACTTCTTCTCATGGTCAGAATGACCCTTTAGGAATGACCACTCGGGCACAATACATCAGAGGCGACGCCGATACACCAGACGCGGCGGCCAAAGCCAAAGGCAGAGGACGTGGTGCAAAACAAATAAAGAAGAAAACTTAATTGTGAATCTATCTTCATATGAATTATCCACACCTGAGACTTCAGTATTATCCCGTGGATTATCATTTGTGCCGACCACCAAGTTTAACCATTTGGATTGGCGGGTGGAACAATATAGATTAAATCGCCAATTGAAATTGAAAGAATTCTATGGCAAACAACAAAATGTCAACATGAATCAACCTCTTCCAACAGACATTCCACCACAATTATCTAAATTGCTTCCACGCTCTACATTTGAGCCACAATCAACCAATCCATCAATTAAGACATTTATGCGTCTACTACAAAATGACGCTGACACTGTTATCTCTTCATTTCCACCTCAACGTGGCAATCTGTCTTCTACTGAACAACAGGCACTGGACAATCTTGCCAACAATAAGAATTTGATATTCCGTCCAGCCGATAAGGGGGGTGCCCTGGTCATCCAGGATCTAGATGACTACAGACGGCAGGTTGCAGTACATGTGAATGATTCCTCCACATACAGACTGCTCCCTCATGATCCTTCGAGTATCTTCAAGAATGAACTGTTACAAATTTTGAAACAAGCTTGTAGTGATAAATTGATTACTGAATCTTTGTCTAAAGCCTTACTTCCAGCTTTTCCACTTGTTCCTTTGTTGTACACTGTACCAAAGATCCACAAATCCATGTCAGACCCCCCGGGTAGACCTATCATTGCTGCACGAGGGGGCTTGACACAGCCAGCTTCGGTATTTGTCGACAGTGTATTACAAACCTACATAAAGGATCACCCTCGATACCTTTTAGACACTACCACACTGTTAGTTAAGTTGATGTCTTTACCCAGATTCTCTGCTGACATTACCATGTTCACCATTGATGTGGTGAGTTTATATACTGTAATTCCTCATGACCAGGGATTGTCGGCTGTGGGACGTTTTTTACATGGGCTGAGCACATACACTGGTCCTGACATTACATTTCTGTTGGATCTACTTCGGTTTATACTAACAAAAATTTTTTTCCTTTATGATGGTTCTTTTTATTTACAATTGATTGGTTGTGCGATGGGGGCGGCGGTGGCCCCCTCATATGCAAACATTTTTATGTTTGAGGCAGAGCATTCAATATTTTTTTCTGATACCAATATTTCAAATAGGATTTTATTTTTTTGTCGTTACATAGACGACTTACTGATTTTTTGGCAGGGAGACGATCAAGATTTGGTACATCACCTTGAGTTACATAACTCTAGCGATAGCCCTGTCAAATTTACTTTTTCATATAGTTCTACTGAGATACAGTACTTAGATGTAGCCATTTCTATTAAAGATGGCTACATTTCAACTAACTTGTATTCAAAACCTAGTGATCGCAACAACCTTTTATTGGCATCTAGCTGTCACCCCAGATCGTTGATTCAGGGTTTACCATACTCCCAATTCATCAGAGTCAGACGTATCACGTCTGAAATTAAAACGGCAGAAGCCCAAATTGATTCTTTAGTACAGAAATTTTTGTCACGGGGCTATGATTATACCCAGCTTCAAGAAACTAAAGCCAGGGTCTTGTGCATTGACAGAGCAACACTGTTAAAATCTAAACAAAGTAACACAAAATCTTTATTACCTTGGGTCACACAGTATACCCCGATTAGCCCAAAGATTAATAAAATAGCTAAGAACCTTTGGCCGATTATTAAGTCCGATTCAGATTGTCACTTGTCGGATACAGCACTAATGCCTAGTTATAAACGCGGGCGCAATATCCGCGACATTTTGGTTAAATCAGACATTACACAACCTGCCCCCAACTTATATAGGGGTAAAACCGGATGTATACGATGCACATGTGTGACCTGTAAATATTTAATCCCTGGGGACATATTTTACCATCCTCTCACTGGTAAACCATTAAACATTCTTCATAGATTGACCTGTAACTCTGTTTACACAGTATACCAGATAATCTGCCCCTGCGGTCTTTCCTACATTGGAAAGACTGAGCGACCTTTTAAAGAACGTATGGCAGCCCATCGTTCCTCTATAAAAGCTGCCCTGGTCTCTGGAAAAAGTGACCAGCCAGTCGCAAGGCACTTTGCACTTGCTGCACATAGCCTTGCCTCATTGAAATATAGGATGATTGACCACATCCCATATTCCATACGTGGTGGTAACCGGGGACTTAAGTTACTACAATGTGAGGCCAAGTGGATTTTTCGTCTAGGCACTCTGTCACCGAAGGGCCTTAATGAATATTCTGGGATTAGTGTGCTGGCTAGTAACATTTAACTGTCATTTATTATTACTTATTCAACAATCTAAGTTGTCTTATTAGATTCCTGTGCCTGGCGTTTGTCTAATCTGCGGCATATCCATACTCCTACAAATGTCTATATTATTGCTATTTCAGCCGTCTTGATATTGTGTACTGTTACTATGGTGATGGGCTCTTTCACATGACGCTGCACGTTTCTGTTTTAGAACGGCATGACGTCATTTCTCTGCGCGGCCACCGGGCGTGCAGTCCCGCTGCGGTGTTCGCGCCACGATGGGTGATATTTTGTATTTAAGGTAAGCTGTCTCTTGCTTTGTTATATACCTGACGAAAATGCCATTTTAAATAAACGGGCATTGAAACGTTGCTATTTAAAATCCTCTGCCTTTGTGAATCATTGGAGTGCCGCACCACCTTGTGCTTGCTGTCTAATCCATGTGAGGGCACCCGATGTATTAAATTTGTATAAGTGGCTGTGCCGGACCCACTTCGCTCTTTATATATATATATATATATATATATATATATTTATATTTATTGTAAAATGAGTATTGGCAATAAGGACTCATGAGGCAGGTCCGGTTAAAACACAATAAATCACACAGAAAGGTCTCAGCACTCCTCGTGCATAACATATCAGTAATTCTGCTGCAGTGACATTCAACCATCATCCACCATGCTTTCCTGGCAAGTCCAACATCCATAGTCCCTGGCACTATCGAACTGTACCCTGCTTGATGGCCCCAAACGGACATCAGTGCAAAGTACTCAGGGTGAATGGAAGTTTTAAACTCTTCCTGCTTCCAGTGATGAGTTCCTGCTGGATCTGGGTAATCCACAAAATCCGGAGTTCCTAATCTCTACTGCAGCTGCAGAATGTGCATGTCTTGTTTTCTTCTCCCTTGGAGGGACCCGACTTCACCAGAATTTGAATAAATTAGGTGAGAGACCACCTCTCTCACCACTATATATTTCTCTTATGTCCTAGAGGATACTGGGAATCCATTTAGTACCATGGGGTATGGACGGGTCCACTAGAAGCCATGGGCACTTTAAGAATTTGATAGTGTTGGCTGGCTCCTCCCTCTATGCCCCTCCTACCAGACTGAGTTTAGAAAATGTGCCCGGAGGAGCCGGTCACGCTTATGGAAGCTCCTGAAGAGATTTCTGCATTTATTTTTCTATTTGTTATTTTCAGGCAGGACTGGATGGCACCAGCCTGCCTGCTTCGTGGGACTTAGGGGGGGAACGGCCCAACCTCGCTCAGGGTTAATGGTCCCGTTCCCCGCTGACAGGACACTAGCTCCTGAGGGAACTATTCACAAGCCGCACCACGGCGAGCATACATTCCCGCAGCATGCCGCCACCCCTAAGAGTGCCATAAGAGTGAAGAGTGGTGAGTACTAAGTCGGTGTCCCGGTTAGCGGGTCGCCGGACATTATGGCGTCATGAGGGTACGGAGACGCACGGCTTCTAACCAGGGCGGACTGCGTCTCCAGACTCAGTGCAGAACTGAGTCTCAGTACACTGTACATAGTACCCACACTGGCAAACACAGACTTAAAATGGTTAGGACACCATTTTTAGCACTAAATTACCCCAGCCTGTATAAAAAAAGCGGGAAGCCTTTGAGGGGTTGGGACTTCACTTTGGTGGTCATTCTGAGTTGTTCGCTCGCTAGCAGTTTTTAGCAGCCGTGCAAACACTATGCCACCTCCCACTGGGAGTGTATTTTAGCTTAGCAGAAGTGCGAACAAAAGGATCACAGAGCGTCTACAAAATAATTTTGTGCAGTTTCAGAGTAGCCTCAGACTTACTCAGCGATTGCGATCACTTCAGACTATTCAGTTCCTGTTGTGACGTCACGAACACGCCCTGCGTTCGCCCAGCCATGCCTTATAAATCACTTGTGTTTGAACTATTTGAAAAAGTCTGGAGAGTGCTATCCTTTCCACCTAGGTGGAAAACACTGCACTAATTATATATATATATATATATATATATATATATATATATATATATATATATATATATACATATATACACAGGTTGAGTATCCCTTATCCAACATGCTTGGGACCAGAGGTATTTTGGATAACGGATTTTTCCGTATTTTGGAATAATTAGATACCATAATGAGATTTCATGGTGATGGGACCTAAATCTAAGCACAGAATGCATTTATGTTTCATATACACCTTATACACACAGCCTGAAGGTAATTTTTGCCAATATTTTTTATAACTTTGTGCATTAAACAAAGTGTGTGTACATACACACAATTCATTTATGTTTCATATACACCTTGTATACACAGCCTGAAGGTCATTTAATACAATATTATTAATAACTTTGTGTATTAAACAAAGTTTGTGTACACTGAGCCATCAAAAAACAAAGATTTCACTATCTCACTCTCACTCAAAAAAGTCTGTATTTCGGAATATTCCGTATTTCGGAATATATGGATATGGGATACTCAACCTGTATATATATCTATATATATATATATATATATATATATATATATATATATATATATATATATATCTATCTATATATATATATATATATATATATATATATATATAAAAGCAGAAACCTAGGCGCTTTAGTACAGATGTGCAGTGGAAGTTATAAAAAATACTCTTTACCCCTTTTAAGAGTGGCAGCTCATAATACAAGATTAGTGTATGGTGTACACATAGATAAAAATAGGTAGTAGAGAAAATAAGCGCTAGTGAGTGTAATAACAATTGTAACGGAAAATAAGATTTTACTCACCGGTAAATCTATTTCTCGTAGTCCGTAGTGGATGCTGGGAACTCCGTAACGACCATGGGGAATAGCTGCTCCGCAGGAGACTGGGCACAACTAAAGAAAGCTTTAGGACTACCTGGTGTGCACTGGCTCCTCCCTCTATGACCCTCCTCCAGACCTCATTTAGGATACTGTGCCCGGAAGAGCTGACACAATAAGGAAGGATTTTGAATCCCGGGTAAGACTCATACCTGCCACACCAATCACACCGTATACCCAGTTAACAGTATGAAATATAACTGAGCCTCTCAACGGATGGCTCAACAATAACCCTTTAGTTAACAATAACTATATACAAGTATTGCAGACAATCCGCACTTGGGATGGGCGCCCAGCATCCACTACGGACTACGAGAAATAGATTTACCGGTGAGTAAAATCTTATTTTCTCTGACGTCCTAGTGGATGCTGGGAACTCCGTAAGGACCATGGGGATTATACCAAAGCTCCCAAACGGGCGGGAGAGTGCAGATGACTCTGCAGCACCGAATGAGCAAACTTAAGGTCCTCCTCAGCCAGGGTATCAAACTTGTAGACTTTTGCAAAAATGTTTGAACCTGACCAAGTAACAGCTCGGCAAAGTTGTAAAGCCGAGACCCCTCGGGCAGCCGCCCAAGAAGAGCCCACTTTCCTTGTGGAATGGGCTTTTATAGATTTAGGGTGCGGCAGTCCAGCCGCAGAATGTGCAAGTTGAATCGTGCTACAGATCCAGCGAGCAATAGTCTGCTTAGAAGCAGGAGCACCCAGCTTGTTGGGTGCATACAGGATAAATAGCGAGTTAGTTTTCCTGACTCCAGCCGTCCTGGAAACATATATTTTCAGGGCCCTGACTACGTCCAGTAACTTGGAGTCCTCCAAGTCCCACGTAGCCGCAGGCACCACAATAGGTTGGTTCACATGAAAAGCTGATACCACCTTAGGAAGGAATTGGGAACGAGTCCTCAATTCCGCCCTATCCATATGAAAATCAGATAAGGGCTTTTGCATGACAAAACCGCCAATTCTGATACACGCCTGGCCGACGCCAAGGCCAACCGCATGACCACTTTCCACGTGAGGTATTTTAGCTCTACGGATTTAAGTGGCTCAACCCAATGCGACTTCAGGAAATCTAACACCACGTTGAGATCCCACGGTGCCACTAGAGGCACACACGGGGGCTGAATATGCAGCACTCCCTTAACAAAAGTCTGAACTTCAGGCAGTGAAGCCATTTCTTTTTGGAAGAAAATGTACAGAGCCGAAATCTGGACCTTAACGTAACCCAATTTTAGGCCCGTAGTCACTCCTGACTGTAGGAAGTGCAGAAATCGACCCAGTTGAAATTCCTCCATTGGGGCCTTCCTGGCCTCACACCAAGCAACATATTTTTGCCATATGCGGTGATAATATTTGCGATCACATCTTTCCTAGCCTTAATCAGCGTAGGAATGACTTCCTCCGGAATGCCTTTTTCCTTTAGGATCCGGTGTTCAACCGCCATGCCGTCAAACACAGCCGTGGTAAGTCTTGGAACAGGCAGGGCCCCTGCTGCAGCAGGTCCTGTCTGAGCGACAGAGGCCATGGGTCCTCTGAGATCATTTCTTGAAGTTCTGGGTACCAAGCTCTTCTTGGCCAATCCGGAACCACGAGTACAGTTCTTACTCCTCTCCTTCTTAGTATTCTCAATACCTTGGGTATGAGAGGCAAAGGAAGGAACCCATACACCGACTGGTACACCCACGGTGTTACCAGAGCGTCCACAGCTATCGCCTGAGGGTCCCTTGACCTGGCGCAATATCTTTTTAGCTTTTTGTTGAGGCGGGACGCCATCATGTCCACCTGTGGCCTTTCCCAATGGTGTACAATCATTTTGAAGACTTCTGGATGAAGTCCCCACTCTCCCGGGTGGAGGTCGTGCCTGCTGAGAAAGTCTGCTTCCCAGTTGTCCACTCCGGGAATGAACACTGCTGACAGTGCTAACACATGATTTTCCGCCCATCGGAAAATCCTTGTGGCTTCTGCCATCACCATCCTGCTTCTTGTGCCGCCCTGCTAGTTTACATGGGCGACCGCCGTGATGTTGTCTGACTGGATCAGCACCGGCTGGTGTTGAAGCAGGGGACTAGCCTGATTTAGGGCATTGTGAATGGCCCTTAGTCCCAGAATATTTATGTGTAGGGAAGTCTCCTGACTTGACCATAATCCTTGGAAGTTTCTTCCCTGTGTGACTGCCCCCCAGCCTCGAAGGCTGGCATCTGTGGTCACCAGGACCCAGTCCTGTATGCCGAATCTGCGGCCCTCTAGAAGATGAGCACTCTGCAGCCACCACAACAGCGACACCCTGGCCCTTGGAGACAGGGTTATCAGCCGATGCATCTGAAGATGCGACCCGGACCACTTGTCCAACAGATCCCACTGGAAGATCCTTGCATGGAACCTACCGAATGGAATTTCTCCGTAAGAAGCTACCATCTTTCCCAGGACTCGCGTGGATTGATGCACCGACACCTGTATTTGTATTAGGAGGTCTCTGACTAGAGATGACACCTCCTTGACCTTCTCCTCCGGGAGAAACCCTTTTTTCTGTTCTGTGTCCAGAACCATACTCAGGAACAGTAGACGCGTCGTAGGAACCAGCTGCGACTTTGGACTATTCAGAATCCAGCCCTGCTGTTGTAGCACTTCCCGAGATAGGGCTACTCCGACGAACACCTGTTCCCTGGACCTCGCCTTTATAAGGAGATCGTCCAAGTACGGGATAATTATAACTCCCTTTTTTCAAAGGAGTATCATCATTTCGGCCATTACCTTGGTAAATACCCTCGGTGCCGGGGACAGACCAACGGCAACGTCTGGAATTGGTAATGTCAGTCCTGTACCACAATTTTGAGGTACTCCTGGTGAGGAGGGTAAATGGGGACATGCAGGTAAGCATCCTTGATGTCCAGTGATACCATGTAATCCCCTTCGTCCAGGCTTGCAATAACCGCCCTGAGCGATTCCATTTTGAACTTGAACCTTCGTCTATAAGTGTTCAAGGATTTCAGTTTTAGAATGGGTCTCACCGATCCGTCTGGTTTCGGTACCACAAACATTGTGGAATAGTAACCCCGTCCTTGTTGAAGGAGGGGTACCTTGATTATCATCTGCTGGAAGTACAGCTTGTGAATTGCCGCCAGTACTACCTCTCCTCGAGGGCAGCAGGCAAGGCTGATTTGAGGTAACGGCGAGGGGGAGTCGCCTCGAACTCCAGCTTGTATCCCTGTGATACTATTTGAAGAACCCAGGGATCCACCTGTGAGCGAGCCCACTGGTCGCTGAAGTTCCCGAGACGCGCCCCCACCGCACCTGGCTCCACCTGTGGAGCCCCAGCGTCATGCAGCGGACTCAGAGGAAGCGGGGGAAGATTTTTGATCCTGGGAACTGGCTGTCTGCTGCAGCTTTTTCCCTCTTCCCTTGTCTCTGTGCAGAAAGGAAGCGCCTTTGACCCGTTTGCTTTTCTGAAGCCGAAAGGACTGTACCTTATAATACGGTGCTTTCTTAGGCTGTGAGGAAACTTGGGGTAAATATTTTCCTTCCCAGCTGTTGCTGTGGATACAAGGTCCCAGAGACCATTCCCAAACAATTCCTCACCCTTATGTGCCTTCTAAAGTCAGCATCGCCTGTCCACTGCCGGGTCCCTAATACCCTCCTGGCAGAATGGACATTACATTAATTCTGGATGCCAGCCGGCAAATATCCCTCTGTGCATCCCTCATATATAAGACGACGTCTTTAATATGCTCTATGGTTAGCAAATAGTATCCCTGTCCTCACAGGGTAATAGACCACGCTGCAGCAGCACTATCCATGCTGAAGGCAATTGCAGGTCTCAGTATAGTACCTGAGTGTGTATATACAGACTTCAGGATAGCCTCCTGCTTTTTATCAGCAGGCTCCTTTAAAGTGGCCATATCCTAAGACGGCAGTGCCACCTTTTTGACAAACGTGTGAGCGCCTTATCCACCCTAGGGGATATCTCCCAACGTGACCTATCCTCTGGCGGGAAAGGGTACGCCATAAGTAACTTTTTAGAAATTACCAGTTTCTTATCGGGGGAAGCCACGCTTCTTCACACACTTCATTCACTCATCTGATGGGGGAACAAAACACGGTCTGCTTTTTCTCCCCAAACATAAAACCCCTTTTTTGTGGTACCTGGGTTAATGTCAGAAATGTATAACACATTTTTCATTGCCGAGATCATGCAACGGATGTTCCTAGTGGATTGTGTATATGTCTCAACCTCGTCGACACTGGAGTCAGACTCCGCGTCGACATCTGTGTCTGCCATCTGAGGTAGCGGGCGTTTTTGAGCCCCTGATGGCCTTTGAGATGCCTGGGCAGGCGCGGGCTGAGAAGCCGGCTGTCCCACAGCTGTTACGTCATTCAGCCTCTTATGTAAGGAGTTGACACTGTCGGTTAATACCTTCCACCTATCCATCCACTCTGGTGTCGGCCCCACAGGGGGCGACATCACATTTATCGGCATCTGCTCCGCCTCCACATAAGCCTCCTCATCAACCATGTCGACACAGCCGTACCGACACACCGCACACACACAGGGAATGCTCTGACTGAGGACAGGACCACACAAAGTCCTTTGGGGAGACAGAGAGAGAGTATGCCAGCACACACCAGAGCGCTATATAATGCAGGGATTAACACTATAACTGAGTGATTTTTCCCCCAATAGCTGCTTGTATACACAATATTGCGCCTAAATTTAGTGCCCCCCCTCTCTTTTTAACCCTTTGAGCCTGAAAACTACAGGGGAGAGCCTGGGGAGCTGTCTTCCAGCTGCACTGTGAAGAAAAAATGGCGCCAGTGTGCTGAGGGAGATAGCCCCGCCCCTTTTTCGGCTGACTTTTCTCCCGCTTTTTTTATGGATTCTGGCAGGGGTATTTATCACATATATAGCCTCTGGGACTATATATTGTGATTTTTTGCCAGCCAAGGTATTCATATTGCTGCTCAGGGCGCCCCCCCCCCCCCCCCCCAGCGCCCTGCACCCATCAGTGACCGGAGTGTGAGGTGTGCATGAGGAGCAATGGCGCACAGCTGCAGTGCTGTGCGCTACCTTGTTGAAGACCGAAGTCTTCTGCCGCCGATTTCCAGGACCATCTTCATGCTTCTGGCTCTAAGGGGGACAGCGGCGCGGCTCCGGGCCCGAACGATCGAGGTCGGGTCCTGTGTTCGATCCCTCTGGAGCTAATGGTGTCCAGTAGCCTAAGAAGCCCAAACTATCTCCAGTCAGGTAGGTTCGCTTCTTCTCCCCTTAGTCCCTCGTAGCAGTGAGTCTGTTGCCAGCAGATCTCACTGAAAATAAAAAACCTAAAATATACTTTCTTTTCTAGGAGCTCAGGAGAGCCCCTAGTGTGCATCCAGCTCAGCCGGGCACAAGATTCTAACTGAGGTCTGGAGGAGGGTCATAGAGGGAGGAGCCAGTGCACACCAGGTAGTCCTAAAGCTTTCTTTAGTTGTGCCCAGTCTTCTGCGGAGCCGCTATTCCCCATGGTCCTTACGGAGTTCCCAGCATCCACTAGGACGTCAGAGAAATACTCAGGTGGATGGAGTTATGGCCTTGGACACTTATCTGGTAAGTGAGAACTTCCAGCCGATGTTCATCATTTAAGATTAACATGTAAAAAGAAAAGAACAGCAAACATAGTGTATATCGTTCATGGATTAAAATGGTGTCATTTTCAGTATAGGGCAAGAAATTAGGGAACTTGCTTATTCCCAATAAAATGTAATCTGTAGCCCAGACTTCACAACATAAAATACAGATTTAATGAACAATAACATAAAAACGGCTAGACAACACACGTACAAGATTTAAAATGATAAAAGCTTATCTGTCCATCATAGGAATAGGGAGGTCAGCAACAAACTATCCCCAGGACACAAGATAGCCAAAGGTTATGCGTACAGGATAAAAAAGGTTCAAACGCTTATCTGTCCATCAAGGGGAGTTTCAGCAGCAAACAGTCCCAACGCGTTTCGTCCGTCAAGGTGTGGACTTCAAGAATTCTTCTTCAAGAATTACCGCTCTTATTTGTGTGCATCTAATAAAGTGACGTAATAGAGAAAATAGGATTTTTTTCCACTGAATTCAGCATCCGTAAATTAGGTGAAAACACATATTCATATTCACTAGGCGCACGATAGCTTTGCTGGACCCCGGTAGTGAGAAGTGGGTGTGGCCAAAGAGAGCAGGCGTGGCCAGAGCGCACCATTTAAAAATATAAGAAAATATTGTATACATGCGCCCTCCACTCACCCTCTCAATGACACTGGCAAAGGCACACATTCACATGCCAGATGCAGAGAGACACATTCACATGCCAGATGCAGAGACGCACAAGCACATGCCAGACGCAGAGAGACACATTCACATGCCAGATGCATAGAGACACATTAACATGCCAGATGCAGAGAGACATATTCACATGCCAGATGCAGAAACGCACAATCACATGCCAGATGCAGAGAGACACATTCACATGCCAGATGCAGAGACACATTCACATGCCAGATGCAGAGACACATTCACGTGCCAGATGCAGAGACGCACAAGCACATGGCAGACGCAGAGAGACACATTCACAAGCCAGATGCATAGAGACACATTAACATGCCAGATGCAGAGAGACATATTCACATGCCAGATGCAGAGAGACACATTCACATGCCAGATGCAGAGACGCACAATCACATGCCAGATGCAGAAAGACACATTCACATGCCAGATGCAGAAACGCACAATCACATGCCAGATGCAGAGAGACACATTCACATGCCAGATGCAGAGACACATTAACATGCCAGATGCAGAGACACATTCACATGCCAGATGCAGAGAGACACATTCACATGCCAGATGCAGAGAGACACATTCACATGCCAGATGCAGAGAGACACATTCACATGCCAGATGCAGAGACGCACAATCACATGCCAGATGCAGAAAGACACATTCACATGCCAGATGCAGAGAGACACATTCACATGCCAGATGCAGAGATGCACATTCACATGCCAGATGAAGAGAGACACATTCACATGCCAGATGCACATTCACATGCCAGATGCAGAGACGCACATTCACATACCAGATGCAGAGAGACATATTCACATGCAGACAGACACAGTCACATGCCAGATGCAGAGACGCACAATCACATGCCAGATGCAGAGACGCACAATCACATGCCAGATGCAGAGAAGCACATTCACATGCCAGACGCAGAGACATACTTTCACATGCCAGATGCAGAGACGCACTTTGATACGCTAGATGCAAAGATGCACATTCACATGCCAGATGCAGAGATGCACAAGCACATGCCAGATGCAGAGAGACACATTCACATGCCAGATGCAGAGAGACACATTCACATGCCAGATGCAGACAGACATTTTCACATGCCAGATGCAGAGACGCACAATCACATGCCAGATGCAGAAAGACATATTCACATGTCAGATGCAGAGAGACACATTCACATGCCAGATGCAGAGATGCACATTCACATGCCAGATGAAGAGAGACACATTCACATGCCAGATGCAGAGACACATTCACATGCCAGATGCAGAGACACATTCACATGCCAGATGCAGAGATCCACAAGCACATGCCAGATGCAGAGAGACACATTCACATGCCAGATGCAGAGAGACACATTCACATGCCAGATGCAGAGAGACACATTCACATGCCAGATGCAGAGACGCACAATCACATGCCAGATGCAGAAAGACACATTCACATGCCAGATGCTGAGAGACACATTCACATGCCAGATACAGAGATGCACATTCACATGCCAGATGAAGAGAGACACATTCACATGCCAGATGCACATTCACATGCCAGATGCAGAGACGCACATTCATATACCAGATGCAGAGACGCACACTCATATGCCAGATGCAGAGAGACATATTCACATGCAGACAGACACAGTCACATGCCAGATGCCGAGACGCACAATCACATGCCAGATGCAGAGACGCACAATCACATGCCAGATGCAGAGAAGCACATTCACATGCCAGACGCAGAGACATACTTTCACATGCCAGATGCAGAGACGCACTTTGATACGCTAGATGCAAAGATGCACATTCACATGCCAGATGCAGAGATGCACAAGCACATGCCAGATACAGAGAGACACATTCACATGCCAGATGCAGAGAGACACATTCACATGCCAGATGCATATTCACATGCCAGATGCAGAGACGCACATTCACATACCAGATGCAGAGAGACACATTCACATGCAGACAGACACAGTCACATGCCAGATGCAGAGACGCACAATCACATGCCAGATGCAGAGAAGCACATTCACATGCCAGACGCAGAGACATACTTTCACATGCCAGATGCAGAGACGCACTTTCATACGCTAGATGCAAAGATGCACATTCACATGCCAGATGCAGAGAAGCACATTCACATGCCAGACGCAGAGACGCACTTTCACATGCCAGATGCAGAGACGCACTTTCACATGCCAGATGCAGAGACGCACTTTCATATGCTAGATGCAAAGATGCACAATCACATGCCAGATACAGAGATGCACAATCACATGCCAGATGCAAATACACATTTACATGCCAGATGCAGAGACACATTCACGTGCCAGATACAGAGGATTGTTTTAAAAAAAATTGTTGAGTAGTGTTATTAATAATATCAAACTTTGTGTAGTTTTTATACAGCTTTTTTGTGAGCATGAGCTAACATAGGAAATGGCCACATATAGTAGCTATAAGCTCAATAGCACTTTGTTGCCATCTAGTGTTTATTACAACTTTCTAAATGCATGTGCTGTGTGAATTTGCATTAGTTACATGAATGTCAGTCAGTCTTTATGCAGCCATCTGGTTTGTGTCAGAGACAAATGCAGCAAAAATACTTAAATACATTATATACCAGGGGCTAATACATAACAATATTTTCTATTTGCAGTAGGTTACTAAGTGGGATAGGATATTTAGGATTTTCCAGTAAATAGTGTATTTATTCCACACAAGTAATTCAAGGTACCAGTGGATCTTGTCTGTATGACTTGTGATTTGTTCATTAACTGCATCCATGTGCTCCTTATTAACTACCTGTATCTCATTTCTATACTACTCTGCACCCCACTGCAAAATCTGTGGTGTTTTATTTCTGTCTATCTATCTATATACCCTACCAAACCTTCCTGGACTTGTTCTTAGGCTTCAACCAACTTTTAACCGCTTCAACTTTTCCTATCTGAGGTTTCACCTGACCTTGTCCAATGATGTAGCCCGAGTATTTAGCTTCTCTTAGGACTATTGGACATTTCTCAGGGTTAGTTGTGAAACCTGTGGCTCTCAATAAAGCCAGTACTGCCTCAACTTTTGGAAGATGCGATTCCCAGTCTTGTGAATGTATAATGATGTCATCTAGATAGGTGGCTACATAGGTAGTATGTGGTTTTAATACCTTGCTCATCAGGACCTTGTACTGGAAATTGGGATACCACACTTACTCACTGGTGGACTCCTCAATTACCCCCAGTTGGACCATGTCAAAATGCAGCAACAAAAGCAAATAAGGTGTTAGCATGCATAAAACGGGGAATGGAGACAAGGGATGAGAGTATAATCCTGCCACTGTATAAATCACTGGTGCGGCCACACCTGGAATATTGTGTACAGTTCTGGGCACCTCACTATAAATAAAGATATCTTGGCACTCGAAAGAGTTCAGAGGCGAGCCACCAAACTGGTTAAGGGGTTAGAGGCACTGAATTATGAGGAAAGACTTAAAAGGTTAGATATGTTTACACTGGAAAAGAGGCGATTGAGAGGGGACATTATCAATATTTATAAATACATAAAGGGACAATACAAGGATTTATCAAACGATTTGTTATCAAATAAATCGCTGCATAGGACACGAGGACACCCCCTGAGGTTAGAAGAATTTTTTTTTTCATACACAACGGAGAAAAGGGTTCTTCACAGTAAGAGCTGTAAGGATTTGTAATTCTCTGCCAGAAAAGGTAGTATTGGTGGATTCATTAAATAAATTTAAAAATGGATTAGATAGATTTCTAGCTGAAAAAAATATCCAAGGATACAGCATTTAATTATTATAAAATTTTAATACAGGTTGAACTCGATGGACATTTGTCTTTTTTCAACCTCAACAACTATGTTATTACTGTATGTTACTACATACTACACTTCCTTTCTAACTGCACTCCACCTAGCCTCAGGGATCCGGTAGGGCTTTGCTTTACTACTTCTCTGGGAGGTGTAACAATATCATGTTCAATCAAGGTTGGGCGCCCAGGTAGGGAAAAGAACACGCCCTTGTTCTGTGTACCATCTCCTCTAACTGCCTATTTTGCTCTGCGGACAAGGTAGGCTCTATGATAATCAAGGACTTTTCCAATACCATACTCACCAACCCTGGCACTGAATTCTCATCATACCACAGTTATAACAAATTTACATGATATATCTTCTCTTCCTCCCTCCTCCAGCCTGTTGGACCTTATAGTTCACAGGGCCAACCTCCACTACCACCTCATAAGGCCGCTCCCTATTAGTGAAGAGCTTATTATTGGGTTGGCACTAGAGCCAAGATCTTATTACTGGTACAGAAGAACCGGCTTAACGCAGTAGTATCATAATTTTTCTTCTGTTGACCTTGTGCTTCCCCTACATATTAAGGCACTATAGGGCTTATCTTCCTTGGGGATTCCCAGTCAGGCATACATATAAGCCAGCTCCCGTGCTATTGTGATAGACTATATTTCGTAATGGTATTGTCTCTGGATAGTGTATTGTGTAATCTAGCACCACTAATACATACTAGTGGCCCTACGCTGACTTCTCTAGGGGCCCGACCAAATCCATACTGATGTGCTCAAAGGGCATCTGTATCAATGGTAGTGGGACAAAAGGGGCAGGTTTTCTGGCTAAGGGGACAAGCCTGACAATAGTTTATTATAGCCATTTGTCTCACTGGCCAATAAAATCTAAAAGGACTCTCTCCCAGGTTTTGTCCTCACCCAGATACCCCTTCCAAAACTCCCAAATATGTATATGTTCTGTTTTTAGAACCAGCGGGACATGAACTTGGGATACCATTAGCTGTTCTTCTACTCTCTCCTGTACAGTGCTTACTCTATGCAGGCAATCATTCATAATTACATAGCAGGGTCCTCCCCCTGATGGTGGGGCTACTCTGGGGGAAGGGGTGATTCACCCCCTTAAAGGCTTGTTCTAGGTTAGCATCATTAATGTGGTACCATGTAAAGTCCTGTAATGGAAATAGTTTCAGCACCGGTGACCAGTCCATGTTCATATTAGCCTCTGGGTTGGACTTGTCTGTCTGTTCCCCAAGGAGGACAGGAAGTTGTCGGCTGTTCTTTCAAAGGTAGTGAGATAGGCTTCTATGCCATCGTCAGCGGACATTTTCTGAAGCCTGGGCTCCTCTTTAGGACCCGGCTGCTGTTGCCGGCATTGTTGCAGCAACCGTTCATACTGCAAGTCCTGTTGCTGTTAAATATGTATCAGTTGTTGAAGGAACTGCTACTGCTCACTTTGCTGATGCAAGTTTTGCTGCTGCCTGCTCGTGATCATTTTCAGAATTTCCTCCAATTTGGCTTCCTTGTGGGTTGTAAAGAAAAACCAGCTTCCCTTACCATTCCATGCACTGGCACTACTTGTAATAACATAGCTTGTAGTGGAGACACGCTCATTGATTTTGGGTTTCTTCACCACTGTTTTTAGTCACTGCCCATTGTTTGGCATTGGTCATTCCAGACAAGGTGGCCTAAAAAGGCCTTATATAAATCAAATTACTCCTCCCCATCCATATTGACAGGCAAACCACACCCCTCATTGCCTTGAAAAGATAGGCCTTCACAGGTGTTCTGATTTTTGGCCAGACATGCTGCCAAACCATAGGCTCATATCTTATATAATAAAAGGCTAAGGTTGCTCCTCACCTCTCTTATGTGTGCCTGTGGCCGCCCCACGGACCAAATGACTCCAAAAGTGAAAGTAATACTGCAGGGAGAGGTTACAGCCTTCTAACCATACTGATCTGACTGTTTCACACTTGCTGTATATGGAGAGATGGAGCTGGAGAGAGTGGGAGTAGGGGCAGTTAGGGACTGGAGGGGAGGGGGGGGGTTAAGTGTGAGGTAGGGGCAGATAGGGACCGGTGGTGAGAGAGAAAGGGGGAGGGGTTGAGGTAGATAGGGACTGGGGAGAGAGTGTGAAGTGGTAGGGGCAGATAAGGACAATGGTTAGCGATGCAGATTTTTTCAAAATATAGATATATATATATTTATATATACATACACACACACACACACACATACATATAAAAGACTAATGCTGCTCTTCACCTCTGTGGGGCTTTTGGCCGATGGAGCTCTGTTCGGGACACCCACACACCCTTATGTACACTGCACCCCCCACAATATACAGCCCCTATATTCAATGCACCCCCATCCTCTTCCATATTCTGCACCCTCCACCATATACTGCCCCTATATACACACTGTACCCCCATATACCACCATATAATGCCCCCTATATACAGGGCACATCCCTCCTCTATATACTGCTCCTGCCGTATACCTCATACTCTACACCCCCTCCTCCATATACTATGCTGCAACCCCAGGTTACTTACCATTCCGGGATTCAGCAACAAGTAGCAGCAGTAAAGATTAATCGGATGCAGGAAACACCAGCCGGTCCCGCATCGCTCAGAGCGGAGTCACCGGGGACACACATGGCCACTTACCGGCAGGGGTAGAAGGTGAAGCAGACCGTCAGGAAGGGATGAGAGCCTGTGTGGGGTGAGCAGTGCGGTGACTGGGAGGAGGAGGGGTCGGAGCTAGAGCTGCAGATGATGCGGGTGAGGAGGAGGCAGCTAACCAGCTCAGCTGCTTTATATATACTGTGCACTGGTGGAGGGCCGGGGTTCTGTGCTCGCCCCTCCTATACCCCATACATGCCATGTCCAGACCACTCCAGACAGCTGCTGGTGGCTACTGGTGCAGGGAATGGTGAGATTACACATGCCAGTATTGGTGCATATAGTGCAGCATCATTATAGCCTGCCTGTTACAGATATACAGAATCTATAGATATAAAAGGCTAGTCACACACACACACACACACCATGACAGAGCCTCGGCTCCCAGCAGCAGGACTTCCAGAAACCCGGCAGCTTCTGTGTGAGTAACGACCGCCGTAGCTTTTGTTTTTTCCTGTCACATTGTATATATTTTTATATTATTTTAATCACACCTCACTTACATAGCACTTGTGTGCTTCTTATTAACCCTTACTAATATTCACCTGTGTGCTGCCCTGGGGTAGCCGACCCGTGCCGACATGATGGGGTCCCGCACCCCAGACCCACACCTAGTATTAGGGACCCCCAGTGACAGAGATGCCTTGCCGGTCGGCCTGGGGGCTTAACCCTATATCTGCAGATATACGCAACTAAGATCTCTGTATTATCTGATTAGTATGTAGTGTTATTTCTCACTCAGTGTTCATTAGAGCAGGGGTTCTCAAACTCGGTCATCAGGACCCCCACACAGTGCATGTTTTGCAGGCAACCCAGCAAGTGCACAGGTGTATTAATTACTCACTGACCCATTTTAAAAGGTCCACAGGTGGAGCTAATTATTTCACTTGCGATTCTGTGAGTAGACCTGCAAAACATACTGTCACAACTGAGGGCTGATGACCGTGACTGGGAGCCTCAGTTGTAGGGGTTGACGGGTACTTGAACTTAGGAGGAGCCATGTGACTCCTGGACATGCGTAAAGACAGTAGCAAGGATGCCCGAAGGCGTGACCACGACAACTGGAAATATCTTTCAGTGATTTTATTAAATGAAAAGTCATAAAACTTGCAAAAACAATAGAAAGTCACAAGTGGAAATTTAGGTGTGCAACTGGTTAATACCAGTAACCTGGAATGTAGAGAAAAGTTCTGTAAACTGTAAATGAACTAGGGTTCGCTGGAAAACTGTAGTTGTTGAAGAGTGGCTGCTGGAAAGCCGGAATACAGACACAGATGAGTAAGGTGATGTTGTAGAGGGTTAATCACAGAGGTGTCGTGTTACACCACAGAGTGTAACACAGAGGAGTCAGGCTTGAATGCAGGAGAGTTCACTGGAGAATCTGTAGAAGACTGCACACAGAAACCACTGGAGACAAATGAAGCACTGCAGAGAAAGTCCATGGAAGAACTGCTCACTGGAAACACTGAAGACCATTGAAGCACTGACATCCTTCAGTGCTGGGACAGGCTATTTAAACCCACAGGTTAGCAGGGATTGGTGGGCAATTAACCAGAGACCAGAGTGCAGCTGCTGTGTAATCAGGCTGGGAGCAGAGTGCAGCTGATTGGCTGAAAAGTAACATGTGATGAAAACAAACATGGCTGCGCCCATGTTTGAACTTGGAGGGAAAGACTGTTTGTAACTTGCATGTGAGTTTAACCATGAAGCTGCCAGAATCACAGTAAAGAGATTTGAGACAATGAGATGCAGAGTGCTGCACACAGACAGTGCAGATGGAATCCAGGCTTGGGACACTGGGACAGTCTCAGGAGGCATTTGGAAGGTAAATACTAATAAGGAATTACCTGGATCGTGACAGTACCCTCCCCTTTAGGAGTGGCCCCAGGACACTTCTTAGGCTTGAGGAGGAAATCTGGCGTGGAAAGTCTGAAGCAACTGGATTGCTAGAAGTCCTCCCAATCTTCTTCATCTGAAAGGACTGAGGAATAACCTGTAGAAGGTCCCTTTCCTGGATTAGAAGTACAAGAAAATCGTGCTTTTGAAGCTAGCACTCCAATAAGTCTTAAATTAAATCTTGTTCTAGAACGAGGACTTTTCATACAGAGACCTGTAGAGCTTTTTGGTAATTCTGGAACCTCTTCATGCGTGAAAGCGTAACAGGAAAGAGCAGGACCTCCCATAATGTAGCTTGAGTCATCAACAAATTCACCTTCGGAACCTGAATTGAATCCTGATGAACTTGAACTGGCTGGAACCAGAGGAGTCTTCGGACTGACGGATAGGACTTGATTATATTCGAAGGTGCTGGAATCGGCTGGAACTGAAGGAGTGTGAATCCGGTTGGAACCGGAATGAGTGGTATCCAAGTGTTCAGTTAGACCATCCTGGACCAGGTCCATGCTGGATGCCAACAGGGTGGTGCTCTCTGAAAACGGCAAACAGGAGTTCATAACTGCATCTGTAGCACAAAAATTTCCATCTGGGAACTCGGCTCTGGATACTTCCCTTGGGGCTGAAATTTCGGTGACCCCTCCTGGGGTTGACGAATCAGACACCTCTCTCAGGGTTGTTTTGTCCAGCACCCCTCCTGGGGTTGACAGATCAGAAACTCCTTTTTGAGAAGACTCATATGCCCCTAGTAGAGCTTGAACATTGGATACCTTTCCTGGAGCTGTAGAAACAGACGCCCCGTCTTGGGTTGCAGAATTAGTTTTTCCTTTGGTGAAGAAAGTCTCATTAAATCTCTTTTGTTTCCCGGAATTGGAAATGGGGCTCCTGGACACAGGACCCCAATTGTAGAATTGGGTTTTTCTTTGATCAACTTTTATATTTTTCTTGACCGGCTCAGAAGGAGCTGAAGATTCCACATAGGAAGGTTTGTAACTATGAATGCTGTGATGTGGAGATCTATCCCACTTCCTCGGCTTACGGAGAGAACAGTCTTTAATAAAGTGATCAGAACCCCCACAGTAGAAGCAGAGTTGAAACTGCATGCGACGCTTGCGTTCCTCTTCAGAAAGTCTAGACCGTGGCTTACTCCGGAACTTATCTTTACTTGGAGCAAGGGGAAACGACTTGGACATAGAGAGATTGGCAGCTGTTGCATCTGTGTTCTCAGCAGACTGTGGGAAGGCTTTCGTGGAGACGGGAGCAGAGATAATAGGAGTATCACAGAGACACTTTGAAATAACTGGAACGATGCTAGAAAGAAGGTCTTGTAACTGAACCAACAGTTGACTGAGAGTCAGGACACTGGATGCCCCTGAACCATTAAGGGTTACTTGGATTCCATCCAGCCGGGTGGAAAGGCCCTGGAGACAGCGAAAAACTTGACCCTGTGCAGCCTCCAGAAGTTCTAAGCGTGCTGCAAGTCGTTGCATCGGGTTAAACGCTTGGGCCTGGTCTCCGGCCAGATCCATTAGGTCAGTGCTTACTGTCACAACTGAGGGCTGATGACCGTGACTGGGAGCCTCAGTTGTAGGGGTTGACGGGTACTTGAACTTAGGAGGAGCCATGTGACTCCTGGACATGCGTAAAGACAGTAGCAAGGATGCCCGAAGGCGTGACCACGACAACTGGAAATATCTTTCAGTGATTTTATTAAATGAAAAGTCATAAAACTTGCAAAAACAATAGAAAGTCACAAGTGGAAATTTAGGTGTGCAACTGGTTAATACCAGTAACCTGGAATGTAGAGAAAAGTTCTGTAAACTGTAAATGAACTAGGGTTCGCTGGAAAACTGTAGTTGTTGAAGAGTGGCTGCTGGAAAGCCGGAATACAGACACAGATGAGTAAGGTGATGTTGTAGAGGGTTAATCACAGAGGTGTCGTGTTACACCACAGAGTGTAACACAGAGGAGTCAGGCTTGAATGCAGGAGAGTTCACTGGAGAATCTGTAGAAGACTGCACACAGAAACCACTGGAGACAAATGAAGCACTGCAGAGAAAGTCCATGGAAGAACTGCTCACTGGAAACACTGAAGACCATTGAAGCACTGACATCCTTCAGTACTGGGACAGGCTATTTAAACCCACAGGTTAGCAGGGATTGGTGGGCAATTAACCAGAGACCAGAGTGCAGCTGCTGTGTAATCAGGCTGGGAGCAGAGTGCAGCTGATTGGCTGAAAAGTAACATGTGATGAAAACAAACATGGCTGCGCCCATGTTTGAACTTGGAGGGAAAGACTGTTTGTAACTTGCATGTGAGTTTAACCATGAAGCTGCCAGAATCACAGTAAAGAGATTTGAGACAATGAGATGCAGAGTGCTGCACACAGACAGTGCAGATGGAATCCAGGCTTGGGACACTGGGACAGTCTCAGGAGGCATTTGGAAGGTAAATACTAATAAGGAATTACCTGGATCGTGACACATGCACTGTGTGGGGTCCTGAGGACCGAGTTTGAGAACCTGTGCATTAGAGATAGCAATATGTTTTTCTCTTACCCAGAATTACCCCTCCCTTTTAGCACCTGAGTGACATGACAATCTGATTGAGCAGCTTACCAATAAATGTGCATTGTCTTACAGAAACCTGGCAACTTCTGTGTGAGTAACGACCGCCGTAGCTGTTTACAAAAATATATTCAAGTTACAGTTGTATAATGAATTTTGTTTTAAAGCCCAGGCTATCAGCTTTAATTTAAGAGTATTCACATCCAAATTGGAGGAGGGGTTAAGGAATTTTCCGGGGACCAAAAGTTATTGAACATTTGATTGAAAAGCTGTTTTATGGACAGGTCTGGGCCATTTCTTTGCTACAGTATTTCTTTATCAATTCAGCAGGCAAAAGGTTTGGAGTCGATTTTATAAATTTTGCTATGGAGACCAATTAGAACTTGGGAAGTAGGATTCCTTAAAAAAATAAAACAAATTTTTATATAAAAAGTCACCGATAGAGGGGTATAGTTTAGAAATGGACAAATCTTTAATTATCATGTTATCATTAATGTAACAAAATAAAGGTAATTGTTCATTACAATTTAGTTCTACGGTTAATTTATCTGTCCATTTTGCCTTTAAAGCAATTGGCAATTTAAATCTAATGACTATCTTGTGAAATTGTGCTAGCTCATTACATTTTGCCCTTAGAATGACAAATAAATAGAAAAGTACAGACTTGTAGAATTAATTATACATCTAGATGGCAGTAAAGTTACTTTAACAATATAAAAACACAAATATAAGGAAATAACTTAGTGCGCAAAGTGATAGCTGCTGGACGTTTCTCCCTTCACCGAAGGTTCCCAATCCCTTCACCAGAAGTACAACAATGATAAAAAATAGGAAGGGGGACTTATCCTGCGCTTCTTGGGAGAATCGCCATTCAAAATGACTCAGGCGTTGTTTGTAATCTCCCACATATGGAAAAACAAAATAATCAAATAATGTGAAGTACAATTTTAATAAAATAAAACCATGCTTTAACATAGGTTAAAAGGTATGACAAATGTATAGCATAAAACCATAATTTAACATTGGTTAAAAGGTATAACAAATGTATAGCAGCATGCATGTGACAATGGTAGCATATACAAATGAAAGCAGCATGTAATTGGGACTGCAGTGGGGGGTAATGAAAAATTACCAGATGTCGGGAACTGTATAAACAGTTCAATACCAGCTTGCGGGAGTTTTGAATCTCAGGGGACCCGGGAACCCCTTGTGCCACGCTGAACTGGATCGGTGAAGATGCCACTGCTCCCCCTCTGTAAGTCCTTTGTCCACCAACGCGTTTCTACCTCTTGCAGAGGTCTTTCTCAAGGTGCAGAATGAATCATTCTGCACCTTGAGAAAGACCCCTGAGATTCAAAACTCCCGCAAGCTGGTATTGAACTGTTTATACAGTTCCCGACATCTGGTAATTTTTCATTACCCCCCACTGCAGTCCCAATTACATGCTGCTTTCATTTGTATATGCTACCATTGTCACATGCATGCTGCTATACATTTGTTATACCTTTTAACCAATGTTAAATTATGGTTTTATGCTATACATTTGTCATACCTTTTAACCTATGTTAAAGCATGGTTTTATTTTATTAAAATTGTACTTCACATTATTTGATTATTTTGTTTTTCCATATGTGGGAGATTACAAACAACGCCTGAGTCATTTTGAATGGTGATTCTCCCAAGAAGCGCAGGATAAGTCCCCCTTCCTATTTTTTATCAAAGTTACTTTAACAGTTTGGCACTTTCTTACAATATCCCCAGATGGCAGTATGAGACAGACAGACAGACAGACAGACAGACAGACAGACAGACACACACTCTCTCTCTCTCTCTCTCTCTCTCTCTCTCTCTCTCTCCCCATGCCATCAGATAAACCTCACATATGGTGGATCCCGGGATTTTGGCCAATAATTGCCCCAGATTCAATCCCGGGATTTGGGCTTCCAATCCCGGGGATTTAGGGATTAGGAAACCACTTTGTTTTTTCATTGCCGGGCTGCATTGAGCGCTCTCAGGAGGCTCAGACTCTGCCCGGCTCCCCCTGCTCACCTCCCCATGCCCCCAGCTGTGCGCAGCAGCGGGCGGTGTGCTGCTGTCTGTGCAGCACGACCTCTGACTTCACGTCACACTGCGCACACCGCCCACCGCTCGGACCTCAGCGCTGGCATGCAATACAGCAGTAGATGGACCCACCCTCCCGCCCAGGCAGATGGGGTATGTTATGTGAACTGGGCAGGGCGGGGGAGTGCGGGACAGTGGTGGACATTGCAAGGGAGCCAATCCCGGAAATCCCGGGATTGATAATTTTTCAATCCCGATTCCCCGGATTAAAAAAATGGCCCTGGATTGGACACCCTACCCTCACATGCCGTTTAAGTCCCAAATTTACATCCCTCATGTCATCAGACAACCCCCACTGTCCCCTTAAGTGCCATACAGACATCCCACATGCCCCTAAAGTGCCAATTAGGTTTTACACATGTCACCAGGTCACCATGACATGCCCCATAAGTACCAAATGACAAACATCACAAATGCCATCAGACCCCCCCCCCACATGCTCCTTAAGTGCAACTTGGGTTACAAGTACGGCTATTGCATAGTATATATAAACATGTTAATTCAACTGACATTAGTTCTTAGTAATTTGTAAGTGTTTCAGTGTAACAGGGATATTCAATTAGCCCCGAAGAGACATTGGGAGTAAAAACCTCCGATGTTTCTTCGGGTGTTGGATCTCGTCCGTTAATAAGTGCATTTACACACGTAAACACACAGGTTCAGTGAAACCTGTGTGTTTTCGGGTGAAATAGCTGTTATCAGGGATTTTGCTTCGCCTGCTGGAGGCAGGTGAAACAAAATCCCTGATAAACTGCGGCATGCACCATAGATAGCCCCCCCCCCCGCGATAATTTTACACCTGCAGTCACTGTGGTTAATTGAAAATCTCCATTAGCCTTTGAGGTTTGCCATTTTTTAGGGAATGTAGTAAAAAGTAATAACGTGGCTGGAAAAGAAGGGGCTAGAAGGATCTGGAAACTGAAAGAAGGTCAGTCGGTCCAAGCCAGGAGTAGCACACGGGACTGCCTATTTAAGGGTGAGTGGGAGAAGCCCTGAAGCAGTTGCAACAGAGGTATATGTGTAACTTCTGGAGCTTGTAAAAAATCAGGGACAAATTATCCCCCCGAGTGTGATGTCAGAGGCAGTCATCAGGAAGCGTGGTAGATGAAGGGGGGGTGATCCGTCATAAAACGGAGACTCCTGCATCGGGACCTATTGTAACAGGGCAATACACGGGAAAGACCATTAGCATCAGACACCCAATCAGGACTGATAATGAAATTCATCATCTCTGTCCCTTCATATTACCAGCCTATTAATAGAGCAGTCACAAGTCCTAATTCAGATCCCGTCGAATCTGAGTTGTATAGTGCATGTCAGTACGGGTCCTGTGTTATTGGGCGCACAGATGTGATTAGATTGACAGTCTGCAGCCATTTGGGGGCAGTGATGGCTTCCGTTTTCCAAAATGAATATATGTCACCGCTATTTTCAGGGAGTGACGAGGCCAGGATCTCTGTCGGAAGATGAAGGGGGCTGGGCTTTGTATTGGGGTCAGTATGGGGGAGGGGTGTGTGACACAGCTAAGGAGAGTGTGCGGGAGCGTGCAAATGCAGGTACACACTGAGTGGTATGGATAATATATTGTCGCGATCCATGTCTAATATATCGCCTAATGTGTACCCAGCCTTAGTCCTCCCAGGCCACGGTGTGCATGTAAATCCATTGTGAACCAGGCGGATGGCATTTAATAATCCTGATTAAAAAAAAGTACCAGCTCCATCAATTTCATATATAATTTTGCCACCCATCTGAGGCTGAAACTCGGTTTTGCCATACGATTGATCAGTACTTTGGGTCCTTTAAAGGTGGTGGGTAAACCCTAGCAACTATAATTGTGGGCCCTCGTTGAACACTTGATATAAATCATAAAGCCAATAAAGGATTGGTAGGGAAATCTTACAGGGTCTTATGTTTTTTTGAACCCATATAGGACTTTCACACTTTGGTATCCTATTAGAAGCGGTAATTTACCGCTGCTAATACCTTCGCCAGGGGCTATCCTATTGGCCCTGATGCTGCAGTTGTCCCCCCATGCCCGCTGTCCCTTGCTTTGCTGCTCCCACTAGTTGGTGTCGCCGCCCCGCTATCCACTTCCCCCGCCACTCACACCATGCTGCTGCTCCTGCTCATCTATATCCTGGCCCTGCTGCCTGAGCTGCCCTCCTTCCCCCACTGCTCCTGTACCCACCACTCCGGTGACTGTCCCCAGCCCACAACCCCAGCAGCAGACAAAAAACTATCGGGGCTATTTGGATATCCCTACTAAACTTGTCAATGTTTCTTATCTAAGAGATGTATACTCTTTTTTTTAACCAATATCCTCCAATTAATAATCAGATTAGCAAATATTGGAGTAAATGTAGAAAAGGTCGATATGGGGGCGGGGGTGTAGTACGGGTGACCGGCGGTCTCCTGACCGCCGGTCACCTTACCGACGCCGGGATCCCGGCAGCATACCGACGCCGGGATCCCGGCGGGGAGGGGCGAGTGCAGCAAGCCCCTTGCGGGCTCGCTGCGCTCGCCACGCTGCGGGCTCGGTGGCGACCTGCGGTCGCCACGGGTTCTATTCCCACTCTATGGGTATCGGGATAGTGAGCCGTCGGGCTCACGGAGGAGGTCATGTGACTGTCGGTCAGCCGACCGGCGGTCACATGACTACCACCTGGGGGCGGGGGGGGGATATCAGTGCACATTTTGGGGGTCATTCCGAGTTGATCGCTTGCTAGCAGTTTTTAGCTGCCGTGCAAACGCATTGTTGCCGCCCACTGGGGAGTGTGTTTTTGCTTTGCAGAAGTGCGAACACTTGTGCAGCAGAGCGCCTGCAAAATATTTTTGTGCAACACAAGCACTGTAGTTACTCTTCGTGTGCGTTGATTCTAACGATGGTGGGACGGCTTTTGACGTCACACACCCACCCAGCGTTCGCCCAGCCACGCCTGCGTTTTCCCGAACACGCCTGCGTTTTTCTAAGCACTCCCTAAAAACGGTCGGTTGACACCCAGAAACACCCACTTCATGTCAATCTTCCTGCGTTGTGCCGTGCGACTGAAAGCTTCGCTAGAACCTGTGCAAAACCACAAAGGACTTTGTACCCGTACGTCATGCGTGCACATTACAGTGCATACGCATGTGCACAAATGATGATTTTTAGCCTGATCGCTGCGCTGCAAACAACAGCAGTAAGCGATCAACTCGGAATGACCCCCTAAGTTTCAATGGTTGCGTACCATACTCACTGATTAATTCAGTATTAGCAGGGCTGGTGCAAGGTTTCTTGGCACCCTAGGCAAAACTTATGCCTACTCTCTCCCACCCCAGGCCCCTCAGGCTAAAATGTGGAGGTGGCGTATTTGAAGTTTCACAACTGCTGCTGTCAAATAGAGAATGCACACTACCCAAAAAAAAAGGTACAGGTAGGCTGTAGTTAAGGGGAAGGGTGGCAACACAGGCAGTAGATATAGATAGATGGATATATATATATATATATATATATATACCAAACAAAAGAGGCGGCACTCGAAGTCGGTGAACAAATATGAATATATTGTGATAGAGCGTTGACGTTTCGGGGACGTGCTCCCCTTCCTCAGAACAATTTAACACTGTGAAAAAACTGAAATAAATACCCACTTACCCCATGGGCCTCCCCCACCGCGATGCGTCACCCAGCACGATCTCCCGCACACTCCGGTGTGTCTTCCTCGTTTCCGGCGGAGGGGCGGAAGTGACGTCGTCCGGCCTGACGTGGTCACCATAACAACCTGTCACCATGGTACCATGCTGGGCTCTCGCGATGCCTTCTGCACCCTCCCACCTGTCAGAAATGTCACAGCGGGGGGCTTGGCTCGTAACCCGGGTAACGCTATAAACATAAACAATATAAACAATTAATGAAACATATTGACAAAAATACGTGCAATATCAATTAGGCTGTTCAAATAAACCAAAATAAGGAACAGGTACAGTGTAAAATACTCATAAAACACTCAGCAGAATGGAATATTAAAAAATTAAAGCATCTTTAAAAAAAATTTTTCTTTAAAAAATTAGCTGTGGATAAATCGGTTAGTGCATTGCAGCTAGTGTATGGCAATGTACCTAATTTGTACTATAGCATATGATCAAACTCATGTACACATGCATAAAAACATGAGCAATTAATTATGTAAACAGGTAACATATACTAAATGGAGAGCCTCTGCCAGATCTTGCCACAAGGTGATATCTGACCAGGTAATCGGCTGTAACTCATAACCAGTGGATGAGGCCGAGTGTATCATTCAAGCCCCTGGGACGCATAGTCTGTAGCTTAAAAATCCAACGGGATTCCAGCTGTAGAAGCTTCTTCCCTCTATCTCCCCCTCTTATGGATTCAGGTACATGGTCGATGATCCTATGTCTTAAGGTTGCCATGTTATGTTTTGATTCCAAAAAATGTCTGGCAACGGGTTGTTCTGCCACCCCCGTGTTGAGCGCATTGCGGATAGCTTGTCTATGTTGTGCCATGCGAATTTTGAATTGGCACTCAGTTTTTCCCACGTAATAAGTGCCACAAGGACACATGATAACGTAAATGACAAATTTAGAGCTGCATGTCAGGGGCCATTTAATTGGAAATTTTTTGCCCGAAAAGGGATGTGTGATCGTGTACCCCGGGGACATATATGTGCAAGTGGTACATCCCAAGCACTTATAGCACCCGTTTTTTCTTGATAAAAAGTGTGTAACTGGTGCTTTCATGCTAGAGATGTCGGTTTTCACCACTATATCACGGATATTGCGCCCTCTAGTATAACTGGGCATAAGTTTCTTTTGAAATAGTTTCGGTAGGTCGTTATCCGAGGAAACAATGGGCCAGTATTTCTTGGCAACTTTGCTAATTCTATTACTCGCAGAATTGAATTCATTGACCCATGTGACCGTGGTGTTAGCCAGACAGGGTTTCTGATTTTTACTGGACGTGAGCAGCCCATTTCTGTCCTGTGCTACAGCTTTTTTTCGGGCTCTCCCTAACAGTGAGGATGGGTATCCCCGCTGTCTGAATTTGTCTTCCATCTCATCTAACTGTTTATCCCTCTCACTCTCGTCACTGTTCACCCTGCACACTCTTAGAAACTGCGAGTAGGGTAGACCTTTCCGAGTGGGGACTGGGTGAAAACTGTCATGACGCAAAAGGGTATTACGATCGGTGGGTTTGGAATAAAGTTTAGTCACAATCCTCCCTGCTGTTAATCTAATGTGGATGTCTAGAAAACAAATTTCCTCCGTGCTGGTAGTGAGAGTTAATTTAATAGGACTGGGGGAGCTGTTATGCCCTCTAACTAGCTCACCCAGCTGCTCTTCCGTGCCACTCCACATGACGAACAAGTCGTCTATGTATCTGTAGTACAGGAAGACCCGCTGAGCCACCCATGCGTTTTCAAAAAATAAACTCCTCTCAACATCCCACATGTAGGTATTGGCCAGTGATGGGGCCACCGAGGACCCCATCGCACAGCCAGTACGTTGTCTGTAATACTTCCCATCAAAAAGAAAATAATTATGAGTCAATGTGAAATCAAGCAGTTGCAGAAAAAAATCAACATCTGGTCCTGTATACAAAACATTACCACCCAATAATCTCTTGACAGCCTGCATGCCTGCTGCATGGGGGATGCAGGTGTATAGACTTGCCACGTCCATCGTGGCCAAGATCAGGCCATCTGGGACCACATCAATGGTAAGAAATTTTTTCAACAATGTATTAGAATCTTTGAGATGGGTGAACGTCTGCTGTATACACGGTTGTAAATATGTATCCAAGTATATAGCCAGAGGTTCGCACAGAGACCCCCGTGCAGACACAATGGGTCTGCCCGGTGGTCTCTGGGCGTCCTTATGGATCTTGGGGATGGTGTACAGAATGGGAGTAATAGGATACTCAGTGAGTAACTTCTCATACACCACCTTACCAATGATACCATCCTCTTTTGCCCTATCTAAGATATTGATAAGTTCACGTTTATACATCTCAGTGGGGTCTTTATCAAGTACACAGTAGGTTTCTGTATCACTTAGTTGTCTTAAACACTCCTCACGATAATCGTGAAGGTTTTGCACCACGATGGCCCCACCCTTATCAGCTCCACGGATGATAATATCTTTCCTATTCCCCAAATCAATCAGAGCCTGTTGTTCTTCTCTGGACAAATTAGAGCGAAATTTCAACTCGTTCTGTTTGGTGCCTTCGGTCTCAAGTAATCGATGAAAAGTTTTCAAAGATGCACTCTGTGACATGGGGTCAAATTTAGAGCTTGGGCCCAATTTCTGGATGCGTGATGGTAATGGTGTGGTACGTTCGTCAGGTTGAGTCTTGCCAAAAAATTCTTGGATTTTCAATTTTCGGTTAAATTTAAACATATCCACCTTCCACCTAAATGAATCTGGGGGATTGGTGGGAACATACGACAGTCCTTTGTTTAAGACTCTTACCTCCACAGGTGAGAGATCTACTGAAGATAAATTGAAAATCATTGTGTCTTTCCCTTCGCGGCCTTTCTTCCTCCCTTGCCTTTCGTTTTGTCCACCTCTTCGGGTGTGTTTTTTGCTTTTGTTTTGGGTATTGCTTTGGACCCGATTCCCGCCCGGGTCTTGACCCCTAAAGGGACAGCACGTGGCATAGAGCTGTTGCTGGAATTTTGATCATCAGACTCGCTTGCCGATGTGCTCTGAAAATTGACGCGTGGTCGCCTTTTGATGAACTTCGGCGGTTTGCCCCGTCCATCCAGGGAATTCGAACCTCCCAGCCATGGATAAACTCTGTGCTGGGTGTAATCTGCTTGTACCTTGGTAAGTTTTTCACGTTTAAATTTTAGAAGTCCAACTTTATACTGTTCAACTTGAGTGGACAATTTGGTCAGCCAGCTGTCAGATGAATCTGCTGCCAGGGGTCCCAGGTGCTCTTTCTCAAATTCTCCAATCTTTTCTTTAATGATGTTATATTCTCTTGTGGATTCTTCTATTACAAGAAGAATAAGATCCATTGAGCACTTGTTAAGTACTGAGATCCATTTTTTACAAAAGATCGCGTTGTGCCTCCCGATTGTCGGGGTGTTATGTACCCTGAAACCCCTGGGCAGCTGTTTTGCCCTGTAGTAATCTGACAGGGTACGGCTGTGATATAGGTAATCAAGCTCGCGTTTTTTCATTTTAAGCAATTCCCTGAACACATCCTCCGAGGTGGTACAGAACTTATCTGTAAACGCTGGATCCTTATGTAGTATAGCCTCAGCCTCGAGGTCGGAAAAGCTCAACGTGTCCATGGTATCACATAGCAGCATGAATGGTGTATGGTCTCCTCCATCAGGAGCAGCAGTCGCCATCTTCCACAGCCAAAGTTCAGTGAAGTGCAAATTAGTGCATGAAGTGCTGGTGCTTAAAAAGCGTGCAAGTGATCAGGAAACCCTGAGGAAATGAGGGAAAAACAATGCTGGAGGGTGCCTTGAGAAAACCCCTGTGTCTGCACGACACGCCGAGGTTATAAATGCAGAAATGGTGACTCCGGCACTCCACTTGAAACAGCTCACACATGCAATACTTGCTCCTGTGCCTTCCCACCGGGGGACTCCCCCTGAATAACACCAAACAAAAGAGGCGGCACTCGAAGTCGGTGAACAAATATGAATATATTGTGATAGAGCGTTGACGTTTCGGGGACGTGCTCCCCTTCCTCAGAACAATTTAACACTGTGAAAAAACTGAAATAAATACCCACTTACCCCATGGGCCTCCCCCACCGCGATGCGTCACCCAGCACGATCTCCCGCACACTCCGGTGTGTCTTCCTCGTTTCCGGCGGAGGGGCGGAAGTGACGTCGTCCGGCCTGACGTGGTCACCATAACAACCTGTCACCATGGTACCATGCTGGGCTCTCGCGATGCCTTCTGCACCCTCCCACCTGTCAGAAATGTCACAGCGGGGGGCTTGGCTCGTAACCCGGGTAACGCTATAAACATAAACAATATAAACAATTAATGAAACATATTGACAAAAATACGTGCAATATCAATTAGGCTGTTCAAATAAACCAAAATAAGGAACAGGTACAGTGTAAAATACTCATAAAACACTCAGCAGAATGGAATATTAAAAAATTAAAGCATCTTTAAATCTTTTTGGCAAGACTCAACCTGACGAACGTACCACACCATTACCATCACGCATCCAGAAATTGGGCCCAAGCTCTAAATTTGACCCCATGTCACAGAGTGCATCTTTGAAAACTTTTCATCGATTACTTGAGACCGAAGGCACCAAACAGAACGAGTTGAAATTTCGCTCTAATTTGTCCAGAGAAGAACAACAGGCTCTGATTGATTTGGGGAATAGGAAAGATATTATCATCCGTGGAGCTGATAAGGGTGGGGCCATCGTGGTGCAAAACCTTCACGATTATCGTGAGGAGTGTTTAAGACAACTAAGTGATACAGAAACCTACTGTGTACTTGATAAAGACCCCACTGAGATGTATAAACGTGAACTTATCAATATCTTAGATAGGGCAAAAGAGGATGGTATCATTGGTAAGGTGGTGTATGAGAAGTTACTCACTGAGTATCCTATTACTCCCATTCTGTACACCATCCCCAAGATCCATAAGGACGCCCAGAGACCACCGGGCAGACCCATTGTGTCTGCACGGGGGTCTCTGTGCGAACCTCTGGCTATATACTTGGATACATATTTACAACCGTGTATACAGCAGACGTTCACCCATCTCAAAGATTCTAATACATTGTTGAAAAAATTTCTTACCATTGATGTGGTCCCAGATGGCCTGATCTTGGCCACGATGGACGTGGCAAGTCTATACACCTGCATCCCCCATGCAGCAGGCATGCAGGCTGTCAAGAGATTATTGGGTGGTAATGTTTTGTATACAGGACCAGATGTTGATTTTTTTCTGCAACTGCTTGATTTCACATTGACTCATAATTATTTTCTTTTTGATGGGAAGTATTACAGACAACGTACTGGCTGTGCGATGGGGTCCTCGGTGGCCCCATCACTGGCCAATACCTACATGTGGGATGTTGAGAGGAGTTTATTTTTTGAAAACGCATGGGTGGCTCAGCGGGTCTTCCTGTACTACAGATACATAGACGACTTGTTCGTCATGTGGAGTGGCACGGAAGAGCAGCTGGGTGAGCTAGTTAGAGGGCATAACAGCTCCCCCAGTCCTATTAAATTAACTCTCACTACCAGCACGGAGGAAATTTGTTTTCTAGACATCCACATTAGATTAACAGCAGGGAGGATTGTGACTAAACTTTATTCCAAACCCACCGATCGTAATACCCTTTTGCGTCATGACAGTTTTCACCCAGTCCCCACTCGGAAAGGTCTACCCTACTCGCAGTTTCTAAGAGTGTGCAGGGTGAACAGTGACGAGAGTGAGAGGGATAAACAGTTAGATGAGATGGAAGACAAATTCAGACAGCGGGGATACCCATCCTCACTGTTAGGGAGAGCCCGAAAAAAAGCTGTAGCACAGGACAGAAATGGGCTGCTCACGTCCAGTAAAAATCAGAAACCCTGTCTGGCTAACACCACGGTCACATGGGTCAATGAATTCAATTCTGCGAGTAATAGAATTAGCAAAGTTGCCAAGAAATACTGGCCCATTGTTTCCTCGGATAACGACCTACCGAAACTATTTCAAAAGAAACTTATGCCCAGTTATACTAGAGGGCGCAATATCCGTGATATAGTGGTGAAAACCGACATCTCTAGCATGAAAGCACCAGTTACACACTTTTTATCAAGAAAAAACGGGTGCTATAAGTGCTTGGGATGTACCACTTGCACATATATGTCCCCGGGGTACACGATCACACATCCCTTTTCGGGCAAAAAATTTCCAATTAAATGGCCCCTGACATGCAGCTCTAAATTTGTCATTTACGTTATCATGTGTCCTTGTGGCACTTATTACGTGGGAAAAACTGAGTGCCAATTCAAAATTCGCATGGCACAACATAGACAAGCTATCCGCAATGCGCTCAACACGGGGGTGGCAGAACAACCCGTTGCCAGACATTTTTTGGAATCAAAACATAACATGGCAACCTTAAGACATAGGATCATCGACCATGTACCTGAATCCATAAGAGGGGGAGATAGAGGGAAGAAGCTTCTACAGCTGGAATCCCGTTGGATTTTTAAGCTACAGACTATGCGTCCCAGGGGCTTGAATGATACACTCGGCCTCATCCACTGGTTATGAGTTACAGCCGATTACCTGGTCAGATATCACCTTGTGGCAAGATCTGGCAGAGGCTCTCCATTTAGTATATGTTACCTGTTTACATAATTAATTGCTCATGTTTTTATGCATGTGTACATGAGTTTGATCATATGCTATAGTACAAATTAGGTACATTGCCATACACTAGCTGCAATGCACTAACCGATTTATCCACAGCTAATTTTTTAAAGAAAATTTTTTTTTAAAGATGCTTTAATTTTTTAATATTCCATTCTGCTGAGTGTTTTATGAGTATTTTACACTGTACCTGTTCCTTATTTTGGTTTATTTGAACAGCCTAATTGATATTGCACGTATTTTTGTCAATATGTTTCATTAATTGTTTATATTGTTTATGTTTATAGCGTTACCCGGGTTACGAGCCAAGCCCCCCGCTGTGACATTTCTGACAGGTGGGAGGGTGCAGAAGGCATCGCGAGAGCCCAGCATGGTACCATGGTGACAGGTTGTTATGGTGACCACGTCAGGCCGGACGACGTCACTTCCGCCCCTCCGCCGGAAACGAGGAAGACACACCGGAGTGTGCGGGAGATCGTGCTGGGTGACGCATCGCGGTGGGGGAGGCCCATGGGGTAAGTGGGTATTTATTTCAGTTTTTTCACAGTGTTAAATTGTTCTGAGGAAGGGGAGCACGTCCCCGAAACGTCAACGCTCTATCACAATATATTCATATTTGTTCACCGACTTCGAGTGCCGCCTCTTTTGTTTGGTGTTATTCAGGGGGAGTCCCCCGGTGGGAAGGCACAGGAGCAAGTATTGCATGTGTGAGCTGTTTCAAGTGGAGTGCCGGAGTCACCATTTCTGTCTATATATATATATATATATATATATGGAGTGTATTATATATGTGAGGTAGAGAGGGAGGGTTACTGCATATACGCATATACGAGTTTGACACATTACGGTTCAAATGATGCCACATTACAGCGCCCCCTTACCATTATAACATCCACTACACACTCCTCTCCTGACAATGTAATGTCACAGAGCTCAGGCTGGGTACTGGAACAGACCAAATTGCTTAACAGGCAAATCTGGGAAATTGGTGTTTAACTTTATATCCTGGGTCCAGACCTCCAAAAGCCATAACATTGGCACCCCTTGCACAAAGCCATCTTTTACATTGTACTTAATGGTCATTTGCCCACGGGCCCCAGGATTACAAGCGCCCCGCCCTCCTGCAGACATCACAGCCACCGCGAATAGTACCGCCTTCACCCCCCCCCTTGAGGACATCAGAGCCGCATCAGCCTGTAGCAAACCCCTACCCTTGTCTTCCCAACCATCAATGATAAAAGCACCAAGAGCAGGTGCTGCAATGGCTGACGACATCACAGCACATGGCAGTCATGTGACTGTCAGTGCTGACGTTGTAGCCGTGCTGAGACCAACACTTAGATCTGGGCTCAGTTTAGTCAGTATCTGCAAAGGCAAATGCAGGAGTTGTGTGTGGGGCTTTCCAAAGACAGGGTGGAGCCAAGCATGGGGGGGCAGAGACTGAGGTGACTCATTATATATCGGGTCTGTTAGTCTTCGAGTGTTGAGTGTGTATGTGCATGTATATACACATGTGTGTATATCTCCTATATATTAGCCCAAGTCTGTGACTCTGTGCTGGCCGTAACGCTGGGCGGAGTCACAGGCACAGATCTGGGCGTCTGGATGCAGGGCAGGAACAGTCCCCTCCCTCTGTCCACCCATCCCCGCCCAGTCCCCTCCCCATCTCCGCCCCTTCCCCTCTCTCCCCCCTCCCCGTACACTCCCTGCACCTGGTGACACTGCAGCCGAGGACAGTAAGCGGCGCTCTCACCGCTGCCTGCCGCACAGTGTGGAGGATAGCCAACGCTGACAGCCGCACCCGCGGCACACACACCACCCAACACCTCCACCCGCCGCACACGGGCCGCGCCACCCACAGAATCCACCCCACCCCCACCCAACCACGGCACACGGCCCGCGGCATCCCGCACCCTCCCACCCGCGGCATCCACCCAACCCGCGGCACTCCCGGCCCCTCCCCCACCCGCGTCACGCACCCCTCCCCCACCCGCGACACGCACCCCTCCCCACCCGCGGCACGCACCCCTCCCCCACCCGCGGCACGCACCCCTCCCCACCCGCGGCACGCACCCCTCCCCCACCCGCGGCACGCACCCCTCCCCTACCCGCGGAACCCCTTCCCCACCCACGGCACACACCTCTCCCCCACCCGCGACATGCACCCCTCCCCCACCCGCGGCACGCACCCCTCCCCCACCCGCGGCACCCACCGGCGGCACGCACCCCTCCACCACCCGCGGCACCCCTCCCCCACCCGCGGCACTCCCGCCCCCTCCCCCACCCGCAGCACCCCTCCCCCACCCGCGGCACTCCCGACGCTCCCCCACCCGCACCACACACCCCTCCCCCACCTGCGGCACTCCCTCCCCCACCCCCGACACACACCCCTCCCCCACCCCCAACACTCCCGCCCCCTTCCCCACCCGCAGCATTCCCGCCCCCTCCCCCACCCCCGGCACACACCCCTCCCCCACCCGCAGCACTCCCACCCCCTCCCCGGCCCGCGGCATTCCCGCCCCCTCCCCCACCCGCAGCACCCCTCCCCCACCCGCAGCACACACCCCTCCCCCACCCGCTGCACTCCCGCCCCCTCCCCCACCCGTAACACCCACACCCCACAAAACCCCATGCCCCTCCCCCACCCGCACCACCCCCACCCCTATACCAACCTCTCCCCCCGCTACACCCTCCACCCCACCCACCCCTCCCACCCGCAGCACTCCCCCACCCCACACCTACCTCTACCTACCCCCCCCTGCACCCTCCACCCCACCCACAGCATCCACCACATCCGCACCCCCCGCCCCTCCCCCACCCACAGCACCCACCACATTCGCCCCCCACCCGCGGCACACACCCCTCCCCCACCAACGGCACTCCCGCCGCCTCCCGTAACACCCACAACCAGCAAAACCCACCGGCCCAACCCCAAAAACCCAGCACCACCCCCATACCCACCTCTCCCCCCTGCAACCCACCACCCTACCCGCGGCATCTACCACATACGCCCCCCACCCGTGGCACACGCCCCTTCCCCACCTACACACCCACGGCACCCACAGCATCCTCCACATCCGCCCCCCTCCCGCAGCACACGACCCTCCCCCACCCGCGGCACTCCTGCCGCTTCCCCCACCCATAGCACCCACACCCTCAGCACCCCCACCCCTCCACCACCCGCAGCACTCCCTCCCCCAACCGCAACACCCCTTCCCCACCCGTGGCACCCACAGCACCCACCACATCCGTCCCTCACCCGTGGGACACGCCCCCTCCCCCACCCGTAGCACCTACAACCCACAACCCCCCCCCCTCCCCCACCGGTGGCACCCCTGCACCTCCCCCCCCCCTCCTACACCCACGCACCCTCCACCCCACCTGCGGCAACCCCGCACCACCCTTATACCCACTTCTCGCCCCTGCACCCTACAACCCACCCGCCCCTCCCCCACCCGTGGCACCCACAGCACCCACCACATCTGCTTCAGACGCCCCTCCCCCGCCCACTGCACCCCCACACCTCCCCCACCCCCATACCTTCCTCCCGCACCCACCCCACCACCACACGTAGCACCTCGGACACCATCCGCAGCCGCTACAAGTGATTCCCTGAATCGCGGTGATCAGCGGCACGGATACGCACCTCCACCTCACTGAACCCACCCCCTTTCCAAACCCCCCCCACACACACACACACACACTGAACTTCTGTGAGTATAGTTGCTACCAATGGACATTGGATTCATAAGAAACACTAATGCTGTGTCCATTATGTGTCTAAGCGACACTGATACCTGTGGCCATTGTGTATAAGTGGCGCTGCTACCTGTGGGCACTGTGTGTATAAACGCCACTGCTACCTGTGGCCACTGTGTGTATAAGCGCCTCTGTTACCTATGGGAATTGTGTCTAGAAGTGACGCTGCTACCGGGGGTCATTGTGTGTATAAGCACCACTGCTACCTGTGGCCACTGTGTGTATAAGCGCCTCTGCTACCCGTGGCCACTGTGTGTATAAGCGCCTCTGCTACCCGTGGCCACTGTATGTATAAGCGCCTCTGCTACCTGTGGGCACTGTGTGTGTATAAGCGGCTCTGCTACCTGTGGTCACTGTGTGTCTAACCGGCTCTGCTACCTGTGGTCACTGTGTGTGTATAAGCACCACTTCTACCTGTGGCCACTGTGTGTATAAGCGCCTCTGCTACCCGTGGCCCCTGTGTGTGTATAAGCGGCTCTGCTACCTGTGGTCACTGTGTGTATAAGCAGCTCTGCTACCTGTGGTCACTGTGTGTATAAGCGGCTCTGCTACCTGTGGGCTCCGTGTGTGTATAAGCGGCTCTGCTACCTGTGGTCACTGTGTGTATAAGCGGCTCTGCTACCTGTGGCCACTGTGTGTGTATAAGCGCCTCTGCTACCTGTGGTCACTGTGTGTATAAGCGCCTCTGCTACCTGTGGGCACTGTGTGTGTATAAGCGGCTCTGCTACCTGTGGGCACTGTGTGTGTATAAGCGGCTCTGCTACCTGTGGTCACTGTGTGTATAAGCGGCTCTGCTACCTGTGGGCACTGTGTGTGTATAAGCAGCTCTACTACCTGTGGGCACTGTGTGTATAAGCGCCTCTGCTACCTGTGGTCACTGTGTGTATAAGCGCCTCTGCTACCTGTGGGCACTGTGTGTGTATAAGCGGCTCTGCTACCTGTGGGCACTGTGTGTGTATAAGCGGCTCTGCTACCTGTGGTCACTGTGTGTATAAGCGACTCTGCTACCTGTGGGCACTGTGTGTGTATAAGCAGCTCTACTACCTGTGGGCACTGTGTGTATAAGCGGCTCTGCTACCTGTGGGCACTGTGTGTGTATAAGCGCCTCTGCTACCTGTGGGCACTGTGTGTGTACAAGCGGCTCTGTTACCTGTGGGTATTGTTTGTATAAGCTGCTCTGCTACCTTTGGGTATTGTGTGTATAAGCTGCGCTGCTACCTCTGCCCACTGTGTGGATACACGTATTCCATTACCTGTGGCCACTGTGTGTATAAGCTGCGCTGCTACCTGTGTCCATTGTGTGTATACGCGGCTCCATTACCTGTGCCCACTGTGTGTATAAGCTGCGCTGCATACACTAGCAGTATATACTACACTATGTTATTCATTATGCCCTGCGGCCACTCTTCACGCCCTCACAAAGGCCTACGCCCCCTTGACAATCGCACGCCTTTCCCCCTTGCAATATTTACCCACTAGCACACAGCGTTTCAGTACATTCCCCCCCCCCCCCCCTTCCCCCCTACGCCTCTCTCTTTTCTGTATGCCCTCTATATTGCCCTGCATTTCTGCATCTGTTCTCTACCGGCCTGCATATGTTCAAAGGAGTGCAGGGGTTAACGGGGCGTAGCCACAAACGACGGTGTGAAGAGCGCCCGTAGGGCGCGATGAATCGCCTAGTAATAAATATATATATCTATGGTATGCGGTTAAAATACCGCCCGTCGTGATCCCGCCTGTCTCAATACTGATGCCGGGATCCCAACAGGGATACTAGCCTGCCGCTGGAATACTGGTGAAGTAGGTAATTCTCCCTCTGTGGGTGTTCAAGACACCCACAGAGGCAGAATAGACCCTGTGACGAGCAAAGTGAGCCCGCAAGGGGCATTGTTGTACTTGTCTCCCTACCGGCATTCTGGCGCTAAGGATGCCGATGTTGGTATACTGACATTCGCCATCCCGTGTGCCGGGATCTTATATATATATATTAACCCATAAGTATGCGGGTCTCACTGCCAGCAATAATTAGTAGTCAGACAGGCTCCTGCACGATATGTATCTAAAGGTGAAGCTTTAGTTATTGTTAGGTGGGATTTATGGAGCAAGGTTTTTAGTTATTTGATACTGAAAGGGGACATGTAGTGAAGGACATAGGTGGGCAGTGAGAGGGATGTAGGATGGCAAAATAGAGCTACTGTACTCTGGCCCAGCTCTGTGATCTCCCATTAGCAGCGGCGTGGCGGAGGCTGGAAATGTGCAGCATCTGTTCTTGCGTTGCTTAAGAGGTAGGGACTAATCCAGTGGCCAGCACACAGTGGACGGAAGAGGGAGTTGTGAGTGGCCCACCTCAGTTTGCTGACACTCTAGCAGTGTCAGCAGCTTTGTCCCCTGCATGGGCTCTGGGATGCACCTCTGGCAAGCAGGAGTAGCAGGCTGCATGCCTCTGCATTGACCTGCCTGCAGAGTGCAGATACTGGGAGGAATGTATGTGCGGGTATAATGCTTCCTGCTTTGCCTCTTGACCAAGGCGAAGCAGGAAGAAGCAGTGCCGAGATGTATTAACATCTCAGATGCCGAAGCGGGGGAGTGCAAACTCTCCCCTCCGACGATCGCTGCTACAGCACACAGCGTGATGTGCTGTGTCTCACCCCCAGCCGGCTACAATGCGCATGTGTAAGATCTTGCTACTTGCCCGCTGTCCCTGCTGTGGTGTATAGGCATCGACACCTGCAGCTGTCGAAATCGATAGCTGCAAGTGTCGGAGTGGTCAGCGATGGTGACCGTTCATACATTTCCCACACATATCGCCTTGCTATCTTTTACATAGCAGTGCTGATAATGATAGGGGCGCTGAGCATTAATGCATTAATACATGGGGGGAAGTGGTATCAGCAAACATACCCTCCCCCCCATAATGGCGTTTCATACATCTACCCCACAGTGCTTAGGATTCTAGACTGTCCACAGTCCACTCCACCTTAGCGTTGAGACTCTGCAGTGACAGCCTCAGCACAGCAGTGAGTTGACTGAGGATCAGGAATGGGTGCTGTGCCAGCGGGAGAAGAAAAGCCTGGTCAGATGTTGCATGCATCTAGCAATCAGTAGCAGGGGGTGTGCTGAGAAGAATTGGAGGAGGAGGGCCCCCTATCCTAAGTGCCCTGATCCGCTCAAGGGCTTTATAGAGCTCTGATCACCCTATCTGCAGAGACTTCAGACTGTGTGCACTCAGGGGGTAATTCAGACTAGATCGCTGCATCGGCAGCGATCGCAGTCTGAAGCCCTTTGTGGAGACGCGCATGCGCAGTGGGCAGTCCCGCATGTGCACCCCGGCAGTCCCAGTGAGATGCTAACAGCATCTCAGGGCAGCGATCGCCTCTGCCTGATTGACAGGCATTGGCTGTCGTGAGGCAGGAGGGGGGCGTGCCAACAGCGTTAAAACGCTGTTGGTGGGGCGCGGTCCGGACAATGCAGGCGTGTCCGGACCGTTGCGGGGGAGGACCACGGCGGCTGCTTCGCTGCCATGCAATGCTTTTGCACCCTTGCAGTAGGGGAAGGGTAGGGCCTGACATGTGGGGCAGACTAGCCCTGTGCTGGGCGTCTCCCCGCATGTCAGAGTAACTGATCGTAGGTGTGCTAAATTTAGCACACCTATGATCAGATGTGAATTACCCCCTCAGTCATACCCACTCAATTCACAATTTCCCATTGTGGTCTATCACCACCTCTGCCTGATAACTACTGACCGCCGTCAAATCAAGGCGCACACACGCTCCTAGCGTCCAGAGTGCCAGGTCACTGATGGAATTGAATGGCAGCCGGGTGTATCAAGCCATTAGGCCCCGCCCCCTTGCAGCACAATTTGTGGGTCTGTAGAGAGGGGGCGGGACCAAATGCAGTGATGGGAAGGGCTTAAATTGTGGGTCACAGCTGGAGGCTCTGTTAAATAATTTTTTTTTGAGTCTGTCAGCGATGGTTGGGAGAAGTGTATGGGTGTGTGTATGGGGGTGTGTGTGTGCTTTGGATTAGGGGTGAGGAGTCCCACGGGCTGCAGCTGCATCATGTAAAAGGAAGGATGTATTGATGTCTCTTTAACAACAGACAGCCTTCTTATTTTAGTATAAAGGTATCTTTCCTTTTGAAGAAATGGACAGAGTACCCCAAGTCACAGTGCATTATTCGATTTTACACTTTTGTAACGTCTTAATAAAGCGTACCCAACTCACAAATCCATATACTGGAGACCACATATAAAGGTATCTTTTATCAATGCAAAAATGGGTGTTGATTTAATAGATAAAATACCCAACAGGGGTACAACAGTCAAAATCACATAAAAATGGGTAGCACTTCATACACAACAGCACTGAGAGAGGGAGGAAGATGGAAAAAACCTTGTGAAAAGGTGCGGACTCCTTTCTCCTCTGGAATACTCCTTTGTACCCACAAAAAAGGTCTGCTGTATGTCTTATACTGATCACACAGTAGGTCGATATCGTGTACGAATACATGATATCGACCCGTCATTCGACCCATTGCATGCACATCGTGCATGTTTTCGGTGCAAATACGATGCGACACATGACCCCGCGGGTCGTACATCGCATCAACTGATTATATGTGCTGCACATATGATCAGTCGATCCTGGCCGCCGGCAATTGCGGAGGTACAATAGATCATACGGTGCTAAAGCACGCCCGGCAGCCGGTGGGGTGGATCGATGCGAGTCGTACTAATGTATGGCCAGCATTAGATGTGAAGGCTCCTCTCTGTAATCAACATGTTTTGATCCTGCTGGATCTTTCTCAAGGCACACAGAGAGGAGTACAGGAAGTGGTATTTATACCTCCTCAGGTGATAATCACAGGAAGTGATGTCAACACTGAATTACACATGAAAAAAGTTTTTCACTGATGTGTTTGGGATGTCACATATTTGCGCACCCAGAAGTGTACGCCGCGCCAGGAAACTGCGTGTATTCCAACTTCTGTTTGCGTTCCAAATGCCGGAAATGCCACGGAGGGCAACACTGGGAGGTTGGAAATGCTGTATAAATAATCTGCACATGTTTCAAAGGCAAACACTGACAATTAAAAAAGGGATCAAACAAAGGAATAATAGTACATACTGTATATACATAGGTAAAATGCATGTACATGAAACAAGTTTTAAAAGACACATTGTAAACAACACTTCTGTTAGTGTACAATCACCCGCATCTGACATGTAATATTCAGTTTCCCTTCATAGTGCCGTGTTCAGGATCAAATAAAGATAACATTCATATGTCCAGTTCATAAATAACGTCCATGATTTCATATAATAAAATTCAAAATGTATTTATTTCTTTACCTTTACTTATATAACAACAGTATACTCTGCAGCAGATTACAACTGAGAATAAACAATAATAAAACAAAATTGAGTATTGGCAGGCTTACAATCTATAGATATATATTAATGTAGTGGTTGCATGTCAAAAGTACAGTATTAATTACATTTATTTTACAAAAATATTTAGCCCACTCTTAAATATATCAACCCAATGTACATTTGACCAGCCTATAATAAGCTGTGACGCTCTCACACCAGAAACCCACACAGTTCAGGAGTGGAGATGATCAAACTGGTCCGGTTTGTCGTCCTCAAACCTTTATTATATTTTATAACTGCAAAGCTGTAAACTCAAGTTCAAAGTTCGAGCTTACATGGAAAATCTTAAAAATACTATATCAAAAGCTGTTTCAGATAGAACAAGCTCTTGTATGACTTGCTGTAATTTTACTGAGATATTTTACTGTTTCTAAAGTGTGAGAAATTATCATTAAAGTTTAAGGGGCCTATTTATCACCATCTGCATCCAAGGATGCGAATGTGAGGTGATAAAATTGACAATATTCGCACTGCGATAATTGATTACATTGCACGGATGTATCAATTATCGCATACAGGGACAGTGCTTGCAATGGCATCATTGGGGTATTTTTTGGGAAAAGTACCCCGATGCCCTGTGGTGCATGCACCACCGCCGGGTCGACCCCCCCCCCCCCCCCCCCCCCGTCGCGTCTACACGGCCAGCACGCTGTGGACCCACCCCCTCAGGTCAATATACTTACCAGTCCAAGGAACCGGTGATCGCTGCTCCTGTAGGGCTGCCGGGCGCCAGATCCTGTGCGCTGCTGTGACCCCAGATGCTGTAAAGTGGGCTGCTATTTTGCAGCATCACTTTACTGCACCACGGGTCACAGCGAAGCACATGGAGGACCCGGCGCATGGCAGCCCGCAGCGGAGCACCAATCACCGGCTCCTGGACTGGTACAGATGGGACCACGGTTATCTTGACTGGTTTTCTGCGCCTAGGTACAACATGACTTATTAGCAGAAACCCTTCATCTATTGTTTTCAGGTGCAATACAATACAGAGAACAAAACAGCAGGGGATTAAGTCCAACTGGCCAGTCTCAGTTAATCCTATTAAAGGTCAAGATAAATGTGGACCCATTTGCAAGTATGTTCTTTGGTTCTTTTTTAAACAGTGATCAGCTTGTGTGTCCATCGGACACACAAGCTGATCACTGATCACTGTGTCCATCGGACAGAGCTTTCTCGCAGTCTGTCCCTGCATCAGAGGCGTAACTAGGGTTTTTGGAGCCCAGGGCAAGATGTAAAATGGCACCCCCCCCCCCCCCCAAAGAAAAAAAAACATAGCAAAAGAAGCATGTGCGCACGCGGCGAAAAATGGGCGTGACTACACACCAGAAGGGGTGTGGCCACGCTCCAGAAAGGGTGTGGCCACTGAAAATGGCCCACAGTGCCAGTTACATTGCCCCACAGTGCCAGATACAATGCCCCACAGTGCCAGTTACATTGCCCCACAGTGCCAGATACAATGCCCCACAGTGCCAGTTACATTGCCCCACAGTGCCAGATACAATGCCCCACAGTGCCAGTTACATTGCCCCCCAGTGCCAGATACAATGCCCCACAGTGCCGGATACATGCCCCACAGTGCCAGTTACATTGTCCCACAGTGCCAGATACAATGCCCCACAGTGCCAGTTACATTGCCCCACAGTGCCGGATACATTGCCCCACAGTGCCAGTTACATTGCCCCACAGTGCCAGATACAATGCCCCACAGTGCCAGATACATGCCCCACAGTGCCAGTTACATTGTCCCACAGTGCCAGATACAATGCCCCACTGTGCCAGTTACATACCTCACTGTGCCAGATACATGCCCCACACTGTGCCTGATACATGCCCCACTGTGCCAGTTACATGCCCTACTGTGCCAGTTACATGCCCCACTGTGCCAGTTACATGCCCCACTGTGCTCTCTTCCCCCCTTACCGAGTCACCGGCGCGGCGGCGCCTCTTGTTCTATGTGAGGGGAGGAGAGCGCCTCTCCTTCCCCTCACCGCTCCAGGACAGGTTTCCGGCGGTTTGCGGACTGGCAGCCAATCAGGAGCCGGTCCGCAAGCTCTGATTGGCTAACGCCGCCGGAGGCCGGACTCAGCAGCGCTGCTGGCAGCACTGCTAGGGCTTTCAGCGGCGGTGAGGGGAGGGAGAGATGGTGCGCTCTCCTCCCCTCACATTTCGGCTTTCGGCGTGACGGGGGCGAGTGGGGCATGATGCCCTGGCCGCCGGCGGCGCCCCCCTCTCCTGGGCCTGCCAAGGCGCCCAGGGCACGTGCCCCACTCGCCCTACCCTAGATACGCCTCTGCCCTGCATGCAATTGTGATAATATGTCCCAAAGTGTACTACAAATGCTGGGCTGCTGTGACTTCAAGTGCACAGAATTTAGTTATAAACACACATACATGACCCTCTCCAGGAGGGACACAATGCTCTGCCCCTGGACTTCCCTCTTAATGTGTGACTGCGATCACCTGTGCTGAAACACCTTTCTTATCCATTCACCTGTTCAACACAGGTGCCGGCAACCATAAATTAAGAGAAAAATCCAGTAGCAGAGCATTGTGTCCCTCCTGGGAGGGTCATGTTGGGAGGTATGAACACGTAGAAAGTCACAGATGAAGCACAGCGGAACTTGGGATGAGAAAAAGCTGCATTGTAATACCTTGTGTACAGATGTAGACTCATTCACACACAGACGTACAAATGTCACACTTCATATTAATCAGTGCTAGCTACCACAGTAGTTTTGTCACATTCAGTTGTTTTATTCTTGTGAATAAGACACTTTTTTTTAGTAATTTTATAAATTTTTTTTTATAAAGATACAGAAATATAGAGGAATAAAGGAAAACATCTTGAAGTATGAATATATTCAGTATTATATAAAATGTGCTTTCAGTAAAAACATAAATAAAGACATGCGATAGTACAGTCTGTATAGGCTGGAAACTTATGGTTGAGGAAAAACAATGCTGACATTGACATTTATATAACAAAGTTTAATATAAACCCAGTCAGTAATGTGACAGCTCACAGAACTGTATTATTAATGTTTGGACTCTCACAGGCAACCAGGACTTGACTATATTTTTTCAAATTTCGAGAGACACTTTCTGCTCTCACATAGAAATCTCTCATGGCCGAAAGTGGAGTTAACCAGGGCAACCTATTCTGATAAACAGGGTGTGACATCAGCCATCCAATGTCTAGCTATGTAAACCTTTGCTAACATACATAGATTTCTAACGTACCATACTGATCCCAAATTTACTGATGATGAGGAATACATATTCCTGTTTTTACAATACAGTCTACCGCTAAGTACCAAAATTTGGAAATTTCGGGACAATCCCATTGCAGATGTGACAAATCTTTCACACTTAGGACAATTAGTACTTGCTCCCCTCCTTGGTTCACTCCCTAACCGGAGTCCAGTAAACACTATGGAGAATAAACGTCAGAATTTGTTGGAATCTCGCAGACACACAATAGACCATTCCTCATCCTCAGGATACCCAAATTAGATTCCCATTTATTACGGAGACCTTGCAAAGAGTCACTATACTCTCCACTCAACAAACCAGTATATACATTAGCATAACTATGAGTCCCATAGATTGTGACCCACGCGCGCTGTAGGTGCGTATGATCTAGAAAGGCTGCACGGTCTTCTGTAGGTGGGTGTGGACCCGGTTTCTGCATTTTTAACCCAAACCCCAGAACACCCACCTACACTATATAGATGCATGTGCGCGTAGCATATATTCAAGGATCACTAGCTGCTTTAGAGAGCAGAGCAGCGAGTGATCAAAGGCTTCTCCAGACTCCCCCCTACCCGGCGGGGGACACTGCAGCCCATGTGGGGGACACTGGGACATTGACATGCATTAGAGACAAATATACGGGCACTCAGAGAATGGAGGAACAATCTCAAAGGGGAGATAGAAAATTGTGCAGCAGCACCTGCAAACTGCTTACCCAGTGCATGTTGCAGTTTTGAGCTAGAAAGACACTTGGCCAAGTCGCCCGGAACCTGGCGCATTGAGGAGGTCTGTTTGATGTGATTGAAGCCTCAGTGTATGAGGACACATATGAATTGGGGGCCTAATTCAGCAAGGATCACAAATCAGCAAAATGAGCAAAAAAAGCGTAAAAATGCAAATTCTTCAACTTAAATAGCAAAAACTGAGGAAAAAACCCCCATTTCTGAGACTTAGCAAAAACTGCGTATGCACTACGAAAAGTAGGCATGTAGGGGGCGTACTAAAGCGCTGGACTCGCAAAAACTATGATCAGGGGCGTGTTGCGGGGCGTGTTGTGGGCGTATGCTGATAGGCGGTGGGCGGTGCATTCGCAATTTTTACAACAGATCGCACATTTCTGACGTGCAGTTTCTGAGTGACTACAGGTCTACCTTAAAAATTGCACAAGCTGACCTCAGTTGTAGACTGCGTGTATACTGCAATCATTGTTTCATTACATCCAGCTGAAGAAGCTCACACCTCAGACCACAAATCACTTCATTCAGCTGTATTGGAACTTGGAAACATGTAAGGTATTGTTTAACTCTGTAAAACATGTTGATTGTGAAAATATATGTTACGAACCGATTTGTGTTTACACTTACTAACAATCGAGGTTTGACAACCACACTATTTGATAGAAGCAAATGTAAAATAACCTTTACAAGCATTTTGCTTAGTAGTATCTGCTGAAGGACATTTAGCTTCCTAACATATTTTTTTAAACAACCAACATTTTTTTGTTAAACAAAACATACCCACATAATTTTTTTTATTTTTTAAATTTTTTGTGTGCGCTCCACACACAAACATATGTTGAAGAACAGCAACACCATCTTTTTATTTTCAAGTTTTGCAAATTCTGCTACATTTGTATACTTATTGAAACAAATATTTACACATAATTCCTTAAAGTAAGGTATGTAAATAAAAGCAAAGAAACAATAATATGTAATGTTTGACCACTTCACAATCAAAAAAACACTATTTTTTTTTATAAAAATGTTACTGTTGTTTCTGAATTAAAATATTTTGACTCCAAAAAAAGTGTGTTTGTTAAAACATATACCAATAATTGCTGTTGTGTAGGGTTTAGACTGGCTAGAATTCACACTCTCTCTAGTTGAATATATTTGAACACAGTTATGGGCATTAAGGGCCCTACAGACACAGCGATACGCCGCCGAGCTGCCCGACGGCGGATACGGCAGACGGGCAACCCGGTGGCGGGGGGGGGGGGGGGGGGGGCAGTGACGGGGGGAGTGAAGTTTCTTCATTCCCCCCGTCACCCGACTCCATACAAGTGCAGGCAAATATGGATGAGATCGTCCATATTGGCCTGCATGCACAGCCGACGGGGCACCAGCGATGAACGAGCGCGGTGCTGCGCATCGTTCATTGCTGGCGACTCCACACTCAAAGATATGAACGTTATCTCGTTCAATAATGAACGAGATCGTTCATATCTTTGAGGATTGTCGGCCAGTGTATAGGGCCTATTAGTCAATGTTTGAAGAAAAACACTATAGTGTCTTTAAGGTAATAATTGCTAAATTACCACAAGATCATTTGACCAATTATGTGATGATTGAATTGATTTACAATTGTTGAGTAGTTTCTTTAATTTGGGTGCAGGAAAGTAGGTTGTGCAATTTTTAAGGGAAAAACCACTGTGGTTAGCAAAAAATGCAACATCAGAAACATGTACGCAAAAATTGCGTACATTTGTAATATGTACGCAAACATTGTGATTATTAGGAGGGTTTTCACAATATTTGCACATTTCACAAGGCCACCTTCTTTTTGTTAAATTAAATCAGTGTTGCAGTTTTTCCGTTTGGGCGTGCTTTGCTTTCGCAATTTTGCTTTTGCTTGCAATTTTTGCTAATTTGTAATTTTTGCAATCCTTACTGAATTTGCCCGTTAGTTTACATAAATGTTAGAACATGCAACTGTAAAACGCCTGTGTGATGGCTGTAAAGTGTATTTTATCTAATGTCAACATGAGATTGCAGGTGTGAATATTTTACATTTATTAAAATGTGATAGCATTGAATCTGAGTGGTGACATTTGCTACATTTTCAAGACATTTTGCAAGAAGCTAAATCCATAACTAACTGCAGCATTCAGTACATTCTGTAGAGATATATGCAGTCTACACATTGCTGCGACCGCAACATGTCAACTACTTTTCCAGATTACAATGTTCCTTTATTATAAGGATCATGTGAACACAAAATCAGAAATGTGGGCACAATAACATGAGGCTTTATCTGGCTATATGTAGGACAATACAACGTTTGAGGAAATATTCTGGATGCCCAGCAAGTACTGTGCATTGTAAGCCTCCGTCGCAAACAATGAGCTCACAGAAGCAGTGGGTTCTAAATGGAAAAAATGTGACCTGTGCAAATCTGGAAAGTGCCCAGAATAAGCCACTTAATTACATTGCAGTTGGCTCTTGTATACAATTGCTGCAGGGTCTGAAAACGTAAAGGTACAGAACAATGATGTTTAACCACTTAACTGACGATTTCCCCCCACAAAAGCTCAAAAATATTTTTGAATTACTAAAAAAGTTTAGAAAGTATTTTTAATAAAATCTAAAAATATTTTATTTAAAACAATAAAAAAAAATACATATATATTTATATATATGTATTTCTAGGCTTATTTTTGCACCCCCGCGTCCATAGACCCCTATTATAAAATAAATTCCCACACATCCCCATTGGCGATAGACTCTACATTGGTCTCAAATACTAATAATAGTAGCCCGCACAGCCCCTTAGCAAAAAAAACAACAACCCCCCCTCGTTAAAAGCCCCTTTCCCCCATTGCCCTTTTTTATTATTATTCCCCCCCCCCCCCCAGATAATTTTTTTTATATATTCAGCTCCCCACCACTAGTGGTTATATTTGTCTGCTTGTGGGTTACCCCCCCCCCCCCCCCCCCACACGCACTGGGTATTTACTCCCCCCTCTTCCCCATGCAGAGCGCAGTGGAGCGTGAGCAGCAGTTCACCTCTTCCCCAAACAACAACCTGGTCAATTCATTCACTATACCCTTTGTCAGCTTCACTTTATTCGGTTCACAAATATGGATGGTCACTACCTCTTTTCCTACCTACTCTAATACTGTGCCTGTCCTCTGCACCCTATTGCCCTTTCTATTGAGTGCTATATCCTTGACGCATACCAGACTTGACTAACATCTGTGATCTCTATCAATATTCAAGCATGGAGCATTTCTTTAAAAAACAAAACCCTAAACAACTAATTCTGGCATAAACTTTCTCAAGTTACTGTACCATTCCTTAATGTCCATACTATCCAAGCTTCTTCAGAGACTTGTTTACACTCACCTCATGTACTTGTTTCTCACCAAACCTACTGGATTCACAATATTCTACTGAGTCTGCTCTGACTAATGCTGGGTACCTGTCCGATGGCCGATCCACAGACCTTTCTGAGGATTGCCAAGTTCAAACACACTTAACACTCAACCGCCCGATGAGTTGTGTCTGATTCCACAACTGGGCGGGCATTTAAATGTGTCCACCAAGTTGTCAGTCACTGGTGGTCCCTGCAGCAAGTATACTAACTGCCCGTACACACAGCACAATGCGCCGATATATCTGTAGATGTTTCAGCTATCGGCTGTTCTGCATGGTCAATGCGACATGTTTGGGAACAACGTCGTTCACAGAGATATTAGTGGTGTGTGTGTGTGTGTGTGGGGGGGGGGGGGTACCCAGCTTAAGACGGCCAATCATGTACTAACCAATTACTTCTTATGCAAACACTGCATTCCCTAGGGCCAATCATACTTTAGTCTCCATTTTGAGGATCCATATGCTTTCTATTTTCACCATCCTTTGGATTACCACTAGGCCCTCTGCTCTTCTCTTTACACTTACTTTTCTTGGAAAACTGCTAAGCTCCTCCAGTTTTCCACATCACCTCCATGCAGATGACACACAGATTTATGCTCTCCTGAACTGTCACCATCTGTGCTGGCCCGTGATATGGAAATTGGATGTCCTCTGACCACATGCAATACACATTTTTGATGCAACAAATTACAAAAATTTGAATTCAATTATTCCTACTCTCCCACATTGGCTATAGCAATTTTCTTCTTATTGCAGTTATTTTTCCAACTGCTGTTGCAATGATTTGCTGTATGCAGTTGCGATTATATGCTAATATGGGCAGAAGCGCTGCATGATTGCAGAAACATCGCTAAAAGGCTTAGCTGGTCTCCTGAGACGGACAGGCCTCTCCAGTAGCATGTGTGATGGCAGCAGGCCCGGCGACAGGGGGGGTCAAAGGGGACACCTGTAACGGGCCCCGACGTTGTGAGGGGCCCCAAGGTTCTGAGGGGCAGTATGCATGGTTGCAGCAGAGCGGCACCTAGTAATAGATTTTAAATGAAAGGATCGCGCTGGACGCCCACCTGCTTGGAAGGGAATTGGAGTCTGTGGCACAGGTAGGCATAAAATACATAGTTAACAACTCGGATCCCCTTCTGGTAATCTGTCCTGTCCGGATCCCTGTACTGCGTATATGACATCACGAGCCGCATGACAATGCACCCGCCCACTTGCCTGCTCTGCAATGTTCTACAGTGTCTTCCTAAGAGCAGCAGGAGGATCAGCTGCAGCATTGAACCTGCACAGGATAGCGGCATTACCAGTGTGTTAGTAAGTCAAATGACAGCGTAGAAGTTTCATTCTCTTAAGAGAATTGTGAATAAGCAACACTGAATATGCAATGCATGCAATATGAATATGGAATATTGAATATGCAGATATATATAAAAAATATGCACAGCAAGTTCAGTAGGTTCCTCCTGTACACTTAATACAGCATCCTGCGTGTCTGGGGGAAGGGGATGTTTGAGGGAGGAGGGGGGCCCAGAGATATCAGTGTACTGGGCCCCAAGATTTCTGTTGCCGGCCCTGGATGGCAGCTGCTGATGTATGCATGCACAGAAAACCCCGTCTGAACGGTCATGAGATGCCTGCATTCGCCCTTCCTCTCCCCGTTACCACCCCTAAATGCTGATTTCCTGTTACTCACTTTGTGACTAAAATCTTGCTGTGACTGCACTTGTGAATCAATTGCTGCATTTGTGCACTGTGGCTCAGATGCATGCCCAGTGTAAAATAAATTGACATATGCATACAATAGCCAATTTGCGTCCGCACCTGAATGACCCTCATAGCACATATTGGGGCTTATGCCGTTGTGTGGACGTATCTTACCCATTTCCAATTGTAAACTGCTGTGTGCATACTACTTTATGTAAATTAGTGGTATTGATAGTTAGAACTAGCAGCGGCTGCAACACTGACTACCGTGTGTGTGTGTGTGGAGGGGGAGCATTAAGCACATATAAACCATACATGTGATGTTGTATGTAATATATGTGCTGGCGTATTTACGGGACCGTCAGCCTCCATGCAGAACCAGGGACCCGGCATTAGATTTCACTATATTAAGACTGCCCCCAGACTCTCATTGGCTAGTGTCACAGGATTCAGGGGGCAGGCTTAGGATAGAGAAGCCTAATGCCGAGTCTCAAGTTCTGCATGGCGGCTGTGATATGCAGCACTGCAGCCAGGTCCGGTCCGACGCATATGCGGGCTACGCAGCTGCGTTGGGCACCAGGCAGTTGAGGGCGCTGCTGCAGACAGTGAGTCACAGTGACTTCACTGTCTACAGCAGTGGTGGCCAGCAAGCGGCTCGATCCGCTCACGGCCACCGCTGCCCGGCGCGCACAGACATCTCCGGCGGCAGTGACTATCTTAAATTCGGCGCCAGCCCGTGAGCTAGTCAGAGCTCACGGACCGGCAGCTAAGGCTCTTTATTGGCTGCCGGACCGTGAGCTCTGATTGGCTCACAGGCCAGTGCCGAATTGAAGATAGACACCGCCGACGAAGACTGAGGGCCGGGGCAGAAGAGGCGCACGTTGCGCTCTCCTCCCATCACAGCAGCATGGTGAGCAGCACTTTTGGGGGGGAGGCACTGTGGGGATATCTGTACCTGCACTGGGGGCATATCTGGCGCTGTGGGGACATGTGTATCTGGCACTGGGGGCATATCTGGCGCTGTTGTGACATGTGTATCTGGCACTGGGGACATCAGTCATCCACTATCTCAATGTCACCCTGCCTCAGTCACCCATTATCTCCCTGTCACCCTACCACAGTTACCCATTATCTCCCTGTCACCCTTGTCTCAGTCACCCACCATCTCCCTGTCATCCCTGCCTCAGTCACCCACCATCTCCCTGTCACCCCTGCCTCACCAGTAACCTATTATCTCCCTGTCACCCACTATCACCCTGTACCACAGGGAGTACAATTGTGTAGCCACACCCCTTTCTTGTAAGACCACACCCCTTCTATCCCATCAAGGGGCGCCAAAATAGATTTTTGCTTACTAAAAAAAATAAGCTTGGGCCGACCCTGACTGCAGCCAATCCTAAATACACACCAGCACATATATTCAATACATATATGTGCTTAGCGGTCTCCACCTGCACCAGGTAGTTGGTGCTGCAGCCGCCGCTGGTTAGGACTCATTCATAAACATTGCTTTTGCATCCAATTTCATACTACATCAATCGATCAGCAATTAGCTTTTATTCGTTTAATGCAAGTGAAACAATGAAACCATGTGTGAGATTATTTGCTATAGTGCAAACTGAGGGCCCGATTCAGAGAGTGCGTTTGCACTGCAATTCGCACACACGTCGGCCAACAACAGGCATCGTCGGTCAGCGACAGGATGGTGCGAAAATTTAATTTGCACGGCCGTTCGCAAGGTGATTAACATGAAGAGGCCGTTTGTGGGTGGTAACTGACCATTTACTGGGAGTGTCCGGATAAGTTCCCAAGCGTTTTCAGGGAGGGTGACTGACGTCAGCTACAGCCCCAATCAGCCTGTTCTCATCGCACTGTAGGATTAAGTCCTGGGCTGCGCACAGACTGCACACGCTGGATTTTTGCAGCTCGGCGTACACATGCGATTGCACATTTGCACAGCGAATTTACACTCCCCCTGGGGGCAACGACTATCTGAGCGCAGAACAGTAAAGTTAACAGCCCAGCGATCAGGTCTGAATCACCCCCTTAGTAAGCAAGTCACAGACCTCATACCAGCAGGTGTTACGTTTGTGTAACACAGTTAGCACTGTGCATGCTCAGAATCTGTGTGTGTATTTCCAGCACATTTAGATTTACAACTAAAGAGCCATAACTGGGCTGTAATGTAGCATTCTCGCATAGTGGAGGTTCAGGGAGTGAGTATCGACAGAACTGCGGGGTCAAAGTAAAATATGCATGCTTCAGAGAGGTATCTTTCCTATCCAGTATACATCTCGTAAGCAATGGGATTTATTTATAGACATACAGTATTCACATGCGTTGCACCTTTGTTAGAAACAGTGGTGAAATAGATATAATTAACACAAGTGGATATTGTGTGCTTTAATGTTTATCTGTTTATAAAAAAAACCTCTAGATGTGCAATTCCGTTTAGTGTCACAAGATGGCGCTTTTGGTACACTATTGTGAGCTGCACAATCTCTGTCACCCAATTTTTATTCCTTATCCAGCAATGTTTTATTTGGAGCTCAGCCATTACATTTACAGATTCCTTTATATAGAAATTCACTTGTTAGCCACTATTATTACTTGCTTCCCCCTTTTTATTCTGTAGAGGCTCTATTAACTAAAATAAATAATTATGTTTTCCAATATTAGATCAGGTTGTAGGATTAGGGCATTCAAAAACCTTTTGTGTACTGTACTTTAGTGTATAGCTTTGGAAGGTAATGATAACACTATGCAATTGATTTTCTGCTTGATATAGTGGTCAATAAGCTGGTATCATTTTCGTAATTATGTGTATTTTCATAATTTTTCTCCAGTGCTGCACTAAATTGAACATGTCTTAACTTGTTGGGGAAAAAAATATATATATCTAAAGCACAAGGGCTGATATTATGCAATTTTTGGCTGCCTGCCGACTTCTTTTTATGAGTCCTACATGTATGAAAATTCTTCATTTGCTAGGTGTTACTGTGCCATAAACTGCTGGGTTTACTTTCTGCTTATGTTCCTTGCAGTATTGACATTGCTATGACTTGTTAATATCTCCTATAATACACTGTGTTCCTATTTGCTCTACGATAAACACTATCAGTAGTACAGAGAAGTCCAACCTATAGCAAGCTTTGTGTCTGTCTGATTTCCTGCTTGCCTCCCATTGGCCTGTCTGGGAGGTGGGGCACATGGTCCCATTCCTAAGGAGGACCTACAGACGTTCTGTTGCAGCAATTTCAGATGCTTAACTCTTTAGTACAATAATGTTATGACCTGTCAACGGGGAAATAGATTCTTCGCTCTCACATCTGGGATACAGCCCGTGTCCTTTATGGATTTTTACATTAATCAACACACATACAAAAATGAACTCTTTATAGATACAGGAGGTCAGCAGAAGTGGATGACAATTAGCATGTATTGCTATATCAGGCAATATTTGGCAGAAATACAAATAATGCAAGGGATGACATTATTGTAAATAGAAATCAGTATAACGGATGTAGGTTGTACACGCTTGTATGCATTGCAGATTGCTTTAGAGAGTAGTAGCAAGCTCTATTGTTACACACAGTACGGCAGTTGCAAAATGGTTAATAGATAAATCAAGAGGTACTTTGCTGTAGGCAGGCTCATAGTACCATGTGCCCCAGGACTGCTTAGGGCACCCCAACATAACAGATCCATAGGACATGATTTAAATACCTCTCAGATGGATTCTCACTGTCATTTGATTTGTTTTTGACACAAATCAAATGGAACAGGCAGAGCCTGTAAAACGGCAGCGCTCCCTAACGCGAGTGACATACAGACGTGTTATGTATTGCTCCTCTGTTACAGATACTCTTAGGTTTAAGGAAATTGATTTTGATTTGTATGAGGCCTTTGTAAAATTGATCAAATTTGCACAAGTATAAAGGCGCTGTACTTGCATCACAACAGTGCAAATCATACAGTGGCACAGTGGTTAGCATTGCTGCTTCACCTATAGGGGTCAAGTGTTCAGTCCCCAACCTGACACTATATTTCTCTATCGTCCTAGTGGATGCTGGGGTTCCTGAAAGGACCATGGGGAATAGCGGCTCCGCAGGAGACAGGGCACAAAAAGTAAAGCTTTTCCGATCAGGTGGTGTGCACTGGCTCCTCCCCCTATGACCCTCCTCCAGACTCCAGTTAGATTTTTGTGCCCGGCCGAGAAGGGTGCAATCTAGGTGGCTCTCCTAAAGAGCTGCTTAGAGAAAGTTTAGCTAGGTTTTTTATGTTACAGTGATTCCTGCTGGCAACAGGATCACTGCAGCGAGGGACTGAGGGGAGAAGGAGTCAACTCACCTGCGTGCAGGATGGATTGGCTTCTTGGCTACTGGACATCAAGCTCCAGAGGGACGATCACAGGTACAGCCTGGATGGTCACCGGAGCCGCGCCGCCGGCCCCCTTGCAGATGCTGAAGACAGAAGAGGTCCAGAATCGGCGGCTGAAGACTCCTGCAGTCTTCTAAAGGTAGCGCACAGCACTGCAGCTGTGCGCCATTTTCCTCTCAGCACACTTCACACGGCAGTCACTGAGGGTGCAGGGCGCTGGGAGGGGGGCGCCCTGGGAGGCAAAATGAGTACCTATAAAGGCTAAAAATACCTCACATATAGCCCTAGAGGCTATATGGAGATATTTAACCCCTGCCTGATTTCTCAAAATAGCGGGAGACGAGCCCGCCGGAAAAGGGGCGGGGCCTATCTCCTCAGCACACGGCGCCATTTCCTCTCACAGCTCCGCTGGTCAGGACGGCTCCCAGGTCTCTCCCCTGCACTGCACTACAGAAACAGGGTAAAACAGAGAGGGGGGGCAAATTTATGGCGATATTTTTTTATATAACAAAGCAGCTATAGGGGAGCACTTATTATAAGGCTATCCCTGATATATATATAGCGCTTTTGGTGTGTGCTGGCAAACTCTCCCTCTGTCTCCCCAAAGGGCTAGTGGGTCCTGTCTTCATTAGGAGCATTCCCTGTGTGTCTGCTGTGTGTCGGTACGTGTGTGTCGACATGTATGAGGACGATATTGGTGTGGAGGCGGAGCAATTGCCAAATATGGGGATGTCACCTCCTAGGGGGTCGACACCAGAATGGATGCCTTTATTTATGGAACTACGGGATAGTGTCAACACGCTAAAGCAGTCGTTTGACGACATGAGACGGCCGGACAATCAATTAGTGCCTGTCCAGGCGACTCAAACACCGTCAGGGGCTGTGAAACGCCCTTTGCCTCAGTCGGTCGACACAGACCCAGACACAGGCGATGACTCCAGTGGTGACGGTGACGAATCAACCGTATTTTCCAGTAGGGCCACACGTTATATGATTTTGGCAATGAAGGAGGCGTTACATTTAGCTGATACTACAGGTACCACTAAACAGGGTATTATGTGGGGTATGAAAAAACTACCTATAGTTTTTCCTGAATCAGAAGAACTAAATGACGTGTGTAATGAAGCGTGGGTTGCCCTGATAAAAAGCTGATAATTTCAAAGAAATTATTGGCATTATACCCTTTCCCGCCAGAGGTTAGGGAGCGCTGGGAAACACCTCCTAGGGTGGACAAGGCGCTAACACGCTTATCTAAACAAGTGGCGTTACCCTCTCCTGAGACGGCCGCACTTAAAGATCCATCAGATAGGAGGATGGAAAATATCCAAAAAAGTATATACACACATGCAGGTGTTATACTACGACCAGCTGTAGCAACTGCCTGGATGGGCAGTGCGGGGGTAGTTTGGTCAGAATCCCTGATTGAAAATATTGATACCCTGGACAGGGACAATATTCTACTGTCGTTAGAACAAATAAAGGATGCATTTCTTTATATGCGTGATGCACAGAGGGATATATGCACACTGGCATCACGGGTAAGTGCTATGTCCATTTCGGCCAGAAGAGCTTTATGGACGCGACAGTGGACAGGCGATGCGGATTCAAAACGGCATATGGAAGTTTTGCCGTATAAGGGGGAGGAGTTATTTGGAGTCGGTCTATCAGATTTGGTGGCCACGGCTACAGCCGGGAAATCCACCTTTCTACCTCAAGTCACTCCCCAACAGAAAAAGGCACCGACTTTTCAACCGCAGCCCTTTCGTTCCTTTAAAAATAAGAGAGCAAAGGGCTATTCATATTTGCCACGAGGCAAAGGTCGAGGGAAGAGACAGCAACACGCAGCTCCTTCCCAGGATCAGAAGCCCTCCCCGGCTTCTACAAAAGCCTCAGCATGACGCTGGGGCTTCTCAAGCGGACTCGGGGACGGTGGGCGGTCGTCTCAAAAATTACAGCGCGCAGTGGGCTCACTCGCAAGTAGATCCCTGGATCCTGCAGATAATATCTCAGGGATACAGGTTGGAATTAGAGACAGATCCACCTCGCCGTTTCCTGAGGTCTGCTTTACCAACGTCCCCCTCCGAAAGGGAGACGGTGTTGGAAGCCATTCACAAGCTGTACTCTCAGCAGGTGATAGTCAAGGTACCTCTTCTGCAACAAGGGAAGGGGTATTATTCCACTCTTTTTGTGGTACCGAAGCCGGATGGCTCGGTAAGGCCTATTCTAAATCTGAAGTCCTTGAACCTGTACATAAAGAAGTTCAAGTTCAAAATGGAGTCACTCAGAGCAGTGATAGCGAACCTGGAAGAGGGGAACTTTATGGTATCCTTGGACATCAAGGATGCGTATCTCCACGTTCCAATTTACCCCTCACACCAGGGGTACCTCAGGTTCGTTGTACAAAACTGTCACTATCAGTTTCAGACGCTGCCGTTCGGATTGTCCACGGCACCTCGGATCTTTACAAAGGTAATGGCCGAGATGATGATTCTTCTTCGAAGAAAAGGCGTATTAATTATCCCATACTTGGACGATCTCCTAATAAGGGCGAGGTCCAGAGAACAGCTAGAGATGGGATTAGCACTGTCTCAAGAAGTGCTAAAACAGCACGGGTGGATTCTGAATATTCCAAAATCCCAGTTAATGCCGACAACTCGTCTGCTGTTCCTAGGGATGATTCTGGACACGGTTCAGAAAAAGGTTTTTCTCCCGGAGGAAAAAGCCAAGGAGTTATCCGAGCTTGTCAGGAACCTCCTAAAACCAGGAAAGGTGTCTGTACATCAATGCACAAGAGTCCTGGGAAAAATGGTGGCTTCTTACGAAGCGATTCCATTCGGCAGATTCCACGCAAGAATTTTCCAAAGGGATCTGTTGGACAAATGGTCAGGGTCGCATCTTCAGATGCACCTACGGATAACCCTGTCTCCAAGGACAAGGGTGTCTCTTCTGTGGTGGTTGCAGAGTGCTCATCTATTGGAGGGCCGCAGATTCGGCATACAGGATTGGATCCTGGTGACCACGGACGCCAGCCTGAGAGGCTGGGGAGCAGTCACACAAGGAAGAAACTTCCAGGGAGTATGGACGAGCCTGGAAACGTCTCTTCACATAAACATTCTGGAACTAAGAGCAATATACAATGCTCTAAACCAGGCAGAACCTCTGCTTCAGGGAAAACCGGTATTGATCCAGTCGGACAACATCACGGCAGTCGCCCATGTGAACAGACAGGGCGGCACAAGAAGCAGGAGGGCAATGGCAGAAGCTGCAAGGATTCTTCGCTGGGCAGAGAATCATGTGATAGCACTGTCAGCAGTGTTCATCCCGGGAGTGGACAACTGGGAAGCAGACTTCCTCAGCAGACACGATCTTCACCCGGGAGAGTGGGGACTTCATCCAGAAGTCTTCCACATGCTGGTAACCCGTTGGGAAAGACCAATGGTGGACATGATGGCGTCTCGCCTCAACAAAAAACTGGACAGGTATTGCGCCAGGTCAAGAGATCCGCAGGCAATAGCTGTGGACGCGCTGGTAACGCCTTGGGTGTACCAGTCGGTGTATGTGTTTCCTCCTCTGCCTCTCATACCAAAAGTATTGAGAATTATACGGCAAAGAGGCGTAAGAACGATACTTGTGGTTCCGGATTGGCCAAGGAGGACTTGGTACCCGGAACTTCAAGAGATGATCACGGAAGATCCGTGGCCTCTACCTCTACGGAGGGACTTGCTTCAGCAGGGTCCCTGTCTGTTTCAAGACTTACCGCGGCTGCGTTTGACGGCATGGCGGTTGAACGCCGGATCCTAAAGGAAAGAGGCATGCCGGAAGAAGTCATTCCTACTTTGATTAAAGCAAGGAAGGAAGTAACCGTGCAACATTATCACCGAATTTGGCGAAAATATGTTGCGTGGTGCGAAGATCGGAGTGCTCCGACGGAGGAATTTCAACTGGGTCGATTCCTACATTTCCTGCAATCAGGATTGTCAATGGGTCTCAAATTGGGATCTATTAAGGTTCAAATTTCGGCCCTGTCGATTTTCTTTCAAAAAGAATTGGCTTCAGTCCCTGAAGTCCAGACCTTTGTTAAGGGAGTGCTGCATATACAGCCTCCTGTGGTGCCTCCAGTGGCACCGTGGGATCTAAATGTGGTTTTGGACTTCCTAAAATCTCATTGGTTTGAACCACTAAAAAAGGTGGATTTGAAATATCTCACATGGAAAGTGACCATGCTTCTAGCCCTGGCTTCTGCCAGGAGAGTGTCAGAATTGGCAGCTTTATCTTACAAAAGCCCATATCTGATTTTCCATTCGGACAGGGCAGAACTGCGAACTCGTCCGCATTTTCTCCCTAAGGTGGTGTCAGCATTTCATCTGAACCAGCCTATTGTAGTGCCTGCGGCTACAAGTGACTTGGAGGACTCCAAGTTACTGGACGTTGTCAGAGCATTAAAAATATATATTGCAAGGACAGCTGGAGTCAGAAAATCTGACTCGTTGTTTATATTGTATGCACCCAACAAGATGGGTGCTCCTGCGTCTAAGCAGACGATTGCTCGTTGGATCTGTAGCACAATCCAACTTGCACATTCTGTGGCAGGCTTGCCACAGCCTAAATCTGTAAAGGCCCACTCCACAAGGAAGGTGGGCTCATCTTGGGCGGCTGCCCGAGGGGTCTCGGCATTACAACTTTGCCGAGCAGCTACGTGGTCAGGGGAGAACACGTTTGTAAAATTTTACAAATTTGATACTCTGGCTAAGGAGGACCTGGAGTTCTCTCATTCGGTGCTGCAGAGTCATCCGCACTCTCCCGCCCGTTTGGGAGCTTTGGTATAATCCCCATGGTCCTTTCAGGAACCCCAGCATCCACTAGGACGATAGAGAAAATAAGATTTTACTTACCGATAAATCTATTTCTCGGAGTCCGTAGTGGATGCTGGGCGCCCATCCCAAGTGCGGATTATCTGCATAAGTTGTACATAGTTATTGTTAACTAATTCGGGTTATTGTTAAAGGAAGCCATCTTTCAGAGGCTCCGCTGTTATCATACTGTTAACTGGGTTTAGATCACAAGTTGTACGGTGTGATTGGTGTGGCTGGTATGAGTCTTACCCGGGATTCATAATCCTCCCTTATTGTGTACGCTCGTCCGGGCACAGTACCTAACTGGAGTCTGGAGGAGGGTCATAGGGGGAGGAGCCAGTGCACACCACCTGATCGGAAAAGCTTTACTTTTTGTGCCCTGTCTCCTGCGGAGCCGCTATTCCCCATGGTCCTTTCAGGAACCCCAGCATCCACTACGGACTCCGAGAAATAGATTTATCGGTAAGTAAAATCTTATTATATGAGGTGTTTATATGGTCTCGCTTTGTTGGGTAGGTTTCTTTTGGGTACTCCACTTTAGTCTTAAGGGCCCTACTCACTGGCCGACCCGCCGCCGAGCTGCCCGACGGCGGATACGGCCGACGAGCGACCCGGCGGCGGGGGGGCAGTGACGGGGGGAGTGAAGTTTCTTCACTCCCCCCGTCACGCTGCTGCATTGAAGTGCAGGCAAATATGGACGAGATCGTCCATATTGGCCTGCATGCACAGCCGACGGGAGACCAGCGATGAACGAGCGCGGGGCCGCGCATCGTTCATCGCAGGAGTCTCCACACTGAAAGATATGAACGAGTTCTCGTTCATTTATGAACGAGATCGTTCATATCTTTCAAAAAAATCGGCCAGTGTGTAGGGCCCTTTACACTCACTCAAAGACATACCAATAAGCTAATTGGCTGCTGACAAAATTAACCCAGTACGTGTGTGTGTGTGTGTGTGTGTGTGTGTGTGTTATGAACTTTTTAGACTGTAAACAACAGTTGACCAGGCACTAAGGTGAATGATGGTGACTTGAATTTCTTTACAGCGCTGCGTAATATGGTGGCGCTATATACTGTAAGTGGGTAAACAATAAATATAATGCTACTATGATCAATATTTAAGTATAATCCAACTATTCTGCTAACATGCAATATGTTTCGGTACATATTTCTAGGGTTTACATTTTAATAGTATAAACTGCATTATTGCGGGGGACTTAAAATAAAATTACCAATTTACTAGAAAAGTTTACAAATGTGTCCTCAGGTACACTTCCACTAGCAGCAGTGTTATGGATTAACACTGGAACATGGATTATAGTGTGTGCCAGACTCTTATTGCTACACCTGTCCTGGTAAATATTCACTGAGGGCAGATATTATGTAAACATGAATACTCAGAATTTGACAGCACAGGTTTTTCTATTGATTTAAAACAGTTTAGCAATCTCAGTGTCACTGGCGGTAACTATATTGAGGAGCTTTCATTGGGTGGCTGGTGCTATTCAATATCCTGAGTACAGAAAATGATGGTATAATGAAAATGGTTAGTTCTGATTGCCTTTGTGAGAGCTTGATTGCAACTAGAGATGTGTGCCGGACCATTTTTGCTGGGTTTAGATTTAGCTCTGATTCGTCGTCTGGCTTTGGATTTGGATTTGAAACCGCCGTGACTGGTTTTGGATTTGGATTTTTTTTAAATTGACAAAAAAATCTAAAATCACAGAACTTGGGTCTTTAACCACAACAACATTAATTTCCAGTCAGTTTTGGCCACCTCACAGTTTACGATATATTTTTCATCATTATTGGGCAAAGGCTGCGGCGACCTGGTTGGTTACTAAGCGACAGAGCAGCAGAAGAAACACATGGCAGTTTATAGCACATTTATGAAACGTTGCCACACAGCAGTTTTTGGAAGGAGTACCTCCGATCACTAATGAGGAGGTTGATGATGAGGGTGTTAATTACATTATAATCTTGTAAAATAAATTTCAGGAACTCGCCGTAAATTACCAGTGGTGTCCACATACATCTTTGCTATATCCTGCCATGTATGGCACAGTTTTGCATTTTATAGACTCAGAGATTTAGCCATGCCTTGTGATTTTTCTTAATTTGCTTCTTTAATATGTTACTTTATACATATTCTATTATGGCAAACAAAAATTTTAAAATCCATCCACTCGCTACTCGTGACAAACAGCTTAGCCGTGTCTTGCATGTTGTGCCAAATTTACCAAAATAGCAAAGATGTAAGTGGACACATCTGTAGATGGCTAATGAACTACTTCTAGTAACTTTGGCCTCTACAATGGAGCAGATGCCTTCACAAACATTGGGCCTAATTCAGAGTTGATCACAGCAGCAAATTTGTTAGCAGTTGGGCAAAACCATGTGCACTGCGGGGGGGGGGGGGGGGGGGGGGGGGGAGGCAGATATAACATGTGCAGAGACAGTTAGATTTGGGTGGGTTGTGTTCAAACTGAAATCTAAATTGCAGTGTAAAAATAAAGCAGCCAGTATTTACCCTGCACAGAAACAAAATAACCCACCCAAATCTAACTTTCTCTGCAACTGTTATATCTGCCCCCCCTGCAGTGCACATGGTTTTGACCAACTGCTAACAAATTTGCTGCTGCGATCAACTCTGAATTACCCCCATTGTCAGGATTTGGGTAAAAATAATCCAACATGCTTTTTTGGTCCTATGCCCAGGCATCGCAATGGCTTTATTTATTTATTTATTTATTTATTAACAGTTTCTTCTATAGCGCAGCAAATTCCATTGCACTTTATACCAGGACACAATGGGGGTAATTCCAAGTAGATCGCAGCAGGAATTTAGTTAGCAATTGGGCAAAACCATGTACACTGCAGGGGAGGCAGATTTAACATGTGCAGAGAGAGTTAGATTTGGGTGGGTTATTTTATTTCTGTGCAGGGTAAATACTGGCTGCTTTATTTTTACACTGCAAATTAGATTGCAGATTGAACACACCCCACCCAAATCTAACTCTTTCTGCACATGTTAAATCTGCCTCCCCTGCAGTGCACATGGTTTTGCCCAATTGCTAACTAAATTCCTGCTGCGATCAACTTGGAATTACCCCCAATAATAAGACAAAGCTGGGTAATAAACAGTCAGAGGTAGGAAGGCCCTGCTCGCAAGCTTACAATCTATGGATTTCTCTTTGTCATGGGCAAGAACTGCAGCCACAAACAACATCATTAACATTCTCATCCTCAATGTCAGATAGCAGTAGTACATACATATCCCTCTCATCCTGTTCCACTTCTACACACGAATCCTCAATTTCTATTATGTCCTCATCACCATCATTACTTGTACTACTCCCCACGTGTGCAGATGGTGCAGAAATGGTGGAAGGAGGTGAAAGAGGCTTCTCTATGAGGACAGTGTGAGAAATGTCAGACTCACATATAGCTAACTTGGACACCCCTAAACGTTCCTCAGGAATATTTGATGGTTCTGAACACAGTTTGTGTGTTAGTGATTTTCATTTTTTGACAACTCTTCTAGACTCTGAGTGAAAAGTTCTTGCATTGTCATGAGAGGCAGAAGAAGATGCCTCACTGATAGTTGCAGAACCACAACTCAGAAATAAAAGCCTGAGGCTTTCCATGCCACTGCTTATGGCATTTTGGAAATTTTATGTTTTTCTGCACCAAACCTTCCCTTTATAAGAGGTTTCTTTTTTTAAACACTGTATATTGTTTTTTTAATTTTAGATGCCATGAGTTAGACGTGATATTGGCTTTAGTAGATGATGTTGCTGGACTAGCATCGGCATCATGACTGGTGGCATAAACTGCTGCACTAGTATTTGGTTGCTCTTCTCTAAACGGATAGTTATCCATTCGTCAAGTCGCAAATCACTGCGCGGATCACAGGGCTTATAGATGCATGTGAACAAAATGCACTTGAGTAAAGTGCACCAACCAACCAACCAACCAACCAACCAACCAGTATAAACACAATAGATATATATTTTTTATTTTTCTATTTTTTTACTTGCAGCTCGGCTCGAACTGGGCGGATCACAGGGCTTATAAATGCACATAAACAAAGCGTACTTGAGTAAAGCGCACCAACCAACCAGAACAAAAACAATAGATATATATTTTATTATTCTATTTTTAAACTTGCAGCTCAGGTCGAACTGCGTGGATTACAGGGCTTATAGATGCACATGAAAGCGCACCAACCAACCAGTACAAAAATAATAGATATATTAAATATATATTTTATTTTTCTATTTTTAAACTTGCAGCTCAGTTCAAACTGCGTGAATCACAGGACTTGTAGTGGCACGTGAACAAAGTGCACCTGAATAAAGCACAGCCAATACAGCAGAGTATAGCCCAACACACAGACGCATGCAGCGTGCTCCTATACACACAGTTACTATACTGCACAGCCACAATAAGCCTGGAGTCTCTATATGGACACAGCACAGCCAAAACAGCACATTACAACGCACTGTGCCCCTATACAGTCACTATACTGAACAGCCACAATTAGTCTGGAGTCTCTGGATGGACATACCATAGACTAAACAGCAGAGTACAGTGCAGCATGCCCCTATACAGTCACTATACTGCACACACAGTGCACAGCCACAATTAGTCTGGAGTCTCTGGATGGACACAGCACAGCCTAAACAGCAGAGTACAGTGCAGCATGCCCCTATACAGTCACTATACTGCACACACAGTGCACAGCCACAATTAGTCTGGAGTCTCTGGATGGACACAGCACAGCCTAAACAGCAGAGTACAGTGCAGCATGCCCCTATACAGTCACTATACTGCATACACAGTGCACAGCCAAAATTAGTCTGGAGTCTCTGGATGGACACAGCACAGCCTAAACAGCAGAGTGTTGCACAGCATTAGTCAGCGACGCAGCGTGCATTGCGTAAAATGGCGCCAAGTCCCGGCCGTGGCGCTTTATATGGGATCCAAGTCATGCTAGAATCAGACTCCGGGAAGATGAGTCTGTTAGGAATGGCAACAAACATGGAGAATGGAAACACTGGGGGCTGATAACACAGCTATGAAGAGTGCGTGAGGCAGAGACATGGAGAATGGGGTCTCAGGGGGGAAATGATACTGCAGTACACACCCATAGGTAGAGCTAGACTAGTCCTTTGGGCAGAGCATGACCCCCTCAATGCTGCACCACTCTGCATGCAGTGCATTCTACCTAACATAATCTCCTGAAACTAGTTTGCCAAAGTAGGTAAGTATGCCCTAGTACCCACTGGGGCTGATGCAAACTGGAACACAAGTTGTCTGCCTTACATGTTTTTGCACTGCGCGTGTTCTGGTGCCAAGCACATGCCACTCACTTGTTCTCCACTTGTGGCTAATGGGGCGTAGCAGGAAGTTGGCATGCAGGCTAAGTTCATAGAGGGTATGTCAACAGAATTGTGCGCTGTGCAGTTGTGCTCATGCATTTTATGCTGGTTTTCACCAGGGATAGAGCTGGTGCAAGTGCTATGAAACCAAGCATATGGACAGGGGCCCTCTGACCACAGAGATTCATAGAGTAACAGTGATTATATGCATTTAGCAGCCCATTGTCGCTCACAGGTTGGGCCTCATACTCAGTAACACTGGGCTACATGCATTTACTAGTACTCTGCACACTACTGCAATGTATGTAAATTCATAACGGCTTTTTAGTATCTTTCTCCATTCAGAGCGTTAACTGTAATGCTGGGTACACACCTGAACAATGGATCGCCTGGCCAACTGCCCGCCCCATGGGCCCTACCGATCCAAAGATTTGTTAAATGTAACACACTTACCAACAGGCAGTAATGACATGTCAATGGTTCTGTCATATGGGCTGGTGGATAGCCCATACACACAGGCAGTGGCGGATTCAGGGGGGTAGGGGGGCACCCTGTCATTTTTGGTAATTTTTTTATTATTATTGTAACTTCAGCCCGCAGGGGCGGCTCAAGGTGCGGTTGTCCGGAGCTCTGTGGCCAGGAAGGGCGCAGCCGTATCATGGATAATATTTCCTTGCGCCTGCGGCTACGAGGAAATTAGCTTTGAAAAAAAAATTAATGATTCCAGCTGGCTGAGATGTGGTTGAGGTTGATGCAATCTGGCTGGAGGCGACGCTGCCAGTAACAATCTCCTATTGCAGCGCTGCCTCATCCAATGTCTCTGACTTGGCATGCAGCTCTGGGAGGGAGGAGGAGTCTGGATTTTGTTGGCAGTAGCAAATTAAAGGATATGTTCCTTAGTAAGTTAGGACTTCATGATTGGCAGCAGTTGCAGCCCACGTCTGAGGAGCCAGCCTACAGCAGTTGGAACCCAGCGCAAGTTTGCAGGGACTGGAAGACCAAAAAATTGGTGAGCCAGATCAGTTGTCTAGTTTTCAGGGTAAGGGGCATTCGTCAAGTCAATAAATACAATATACATTTCTATCAGTCACAGAACACATATAGGGGGTGATTCAGACCTGATTGCTGGGCTGCAAACTTTGCTGTCCTGCGTTCAGACAGTCGCCGCCCCAGGGGGAGTGTAAATTCGCGGTGCAAGTGTGCAATCCCATGTGTACACCGAGCTGCAAAAAAACACTGTGTGCAGTCTGTGAGCAGCCCAGGATCAGTGCGATCAGAAGAGGCTGATCCGGGCCGGAGCTGATATCAGACACCCTCCCTGAAAACGCTTGGGAACGCCTGCGTTCTTCCGGACACTCCCAGTAAATGGTCAGTTACCACCCACAAACAGTCTCTTCTTGTCAATCAACTTGCGAACACCGGTGCAAATAGAATTTTCGCACCATCCTGTCGCTGTCTGGCGATGCCTGTTGTTGGCCGATGGGTGTGCACACACACACACACACACACACACACACACACACACACACACACACACACACACACACACACACACACACACACATACCCCTCTAGAGCTCACACCCTCTGCACATACAGACAAGTACACTGAGGTCCATAGGGCCGCCATCACAGGCTTGAACAGAGTGGGTGGCCCAACCCTGGATTGGCTCTGAGCAGCCACTCCTGATTGGCTGCTGGTCCATGAGCTCCAAATGGATTGCGGCCGTCTCCAATTTCAGAATGCAGCTGACGCTTTCTTCATGGCTACCTGCCCGAGTGCGAGCTACAATCAACTGGTGGCTCAGCAGTCAGCACCAATCAAGGTGGTGGCCCCCTCGCTGTCCGATCCCGGTGTCCCAGCAGTCCCCCCTTGATGGAAATAGTATCGTCATTTGTAGTATGTGTATAGTAAATTACAATTTTGAAGATAAGGCAGAATAGTGGCAGACTTTCTATTATCAGGGCAGACTGCTAATACCAATCATGAACAGGCAACACTTAAACAGTTCTAGACAGTACAAAAAATGCGTTTTACTCCTCAGTGATCAGAATGTTTTTCACAGCATTTTAATATTTCATCATGTAAACCAAAAATAATCTTCAAAGCATGCAGAGCTGAAAGCAAGTTGGTTTTAACAAGCTATTGTTCTAACGCTGCGTATGCTGCAGAACCGAGTCTATGCAACTGCAAGCAACGTTCCGTGCAACTCGGCAGTATCTCCACTTGGGGCATAACTGGGTGTAATGGGGCATACGCACATAGGTTCAGAGAAGGATTAGCAGGTTATTGTTATGTTGTGCATGTATATTATTAAGTCCATTGTCTGGTGGATGTTTTGCACCTACTGTAAGAAAGGGCTGTTTTAACATCACTGTAGGCCCTTGGTAAAGCAATGCTCTGAGGCCTCTAATCACCCATTCACCAATTTAAAAAATCATAACAGGCCCATCCTGCGGCCCTGCGCCGTCTCTCCACATGCATTCATACTATGAATAACTGTAAGCACTCTGATTGAGATTTCCCACTAGGCACGTGCCTAGGGGCAGCACACCTTGCTGATAAGGGCCAGATAATTATTTTCCTTTTCCGTTATTACAACTTTATTATATATATATATATATATATATATAAATTCCATTTATATATATATAAAATATATGCCATGGGCAGCAAATTGTGGTTCAGGAGTTGGTAGTAGGGTGAGGTTGGGGCTGCTTTGGTGGTCTTGAGGCATCTGGACTGGCACCTGCAATGAAGGGGGCAATGAGGTGATGAAGGGGGGTGGCCAATAAAGTGCCTAAGGGCGGCCTAACCCCTAAATTCGGCCCTGTTCAGCTATCCCCCAATCAGCATGCTGGTTGTCATTCACTGTCTGGCTGCAGGCTGGGAGACAAGTACAATGTCGGTCTGGGGCATGCACCGGGGAAATGCAGTAGTAGGGGCCCATGCTTAGGGGTGTGGTCAGCCACCCCAGAGATTTTGGCTAGCCATTAGAGAATGCATGCGCCTCTTGATTATTATATATAGTAAATACTGCTAGTGCATACATGCAGGGCCGGATTAAGCCTTGGGGGTGCCCGGGGCACTTAAGACAAGGGGGCCCCATTGGAAGGCGGGGGAGTGTATTTTAGATTGTGCATAGCCCCCAACATGACCCATTCCAGGAGGGACAAAATGCTCTTTACCTGGACTTCCTTCTTAATATATGATTGGTGTCACCTGTATTGAACAATTTCATAGATAAGAAAGGTATTTCAACACAGGTGATTGCAATCATAATTTAAGATAGCATGTTATCTCTCCAGGACTGGGTCATGTTAGGATGTATGGATTGTGTATATTAAATTTAATCCAATGGGGTATATTAGATTAAACTAATAGTTGAATAATGCCTGGGTACTGTTTATAGCTCCACCTAATTGAGAGATAACTATTTTATAAAGTTTTCTTGTAGTGGAACAAAGACAACTTAAACAATCTTAGAATACACATAGAAAAAAAACCTATAATTTATTTTGTCACATGCATGAATAGCAGCAGCAGCAGCCTCTATACAAATTACACACTGGTACAGGATTCAGGAGGACTCTGCATGTGTGTGTCTCTCTTTAGACCCTCATTAAAAAACAGGTTACATAGGACCCAGACACCCAGGCAGGGAGGAGGAGAAGATGAGATCCCTGTATCACTTACCGATCTCTCCACCCTCAACCTGATACTCTGCATGCAATGCATACTGCCCTGCTGGCATTCTGGCTCTCTGGTTCTGCTACTGCGTAAGCGGGAAAGCTAGTGATGTCGGTGTGTTCTGGCTGGGTGGCCCCATAACAAAGGGGGGCCCTGGGTACTGTATGCCCTGCAACCTCCCCTTAATCTGGCTTTGCATGCATGATACTAACAGCAATGCCCATAGCCAGTGTAGACATATGTATAACTGAAGTGCATAGTCTACAACTTGATTCCTAGAGGAGAAGGTGGGGCCCCCAGTCAGTGGGGCCCATTGGCGGTTTCCTCTGTACCCCTGTGGGCCAGTCCGACTCTGGGCAGTTAGAGAATGCTGCCTCGCCACTCTGATTGTGTGACCACCAACTGGACCACCAATTGCCCCTGCTCGAACGACCCTAGAATTGTGGGACCCTGGGCAGCTGCCCAGTGTGCCTATACGCTAAGATGGACCTGACCAGAGATACAACTGTAAGTGTGCACTGCTAATACAGTACAGTGGGGGTCATTCCGAGTTGTTCGCACGTAGCAACTTTTTGCTGCTAGTGCGATCAACCTGACGCCACCTACGGGGGAGCGTATTTTATCATCGCAGGGCTGCAAACCCTTGTGCAGCCCTGTTATACTAAAAAAGTTTCCTGCAAAACAAGACCAGGGTCAGACTTACTTACCCTGTGCGACGGATCCAGCGATGAAGGTCCCGGTCCTGACGTCAGACATCCACCCTCCAGACGCCTCACCACGCCTGGAAAACGGTGAGTATCCACCCCGGAACGCCTCCCACCTGTCCATCTTCCTGCGATCGCCGCTGCGATCACATTTCTCGCTGGCGGCGTCATTGCCCGGCGACGATCGTCTCCAGGCAACAGCGCGTGCGCAATGCGTCCGCCGCGCATGCGCATTTCCGACCCGTTTCCACCACAGCGAAGAACCGCTGCATGCGAACGGGTCGGAATGACCCCCCATATGTGTACAACAGAGGAACAATTTATGGCCAAATTACATTCAACTCTGCATGGCCCCTTATTATACGTTTCTAGAGCCTATTAAATGAATCTGATGCTGATAGTCTGCAATAACCAATCCAAACAAACGGACCTGCAGACACACAAATTTGCCAGTTGCTCTCTTTTTCCTAGTTTCATGCTGCCTGTAGCATTCAGGGGTGTTAATTCTTGATAAAATAAAGCAAAGTTCCTATGAGAGTGCTCTGGAAAGGTTTGAGAACAGGCTGCTGTTGCTCTGCTGAATTGAGGTTAAGTAAATATACAGTACAAAGTCTTTGTATATGTTTTAACTAGTGTTTTTTAAGGCTGTGTGGACAAGCCCCTAAGGCTACTTGTGTGACTACTGTGTTTTAGTTTTTCATTTTGTAGGGTGTGCACGCAATACTTTCTTCACAGCAGGTAGTGTTTTATAATACATATATTTTTATTTTATAGGGCTATCCTAATTGGAATCTAGTTTAATCATAGCTGGAATGTTATGTGCTGTCAATGATTCGGTGGCTGGGAACCAATGCTAGCAGCTGAAGAAGGGGAGTTCAGGCCTTTGGGCTCCAGCTGTTTGCAGTGCTCATCATTACTATCAGTAGTTATGATGCTAGTTAAAGTCTGTCACATAGAAAGGGTGAAAGGGTCAGCCGGGGTTGAAATTCCCGGGACTTTGACCCTGGTAAAAACAATTTCAACTCGGTTTGACCCGTTTACACAGAAAAAGGACCGTGTTGATTCCCAAATTACTGGGTCCAAATGCTTGACCCAGCAATTCGCTTTTCTGTGTGAAAGGGGTATAATAAAACATTCCACAGCTCACACACACTAGCAGCAGCTCTAGTAGCAAAAAAGATGCCCGACGCAATAAGATTCTCATGCGACCTGGCATGTCATGAGGGGCTGTTTGGCGTGACTGCAGCATGTATGAGGGGACACATCTGTATCTATAAATGATCCCTGAAAAGGGCAGTCACCTTCTACTAGGATGTTTATAAATGTTCAGGGTAGTAGAATTTTCTTGCTTGCAGGGATGCATTGTGGTGGTGTAGCCTTCATTGCTGCTACCTCACTCCTATCTGGTGGTACTCAGCTGTATCCTACTCCGCTTCCCCGAAAATGCTGAAATCTTCTTCCACCATGTGTGTGTGTGTGTGTGTGTGTGTATGAGATCACTGTCATATGTGTGTAACCCCTGGTGTGTGTGAGAACCTGTCAGCAGTGTCATTCAAGCGTGTGTGAGACCTGTCAGGTGTCAGGTTGGCAGTACTGATGGTGTAATGGTTAGCATTACTGCCTCACAGCACTGAGGTCATGGGTTTGATTCCCACCATGGCTCTAACTGTGTGGAGTTTGTATATTCATCCTGTACTTGCGTGGGTGTCCTCTAGGTACACCAGTTTTCTCCCACAATCCAAAAATATACTGGTAAGTTAATTGGCTCCCAATAAAATGAACCCTAATGTGTGAATGTACATGGGCAGTCTAGTTCTATTCTGCCTGGAAATTCTATGTTTCTATGTGTCTGTGTCCCAGTCAATGTCGGCAGTGTGATGCATGCGGCTGCCGAGCACAGGAGCTTCTGGCACACATTGGTGAGTACCCGGTGGTCTGAGGCTGTCTCCTCTTTTCTGTCCCCCACAAGATTTTGTCCACAAAAAATGTCATAACCATTGTTGAAAAGATTGAACACCAAGGGTATTGAGAGCACACATTACCACTGTAATTAAAAAATGGTTGCGATGTCTGCAACATTTTTGGGGGGCAAGATCCCACTCACAATTGAATATGCCCCTTACGTCAATGACCTGGCTGTAGTTCAATCTCTCCCTCCTCAGGATCTATGGGATCTATGGGTGAAACTGAGCATACAGGTTTGATGACATTAGGTGACACGACTGATAGTATGTACGTCAGGTCATCTTTTATGTATAAATTAGGTGATTCATCGCGCCCTACGGGTGCTCCTCACACCGTCGTAAGGGCCTTAACCCTTGCACGCACTTGTGGCATGCAATATTTTTATTCTATGGAGTATTACCTCCAATTATAATTTTGTGAGTGGTTAAATATTGCACAGACATAGGGCGTGCCATGGTTAAGGGGCCATAGCCCCTTGCAACGCCGTGAACAGCGCACACAGGGCCCAATGAATCACCTAGTAGGTGCTGTGGTTGGGGGAGTGGCAGGTGCAGGAGAAGTGGATGGGAGAGTGGGTCCATGGGTGCCGCGGGTGGTGAAGGGGCGGTTGGGGGGGGTGCCGGGGGTGTGGGAGGGTGTGGTGGTGCCATGGGTGGGGATAGGGGTGGGCACGTTGGGGAGGGGGTTTGGAGCCACCTCAGGTGGGGGAGGAGCGTTTGCTGGGTGCCGTGGGTGGGGGAGGGGCGGGTGCGGTGGTGCCGCAGGTAGGGGAAGGGCGGGGCTGCTGCAGGCGGAGGAAGGGGTCCGTAGCCAGCTGGTGGTGGAGGGGGTGTGTGGGAGTGCCGCTGATGATGCCCGGGGGTACTGTGAGTGAGGGAGGGGCGGGTAATGCTTCTCCTCCTAGAAGCAGCAAAGCTGCTGTCCTCCCTTTGGCAGTTGCTCTCCCGGAGACTCGCACAGCAGCCAAGCAGCCAGTCACTATTGTTAGCGCCGGTGTCCCAACGCGCCGCATTACAGGGAAGGAGATGCATGGCCTACATCACAAAACATACCCAGAAAGACTAAAAAATCTCAATATGTATAGTTTGGAGCAGAGAAGGGAACGGGGGGACATGATAGAAACTTTCAAATATATCAAGGGTTTTAACAAAGTCCAGGAGGGAAACATTCTCCATATGAAGAGAAGCAATAGGACACGAGGACATGCACTGAGACTGGAGGGAGGGGAGGTTCAGGAGAAATATGAGGAAAATTTACTTCTCAGAAAGGGTAGAGGACAAGTGGAATAGGTAGAGGCTAAGACAGTAGAGCAATTTAAACATGCATGGGATAGACATAAGGATATTCTTACAAAGAAATAAGGATCAAATAAGTTTTGAGATAAAAACAGGATTTTAATACCTACTGGTAAATCCTTTTCTCCTAGTCCGTAGAGGATGCTGGGGTCCACTTCATGACCATGGGGTATAGACGGTTCCGCAGACGGTTATCGTTTAGATAAGGAATTATATTGACTCCTTTTTGACGCAGGAGAACCATCATCTCCGCCATCACCTTGGTGAATACCCTCGGCACCATGGAGAGACCGAAAGATAACGTTTGGAATTGGTAATGGCAATCCTGAACCGCGAATCTCAGATAAGCCTGGTGAGGAGGATAAATGGGAACATGCAGGTAAGCATCCTTTATGTCTACAAACACCATGTAGTCCCCCTCCTCCAGACTGGAAATCACTGCCCTCAGTGATTCCATTTTGAACTTGAATCGTTTCAAGTAGAGATTCAGATTTTTTAGGTTTAGGATTGGTCTGACCGAGCCGTCCGTCTTCGTAACTACAAAAAAAACCCTTCTCCTTGTTGTGACAAAGGTACCAGGACTATGACCTGATCCTGACATAATTTTTGGATTGCCGCTGTTACTGCTTCCCTTTCCGGAAGAGAAGCTGGCAAGGTCGATTTGAAAAATCGGCATGGGGTAACGTCTTGAAACTCCAGCTTGTATCCCTGGGACACTATTTGCAACACCCAGGGATCCAGGCCAGACAGAATCCAACCTTGGCTGAACGTGCCCCCACCCGAGCGGCCTCCCGCAAAGGAGCCCCAGCATCATGCTGAAGATTTGGCAGAAGTAGGGGTAGGAAAGGATAAGCTATCTGAATTCTTTTGGGAATACGAAATTTATTTTCGGGATTCACCCACATCCCTTCAAAGAGAGTATTAAGCTTGTGGGAAGGGGGGAAGGTGACCTTGGATTTCTTTTCTTTATAGAAATAAGCCTTCTCCTGAGGTACAGGGGTGGATTCCGTGACTTCCAGCACTTCCCTTATAGCTACAATCATATAGTGTATATTTTTTGCCAATTTATGATCTATTTCTCTGGAGTCACTATCGTCGACACAAGAATCAGTGTCCGTGTCGGTATCAGTATTCACAATATTCGCAAATGGTCTCTTATGTGACCCAGAGGGGTCGCCTGCGGATGGAAGAACAGAGCCCTGAAAAATCACATCTTCCACAGATTTTCTCCAGCACTCAGCATGAGATTCAGACTTATCTAATCTCCTATTGATATGATGCATACTATCACGTATTTCTTTCACCCATACATGCTCTTGGTGTGCCGGCAGCGCCACCACATTACAACTCTGTGTCCCTAAAATGCCTTCCTCCGGGGAGGAACTCCCTGCCTCAGACATGTCACACACATGTACAACACACTCTCACAGACACACTGGGACTTATAGGGGACAGACCCACAGTAAAATCTGTCAGAGGGACAAAGTTTAGAAGCAGCCAGTTCACAACCCAGCGTCAAAGAAAAAATCCCCGTGCCGTGTACCTTGTACACAGGGACAAAATCCCTGTGTAGCGTACTCCGTACACAGAAACCTTTAAGCGCTATTATATTATGAACAATATGATTTAGCACCCAGGCCCCCCCTTTTGTCACCCTGATACTTGTTCCGAAGTGGAGGACCAGCATCTTCTCTGCAATCTGTGAATGAGAGAAAATGGTGCTGAACAGTGTGCTGGCTGCCTGAGAAGGAAGCTCCGTCCCCGCAATGGCGCATTTCTCCTCAGAGATTTTTCACATAATATTTATACTGGCGGGGGTAGGGCTGTGCCTTGGCATCGAATGCCACCATTTATCCAGTTTACAAGGTTATTTGCTGCCCAGGGCACCCCCCCCCCCAGTGCCCTGCACCCTGCGGTGCCTGTGTATGTGTGGGCAGCAATGGCGCGCTGCGCTCCCACCAGCCGCGCGGTACCTCAGCCGTCACTTTACTTGATTGAAGATCTGTCTTCTTACACTCACCTGTCTTCTGACTTCTGGCTCTGTGAGGGGGGTGACGGCGTGCTGTGGGAGTGAGCAGAGGCGGATTGGCCATAGGGTTTACAGGGAAGATTCCCGGTGGGCCCCCGCCCCCGTGGGGCCTGTTTTGTTTGAGGACATGTGGTCCTATTTATAGACATAATGAATAAGATGCAAAATAATTTGCATATATTAAAATTACTTTGCCACTTAGCCTGTGATTGCAGATTATCTAGTGTATGCTCTGTCTGCCTGCTTGGCTGACATATAAGATTGAGTGAATAGTGATTGGGATACGGTTGTTGTAATAAGCAAGAAAATATACCTTTCTAAAGAATGATATAGTTTCCTAAATTCTGAAGGTGTATCATATAATGTGCTCATAATATTTAATTGTATTTCTTTTTAACTTCCCCCTTGATGCTGGACATGCCCACTATCTGGAAAGTCTTGGGGGGAGGGTGCTGCTGCCATGGCCCATGGCTAGAACTTACACCTCTGGTGCTGCCCATGTGGGGCCACTAGTACAAATTTTTCCAGGGCCGCTTTTTGTTCCCAATCCGCCCCTGGGAGTGAGCATCTAGACACGGCTAGCGTTCAGTTCCCTTCAGGAGCTAATGGTGTCTTGTCAGCCAGAAGCAGAGCCATGAAATTCTTCAGGAAGTTGGTTCCTACTTCTGCCCCCTCAGTCCCACGAAGTAGGGAGACTGTTGCCAGCAGTTCTCCCTCAAAATAAAAAACCTAACATAAGTCTTTTCAGAGAAACTCAGTAGAGCTCCTCAGAGTGCATCCAGTCTGCCTGGGCAAATTTCTAAAACTGAGGTCTGGAGGAGGGGCATAGAGGGAGGAGCCAGTTCACACCCATTGAAAAATCTTAAGAGTGCCCATGGCTCCTGCGGAACCATCTATACCCCATGGTCATGAAGTGGACCCCAGCATCCTCTAGGACGTATGAGAAAATATGGTTAAAAAAAAGGGCAGACTAGATGGGCCAAGTGGTTCTTATATGCCGTCAAATTCTATGTTTCTATGCTCTGGCGCTAAGGGCTGCTGGGAGCTGTAGTTTATTTAGTGTGTGTACTTCCCTGTAATGCGGTGCGTTGGGACACCGGTGCTAACAATAGTGACTGGCTGGCAGAACTGACTGACTCGCTGAATCAATGTAAAAGGTGAGAGTGCTGTGCAGTGTCAGTGACACTGAATACCCACTGCACTGCACAGCACTGTCACCTTTTACATTGATTCAGCGTCCACACATGACCCTCCGTGATATCACCCAGAGCCGGCCCTAACCAATATGATGCCCTAGGCAAGATTTTGGCTGGTGCCCCCTAGCACCGCCGCTAGTTCTGCAGGAGATGCCTGGCATGAGTCAGCTGGCAGCTCTGCAAACGTCGGGCACCTTTTGTTTATGAAAATACATATTATTTGCATTACTATATGCAGAGCCGGCGCTAGCCGCTCAGCAAAGGGATGCAGTGCAGGGAGGCGCACAGCTGAAGAGGCGCGCTCCCTGCTCTACATCCCTGCTGCTGCCAGCTGCCGCTGCGCCTGTCAGAGTGGATGACAGGTAGCGGCGCTGGCAGCTTACTGTGGGGCTCCCTCCCCTGACCCCCTCGTCCTCCCCAGAGAGCAGACAGTGTGCGGCCTCAGGCCACACACAGAGCCGCTGTCACATCCCGTGCTGCCCAAAAGTCTTTGGGGCGTGGCCTAATCGCGGGAGCCGTGGCCACGCCCCTTTATAAACAAAAAACAAAAAAACAAAACGATTTCCAGTGCCGAGCAGGGTGGGTGGGGGTGCAGTCTGCAGTGCCTGATTCCTGAGCCCCCAGCCCTCAGCCAAGGTCAAGGGGGGAGTGTGATCAGTGTGATCACTCCCCCCCCCCGCCCCCACCCATATAGGAACAGACAGAGAAGCTCAGCAGCAGCAGCCTCTCTGCCCCACTGCAGCACAGCACACTGCATGTGCTGCCAAGATGAGAGCTGCTGCTGCTGCCCAGTAAGGTAGGATGGGGGGGTGGGAGTGCAGCGGACCAGGGCCCTCGCCACGTCCCACCATCAGTCCCAGGCCCGGGTAATCAGTACCCGCTCCCTCTCCGCCCTCTCGGGGGCACTGACAACATCCTAGACAGCCACTGGAGTAATGGAGCCAGCAAGAAACTGAAGGAGAAGGGAAAGGAAGAGCAGCGCCCATGCCGGGAACATCTGCAGGTACTGGAGCTGCCCTCACATCGCCTTAACCCTGCTGCTCGGTTGCCTGTCAATCACATTGGGGTTGCGTCCATCGGGATGCAACCGCAATGTATATGCCCACTGCGCATGCACTGCTTGCTGCCACTGGCAAACTGCACTGCTGGCCACTAATGTGGCGGGGTCTTAATGACCCCCATAATGTGTATAATGGGCTGTACCTGGCATAATGTACGTAAGGTGCTCTACTGTGGCGTAACGTGTATTAGAGGCTTTTACTCTGGCATAACATGTATAAGCAGCTGTTCTGTGCGGTGTAATATGTATAATGTACACTACTGTGCAGTGTAATATGTATAACGGACACTACTGTGCAGTGTAATATGCATAACGGACACTACTGTGCAGTGTAATATGTATAACGGACACTACTGTGCAGTGTAATATGTATAACGGACACTACTGTGCAGTGTAATATGTATAACGGACACTACTGTGCAGTGTAATATGTATAACGGACACTACTGTGCAGTGTAATATGTATAACGTACACTACTGTGCAGTGTAATATGTATAACGGACACTACTGTGCAGTGTAATATGTATAACGGACACTACTGTGCGGTGTAATATGTATAACGGACACTACTGTGCGGTGTAATATGTATAACGGACACTACTGTGCAGTGTAATATGTATAACGGACACTACTGTGCAGTGTAATATGTATAACGGACACTACTGTGCGGTGTAATATGTAAAACGGACACTACTGTGCGGTGTAATATGTATAACGGACACTACTGTGCGGTGTAATATGTAAAACGGACACTACTGTGCGGTGTAATATGTATAACGGACACTACTGTGCGGTGTAATATGTATAACGGACACTACTGTGCGGTGTAATGTGAATAACGGACACTACTGTGCGGTGTAATATGTATAACGGACACTACTATGCGGTGTAATGTGACTAACGGACACTACTATGCAGTGTAATGTGACTAGCGAACACTACTGTGCTGTGTAATATGACTAACGGACACTACTATGCAGTGTAATGTGACTAACGGACACTACTGTGCAGTGTAATGTGACTAACAGATACTACTATGCGTGTAATGTGACTAACTACTGTGCAGTGTAATGTGACTAGCGAACACTACTGTGCGGTGTAATGTGACTAACGGACACTACTGTGCGGTGTAATGTGACTAATGGACCTACTGTGTGGTGTTATGTGACTAGCGAACACTACTGTGCAGTGTAATGTGACTAACGGACACTACTGTGCAGTGTAATGTGACTAACGGACACTACTGTGCGGTGTAATGTGACTGACGGACACTACTGTGCAGTGTAATGTGAATAATGTGTGCTACTGTGCGGTGTAATGTGACTAACAGATACTACTATGCGTGTAATGTGACTAACGGACACTACTGTGCGGTGTAATGTGACTAACGGACACTACTGTGCAGTGTAATGTGACTAACGGACACTACTGTGCAGTGTAATGTGACTAACGGACACTACTGTGCAGTGTAATGTGACTAACGGACACTACTGTGCAGTGTAATGTGACTAACGGACACTACTGTGCGGTGTAATGTGACTAACGGACACTACTGTGCTGTGTAATGTGACTTCTGGACACTACTATGCAGTGTAATGTGACTAACGGACACTACTGTGCAGTGTAATGTGACTAATGGACACTACTGTGCGGTGTAATGTGACTAGCGAACACTACTGTGCTGTGTAATGTGACTAACGGATACTACTGTGCAGTGTAATGTGAATAACGTGTGCTACTGTGCGGTGTAATGTGACTAACAGATACTACTATGCGTGTAATGTGACTAACGGACACTACTGTGCAGTGTAATATGACTAGCGAACACTACTGTGCGGTGTAATGTGACTAACGGACACTACTGTGCAGTGTAATGTGACTAACAGATACTACTATGCGTGTAATGTGACTAACGGACACTACTGTGCAGTGTAATGTGACTAGCGAACACTACTGTGCGGTGTAATGTGACTAACGGGCACTACTGTGTGGTGTAATGTGACTAACGGACACTACTGTGCAGTGTAATGTGACTAGCGAACACTACTGTGCAGTGTAATGTGACTAACGGACACTACTGTGCGGTGTAATGTGACTAACGGACACTACTGTGCAGTGTAATGTGACTAACGGACACTACTGTGCGGTGTTATGTGACTGACGGACACTACTGTGCAGTGTAATGTGACTAACAGACACTACTATGCGGTGTAATGTGACTAGCGAACACTACTGTGCGGTGTAATGTGACCAGCGAACACTACTGTGCGGTGTAATGTGAGTAATGGACATTACTGTGCGGTGTAATGTAACTAGCGAACACTACTATGCGTGTAATGTGACTAACGGACACTACTGTGCGGTTTAATGTGACTAACGGACACTACTGTGCTGGGGAGGTGGGGTCATACTAATATTTGCTGATGAAGGGTGGTTCATAGTAATGTGTGCTGGGGGAAGCGGCATGTGTAAAAGTGTGCCCTACCTGGCGCAAAGTGTAAAAGGGAACTCTACCTTTCTCAGTGTGTAAAAGAGGACTCTACGTGGCGCATTGTGTAAAAGGGTGCTCTATCTGGAATAATGTGTGACTAGTTCTACCTGGCATTGTAAAAGGGGCTCTACCTAGCATTGCAAATGGAGACTATACCTTGCGCAATGTGTAAAAGGGTGCTCTACCTGGGATAGTGTGCGACTGGCTCTACCTGGTGCAATATGTAAAAGGGGGCTCTATCTGGCTAATGTATATAAGGGACACTACCTGGCATAATGTATATAACTGGTACTGCTGTGTTGCGTCACTTTGAATAATGGAGGCTACTGTGCATCGTAATTATTTTACGCCGCTATACTTTACGTAATTTTTTTATGCCTCCATATTTTTGCGGCGTGCCTTTGGCACGCACTGTCCATGTTGTGGATCTTGAGGGGGAGGGGGGAACCAAAATATCTAGTTACAGCCTTGAGGATGAGATTGGTCACATTTGTATTTGTAGAAAGGCGCAAAATTGATAGTTTGCAGGAGGGCGCCGAACACCCTAGCACCGGCCCTGACTATATGGCTAGGATGCACAAGCAGCTTCTGCTGATTAAAATGATATGCAGCATGCCTGTGCGACTACAACTGTATCTGCATACGAATTGCTACATTACAGTGATTTCCAGGAATACACGCAACGTAGCATTTCGTATGCAGATACAGCCACAGTCACACACAGAATATAGGCATGCCGCATATCATTTTAATCAGCAGGAGCTGCTGGTTCCCCTAAGAATGCCAAATGCCCTAGGCATTTGCTTAGTTTGCCTATGCCTAAGGCCGGCTCTGATATCACCCACTCTATCCGTTACATCAACCATCTTGGGGCTTTCAGGCCGGCAGCCCAGGTGCTGTGTTGTGGAGTCAGGGCCTCTGGGGATCTGGGAGTGGCTGTGGAGGGGAGGTACTTCTGTGACATCACGTGCAGAGGAGACTTCGGGGCTCAGAGAGTATGCGGCGCAGAGAGGGCTATGAAAGCCTTCCGCTGCGCTGCTGTCATACACATCTATGCCGGTGGCCGCAGCAGCTTTTGTTCCACCTGCGCCGTGGCTAGGGAGTGGGGATTGTTGATGCTGGAGGGGGAAGGCGGATTGGCAGCAGGACATAGGACGCTGCAGTCAAAGGATTTTTTCCCCCTATCTACAGCGCAGAGACTCGCTTCATACCCTCCAACTGTATCTTTTTGGCAGGTACAGTACCTTTTTTTTTATGGTCTGTACCGATTTTTAGCTCTCCAAACTTCCACTGAAAATACAGGAAAAGGGGCGTGGCCATACCACTTTACCCGTGGCCACGCCCCTTTTCGAATTTGTAGCAATTTTTATGTGTAAATTTTTGGAGGTTATGTTGCTGCAGATGCAGTGGGCCTATTTTGGGGTGTGGGCCTGGAGCTGCAGCTCCATCAGTCCTGCTCTGGGAACACACAGCAGCCAAAGGGCAGAGGCTCCCATTGGATGTAACCTGTGTGGGAGGGCGTTTCTCGACCAATCAGCTGATGGCACTTTTTAAAAAAAAGGCCCCAAACAGCACCTCATGCAAAGATGTAGCTGTATGACTAAGCCAAGCCACACAAACAATTCCCACTGGAATTATACATCCAAATCACTGGAATTATACGTCCAAATCACTGGAATCAAATGGCAAAATCACTGGAATCATACGTCCAAATGTCTGAATGTCAGACTCAGCACACATGGCAGCATAAATCACTTATCCACTTTAACAAATAATCTTTATCATCCCATCCATCACCAACCTTATTGGGTGACAATATGATCATTTGGCTCGAAAGCAAACGCTTAAACTCTCCATGACCCAAGCACTCATTTGGCTCGAAAGCAAACGCTTAAACTCTCCATGACCCAAGCACTCACGCTCCTTGCACACCAACTTATCTATAAATAATACACGGACAACAATAGCTGCGGTTAAATGGGTCAGCTTTTTTATTGAGAGGGATCAACTATTTAGATTTTAAAACTAACTAATGTATGGTGGCAGGGAAAGAACGGCCTAGTATAAGTCAAAATAAAACAATAAACGTTGATAATTCGGGCCAACTGCCCGACAGGCAAGGACGGACCAACTGTCCCTTTCCTTGCCCGTCTGACTCGCCAAGGCGGACCAACTGCCCAAGCCTTGCGGGGACAACACCACAAACTGATGAGACCATCTGCCCACATCAGCATTGACTTGAGGCAGCAGTTCAGCCAAGCAGAAGGAGAAAGGAGGGCCCACTTGGTCAGGTGATGCCCTCCGGTCCGCCTAATTGACCACGCCCATACTCCTACGTGACCGAACTGCCCCCCAGGGGAAATTAACCTATACCTAATTATACCAATACCTAAGCCGTTCTGAAACCGGCCACACAACAACCCCTTAATAACAGCTAACACAAAAACTTCACCAAAACCAACAGAAAAGAGGGGAGGGACGGGTGGGTAACGTCCAGCACGAAGAGAGGCTGAGTTACCAGAAGATTCCTTACTTAGCTCCATAAACTACCTTCCACATCTACCTAAACCAATCACGGGCCTATCAACAAATTTTAACCACTCTCAGCAAAAAAGCGAACCCTTCGTGTGCCTGCAAGAGCATGAGATCACGGGCCAAGAGGTTTATGACACTCCTGTCATATATGAATGTCCTCCATGTTCTTAAACTCTCCATGACCCAAGCACTCACGCTCCTTGCACACCAACTTATCTATAAATAATACACGGACAACAATAGCTGCGGTGAAATGGGTCAGCTTTTTTATTGAGAAGGATCAACTATATAGATTTTAAAACTAACCAATGTATGGTGGCAGGGAAAGAACGGCCTAGTATAAGTCAAAATAAAACAATAAATGTTGATAATTCGGGCCAACTGCCCGACAGGCAAGGACGGACCAACTGTCCCTTTCCTTGCCCGTCTGACTCGCCAAGGCGGACCAACTGCCCAAGCCTTGCGGGGACAGCACCACAAACTGATGAGGCCATCTGCCCACATCAGCATTGACTTGAGGCAGCAGTTCAGCCACGCAGAAGGAGAAAGGAGGGCCCACCTGGTCAGGTGATGCCCTCCGGTCCGCCTAATTGACCACGCCTATACTCCTACGTGACCGAACTGCCCCCCAGGGGAAATTAACCTATACCTAATTATACCAATACCTAAGCCATTTTGAAACTGGCCAACCCAAAGGTTTGCTCACCGCAAACCTGCGCCGCCACCATACCTAAAACTCCTGAACTACTATGAGAAAAACGACCATAAGAAAATGACTAAGAAAACGACTATGAGAAAACGACTAAGGCTATGGAAACTCTAAATAAACTCCCACTACAATGACCGAAGGCCCTGAAAAATATCTGCAACAAATACGGCCGTACCCGACTCAGAAAGATGCACACCATCTCCCAGGTACATTCCGCAATCTTTGTAGGAAATAGCCGGGTGCGGAATTACACAACTCCCAGCAGATGACACAGCTCTGCCCACCACAGCATTGACCCGTCTACGCACCAGGTCAATGGCACCAGGCTTCTCGGCTCCAGACCAAACCCTACGCGGTATAATGTCCGACCAAAATACCCTGCAGAAAGGCCATTCTGCAATCAAGCCGACCAACTGCCACCTGATATCACAACGGAGGTCCAAGGACGACCGAGACGTAAGGTTGTTGCCTCCCAGATGAACTACGAGGAACAAAGGGTACCCAAATACCCGCACTGCCTCATCCAATTTTTGCCGGAAAGCCTCCCAGCGCATTCCTCTCCAACCTAACCACCGCATGACAGCAAGCTCCGGATAACTGGCACAATCAACCATTACCGGCGACCAAGCGGTCCAAAAAACAAATGAGTGTCCCAACACCCAGATAAATTGGGGGTCAATGCGTTTACCTGCAGGGGAATTAAAAACAGCATTAATAATCGGACTAAAAGGAGAAAAGGCTACTACTGGGCAGTGGGGCTAACTGGGCAACAGGCCTACATTAGCCAGGGAATGGGACAGGGATATTAGTGGCCACGGGTCTCCCAACTTGACTTGAGGCAAAAAACGCAAACATCCGACAGCCGGTAGAAACCGTGATTAAGAACTGACGGTTAAACAAAAAATTCCTCAAGACCCCCATCTAATGATGGCGAGTAGCTAATCCCCAAGTTGGGTTGCCCCAGGCAAGCTAACGTCTGACATATCGCTGAAATACACCAGACCTCCACCTGCCCAGTGCCCGGATATCGTCCATGGACCACCCTGCCGCGGCAGCAGCCGTAGCGGCACCTATACGGAAGGAATGAGTACCATAGACACCCAGAGGAAGACCCAGGTGGAAGATGCAGCGCTTCAAGACCCACCCGAACTGATAGCAAGTCAAGGGTGTGCCGTCATGATGAATAAGCCACGACCCCGTAAGTAACGGGCGTCGTCGCTCATATGTCACTGCCAAGGCCACAGGACAAATCCTGCTTTCCGAGCAGCGACCCATGGATATCCAATGCCCCCTACCACTCTGATCCGTCTTGGACCGCTGTACCCGACACCACAATGTGTCGTTGTTAAGGGACACATGAGACGTCAGAAGCGGGGCGAGCGACCGCCGTGAAGAGGCAACCAGCTCCCCCACCCGAAACGCCCCATGGAAAGCCACTGCGAATGCCAGTCTGAAAAGGGCTGCCTCATATCTGGAAGCACAAATCAACGGCAACAGCCGCAGTAGCCTATAAAGGAGAGTCCCATCGATTGGCAATCGCGGATCCGGAGGAGTGGGCACCGCGCGGGCCCAACCCTTGAGAACCCACAATAAGAAAAACATTTTGGTGATATCCCGTTCCCCCTGTAACCGGAGTAAGTTGGATATACCGGCCAGCAGCTTCACGACATAAGCTCTGGCCCGACCCGCCGAGTACAACTCCCAAACGAAATCTAAAAGCAAGGAAAGATGACTCTTACCTCCAGGGCCATTGCGAACCAAAAAGCGAGACCGCTGCTCCCATGTGGACAGGTAAGCCGCACAAGTAGCCGGGGCCAGGGAACGGTGGGCTAGTCCCTCCACATCGGATGGATAACCTGCCACACATAAGAGGGGCAAGAGTCACTGCAGAAGTTTGTGGCCGGAGCCAGCCACCTAAATCGCCGCCAATCAAAGCACGACAATGCGTCCGCAATGCCGTTATCAACCCCTGGGACATGTCGTGCCGTAAACATGATATTGCTCTCTAGGCAGCGCAAAACAATCTGCGTCAACACCCGTAACACTGGAAGAGACGTAGAGCGCTGTCTGTTAATGGCCTGCACCACCCCGAGGTTGTCACACCAGAACACCACGTGCCTGCCCTGCAGCTCTGAGGCCCACAGCTCGAGCGCCACCATGATGGGGAAAATCTCAAGCGGCAGCATGTTCACCGTCAGCCCCTGCGCCACCCAATCTTCAGGCCAGGGAGCTGCGCACCAAGCTTCTCGTAATACGGCTCCAAACCCTGTGGAGCCCGTTGCATCAGTGAAGAGCTGAAGAACCGGACTGGCGACCGGGGGTGACAACCAGATGCAAACCCCGTTAAAATTAGCCCAAAACAAGTCCCAAACGAGGAGATCCCGCCGAATCTCCCTGGACAACCGAATATAGTGATGGGCGCGCCGCACACGCACCTTCGCTCTTTCCAGCTTCTTGCAGAATATCCTACCCATGGGGATAACCCGGCAGGCAAAATGAAACAGACCGAGCAGTGACTGTGCCTGTCTAAGCGTAACCTTGCCCGCCGCCAATGCTAACAGGATATTATCATGCAAGCGCGCTACCTTATCACGAGTAAGCCGACACAAACCGCCTAAGGTATCAACTTCGATGCCCAAATAGGATATGACCACCGAGGGACCTTCGGTCTTGTCTTCCGCAATGGGGACCTCCAGAGAACGAAACAAGGTTTCCGCATTCTCCAGGAGTCTCGCACAACGCGTGGAACCCGCGGGGCCCACAAGTAGGAAATCATCCAAGTAGTGCGCTACACTTTCCTCCCCCGAGCTCCGAACCAAACATCAGTACAGGAATGAACTGAACCATTCAAAATATGCACAGGAAATGGAACATCCCATCGGGAGGCACTTGTCAACATAGAATCCATCGTCCAGGCGAGAGCCCATGTATCTGAATGCAGAAGGATGTAACGGCAGTAACCGAAAAGCCGACTCCACATCCAGCTTACACATAAGGGCTCCCGGGCCAAATGACTGGACCATGTCCAATGCCGACTCGAAGGACTGGTAAGCCACGCTACAGAGACCGCTGTCCAGAGCATCATTCAGCGAATAACCCTCGGGAGAGGATAGATGCTGTATAAGCCAAAATTTGCCCGGGGCCTTCTTAGGGACTACCCCAACCGGCGACAGCAATAAGCCGTCAACCGGGGGGCAGTCGAATGGGCCAGACATACAACCCAACGCCACCTCCCGCATAACCTTCTCCCGTAATATAAGAGGAAACTCTGACGCTGGGTGCAAATTGCGTCCCGTACCCGACTTGACCTCCCCCGCAATGGGTAGGCTGAAACCATCCGAGAAACCAGTCCTCAGGAATTCCGCCGTATCGCGATCGGGATAACAATCCAGCCAGCCCGCGAGTTCCTCTAAACGGATGGGGGTGGGGGCTCTACTTAGCGGCAGCCACCGTGGGACCATGGTGTTGTTGGCCTGCTGTGCCCCCCCGCGCTCCACCGGCTGCCCGCCTGCAGTCTTTGATAGAGTGTGTACCGCCGCACCGGATACAGAGATGTTTGAACTTACATCGTGCCCCCAAGGAACACTGCCAGTTGTTGTAAGCAAAACATTTTCCGTGTCCAGTCCGCGCACCCCCTGACCTCCCTGCGAACGCCTTTTGTGGGGTATTCCAGAAACCGCGACTTTTATGCCGTGTCGGAACCGCCTCCGTGGGGGACTCGTCGTTATTCGTCACGTCCACATAAAGCTCGACATCTTTCTTTCCTAGATCCATGATCTCACGACCATGCTGCTTACGACGAAATTCCTCGTCGTAGTAACGCCATTCCGATCCCTTTGTGGATAGCTTGTGGATTAAGAACATATAATGCATGATGTTAATATGTTCGTCTGGCCGCGTCCCCAGGTAACAAGTTGCAAACGTGTACATACCCCGGAGCCAGTTCTGGTACGACATGTAAGCATCCTCAGCCGCTTCTCCCTTCTTCCTAGCCGTCGCGAGCGCTTTTTTAGTCTTGCCAGTTAGGGCAAATATATTCACATAGCACCCTTTCCGGATCCTATCCTTCACTCGCGGGCGCAGTCCCCGAAGAACAACCGTGTTAGCACAACGGACCTCGTCCGATTGCGCCGATTCCACCGATATGCTGGACGTGGACGATCGCCTGCGCCTCTTCCGGCCTCTATCTCTAGAGCGCCTCCTGCGATCCCGAGAGGACCCTGAGGAGCCAGAAGTAGAAGACCAACTATCTGTGCCCCGGCCTCGCCTATGTCGCCTATGGGTACGCCTTCTACAGCACCCCGAAGAAGAGGACCCCCGGGACATCGACACCTCAGAACTAGCGACACTCGCCCCCGATCCACCCCAATCGGGGTCTGATGCGGACTCACCAGATGTTCCAGGTGCATGCGCCGCCACATCTGCGTCGTCTCTGGGTCTTCCACTGCGAACTAGCTCCGGTTACAGCAGCTGTGGGTGCGAGAGAAGGAGACACTCCAGCCCTGTCGGGTAAGGTGCCACCCGAAGGAGCTGTAACTTTGCCCGCACTAGACGCGCTATCGCTGACGTTACTGCCGGCACTAGCGCCTGTGTCAATAGGGACGAGACCATTCCTGCGGCCAACGTACCGCCCCCCTCCCCAACCCCCCACCGGGACCGGTGGTGAGCAGGGGGACTAAGGCTGCAACAACTGCAACACATATGGCAGACACGCCTGCAGCGTCCGCAACCGCCCCCGACGCCTGCACCGGATTAGCCTCAGGCGTCCGCGCTCGGCGCGCAATCCGCCGGGCAGGAGCCCTAACCACACCAGCGGGGGACTCCCGCACCCTCCTAGTGTCCCTAACGGAAGGACCCACACTGCCCGTAGCACGGGAAGTGGGAGCCCACAAATGGTCCAAACCCTGCAAAGGCTCTGGCTCCGAAGACGAGCTGCTACTGCTGAGCCTAGCCGCATCATCCTCCTGCTGCCTATGGCGCCTTTCATGCCTGCGCGCCCTAGCATTGGCCAGAGGAGTCCCGTCAGCCGACGGGACTACAGTGCCGATGCCGCGCTGCTGGGGGTCCCCGCGTGCGAACCCTGTGCCCGATTGGCCCCCAATTAGTGCCCCCTGCGCCACCCCTTAAAATTCTTCTGGCGGCCTGCACTGGAAGTGCAACCCCTTGAGAGGCCCTAACCGCCGACCCCCGGCTCCCCGGTTGCCAGGCCCGCGACCTATAGCCGTGGAGACCTCCAGCTCCCCATTGGCTGTCCCCCCCCTGTGCCTGTGGTGCGCGGCGCTGCCCCCGCCTCCCCGGAGGCCAGGGCCGCGCTCATTAGTTGGGGAGACCTGAATACCCCCACTGGCCGCCTCGCCCCATTGATGCGCCGCGTGGCGCCGCCCCCCGGCTTCCCGGAGACCAGCGCCGCGCTCAGTAGTTGGGTAGACTAGAAAACCCCCATCGGCCACCTCCCCCCCGCTGACGCACCGTGCGGCGCCGCCCCCGGCTTCCCGGAGGCCAGAGCCGCCGCGCTCAACAGCAGCCGCACGCGCCAAACTGCCAGCGCGGCGGGACACAGCGGGGGTCAATGCGGTCGGAAGGGGGCCCCAGCCGGTGAGCCGGAGAGGCCACGTATCGCCTCCCGGTCCCGGTGACGGCCCCTGCCGGCCTTCGCCGCCTCCTTCTTCGGAAGTCCAGTCGCGGGAGCCAACCCCCACAGGCTGCATGTCCACCCCGCCGGGCACCGGAGCACATCCGGAGCCCACGAGGTAGCGAGCAGGGAGGGCGACTACCCTGCGCGGCCTTCCCGCACGGCTTCCACCGCTCTCTATGAAATCAGCAAGGGGGGTGTAATAAGTTGAAAAAGGGGAATAGAATAGACAGAATATGTAGTAGGAAAATAGAAGGAGAAGTAGAAAGAAGGAATAAAAGGAAAAAGCAGAATAGATAATGGGAGAAATACAATAAGGACTGTCAAAGTCAGGAAAATATCACGCTACACACTGCCATATTTGCACCTCATGCGTGTCCCCGCTGCGTGTGCATGTGCTCTCCCGTGCGTGCGCATACTCGCTGTTGCGTGCACCCGCAGGCGCACGGTATGCGCATTTACGGAAGGAGTTTGTATGCGTCTAGCGTGCGACTCAATCGTTACATATTTTAACCATATAATGTATTTTGTAGATTATGGTCCCTTTGATAGATTCTGAAAGTTTAGTTAATGTAGCATGTTCATGGACAAAGAGATCCCTCTTTGTTTGATACGAAGGGTCAGACAAGGGTTATACAGTGGTGTTTAGTATCCATCGGAAGAGTATTTAATTAGCAATATTCCGGTGTTGGTTTGAAGCGGATTACTCGCTCATGCGAATAGTTATGGACATAAGAAGTTTATGGACATTTACTATTATTTGCACTTTATTATCCATGCGGCGGGAAACCTAGTTTCCCACCCACCTGAGCAGTTGGAAATAGTCACAGCCCACCTGTATGAATCAACCTATGACCTTTTGTTATAATGCGAAGAGGAATTCCTGTGTCCAATGAACAATAAGAATATAGGACCATTGTACTGTATTATGTGTAGGGTATAAAAGGACAAGCCGACCTGATCCAGCTCTCTATTCTCTTCAACGGTTCTCATTGCTGATAATCGGGAGCTGGATATCCAGAGTCGCATGCGATTGTTTCCCTTGAGCGTAAGTTTTCTCCGCAATCATATTGTCTTTCTTGTTATTGTGAGCCATATATATCTCTCTCTCTCTCTCTTCTCCTCTTTCTCTCTCTTTCTCTTAAGTGTTATTGTACTGCTATTGTATTTCATGTGTAGTTATCTGGTTAGGTAGTCTATGTTATATTGGTAGTGTATGACTTGTATTGTATTATTCTTTTTGAACGTTCATTCATTTCCTTTAAAAGGCGTTAGACCCTTAGACCGGTATTGTGTGTGTTCATTATATTGCAGTGGGTAATAGGAGCGTCTCTATCGCTCAGACAGCTTTAGTGTAAACCAGCTTACACTGTGTTGCATTTTCACCTTATCACTGCACAAGGGTTTACAGTATAAGTACATTGTTTATGGTATAGTTATAAAGGTTTAACATTGTGAGCGTCTGCGCCGCTGGTGATCTCTTCGTGGTCCCGAGCGTCCGCTACGCTAATAGCGTATCATTACGTTAGTCGACAGCCTATAGCGTGCCTGCCTGTGATCTCTTGGCCGTAAGCGAACGTGACGCTCGAGCGTCTCGACTACGGCTAAGCGATTGTTACGCAACGTGCGTACCCTTACGGTATACCATACGCCAATAGCGTACTGTGTTCTTCCACCTTTTAGAGGGTTTTAAGTAAGATAAATATTCAGCTTTATCAATTGGCGGCTCGTCCGTCCTTCACATATCTGCACTAGGTAATTTCAGCAGACATTATCCATCAGCAAAGGGCGGGAGGTCATATTCCTCGTAGTGCTGTCTGGATAAGCGTCTGCTTCACTTAGTAAAGAGTGCTGAAGGAATCCGGAACCGGAGGTAAGAACAACACGCTAGTGTCTTTTAAAACTGTTTATTTCTGTCTTGCGTACGCACGCACGCATATATCTGCATCTCTTTTTCATTCGTGTATTTTCATATCACTCTCCTGTTTGCCATTTCACAATTGTTAACGGGCTAAGAAAGATTTGTTGCTATCAGTAGTTAAAGAGTAAAGGTAATACATTTAAGGGGTAATTTGTAAAGCACGCACACAGCTTTGCCTAAGATACAAGGAGAGACTTGTGTGGTGCTCGGTAGATGATCGAGGATCACCTACATTGATAAACGTGTTAATTGTGTTACGGTGGATATCTGCCTTGCGTACACGTGTCTCTAACAAAAGGCTGAGACTCGCGTACGCAACCCAAAGGCCGACGCACGCAGCGTATATTACGCAACGGAGCGTCTGGGTACGCCCACGTAACTCAAATCACACGATAGTGTTATTTTAACAGGCGAAAAGGTGGCAACGCGATAAATAGCACAAGTCAATTTTAGTGTCTGAAATTTAAACTAATAGATCCTTCTCTAATTTACGACTCATCTGGTCTAAAGGAAAGAAATTTCTGCGCAGAAATAGAAATAGAAACAAAAGTAAAGTGTACATGTGGTGAGTGAGTGTTTATATATATAAGTTTCTACAATTTTTTGGGATTGAACCACAGAAATCATCGAGTTCTCGTGAATTACATACGTGTAAGTGACATGCACGGTGGCTAGGGAGGCATCCCTTGTTAAATATACAAAGAGCATTAGAGTATAGCAGACCAGGAGGTCATACTGTAGCACAGACCAGGAGGTCCAGAACAGACCAGGAGGTCCAGGTACAGCAGACAAGGAAGTCCGCTATAAATAGAGACAAGAGCACAACACCAGGAAGGGTTGGTGCGGAACCCATATAGGCCATAAAGCTCAGGCTGAAGGAATTCGCAGCTGCTAAATTTCGATTCCACTGGTCGCTCCGCACATAAGATTAGTTGCTTATGTGCAGAACGATTGTACCGCACGTAATTGTGTGCATTAGTTAGTAATTTGACCCAGTACCATTTGCGTACGCTAGAGGGGTCATAAACGCTATTTGTACATTTTAACGTGATTTGTGAAATTTTTTTTATGTTAAGGGAGGTTCGCTGGTCACTCAGGAACTATCCAACAACCGATACTTGGTGGGGACTGGTAGGGCCAACACGCCCCAGTAAGTAAAGGTTCATAGGGGCCCTAGGTTGGGTACAACAGCTCTGGATACAGTGATTGCAGTACTGGCCAACGTGGGCGAGGAGTGAGTGGAGTACTCGGTAAACTTCGCCGCCGGCCTGCCCCGGACATCTTGGTTTTTGTAAGGGTTCGCTGAAGACCCTGATTAAGGTCAGAGGTAGTAAAAGCAACACCTGCAAGTTATGGGGGCCAGTTGTTCAGGTAGGGGGGCGATCAACCTCGGTTCGGGTTGATTTAGTGAACCGACCAATCGGGTCGGCAAGGTATGTAATGTGTGAAAAATACGGTTCACACACAGAAGTTTTATGTGATGAATGGGAAAGAATGACTGTACATGACGGGGAGAAGTTCCCAAGAGTAGGCAGCTTTAGCCCAGATGTGTTACTAAATCTAAGGAGAAGGATAAGTCTTATTAAATCAGCAAAGAGACGGATCAAACATTATGATTGTTTAAAATTGTGGCAACAGGAAAGTGAAATGCAAAGAAGTTTAACTGACATATCTGACTCTCATCTTGGGAGGAGAGACATGGCAATGGAGAGGATTATTGTTGCGGAGAAAGGCACAATGTTGTACGATAAAAATGCACTTAGTAACTGTATTAAGAATGAAAGTGTAAAATGTAATAATGTTTATGAAAATGAAAGTGTAAAAATTACAAATGTTAACCCGTGCAAGTCGCACCCCATGTCAAACTTCCCTCAGGAACACAAACAAGAAAGTGAGCCCAGCACGATGTTGGCACCTCTTCCAGCAGCCATCACACAAGACATCCAGGTGGACGCGACCAAATCGGTAAAGGCAATAATCAAACCCCCTAACGGAGGGTCAGGTGAGGTCGTGTCCACAGGTACGTACAATGTTTTATGTCACGCACAAACAAATGTACCCCATATTGTAAGACCAACACAAGATGATGTAGTTGAGTTTGATCCTGTCAGGGTGATCACAGTCCCCAATGGGAAGACTGACGATCAGGGAATCATTCCCGTCGGGGACAGTGCAATGCGCTGTCCCTGGTCCCGGACCGAATTGAGATCAATTATGTCTGAATTTCCTGATCCTAGGAAAAATCTAGTCGCATGTCAAAGGTTTATTAAAGAACTAGGAAACGCCACAGAACCCACCAACAAAGATTGGCGGACAGTGCTGAGGGCATGTTTGCCCTCCAGTGTTGACCCTGCGAAATTTATTACTAATTGTCAATTAGACACAGAAGTACCTCAAACGGAGGAACACAATCAGGAATGTATTAAGCAGATTAACCGACAGTTGGAAGTATATTTCCCTGCCGTTGTCAAGTGGAATTAAATTTTCTCCATAAGACAAAACGAAGGGGAAAGTATTTCCAATTATTTCAATCGAGCACTGCAAGTAATGGCTAGGAACACTGGGATCACAGACATCAAAACATGCGCACAGCATAGAGAAATAGCGGTTAAGGTATTAATGAATGGTTTAAAGGAGGTATTGAGAACAAGGGTACAGACCACCAACCCAAACTGGAGAAATATCTCGGTGGCCGCATTAAGAGAGGCCGCTATTGATCATGATCAGAATATCACCAGATACAGGGAGTCACAAAGTGATAAGTTAATGGCCGCAAGTATACAGGCCCTAACCACAAGACCACTCCAGCATAAACCCCTGCGAGAAATTCAAATGTGGAAGTCTGTTACAATTGTCATAAAGAGGGACACTTTGCAAGAGATTGTAGATCAAGAAAAATACAAAAATCATATCAACCCCCTAGACAACAACATAACCATGATATCCAAGGAAGCAGGGAAGTACAGGGAAAACGGTTGATGGTGATGAGCATCCGAGCGTTTGAGGAGGCATCAAATCAACCAAGACCTCAGGTCATTGACACTTGGAGGAAACCCAGGGTTTGTTATCTTTGTAAAAGAGAAGGGCATTATGCCAGTAACTGTAACAGCCCACATAAAGTCAGACCCCCTAGACATGAATATGACACACCAAATTGTAATCAGGGATCACATAGGAAGGAGTTTGGGCCGCACCTGTAACATGCAATCAGGAAAGGTGATCATTAGGACTGATGGTAAGCCTGAGGTAACGGTTAACAAATTGGGAGGTCATTCCCTGAAGACACAGGAATGACCGGGTGAAACGTTGTAAATGTATCTGTTAAATGTTTTTTTTCTCTCTCCCCATCTCTGACGATTATTGGTAGGACTCAAACATTGCATATCTACTTGGTCTTTGCAGAAGTCTACCAAACCCCAGCATGACCTACCCACATCAATGTATCCTGGCCAGATACAAAGGGTGGAGTATGGAGGTGCTGGTGGGAGGGACTACGCAAGGATACCATTGGACATGTAGATATGACAGCCTGATGAACAATGTTTTAAAATGTTTGAAAAATGTTTTTTTCTGTTGTTGTTTATTGTTGATATATGTGATATGAACGGTTCTCTTTCGCTGTTTTTTTTCTCTCTCTCTCTTCTTTCTCATGTTCTCATAACGTTACAGATGGTATGTCACACATTAGTTGGACAAATGGTAATGCAAGATTTATTCTCCTTACAGAAAGAGCGCTGAGCTAGAAGAAATATTGTATCACCAGAATGTTTAGAAGACTGAGAGACAGCACCTTTGAGATGACAGCAGAACAAGAAGGACGACAAGACTAGAGAACTAATTATCGTAACAAGTTTCTCTCCCCCTCAAACTGTTTTCCTGTACCCCCATTACAAATTTCTCCTTTTCTCCTCCTGTAAGATGGACTTGCCCCAAGAGACTGTGATCCGGATTTTCCTGTTGACCATGATGTTGACCCGAGCAGTCTGTTCCGGCGAGAGTACCATGGAGGTCGAGAAAGGATCCAGAAAGGTTCCGATGACTGAGACGGAGGTGTAAATTTCCAATAGCAACACAATCACCAAGCAAAGGCGAGTACCGGAAACGATCTAGCAGCCATGTTATTTGTAAACATTGTGAAGGATTGTTAGCTGGAAAAAAAAAAAAAAAAAAGAGAACTGTATCTGTAGACTCTGTGACAATGTAGTTGAGGATGGGTACATCAAGAAATGTCAGTCCAGTTTTAATATTCACATGGACCGGCATCCATGGAGTGACTATCACTCCTTAGTGGGTAATGTGTTAAATCAGACAGATTGTTGGGTATGCTCTCAAGTACCTCAAGGTCATAGCAAATCAGGAATAGTACCATTCCCTTTAATGGTAGGGGAGGTACTTGAGCTAAAGTGTGGGAGGCCGGTGGACAGGAGGTTTAATATCTCCAGTCCTCCTAGTTTGAAGCTCCACCAATATCATGTGGATAGATCCCTAATATGTTTTAACATTTCCAATCCCCGAAAGCCGGGAAATTGGGAAGTGTCATGGAATAACAAAACCATGACCTTTTCACATAGAGCCGATAGAATGCCTACAGATACAGAGCTCATACGCCACATAGCCGATAGTGAAAATATTTCCGATATAGGTATACCCTAAGAAGTAGGACCATGAGAGTTGGAGAAGTATCACCAGGATACAGTGCACAGATCGTACAAACTGATAGGTGTACTAAACAGATGGGAGAATTAGGGTTAGGAGAGTTCACATGGAAAATGTGTAACATGGTAATGACATATTCAGTCCCATATGTTCTCCCCGATGATGCATATTTCATATGCGGGAGAAAGGCGTATGAGCGGCTTGCCCCAAACTCAGAAGGATTGTTATATTGGAAAAGTACTGCCTGAGGTAATGACTGTATCGCATACCAAAATGAAAGATATTCACCGTGGTGCCCAAGCTCCTTATACTCACACCCATTACGAACACGTAGTTAAAAGGCAACTGACAGAAAGGACAGAGCATCCGGCCTCTGATCTGATCCATGAATCCACCGGGATTCAGGTTCTACTCGCGTTAGACTTCACTCGCACCGCCAGAGGAGTGTTGAACTATAGATATATATCTGCACTTGCAAATTTATTAGACAATATCACTGAAATGTATGACGACACTTTTAGGTATACTGGAAGAGAGCTCCAAGCTTATAAAACAGAACTGGTTCAGCATAGGATGGTTCTTAATTATCTCACGGCAGTGACAGGCGGATATTGTGTCACACTGGCAACGCAGTACGGCGTGAAATGCTGCACTTATATTACGAATAGTACCGAGGACCCGGTCGAGGTCATAGACCAAAAGATGGACGACATTCTCCAATTAAAGTGGGAATTTCGCAGGAGACACAATCTCACCCTTGCTGCTGTGGGAAATGAGCTGACTGGTTGGGTGTCATGGTTGAACCCGCGAAATTGGTTCTCTGGTTTAGGAGAATGGGCTCAAGGAGTTATAATGAATGTAGGGAAGTTTCTTCTATGTATCCTGGGTGTTGTCATATCGATTGGCTTGATATTTAGATGCGGTCAAGCTTTAACGAAGTGTAAACGAAGTACTAAGGTGATGAGTTTAAGGAGTGAGGACATTATAATTCCAATGGATTTGATTTATGACCCAACGTTAGAGACAATGATGTGATGAAAATGTGATTCTACGGTCCGTTTATTTCACCCGTTTCTCCTTTGTTTTTCTCCAAGGTAAAAAGACCCACTTGGAGGAGGAATTTGACGATCCTGTATACAGACAACAGATGGATTAAAGAAGAAGTTTTGACAACCTTGTACACAGATAATTGATGAACTATGCCATAGACCCCCAGTTTCCCTATAAATTTTAAATTTACGCTAGCCCAACACTTTTGTAAGTCTATGGACATTGACAAAGCTTTTTGCCCGCACTTTTTGGCAAAAGCCCAAAGAAGACTGCATTCAACAGACACCAGACAAGACTTCAACCGACAAATGTTCATTAACCTGACATAGAATACGACTGCATTTCCCATAATTGTTCTTTATCTTCATTTCTACAACCTTCAGGTAATAACACACATAGTCGATAGGGAATGCCGGCACAGATATCAGCATTCACATATTCCCCCATTCATGTATCATCAACTAAAATGTGCTCCCCCATTTTGTCGCAACCAAAAGCCGAAGAGAGCTCGGTAAAGTTTGACAGCCCATCCACAGACCCGTACCACGGGATAAGAAGGAATTCAAATGTATACTTCGCAATACCTCGAAGCTTGATTTAAAACACGTACGGCACGATGATACATGACCCCCCAAACATGGATTCATACACACATGCTTCTGCTATCTCACTAGGTCATACCCTTTTCCTACCTTCTCTTCTCCTCCCCTACCCAATCATAGAAATGTATTATACATGACATATATTTTTCTCTTTTTGAAATGTTTTAGAAAGTGGCAGTAATTGGTGACTGCCAAAGGGTGGACTGTCAAAGTCAGAAAAATATCACGCTACACACTGCCATATTTGCACCTCATGCGTGTCCCCGCTGCGTGTGCATGTGCTCTCCCGTGCGTGCGCATACTCGCTGTTGCGTGCACCCGCAGGCGCACGGTATGCGCATTTACGGTAGAGTTTGTATGCGTCTAGCGTGCGACTCAATCGTTACATATTTTAACCATATAATGTATTTTGTAGATTATGGTCCCTTTGATAGATTCTGAAAGTTTAGTTAATGTAGCATGTTCATGGACAAAGAGATCCCTCTTTGTTTGATACGAAGGGTCAGACAAGGGTTATACAGTGGTGTTTAGTATCCATCGGAAGAGTATTTAATTAGCAATATTCCGGTGTTGGTTTGAAGCGGATTACTCGCTCGTGCGAATAGTTATGGACATAAGAAGTTTATGGACATTTACTATTATTTGCACTTTATTATCCATGCGGCGGGAAACCTAGTTTCCCACCCACCTGAGCAGTTGGAAATAGTCACAGCCCACCTGTATGAATCAACCTATGACCTTTTGTTATAATGCGAAGAGGAATTCCTGTGTCCAATGAACAATAAGAATATAGGACCATTGTACTGTATTATGTGTAGGGTATAAAAGGACAAGCCGACCTGATCCAGCTCTCTATTCTCTTCAACGGTTCTCATTGCTGATAATCGGGAGCTGGATATCCAGAGTCGCATGCGATTGTTTCCCTTGAGCGTAAGTTTTCTCCGCAATCATATTGTCTTTCTTGTTATTGTGAGCCATATATATATCTCTCTCTCTCTTCTCCTCTTTCTCTCTCTTTCTCTTAAGTGTTATTGTACTGCTATTGTATTTCATGTGTAGTTATCTGGTTAGGTAGTCTATGTTATATTGGTAGTGTATGACTTGTATTGTATTATTCTTTTTGAACGTTCATTCATTTCCTTTAAAAGGCGTTAGACCCTTAGACCGGTATTGTGTGTGTTCATTATATTGCAGTGGGTAATAGGAGCGTCTCTATCGCTCAGACAGCTTTAGTGTAAACCAGCTTACACTGTGTTGCATTTTCACCTTATCACTGCACAAGGGTTTACAGTGTAAGTACATTGTTTATGGTATAGTTATAAAGGTTTAACATTGTGAGCGTCTGCGCCGCTGGTGATCTCTTCGTGGTCCCGAGCGTCCGCTACGCTAATAGCGTATCATTACGTTAGTCGACAGCCTATAGCGTGCCTGCCTGTGATCTCTTGGCCGTAAGCGAACGTGACGCTCGAGCATCTCGACTACGGCTAAGCGATTGTTACGCAACGTGCGTACCCTTACGGTATACCATACGCCAATAGCGTACTGTGTTCTTCCACCTTTTAGAGGGTTTTAAGTAAGATAAATATTCAGCTTTATCAGGACAAATAAGGACAGTAATGGAAACTGTACTTCTCTGCAGGGCCGTTTCTTGGGGCAGGCGAGCAGTGCAACCGCACTGGGCGCCCGCCGTGGCACTAACTGTGACTCCCTGCTTCCCCCTCCTATTTCTCTCCGAGTAACCCGCTCGGGGGGCGGAGTTTCACGGAATGACGCGGTTGCATCGTTACGTCACGACACAACCCCGTCACTCTGCGAAACTCGCCCTCCCTGAGCAGAGTACAGAGGGGTATCCAAGTTAGGAAAAGGGAAAGGCCGGCGCGAGGAGCGACTGGTGATGCGGGCCGAAGAGCGGTAATCGCCTCTGTAAGTATTTTCTCTCTCTCTCTCTGAATGTGTAAAATGGGGACACCTGCCGTAATGTGTGAAATGGGGACTTTTGCCTGCCGTAGTGTGGGGATTTAATGTATCAAGGGCATTGCGGTGTGTGGCATAATATGGTGCAGGGGGCATTACTGTGTGGGGCTTAATATGGTAGAATTTTCTTTTCCTGTGGTGGTCGTGATCTGTTGGAGCAGGGTCAAAACCTGGATTGTGAGGTAGTCTTTTCAGACGAGGCCATGCCCATTTAAATGAGGCCACACCCATTTAGATGAGGCCACGCCCCCTTGCCGAGTGCGCGCAAGTTGTTTTTTTTTATCTAGGTGTGTGTGGGGGGCACATTTTTTATGTCATGGGGGGGCGCATTTTTAAATCTCGCACTGGGAGTCAAATTGGCTAGAAACAGCCCTGCTTCTCTGGGTAACGTCCAGCACGAAGAGAGGCTGAGTTACCAGAAGATTCCTTACTTAGCTCCCTAAACTACCTCCCACATCTACCTAAACCAATCACGGGCCTATCAACAAATTGTAACCCCTCCCAGCAAAAAAGCTAACCCTTCATGTGCCTCCAAGAGCATGAGATCACCGGGCCAGGAGGTTTATGACACTCCTGTCATATATGAATGCCCTCCGTGTTCTTTCTTTCATTTTCTTCATCTTTTCCTTTATTCCTCCTGCACTGTTGTTTTCTAGTGACCGATTTTAATTTTTCTAATTTGCAGAACTACACCTGCTCCATCTTTATGATAAGACAGGTTGGGTCCCTTGCTTCCATAATCCACTCAAAGCATACAGTACACCCATGCTGTCATTGTCAAATGCCCACAAATGCCTCTTGCTGTTCTGTGTTATCTTGAATATTGGATAGTGGGGTCTTTATATTAGCATTAAGTCATGCTTCCAGAGTATGAATGTACACAAGTGAGATAAGATAAGCTTCCTGTATTGCAGCTCTCATTGTAGGCACCTTCACACTATTTTATCTCACTCTGGGGGGTATATTTACTAAAAATCGTATTTTCCCGATTGAGGTTAAAGTTCAATCACGAATGACATCGAAAGTGTAAAGTTGCAACTTTTTGAATTTATTACGACTAATTTACTAAGCTGTCGTATTCTGCTTTTTCGTATTTACCGATGTCGATGTCATTCGTTTTTTTTTTGCAGTGTTTTACGTGAGTGACTTGTAAAACACTGCCGACTTTAACACAATGAATCTCGGCCGGATCTGAGAGATCCGTGCTGAGCTTCATTGTGCTCCTTTATTAAAATAAAAATCATTGTTAAAATCTTAAAAAAAAATGCGTGGGGTCCCCCCTCCTAAGCAAAACCAGACTCGGGCTCTTTGAGCCGGTCCTGGTTGAAAAAATATGGGGAAAAAAGTGACAGGGGTTCCCCCATATTTAAACAACCAGCACCGGGCTCTGCGCCTGGTCCTGGTTCCAAAAATACGGGGGACAAAAAGCGTAGGGGTCCCCCGTATTTCTGAAACCAGCACCGGGCTCCACTAGCCAGATACATAATGCCACAGCCCGGGGACACTTTTTTATTGGTCCCTGCGGCCCTGGCATTACATACCCAACTAGTCACCCCTGGACGGGGTACCCTGGAGGAGTGGGGACCCCTTCAATCAAGGGGTCCCCCCCCTCCAGCCACCCAAGGGCCAGGAGTGAAGCCCGAGGCTGTCCCCCCCATCCAAGGGCTGCGGATGGGGGGCTGATAACCTTTTTGACAAAAAAATGAATATTGTTTTTAGTAGCAGTACTACAAGTCCCAGCAAGCCTCCCCCGCAAGCTGGTACTTGGAGAACCACAAGTACCAGCATGCGGTGGAAAACCGGGCCCGCTGGTACCTGTAGTACTACTACTAATAAAATACCACAATAAAAACAGAAGACACACACCTTGAAAGTAAAAGTTTATTACATACATCCACACCTCCATACACACATACTTACCTATGTTCACACGAGGGTCGGTCCTCTTCTCCATGTAGAATCCATGGGGTACCTGTTGGTAAAATTATACTCACAAAATCCAGTGTAGATGGCTCCTCTTCTTTTCTATTTGTAATCCACGTACTTTGCAAAATAAAAAAACGGACACCCGACCACGCACTGAAAGGGGCCCCATGTTTTCACATGGGACCCCTTTCCCCGAATGCCAGGAACCCCCCCTGACTTTTGTCTAAGAGGGTTCCTTCAGCCAATCAGGGAGTGCCACGTTGTGGCACCCTCCTGATTGGCTGTGTGCTCCTGTAGTGTATGTCAGGCAGCACAAGGCAGTGTTACAATGTAGCGCCTATGCGCTCTATTGTAACCAATGGTGGGAACTTTGTGGTCAGCGGTGAGGTTACTTTCGGTCAACCGCTGACCACAAAGTTCCCACCATTGGTTACAATGGAGCGCATAGGCGCTACATTGTAACACTGCCGTGTGCTGCCTGACATACACTACAGGAGCACACAGCCAATCAGGAGGGTGCCACAACGTGGCGCTCCCTGATTGGCCGAAGGAACCCTCTTAGACAGAAGTCAGGGGGGGTTCCTGGCATTCGGGGAAAGGGGTCCCATGTGAAAACATGGGGCCCCTTTCAGTGCGTGGTCGGGTGTCTGTTTTTTTATTTTGCAAAGTACGTGGATTACAAATAGAAAAGAAGAGGAGCCATCTACACTGGATTTTGTGAGTATAATTTTACCAATAGGTACCCCATGGATTCTACATGGAGAAGAGGACCGACCCTCGTGTGAACATAGGTAAGTATGCGTGTATGGAGGTGTGGATGTATGTATTAAACTTTTACTTTCAAGGTGTGTGTCTTCTGTTTTTATTGGGGTATTTTTTTAGTAGTAGTACTACAGGTACCAGCGGGCCCGGTTTTCCACCGCATGCTGGTACTTGTGGTTCTCCAAGTACCAGCTTGCGGGGGAGGCTTGCTGGGACTTGTAGTACTGCTACTAAAACAATATTCATTTTTTTGACAAAAAGGCTATCAGCCCCCCATCCGCAGCCCTTGGATGGGGGGGACAGCCTCGGGCTTCACCCCTGGCCCTTGGGTGGCTGGAGGGGGGGGGACCCCTTGATTGAAGGGGTCCCCACTCCTCCAGGGTACCCCGTCCAGGGGTGACTAGTTGGGTATGTAATGCCAGGGCCGCAGGGACCAATATAAAAGTGTCCCCCGGCTGTGGCATTATGTATCTGGCTAGTGGAGCCCGGTGCTGGTTTCAGAAATACGGGGGACCCCTACGCTTTTTGTCCCCCGTATTTTTGGAACCAGGACCAGGCGCAGAGCCCGGTGCTGGTTGTTTAAATATGGGGGAACCCCTGTCACTTTTTTCCCTATATTTTTTCAACCAGGGCCGGCTCAAAGAGCCCGAGGCTGGTTTTGCTTAGGAGGGGGGACCCCACGCATTTAAAAAAAAAAAAAAAATTACACTTTCCCACCCCTTCCCAACGAAAAACATGCACGGATCTCATGGATCCGTGCATGCCTATCCGAACACGGTAAAAAAAAGCAGGTCTGTTTTTTTTTAGCACTTTTTCACGATTTGTATTTTATCACGACAGTGTTTGGCTATTGTCGGCAGTGTTTGTGATTTGCACTTTTTAGTAAATGACCGATTTCTACCAAATTCCAGGCGTATTTGACCGATGGTGTATTGATTCGTAATTTTTTCCTAGGACTTCCAAAATAATACGTATGCCCTCATCACTGCCGTGATTTGAGTTTAGTAAATTCCCGAGATGACACTTTGAAGAAAAAACACCATCTCGGTCAAAATCGGGACCTTAGTAAATATACCCCTGGATCTCTATCTTGATCGTGGCTATTTCCCATGTTCCTCTTTCTCAGAACTGCCCTGTTTGTAGCTATAACGTATCTGCTAGGGTCATAGATTTTCTGGGACTTGTGTTCAGGCTTGATTTGTAGAGAGGTCCTATCAGCCGAAGGCAACAAGCTGCTATTGCCTACATAAAAAAATATATAGAATTTTCAATTACCGGAGTATGTGCTTTTTGTTTTAAATATAAAAGAGAGGCTGTGGTATTTGGGTCCATGGAGCCCCGTAGTTATGTTGAGGAGGATAGCGTTAGCAAAAGAGTTAAATCCAGCCCTGTTTCCCCTTTTTAAAAACTGCAGACGTATAGCAGAGGATTCTCGTGTCTGACTGTCTATCTGTGCACACACATCCAGGCTTCATTAATTAAAATCATCTTTCATTGCAACTACTGTATAAACCTGCTGCTTGCTTTGATTGCAAAAAAAATAAAATCATTATTTAGATTGTCCCTTGATGTGGAATAGAGATGAATGTATAATTTCATGAAATAATTGGAATATACTGCTATTTGGAGGTAAATTAGGCTTTCACGGGTCAAATGCTTGAAGAATACAAAAGATAAGTGTGTCATTGGATGAAATTGGCTAAGCTAAGGATAAAGCGACAAATAGGAGGAACATTTGTGTGAGTTAAGAAGCAGTGTGGTTTGTGGCCCAAAACAATATGATGCCCTAGGCAAGATTTTGGTTGGTGCCCCCTAGCACCGCCGCTAGTTCCACCTCTGACCCGGTTCCCCTTTCTCAGCACCATCACTCCTAACCCATAGCAGTTCTCATTTTGGTGTTACTACCCCTTATATTTTAAATACGAACAGCTGCTTGTGCCCCTAGGCATTCCAAATGCTCTAGGTATTTGCCTGTTTGCCTATGCCTAGGGCTAGCTCTGTTAAAACGAGAATGATTTTGTTTAACAAAAACAGGATCAAAAACACTATAAAATATGCTCAATGTCCACTTCCCATGGTTTAAATATCTTGCTTGACAAAACAACACGGACAAGTCAAGTGTTTCATTATACCCATACCTAGTAGGCCCCCCTATGTCATTTATGAAGTGTACCTAATGCATACTACAGTACCAGTGCAGCTGGATATTTTGGGCAACTTTGTTCCAAGTCCTTGAAGATGCCTCCACCAAAGTGTTTCTGGATGTGTAGATTGGTAGAACACTCCAGAGCCACACAGCCTTTACAAGTCACCCCTTTAAAAAACAAAAACAAACAAACAAGCAAACAACACTGCATTTTCCTTTATTATCCATAAAATATTGCTCAGTTTATCCTCATTTATATCTTAAATAAATTGTTGGAATAAGGGATATACTGTAATGGCACGTGCCACTTTTTTTGGGGGGGTTTGAAGCTTTTTAGTATATTTCAATTATAAATGTGTGTGGACTAGAGATGTACGGCTGGCACTTTTTGTGTTTTGTGTTTTGGTTTTGGTTCTAATTCCACTTTCATGTTTTGGTTTTGGCTTGGTTTTGCCAAAACCACCCTTTCGTGTTTTGGTTTTGGATCTGGATGATTTTGGAAAAAAACATAAAAACGGCTAAAATCACAGAATTTGAGGGTAATTTTGATCCTACTGTATTATTAACCTCAATAACATTCATTTCTACTCATTTCCAGTCTATTCTAAACACCTCACACCTCACAATATTGTTTTTAGTCCAAAAGGTTGCACCGAGGTGGCTGTATGACTAAGCTAAACGACACAAGTGTGCGGCACAAACACCTGGCCCATCTAGGAGTGGCACTGCAGTGTCAGACAGGATGGCAGATATAAAAAAAGGCCCCAAACAGCACATGATGCAAAGAAGAAAAATAGGTGCATCGAGGCTGCTGTATGACTAAGCCAAGCGACACAAGTGTGCGGCACAAACACCTGGCCCATCTAGGAGTGACACTGCAGTGTCAGACAGGATGGCACTTTTCAAAAACTAGGCCCCAAACAGCACCTCATGCAAAGATGTAGAAGAGGTGCAATGAGGTAGCTGTATGACTAAGCCAAGCAACACAAACAATTTGCCCTTCTAGGAGTGGCACTGCAGTGGCAGACAGGAGAGCAGATATCCAAAAAAAAGGCCCCAAACAGCACCTCATGCAAAGATGTAGAAGAGGTGCAATGAGGTAGCTGTATGACTAAGCCAAGCGACAGTACCACCTGGCCCATCTAGTAGTGTCACGCAGTGGCTGAATGTCGAAAGTGGGCCGCAATTGTTCGGTCCACTGACAGCATCTCCTGCATGCCTTTGTCATTTTTCAAAAATTCTGCAATTGGTGGACTTATACGGCAGTATCTTAGAACTAATACAGCAGTACCCCTGGACTCATATGGCAGTGTCAGACAGGATGGCACTTTTCAAAAACTAGGCCCCAAACAGTACCTCATGCAAAGATGTCGAAGAGGTGCAATGAGGTAGCTGTATGACCAAGCCAAGCGACACAAACAATTCCCACTGGATTTATACATCCAAATCACTGGAATTATATGTCCAAATCACTGGAATTATACATCCAAATCACTGGAATTATACTGCAAAATCACTGGAATTATACATCCAAATCACTGGAATTATACGGCAAAATCACTGGAATTAAATGTCAAAATCACTGAATTATACATCCAAATCACTGAATTATACATCCAAATCACTGGAATTATACTGCAAAATCACTGGAATTATACGTCAAAATCACTGGAATTATACGTCAAAATCACTGGAATTATACGTCAAAATCACTGGAATTAAATGGCAAAATCACTGGAATTATACATCCAAATCACAGGAATTATACGTCCAAATCACTGGAATTATACTGCAAAATCACTGGAATTATACATCAAAATCTCTGGAATTACACGTCAAAATCACTGGAATTATACGTCCAAATCACTGGAATTAAACGGCCAAATCATTTGATTTAATTGGCAATATCACTGGAATTAAACGGCCAGATCACTGGAATTATTCATCCAAATCACTGGAATTATATGGCCAAATCACTGGAATTAAATGGCAGTACCGCTGGACATATACGGAAGTGTCAGACAGGATGACACTATAAAAAAATAGTCCCCAAACAGCACATGATGCAAAGAAGAAAAAGAGGTGCAAGATGTTGCATAAACAGGACATGCACACTTGAACAAACCAATCATTTCAGCGACAGGGTCTAACACACGACTGTGGCTGAAATGAGTGGTTTGTTTGGGCCCCCACCAAAAAAGAAGCAATAAATCTCTCCTTGCACAAACTGGCTCTACAGAGGCAAGATGTTGACCTCATCCTCCGATTCCTCACGCCTTTCAATGTGTACATCCCCCTCCACACAGAGTATTAATTTGTCCCCACTGGAATCCAGCATCACAGGTCCCTGTGTACTTTCCGGAGACAATTGCTAGTCAAGGTCTGGAGGAATTTATAATTAATTTTAATGAACATCATCTTCTCCACATTTTGTGGAAGTAACCTCCTACGCCGATTGCTAACAAGGTTACCAGCTGCACTAAACACTCTTTCAGAGTACACACTGGAGGAGGGGGGGCAACTTAGGTAAAATAAAGCCAGTTTGTGCAAGGGTATCCAAATTGCCTCATTTTCCTGCCAGTATACATACGGACTGTCTGACATGCCTACTTGGATGCTGTCACTCATGTAATCCTCCACCATTCTTTCAATGGTGACAGAATCATATGCAGTGACAGTAGACATGTCAGTAATCGTTGGCAGGTCCTTCAGTCCGGACCAGATTTGAGCTTTCGCTCCTGACTGCCCTGCATTACCGCCAGCAGGTGGGCTAGGAAATCTTAGCCTTTTCCTTGCAGCCCCAGTGGTGGGAGAAATTGAAGGAGGAGCTGTTGACGGGTCACGTTCCGCTTGAGTTGATAATTTACTCACCAGCAGGTCTTTGTACCCCTGCACACTTGTTTCTGCCGGAAAGAGAGATACAATGTAGACTTTAAACCTAGGATCGAGCACGGTGGCCAAAATGTAGTGCTCTGATTTCAACAGATTGACCACCCTTGAATCCTGGCAAAGCGAATGAAGGGCTCCATCCACAAGTCCCACATACTTAGCGGAATCGCTCCGTCTTAGCTCTTCCTTCAATTTCTCCAGCTGCTTCTGCAAAAGCCTGATGAGGGGAATGACCTACTCAAGCTGGCAGTGTCTGAACTGACTTCACGTATGGCTAGTTCAAAGGGTTTGAGAACCTTGCACAAGACGGAAATCATTCTCCACTGCACTTGAGTCAGGTGCATTCACCCTCCTTTGCCTATATCGTAGGTGGATGTATGGGCTTTAATGGCCTTTTGCTGCTCCTCCATCCTCTGAAGCATATAGAGGGTTGAATTCCACCTCGTTACCACCTCTTGCTTCAGTTGATGGCAGGGCAGATTCAGGAGTGTTTGCTGGTTCTCCAGTCTTCGGCACGCAGTGGCAGAATGTCAAAAGTGGTCCGCAATTTTTCGGGTCACCGACAGCATCTCCTGTACACTCCTGTAATTTTTCTAAAAAATATGCACCACCAAATTAATTGTATGTGCAAAACATGGGACGTGCTGGAATTTGCCCAGTTGTAATGCACGCACAATATTGGTGGCGTTGTCCGATATCACAAATCCTCAGGATAGTCTAAGTGGGGTAAACCAAGGCGCCATGATGTCCCTCAATTTCCATAAGAGGTTATCAGCGGTGTGCCTGTTATGGATAGCAGTGATACACAGCGTAGCCTGCCTAGAAACGAGTTTGGATTTGCGAGATGCTGCTACTGGTGCTACTGCTGCTGTTGTTGCTGCGGGAGGCAATACATCTACCCAGTGGGCTGTCACAGTCATATAATCCTTAGTCTGCCCTGTTCCGCTTGTCCACATGTCCGTGGTTAAGTGGACACTGGATACAACCACATTTTTTAGGACACTGGTGACACTTTTTCTGACGTCTCTGTACATTCTCGGTATCGCCAGCCTAGTGAAGTGGAACCTAGATGGGATTTGGTACCGGGGACACAATACCTCCATCAATTGTCTAAATCCCACTGCACTAATGGCGGATACCGGACGCACGTCTAACACCAACATAAGTGTCAAGGCCTCAGTGTCACGATCCGGGTAACTAGACGCCGTTTCTTACCAGTTAAGTGCCTCCTGAGGTTGGCTCACGAGCCAGGGCCGGGCCGTAGTTTGTGTGGCCTGCAGCGATGGCTTTAGCGGGCCTCCTCAGTGATTGCACTGGTGGTGGTGAGGCGTTCTCAGTCCCATCGTGGCTGTCGCTGCTGCGCCCGTGGTTCCCCGCCGGATGTGTGTCCTCCGTGTGCTCCGGCCGCAGCTTCCATCTCTGTGGCCGCTGAACGCGCTGGGCGCGTGGACTTCTGCTGTTGCGGCCTCCGCCGCTACTGTTACCTCACACATGGGTTCTAAGTTCCTAATTCCCCTTCTGCAATTGTCTATGGGCGCAGCCATGTTGGGTTTGCATCACATAATACCGTTTCACCTATCCACAGTGCTGACAGAACCGGAGCCTAATTGCCCACCAATCCCTGTTATCCTGCAGGTATAAATATCCTGTCCCAGCACTTGGAGGGTTGTCAGTGCTACAATTGTCTCCTGTGATTCCAGTGTGCAGTTCTCTGTGGACCCTAGCTTCAATTACAGTTTTCCCGCGAACCCTAGCTTCAACTACAGTTTCCAGCGAACCCTAGCTTCAGCTAGTTTTCCAGTGAACCCTAGCTTCAACTACAGTTTTCCAGCGAACCCTAGCTTCAACTACAGTTTTTCAGCTAACCCCAGCTTCATTTATACTTTAACAACGAATCCCAGTATTATTTACAGCTTCACCTATTGTTCCCAACATCACGTTATTACCTCTCTTGGTTCCCCAGGCATTATACAAAACTTTCCTTCACATTCCGGATTACTGGTCTAACCAGTTGTGCTCCAAATACCACTTGTGACGTTTTATTGTTCTTTTGCACCTTATATGACTTTTATTTAATAAAATCCCAGAAAGATACCTTCAGTTGTTGTGGTCACGCCTTCGGGCATTCATTGCTACTATCTTAGCGCATGTCTAGGAGTCTACTCACACCACCCAAATTCCGGTATTCGTCAGCCCCTACAACTGAGGCTTCCAGATACCCTCACCAGCCCTCATAGAAGCATAGAAACATAGAATTTGTCGGCAGATAAGAACCACTTGGCCCATCTAGTCTGCCCCTTTTTTTTATTTTATTATTTTTTATCTCTAACCTTATTTGATCCTTATTTCTTTGTAAGGATATCCTTATGTCTATCCCATGCATGTTTAAATTGCTCTACTGTCTTAGCCTCTACCACCTCTGATGGGAGGCTATTCCACTTGTCCACTACCCTTTCTGTGAAATAATTTTTCCGCAAATTTCCCCTGAACCTCCCCCCCTCCAGTCTCAGTGCATGTCCTCGTGTCCTTTTGCTTCTCTTCATTTGGAGAATGTTTCCCTCCTGGACTTTGTTAAAACCCTTGATATATTTGAAAGTTTCTATCATGTCCCCCCTTTCCCTTCTCTGCTCCAAACTATACATATTGAGATTTCTTAGTCTTTCTGGGTATGTTTTGTGATGTAGGCCATGCACCATTTTAGTTGCCCTCCTTTGTACAGTTTCTAATGTATTAATATCCTTTTGAAGATATGGCCTCCAGAACTGAATACAGTATTCTAGATGAGGCCGTACCAATAACCTATACAGTGGCATTATTACTTCTTTCTTTCTGCTGCTGATTCCTCTCCCAATGCAGCCAAGCATCTGACTAGCCTTCCTCATTGCCTTGTTACATTGCTTACCTGCCTTTAAGTCATCTGAAATAGTGACTCTTAGATCCCTTTCCTCCTCAGTAGTTTCCTGTATAGTGCCATTAATACTGTATTTAGCTTTAGGATTTTTGAGACCCAAGTGCATGATTTTGCATTTTTTGGCATTAAACTGTAATTGCCAGACTCTTGACCATTCCTCTAGTCTACCTAGATCCTCAATCATTTGTTTTACCCCACCTGGTGTGTCTACCCTGTTGCATACCTTTGTGTTATCTGCAAAAAGGCATACTTTCCCTTTAATGCCATTTGCAATGTCACCAATAAAGATATTAAAAAGCACTGGTCCAAGTACAGATCCCTGGGGTACTCCACTGGTAACATTTCCCTCCTGTGAATGCACTCCATTTACCACAACTCTCTGTTTTCTATCCTTCAACCAAGATCTTATCCATTCAATAATCCTAATATCCAATCCCAAACTTTCAAGTTTATTTAGCAATCTGCGATGTGGAACTGTGTCAAAAGCCTTACTAAAGTCTAGATAAGCTATATCCATGGCTCCACCTTTATCCATCACTTTAGTCACACAATCAAAAAAGTCAATAAGATTTGTTTGACATGATCTCCCCCCAGTGAATCCATGCTGTTTGGGATCCAGTAAATTGCCAGATTTGAGATAATCTACAACTCTTTCTTTTAAGAGTGTTTCCATCAATTTCCCTACTACTGATGTAAGACTCACTGGTCTGTAGTTGTTTGCCTCTTCCTTGCTTCCACTCAGTTGTGACAGTAAGCACTGACCTAATGGATCCATTCGGAGACCAAGTCCAAGGGACCAGGCCGATGCAAGAACTGGCAGCCTGTCTCGAACATCAGGATGCTGTACAAGGCCATGTTATCTGATGTCTCCAGGATCTCTCCTCCCGACTGGATGAAATTCAATCTACCATCCGTGGGTCAGGGGCGTCCAGTATGCCGACAGTAGTAGCTCCGGTGGTATCCCCACCCACCATACCCACTTCTCCTCCTCGTCTCTATTTGCCGGCACCTGCCAAATATGATGGATCCCCAAAATCCTGCAGGGGTTTCCTAAACCAGTGCAAGATCCACTTTGAGTTGCAGCCCAGCGGTTTTCCTACAGACCGCACTAAAGTGGCGTATATCATCTCCCTACTCAGTGGTTCCGCCCTTGACTGGGCATTGCCCCTGTGGGAAAGATCCGATACCCTGCTGTCATCCTACTCTGACTTCGTGGCAACATTTAGACGAATTTTTGATGAGCCAGGTCGAGTGTCGTCAGCTTCTTATGAGATCCTTGGCTGCGTCAGGGGACAAGAACTATCGGCCAGTATATAGTACAATTTCAGACTTTAGCCTCCGAAGTCTCCTGGAATGAGGAAACCCTTTATGCAGCATTCTGGCAGGGGTTGTCAGAACGTATTAAAGATGAACTCGCCACTAGAGACTTGTCCTCGAAACTGAATGAGCTCATATCGCTCTGCACTAAAGTTGACCTACGGTTCCACGAAAGGGCTATGGAGCGAGGCAGATCAACAGCTCATAAGACTTCTTCTGCTCCTCCTCCTCGTCAGCCATCTCCATCTAAAGACGAACCTATGCAGATAGGTCATTCACGACTGTCTCCAGCAGAGCGCAGAAGACGTTTGTCCAACCGTCTGTGCCTTTACTGTGCTGCACCTTCCCACCTCATTAACGCCTGTCCCGAGCGTCCGGGAAACTCCAAATCCTAGCCCGCCAAGGAGAGGGTCGGCTAGGAGTAATGTATGCATCTCCGCCTTCAAGTGACTGCAACCTCTCAGTTTCTCTTCTAATGGCTCAGCGTACCAAGAATCTTGTGGCCTTATTGGATTCTGGAGCAGCCAGAAACTTTATTAGTAAAAGGTTCATTAAGCAGTGGTCTCTACCCACTGAGAGACTTTTATCTCCAATTTGTTTAACTGCCGTGGATGGCAGTAGGATTCCTGATGTGGTGATTACCTCCAAGACCCTACCTATCCGTCTGAAGGTATGGTTTCTGCACACCGAGTCGATTTCCTTCCTGGTAATCCCAAGGGCCACTCATCCTGTGGTTTTAGGCCTCCCATGGCTCCGTCTGCATAATCCTCAAGTTGATTGGAAGACAACCCATATCCTGGCATTTGGTCCTTCCTGTTCCAAGACCTGTCTACAAAAAGTGCTTCCGGTTTGCAAATACTCCTCTAAGTCTCCTGATGTTCCACCTTCTCCATATCAGGATTTCACTGATGTATTCAGCAAGGCTTCTGCCGATATTCTACCTCCTCATAGAGAATGGGATTGTCCTATCGATCTCATTCCCGGGAAAACTCCTCCTCGTGGACGCACGTATCCATTGTCGTTGCCTGAGACCCACTCCATGGAGGAGTATATCAAGGAAAATCTAGCTAAAGGATTCATCCGGCCTTCGTCTTCTCCAGCTGGCACAGGCTTCTTCTTCGTGCAGAAGAGAGATGGCTGCCTGCGGCCTTGTATTGACTACCAGGGTCTGAATGACATCACAGTAAAAAATCGGTACCCTCTGCCACTTGTCACCGAGCTGTTTGACCGCGTCAGTGGAGCCACTATCTTCACAAAGTTAGATCTGAGGGGTGCTTATAATCTCATTCGGATCCGAAAGGGTGACGAGTGGACGACCGCTTTTAACACCCGTAACGGACAGGACATTACGAGTACCTCGTCATACCTTTTGGACTCAGCAACGTTCCAGCAGTATTTCAGCACTTTGTGAATGAAATCTTCAGAGACATCCTTTATCGTCATGTTGTGGTTTATCTCGATGATATCCTTATCTTTGCCAATGATTTGGAGGAACATCGGTTCTGGGTGAAAGAGGTCTTGTCCCGTCTCCGAGTTAATCATCTGTATTGCAAACTGGAAAAGTGCGTCCTTGAATTGAATTCCATTCCGTTCCTGGGGTATATTGTATCCAGTTCTGGCCTGGAGATGGACCCTGAGAGGCTTCAACTGATCCAAGAATGGCCGATTCCTATAACCCTTAAGGGCATCCAGAGATTCCTAGGGTTTGACAATTACTACAGGAAATTTATTCGAGACTTTTCCACCATTGTAGCACCTATTACAGCTCTCACCAAAAAAGGTGCCAATCCTTCCAAATGAGAGGGTGAATCAGGACTTGGAGGCCTTCCTCTGCATTTATGTGTCCTCTTCCCAGGACGATTGGGCTCAACTTCTCCCATGGGCTGAATTCTGCCACAACAATCAGTATCATTCTTCATCTTCCTCCACGCCATTCTTCACCAATTATGGGTTCCACCCAAAAGTGCCTGAGTTCCAGCCGCTTGCAGCAACATCCGTGCCTGCAGCTAACATCATGATTCGACAGTTTTCAAATAACTGGAAGAATGTTCGTGCAGCTCTGTTAAAAGCGTCATCTAGGTACAAGAGATTTGCGGATAAGAAGCGTAGGGCGATTCCTGCCCTTAAAATTGGTGACTGTGTCTGGCTGTCTACGAAGAATCTACGACTGAGGGTTCCGAGTATGAAATTCGCTCCCCGTTATATCGGCCCTTTCCAGATTGAGCAAGTCCTCAACCCAGTGGCTTACAAACTTCAATTACCTCCGTTCTTGAAAGTTCCTAAGACATTCCACGTTTCTCTTCTCAAACCAGTGATTCTGAATCGCTTCCATTCCACGCTTCCCTCTGCTCCTAAAGTACAGACTCAACGTGGGGTTGAGTATGAAGTCGCTAAAATCCTGGATTCCCGTTTTAGATATGGACACCTCCAGTATCTAATAGATTGGAAGGTCTACGGCTCTGAAGAGCGTTCTTGGACCAACACTTCTGATGTCCATGCTCCCAGGTTGATTTGGGAATTCCATTCCAGATGCCCACGAAAACCTAAGAAGTGTCCTGGGGCCACTCCTAGAGGGAAGGGTGCTGTCACGATCCGGGTAACTAGACGCCGTTTCTTACTGGTTAAGTGCCTCCTAAAGGTTGGCTCAGCGAGACAGGGCCGGGCCGTAGTTTGTGTGGCCTGCAGCGATGGCTTTAGTGGGCCTCCTCAGTGATTGCACTGGCGGTGGTGCGGCGTTCTCAGTCCCATCGCGGCTGTCGCTGCCGCGCCCGTGGTTCCCCGCCGGATGTGTGTCCTCCGTGTGCTCCGGGCCGCCGCTTCCATCTCTGTGGCCGCTGAACGCGCTGGGCGCGTGGACTTCTGCTGTTGCGGCCTTCGCCGCCATTGTTACCTCACACATCGGTTCTAAGTTCCTAATTCCCCTTCTGCAGTTGTCTATGGGCACAGCCATGTTGGGTTTGCATCACATGATACCGTTTCACCTATCCACAGTGCTGACAGAACCGGAGCCTAATTGCCCACCAATCCTTGTTATCCTGCAGGTATAAATATCCTGTCCCAGCACTCGGAGGGTTGTCAGTGCTTCAATTGTCTCCTGTGATTCCAGTGTGCAGTTCTCTGTGGACTCTCTCTGCATTAGCCTGACTCCCTGGTGGTTTCCTCTCCGGTGATATTCCAGCTCCCTGTGTTCCTGCCCTGCGGTGCACCCTGTCACCATTATTCCTGCACCCAGTGCTAACAGCATTACATGCTCCGGCTTCCCAGTAGCCACTTCCCAGTGATCTCCAGTTTTCCAGCGAACCCTAGCTTCAATTACAGTTTTCCAGCGAACCCTAGCTTCAATCACAGTTTTCCAGCGAACCCTAGCTTCAACTACAGTTTTCCAGCGAACCCTAGCTTCAACTACAGTTTCTGCTGCGGGGTACACTGGGCTCCAAAAAAGATAGACATTGGGTGTAGAGTAGAGATGAGCGGGTTCGGTTTCTCTGAAACCGAACCCGCACGAACTTCATGTTTTTTTTACGGGTCCGAGCAGACTCGGATCCTCCCGCCTTGCTCGGTTAACCCGAGCGCGCCCGAACGTCATCATGACGCTGTCGGATTCTCGCGAGACTCGGATTCTATATAAGGAGCCGCGCGTCGCCGCCATTTTCACACGTGCATTGAGATTGATAGGGAGAGGACGTGGCTGGCGTCCTCTCCATTAGAAATTAGATTAGAAGAGAGAGAGAGATTGTGCAGAGTCAGACAGAGTTTACCACAGTGACCAGTGCAGTTGTTGTTAGTTAACTTTTATTTATTTTAATATAATATATCCGTTCTCTGCTATATCCGTTCTCTGCCTGAAAAAAAACGATACACAGCAGCAGCCAGTCACACAGTGTGACTCAGTCTGTGTGCACTCAGCTCAGCCCAGTGTGCTGCACATCAATGTATAAAAGGCAAAGCTTATAATAATTGTGGGGGAGACTGGGGAGCACTGCAGGTTGTTATAGCAGGAGCCCCCAGGAGTACATAATATTATATTAATTTAAAATTAAACAGTGCACACTTTTGCTGCAGGAGTGCCACTGCCAGTGTGACTAGTGGTGACCAGTGCCTGACCACCAGTATAGTAGTATATTGTTGTATGTATTGTATACTATCTCTTTATCAACCAGTCTATATTAGCAGCAGACACAGTACAGTGCGGTAGTTCACGGCTGTGGCTACCTCTGTGTCGGCAGTCGGAACTCGGCAGGCAGTCCGTCCATCCATAATTGTATTACAATATATACCACCTAACCGTGGTATTTTTTTTTCTTTCTTTATACCGTCGTCATAGTGTCATACTAGTTGTTACGAGTATACTACTATCTCTTTATCAACCAGTGTACAGTGCGGTAGTTCACGGCTGTGGCTACCTCTGTGTCGGCAGTCGGCAGGCAGTCCGTCCATCCATAATTGTATTATTATTATAATATATACCACCTAACCGTGGTTTTTTTTTCATTCTTTATACCGTCGTCATAGTGTCATACTAGTTGTTACGAGTATACTACTATCTCTTTATCAACCAGTGTACAGTGCGGTAGTTCACGGCTGTGGCTACCTCTGTGTCGGCAGTCGGCAGGCAGTCCGTCCATCCATAATTGTATTATTATTATAATATATACCACCTAACCGTGGTTTTTTTTTCATTCTTTATACCGTCGTCATAGTGTCATACTAGTTGTTACGAGTATACTACTATCTCTTTATCAACCAGTGTACAGTGCGGTAGTTCACGGCTGTGGCTACCTCTGTGTCGGCAGTCGGCAGGCAGTCCGTCCATCCATAATTGTATTATTATTATAATATATACCACCTAACCGTGGTTTTTTTTTCATTCTTTATACCGTCGTCATAGTGTCATACTAGTTGTTACGAGTATACTACTATCTCTTTATCAACCAGTGTACAGTGCGGTAGTTCACGGCTGTGGCTACCTCTGTGTCGGCAGTCGGCAGGCAGTCCGTCCATCCATAATTGTATTATTATTATAATATATACCACCTAACTGTGGTATTTTTTTTTCTTTCTTTATACCGTCGTCATAGTGTCATACTAGTTGTTACGAGTATACTACTATCTCTTTATCAACCAGTGTACAGTGCGGTAGTTCACGGCTGTGGCTACCTCTGTGTCGGCAGTCGGCAGGCAGTCCGTCCATCCATAATTGTATTATTATTATAATATATACCACCTAACCGTGGTTTTTTTATACCACCTAACCGTGGCAGTCCGTCCATAATTGTATACTAGTATCCAATCCATCCATCTCCATTGTTTACCTGAGGTGCCTTTTAGTTCTGCCTATAAAATATGGAGAACAAAAAAGTTGAGGTTCCAAAATTAGGGAAAGATCAAGATCCACTTCCACCTCGTGCTGAAGCTGCTGCCACTAGTCATGGCCGAGACGATGAAATGCCAGCAACGTCGTCTGCCAAGGCCGATGCCCAATGTCATAGTACAGAGCATGTCAAATCCAAAACACCAAATATCAGAAAAAAAAGGACTCCAAAACCTAAAATAAAATTGTCGGAGGAGAAGCGTAAACTTGCCAATATGCCATTTACCACACGGAGTGGCAAGGAACGGCTGAGGCCCTGGCCTATGTTCATGGCTAGTGGTTCAGCTTCACATGAGGATGGAAGCACTCAGCCTCTCGCTAGAAAACTGAAAAGACTCAAGCTGGCAAAAGCACCGCAAAGAACTGTGCGTTCTTTGAAATCCCAAATCCACAAGGAGAGTCCAATTGTGTCGTTTGCGATGCCTGACCTTCCCAACACTGGACGTGAAGAGCATGCGCCTTCCACTATTTGCATGCCCCCTGCAAGTGCTGGAAGGAGCACCCGCAGTCCAGTTCCTGATAGTCAGATTGAAGATGTCAGTGTTGAAGTACACCAGGATGAGGAGGATATGGGTGTTGCTGGTGCTGGGGAGGAAATTGACCAGGAGGATTCTGATGGTGAGGTGGTTTGTTTAAGTCAGGCACCCGGGGAGACACCTGTTGTCCGTGGGAGGAATATGGCCGTTGACATGCCAGGTGAAAATACCAAAAAAATCAGCTCTTCGGTGTGGAGGTATTTCACCAGAAATGCGGACAACAGGTGTCAAGCCGTGTGTTCCCTTTGTCAAGCTGTAATAAGTAGGGGTAAGGACGTTAACCACCTCGGAACATCCTCCCTTATACGTCACCTGCAGCGCATTCATAATAAGTCAGTGACAAGTTCAAAAACTTTGGGTGACAGCGGAAGCAGTCCACTGACCAGTAAATCCCTTCCTCTTGTAACCAAGCTCACGCAAACCACCCCACCAACTCCCTCAGTGTCAATTTCCTCCTTCCCCAGGAATGCCAATAGTCCTGCAGGCCATGTCACTGGCAAGTCTGACGAGTCCTCTCCTGCCTGTGATTCCTCCGATGCATCCTTGCGTGTAACGCCTACTGCTGCTGGCGCTGCTGTTGTTGCCGCTGGGAGTCGATGGTCATCCCAGAGGGGAAGTCGTAAGCCCACTTGTACTACTTCCAGTAAGCAATTGACTGTTCAACAGTCCTTTGCGAGGAAGATGAAATATCACAGCAGTCATCCTACTGCAAAGCGGATAACTGAGTCCTTGACAACTATGTTGGTGTTAGACGTGCGTCCGGTATCCGCCGTTAGTTCACAGGGAACTAGACAATTTATTGAGGCAGTGTGCCCCCGTTACCAAATACCATCTAGGTTCCACTTCTCTAGGCAGGCGATACCGAGAATGTACACGGACGTCAGAAAAAGACTCACCAGTGTCCTAAAAAATGCAGTTGTACCCAATGTCCACTTAACCACGGACATGTGGACAAGTGGAGCAGGGCAGGGTCAGGACTATATGACTGTGACAGCCCACTGGGTAGATGTATGGACTCCCGCCGCAAGAACAGCAGCGGCGGCACCAGTAGCAGCATCTCGCAAACGCCAACTCTTTCCTAGGCAGGCTACGCTTTGTATCACCGCTTTCCAGAATACGCACACAGCTGAAAACCTCTTACGGCAACTGAGGAAGATCATCGCGGAATGGCTTACCCCAATTGGACTCTCCTGTGGATTTGTGGCATCGGACAACGCCAGCAATATTGTGTGTGCATTAAATATGGGCAAATTCCAGCACGTCCCATGTTTTGCACATACCTTGAATTTGGTGGTGCAGAATTTTTTAAAAAACGACAGGGGCGTGCAAGAGATGCTGTCGGTGGCCAGAAAAATTGCGGGACACTTTCGGCGTACAGGCACCACGTACAGAAGACTGGAGCACCACCAAAAACTACTGAACCTGCCCTGCCATCATCTGAAGCAAGAAGTGGTAACGAGGTGGAATTCAACCCTCTATATGCTTCAGAGGTTGGAGGAGCAGCAAAAGGCCATTCAAGCCTATACAATTGAGCACGATATAGGAGATGGAATGCACCTGTCTCAAGTGCAGTGGAGAATGATTTCAACGTTGTGCAAGGTTCTGATGCCCTTTGAACTTGCCACACGTGAAGTCAGTTCAGACACTGCCAGCCTGAGTCAGGTCATTCCCCTCATCAGGCTTTTGCAGAAGAAGCTGGAGGCATTGAAGAAGGAGCTAACACGGAGCGATTCCGCTAGGCATGTGGGACTTGTGGATGCAGCCCTTAATTCGCTTAACAAGGATTCACGGGTGGTCAATCTGTTGAAATCAGAGCACTACATTTTGGCCACCGTGCTCGATCCTAGATTTAAAGCCTACCTTGGATCTCTCTTTCCGGCAGACACAGGTCTGCTGGGGTTGAAAGACCTGCTGGTGACAAAATTGTCAAGTCAAGCGGAACGCGACCTGTCAACATCTCCTCCTTCACATTCTCCCGCAACTGGGGGTGCGAGGAAAAGGCTCAGAATTCCGAGCCCACCCGCTGGCGGTGATGCAGGGCAGTCTGGAGCGACTGCTGATGCTGACATCTGGTCCGGACTGAAGGACCTGACAACGATTACGGACATGTCGTCTACTGTCACTGCATATGATTCTCTCAACATTGATAGAATGGTGGAGGATTATATGAGTGACCGCATCCAAGTAGGCACGTCACACAGTCCGTACTTATACTGGCAGGAAAAAGAGGCAATTTGGAGGCCCTTGCACAAACTGGCTTTATTCTACCTAAGTTGCCCTCCCACAAGTGTGTACTCCGAAAGAGTGTTTAGTGCCGCCGCTCACCTTGTCAGCAATCGGCGTACGAGGTTACATCCAGAAAATGTGGAGAAGATGATGTTCATTAAAATGAATTATAATCAATTCCTCCGCGGAGACATTGACCAGCAGCAATTGCCTCCACAAAGTACACAGGGAGCTGAGATGGTGGATTCCAGTGGGGACGAATTGATAATCTGTGAGGAGGGGGATGTACACGGTGATATATCGGAGGGTGAAGATGAGGTGGACATCTTGCCTCTGTAGAGCCAGTTTGTGCAAGGAGAGATTAATTGCTTCTTTTTTGGGGGGGGTCCAAACCAACCAGTCATATCAGTCACAGTCGTGTGGCAGACCCTGTCACTGAAATGATGGGTTGGTTAAAGTGTGCATGTCCTGTTTTGTTTATACAACATAAGGGTGGGTGGGAGGGCCCAAGGATAATTCCATCTTGCACCTCTTTTTTCTTTTCTTTTTCTTTGCATCATGTGCTGATTGGGGAGGGTTTTTTGGAAGGGACATCCTGCGTGACACTGCAGTGCCACTCCTAGATGGGCCCGGTGTTTGTGTCGGCCACTAGGGTCGCTTATCTTTCTCACACAGTCAGCTACCTCATTGCGCCTCTTTTTTTCTTTGCGTCATGTGCTGTTTGGGGAGGGTTTTTTGGAAGGGACATCCTGCGTGACACTGCAGTGCCACTCCTAGATGGGCCCGGTGTTTGTGTCGGCCACTAGGGTCGCTTATCTTACTCACACAGCGACCTCGGTGCAAATTTTAGGACTAAAAATAATATTGTGAGGTGTGATGTGTTCAGAATAGGCTGAAAATGAGTGTAAATTATGTTTTTTGAGGTTAATAATACTTTGGGATCAAAATTACCCCCAAATTCTATGATTTAAGCTGTTTTTTAGGGTTTTTTGAAAAAAACACCCGAATCCAAAACACACCCGAATCCGACAAAAAAAATTCGGTGAGGTTTTGCCAAAACGCGGTCGAACCCAAAACACGGCCGCGGAACCGAACCCAAAACCAAAACACAAAACCCGAAAAATTTCAGGCGCTCATCTCTAGTGTAGAGTAGGCTCTTGATCCGAGGCACCAACAGGCTCAAAAGCTTTAAAGAGAAAAAAACAGTAGCGCTAAAGTGATAATAAAACATATGAAGGATTGAGTGATAAAACTTCACATTTAATATGTTAGCAAATTAAACCACATTAAAAACATATATACCAAGCTCCTAAAAATCAAATGGAAACTGAGGGTCTCAATGTAACTGCCTATGCTGATGTAGTCCGTTCCTGTTATAATAAGCTGGATTAGCAGATGGGTGAATTATATAAGAGTGGACTGACAGCGCAGTCTAGCCAACCAACTTTACCAGAACCGCTAGAGGTGTAGTCCCTTGGATATCTTTGGTATAATTCAAGTGTCCAAATGTAGGGTCCTCATTGTGTTGCGGTGTCCTCTTTTGGAGGTGAAAATCGGTAAACTCCAGAACTTTAGTCACCACGATTTTTCTGCTAAGATCAAAGTCCAGTCTTGGTCCGGATATACATAGGCAGTGATGATAGATTGAATAATGACCCAGAAATATTCCTGATGCGTTTCGCTGCAGGCACTTTGATCGCGATCCGGCGCGGCTGGTGGGAGGCGGGCCGAGCGCGCTGGCGGTGGACACTGTGGCAGTACAGGCGATCCCACTAGATCACCAAGGCATGGGTGCAGGTAAGGTTTTCTCTTTAAACCTTTTTATTTGTAGCCCGCAGTACCAGGTGGTTTTGCCAGCAGAGGGGATAAGGCTTAAACCTGGAGCCCCTCCCCCAGCCCCAGGTTGCCATTTTCCAGTAAATGTTCCCGCCTTGGAGCTGCATATCTGTCTCTCCCTCACTCCCTGTCAGTGTTTGGGCGCCATTTCTCTCAGCTACACTGTTCCTGGGACTGATGCCTGGGTACGGGAAGTCGTCACTCGAGGTTACGCCATAGCCTTCAAAAACCGTCCCCCTCATCGATTTTGCCTGACAGGCGTCCCTTTGGACCAGACAAAGGCAAAAACTCTACACTCGGTGGTACAGACCCTCCTGGATACAGGAGTGGTAGTACAGGTGCCTCTTGCTCAGAGAGGCCGGGGGTACTATTCTCTGCTGTTTCTAGTCCCGAAACCGAATGGGTCCTCCCAGCCCATTCTCAATCTCAAGGCATTGAACAAGTTTGTGAAAGTCTACAAGTTCCGTATGGAAACCCTTCGCTCTATAGTTCTGGCCTTGGAACCTGGGGATTATATGGTCTCCCTGGATATACAAGATGCTTACCTGCATATTCCTATAGCAGTGTCACATCAGCAATACCTGAGGTTTGAGATTGGCAACCTCCATTACCAGTTTCGGGCGTTACCTTTTGGTTTAACTACGGCTCCGCGAGTCTTCACCAAAGTTATGGCGGTGGTGACGGTGGTACTCCGCCGTCAAGGGGTCAGGATCCTACCGTATCTGGACGACTTGTTGATCCTGGCAAATTCCCCAGAACTTCGCCTGCATCATCTGGATATGACTGTCCGGTTTCTGCAAGCCCACGGGTGGCTCATCAACTGGAAGAAATCCTCCCTGGTCCCTGCTCAGAGCATGGTGCACCTGGGAGCGCTATTGGACACTCACAACCAGCGGTTGTTCTTGTCTCAGGAGAAAGTCCTGAAGCTTCAGGCCAGGATTCGTTGCTTCCTTCTCGTCCCCAAGTGTCGATACATTCGGCAATGCAGGTGCTGGGCCTCATGGTGTCAGCATTTGACATGGTGGAGTATGCTCAATTCCATTCTCGCCCCCTCTAGAGGCTGATTCTGGCCTCACCAGATCAGGTCTCACATGATCTCATTGACTCCGGAGGTCCATCTGTCGCTGCACTGGTGGCTCCAGGACCAACGATTGTGCAGGGGCCGTCCCTTCTGGATATCTGACTGGGTCCTGTCGATGACAGATGCCAGCCTAAGGGGTTGGGGCGCGGTGTTGGAGCAACACTCCCTTCAGGGTCGGTGGACCAAGGAAGAGTCTCTCCTCTCGATCAACATTCTGGAATTGCGGGCGGACTTCAACTCGTTGAACCTGGCCCAGCATTAATTCAGAACTGTCCTGTTCAAGTACAGTCGGACAACGCCACCACAGTGGCTTACATAAATCATCAAGGCGGCACTCGAAGCCGTTTGGCAATGAAGGAAGTCTCACGGATTCTGCAATGGGTGGAACACCATCTACCGGCCATATCGGCAATATTCATTCCGGGAGTCCTGAATTGGGAAGCGGACTTTCTCAGTCATCAGGACGTACACGCTGGAGAGTGGGGCCTCCATCCAGAAGTGTTTCAACTCCTAGTGGAAATGTGGGGCCTTCCAGACGTGGATCTGATGGCGTCTCGACACAATCACAAGGTTCCGATCTTTGGAGCAAGGACAAGGAATCCTCAAGCAGCATTCGTGGATGCGCTGGCGGTGCCGTGGAGGTTTCGGCTGCCGTATGTGTTCCCTCCGGTGTCACTCTTGCCCAGGATAATTCGGAAGTTCAAGCAAGAAAGAGGAATCCTGCTTCTCATAGCTCCAGCGTGGCCCAGACGCCACTGGATTTCAGACCTGCAGGGCCAATCGTCAGAGCGTCCAATCCTACTTCCACAACGCCCAGACCTCCTCGTTCAGGGCCCCTGTGTCTACCAGGACCTAGCCCGGCTGTCTTTGACGGCGTGGCTCTTGAAGCTTCCGTCTTGAGGGCTAAGGAGGTTTTCTGAGGCGGTCATTCAAACTATGTTGCGGGCCCGGAAAACGGCTTCTGCTCGGATTTACCATAGGGTCTGGCATTCTTACTTTGTTTGGTCTAACAATTATGACGCTTCCAAGTTTAGTACAGCCAAATTGTTGGCTTTTCTTCAGCAGGGCCTGGACTTAGGCCTGCGTCTGGCCTCCCTCAAGGTTCAAATTTCTGCCTTGTCGGTGTGGTTTCAGAGAAAAATTGCGACCTTACCTGATGTGCATACCTTTACTCAGGGTGTGTTGCGTATCCAACCTCCCTATGTCCCGCCTGTGGCTCCTTGGGACTTGTCGGTGGTTTTGGAGGCATTACTAAAGTATCCGTTTGAACCTCTTGGTTCAGCTGATCTTAAGTGGCTTTCCCTTAAGGTGGTGTTTCTGCTGGCTATTGCGTCAGCTAGAAGAGTGTCGGATTTGGGTGCCTTGTCTTGTAGTTCCCCATATCTGATATTTCACCGTAACCGGGCGGTTCTTAGGACTCGTCCCGGTTATTTGCCTAAGGTGGTTTCTTCGTTCCACCTTAATCAGGAGATTGTGGTTCCGGCCCTTGTCTCTCCTGATCTGTCTCCCAAAGAGCGGTCTTTGGATGTGGTACGGGCTCTCTGTATCTATGTGAAGAGAACTGCTTCTATTAGGAAATCTGATTCTCTCTTTGTTCTGTTTGGGTTTCACAAACGGGGGTGGCCTGCTCACAAGCAGACTTTGGCCAGATGGATTAGAATGGTGATTGCACATGCTTATGTGAGGGCTGGTCTGTCAGCTCCTGCTCACGTTATGGCCCATTCTACTCGGTCCGTTGGACCTTCTTGGGCGGCCCGCCGTGGTGCGACCCTTGAACAATTGTGCAAGGCGGCTACGTGGTCCTCAGTGAACACGTTCATAAGGTTCTATGCCTTCAATGCTGGCGCTTCCCAGGATGCTTCCTTTGGACGCTGAGTTCTTGTGCCCGCTACAGTGCATCCCCTCCCATAAGGAACTGCTTTAGGACATCCCCAATGTCTATCCTTGTGGAGCCCAGTGTACCCCGCAGCAGAAAACGAGTTTTATGGTAAGAACTTACCTTTGTTAAAACTCTTTCTGCGAGGTACACTGGGCTCCACAAGGCGCCCACCCTGATGCACTTAGCTTCTTTGGGTTGGTATGGCATTAGCCGCTGACACTTCTCCTGTCGTGAGAATGTGGTGTTTGTGGCTACTAACTGTTTTTGTCTCTTTTCCTGCTACTGCATTGGGCTGGTTAACTAAAAACTGAGCTCCTGTGCAGGGAGGCGGGGTTATAGAGGAGGCGGTGCTATGCATCTTGGGAACAGTCAAAGCTTTTGAGCCTGTTGGTGCCTCGGATCAAGATCCTACTCTACCCAATGTATATCTTTGTGGAGCCCAGTGTACCTCGCAGAAAGAGTTTTAACAAAGGTAAGTTCTTACCATAAAACTCATTTTTCCAGCGAACCCTAGCTTCAACTACAGTTTTTCAGCTAACCCCAGCTTCATTTATACTTTAACCACGAACCCCAGTATTATTTACAGCTTCACCTATTGTTCCCAACATCACGTTATTACCTCTCTTGGGTCCCCAGGCGTTATACAGAACTTTCCTTCAGATTCCGGATTACTGGTCTAACCAGTTGTGCTCCAAATACCACTTGTGACATTGTATTGTTCTTTTGCACCTTATATAACTTTTATTTAATAGAATCCCAGAAAGATACCTTCAGTTGTCGTGGTCACGCCTTCGGGCATTCATTGCTACTATCTTAGCGCATGTCTAGGAGTCTACTCACACCACCCAAATTCCGGTATCCGTCAGCCCCTAGAACTGAGGCTTCCAGATACCCTCACCAGCCCTCAGTTGTGACACTCAGTTATCCGCTTTGCAACAGGATGACTGCTTTCATATTTCATCTTCCTCACAAAGGACTGTTAGACAGTCAATTGCTTAGTTGAAGTAGTACAAGTGGTCTTCCGACTTCCCCTCTGGGATGATGATCGACTCCCAGCAGCAACAACAGCAGTGGCAGCAACAGCAGGCGTACCATTCAAGGATCCTCCGGAGGAGTCCCGGTTAGGAGAGGACTCGTCAGTATTGCCAGGGACATGGCCTGCGGGACTACTGACGTTCATGGCTGAGGAGGAAGTTGACATTGAGGCAGTTGGTGGTGTGGCTTGCAGGAGCTTGGGTACAAGAGGAAGAATGGATTTAGGTGTCAGTGGACTGCTTACGCTCTTACCCAAAGTTTCACAACTTGACACTGACTTCTGATGAATGCGCTGCAGGTGACGTATAAGGGAGGATGTTCCTAGGTGGTTAACATCCTTACCCCTACTTATTACAGATTGACAGAGGCAACACACGTCTTGACACCTGTTGTCCGGATTTGTGGAGAAATAATTCCACACCGAAGAGGTGGCTTTTTTGGTATTTTGCCCAAGTATCACAATGGGCTTCTTCATCCCACGGACAACAGGTGTCTCCCCCAGTGCCTGACTTAAACAAACCACATCACCATCAGAATCCTCATCGTCAGCAACACCCATATCCTCATCCTGGTGTACTTCAACAGTGACATCTTCAATTTCAATATCAGGAACTGGACTGTAGGTGCTCCTTCCAGCACTTGCAGGGGGCATGCAAATGGTGGAAGGAGCCACCTCTTCCTGTCCAGTGTTGGGAAGGTCAGGCATCGCAACCGCCGACACACTTGTACTCTCCTTGGGGATTTGTGATACCATTTTAGAACGCACAGTTCTTTTCTGTGCTTTTTCCAGCTTAATTCTTTTAATTTTTCTAGCGGGAGGATGAGGGCTAACATTGTCATGTGAAGCTGAACCACTAGTCATGAACATAGGCCAGGTTCTTAGCCGTTCCTTGCCACTCGTAAATGGCATATTAGCAAGTATACATTTCTCCTCAGACGATTTCAATTTGGATTTTGGATTTTACATGCCCTCTACTATCACATTGGGCATCGGCCTTGGCAGACGACGTTGATGGCATTTCATGCAGCACAACACAGTGTTAGGGTCTCCTGCTCTGTGCTGCCACGTCGTCATGGCAACCGGGAGACAAGTGCTAGCGGAGTAACCTGAGCGTAGCTGATACTCCGGTTCGGGTCTTTTGCTGTGCAGTGGTTACAGGCTCTGTGCACGGCAGGGGATCCGGTGCTGGGTTTTTGTGCTCACAGTCTGTGAGGTCTGAGTGGGGCGTGGACAGCACCTGCTATATAAACCCTCTTCTCAGGTTAGGCAGATGCTGCTGAATCTTTGTTGGTTAGTCAGTTCCTGAAAGCTAGCTAGTACTGTGTAAACTTTGTATTTGTTTGTTGCTTACTGCAAATAAGCCTTGGGATTTGGTATTACACTCTGCCAATCCAGACCTAGCAGTAAGACTGGAGTCAGTCGTTTAACCTGCTGGGGTTCTTTTGCTACTCTGTGAACCTAGCAAGTTTGCGGCTGTATTCTCAGACTTGCCTGCCAAAATCCTTTCTCACTGTGCAAGGTGTTCAGGTGTCAGTTTAGTGGCAGTAAGCTGAACCAGTGCACTGCAAGTGAGGACTAGGATTGTGGAGACTCTCCTTGTGTCTATTATTCCATCTCTGACCAAGGAGTTTACTGCCACACCCGTTGGTAACCCTTTAGGGTTTTGCTGTTGCCCTTAGCAACAGCATTTCGGGTTCTCTACGTATTAAATCACTACATCTCGCTTCTTTCCATCTGAGCATTCCTAATACTAGGGAGACACCCAGTTTCTTAGCCTTTGGGCTTCTCTGTTCACTTTGTGTTTATTTTGTTACCCTATCACCTTCTGTGTATGTAATGTCATATTCCCCAGTCTGTCTGTGAGTTCATTTGTTTTGCATCCCTCACCGTTCAGACACCAGTACATTCCTGCTGTCACTGGTGTGCAAAACATATTCAGCAGCCCAATACTCCTGTTGAAATTTTGTGGGAATATGGAGCATACCCCTCAAAATACTTTGCAACAGGTGGTCGATCAGGTGCAGGTCCTGACTCGACAATTTAATGATTTGTCCATTAAAATGCACACCTCACAGGCCGCTGGCGGAGCTCCCGCAGCAGCAGTACCTTCAGGGGTTAAGGAGCCGAAAGTAAATCTCCCAGATCGTTTTTCTGGAGATCGCTCGCAGTTCTTTTGTTTCAAGGAGAGCTGCAAGCTATATTTCCAGCTTAGGCCTCAGTCTTCTGGGTCGGAGATTCAGCGGGTGGGCATAGTGATTTCCTTGCTACAAGGAGACCCACAGGTCTGGGCATATGGGTTGCAGCCTGACTGTCCGTCGCTTAAAAGTGTTGATGCTTTTTTTACGGCACTGGGCATGTTGTATGATGACCCTGACAAGACGGCCTCAGCCGAGGCTCAGATTTCGATCCTTAAGCAAGGGCGAAGGCCAGTTGAGGTTTATTGTACGGAGTTTCGGAGGTTGGCCCATGATACCCAGTGGAATGACCCAGCCCTGAGACACCAGTACCGAAGAGGTCTTTCTAACCAGTTAAAAGACCAACTGGTACAATATCCCTTGCCTGATAGCTTGGATCAGCTCATGCAATTATCCATTCGGGTGGATAGATGGCTGAGAGAGCGCAGGCTTGAAAGGGAGACCGAGGTTTCCTTCTTTCCCAAGGGAACCTCAGACTCTGAGGAATTTTCCGAGGAGCCTATGCAGATTGGGGCTACCCGCCTCTCCTCGCGTGAGAAGACGCGGAGGAGACAGCAGGGGTTATGTTTGTACTCTGGGAATAAAGGTCATGTGGTAGTATCATGCCCAGAAAAGCCGGAAAACTTCAGGGCCTGAGGGTGATGGGAAATATCCTGTCAGGCCAGAAGTCAGAATTTCCCAAGAAGACTTTTATCATTCCGGTGACCTTGAAGATCCTCGGTCAAACTGTCAAGACTGAGGCCTTTGTGGACAGTGGGGCCGACGGGGTTTTTATGGACCGCCAATTTGCCCTGAAACACTCTGTTCCCTTAGTACCCTTGGCATCGGAAATTGAGATTTGTGGGTTAAACGGGGAACCATTATCCCAGGGTAAAATTACCTCTTGCACTAGCCAGATTTCTTTGTTTATTGGAGCCACACACTCTGAAAAATTGTCCTTTTATGTGATTGTCTGTACTTTTGCCCCATTGGTGTTAGGGTTACCCTGGTTAAGGGCCCACAATCCTCAATTTGACTGGGTCTCTGGGGAGATTCTTAGTTGGGGTACTGATTGTTTCAGGAGTTGCTTGAGCCTTCCAGTCAGGCTTTCGCAGCTAAGTTTGCCAGGATTGCCAGGATGTTATGCAGATTTTGCGGACGTGTTCTCCAAAAGAGTTGCAGAGGTACTACCTCCCCATCGCCCTTATGACTGTGCCATTGATTTGTTGCCGAATGCTAAGCTTCCCAAGAGCAGGTTGTACTCCCTGTCACGTCCTGAGACTCAGGCTATGGCAGAGTACATTCAGGAGAACTTGGCTAAGGGATTTATCAGACCTTCACAGTCTCCAGTTGGGTCGGGGTTCTTCTTCGTGGGTAAAAAGGACGGTTCGTTGCGACCCTGCATCGACTTCAGGAAATTGAACCGTATCACGATTAAAAACTCATATCCACTGCCTCTCATTTCAGTCTTGTTTGACCAGCTTCGTACTGCCACCATTTTTTCTAAGATTGACCTACGCGGTGCGAACAATCTAATCCGAATAAGAGAGGGGGATGAATGGAAGACTGCCTTTAATACCCACTCAGGGCATTATGAATATTTGGTGATGCCTTTTGGGCTCTGTAATGCCCCGGCAGTCTTCCAGGATTTATTGAACGATGTGCTCAGGGAATATTTGGATAGATTCTTAGTTGTATACTTAGATGACATCCTAATCTTCTCCCATTCCCTGGAGGAACATCGGAAGCATGTACGCTTAGTCCTCCAGAAACTCAGAGACCACCGGCTTGGGGCGAAGCTGGAGAAGTGCGAATTTGAAGTTCAGCAAATCGCATTTCTAGGATATATTATCTCCCCAGAAGGTTTCCAAATGGAGGGTTCCAAGGTACAGGCAGTCCTGGATTGGGTGCAGCCCACTAGTTTGAAGGCGCTTCAGCGTTTTCTGGGCTTTGCGAATTTTTATAGACGATTTATCGCTGGATTTTCGTCTATAGTGGCGCCCTTGGTGGCACTCACTAAGAAAGGGGCGGATGTTGCTCACTGGTCTTGTGAGGCCAAAGCGGCTTTTGCCCGTCTCAAAAGGGCATTTGTCTCGGCCAAGGTGCTGCGACACCCAGATCCAGAGCGTCCTTTTGTGGTGGAGGTGGATGCCTCTGAGATGGGTATTGGGGCAGTGCTCTCTCAGATGGGGGTGTCTGATAATCGCCTTCATCCCTGTGCTTACTTTTCCCGTAAATTTTCACCTGCCGAGATGAATTATGACGTGGGTAACCGGGAATTGTTGGCTATTAAGGATGCACTCGAGGAGTGGAGACACTGGCTTGAGGGGGCTAAGTTTGTGGTCTCAATTCTCACCGACCATAAGAATTTGGCATATTTAGAGTCAGCGAAGTGCCTCAATGCCAGGCAGGCACGATGGGCTTTGTTTTTTGCTCGCTTTAATTTTTTGATAACATATCGCCCTGGGTCAAAAAACATCAAGGCTGATGCGCTCTCGCGGAGTTTTGCTCCAATCCAGGAGACCACCGAGGAGCCATTGCCCATTGTGTCTCCATCATGTATTAAAGTGGGCATTACCCAGGACCTCTTGTCATTAGTCCTTAGAGCACAGGAGCAGGCTCCTCCAGACCTTCCGGTAGGTCTTTTGTTTGTGCCTCCTAGGTTAAGACAGCGAGTGTTCCTGGAATTCCATGCCAAGAAGTCGGCAGGTCACCCGGGTATTGCCAGAACTCGGGAGTTGCTATCTAGGGTGGTGTGGTGGCCCTCGGTGGCTAGGGATGTGGATCAGTGGGTTCGGGCATGTGACATCTGTGCCCGAAATAAGACTCCTAGAGGGGTTCCTGTTGGCCCATTACATCCACTCTCTATTCCATCTAAGCCATGGACCCACATTTCAATGGATTTTGTGGTGGACTTGCCCAAATCCTCGGGGATGACAGCCATCTGGGTTGTCGTTGACAGGTTTTCGAAGATGGCGCACTTCGTTCCATTGGTTGGGCTGCCATCGGCCATACGCCTGTCTGAATTATTTATGCTGCATGTTGTACGCCTCCACGGGTTGCCACTTGATGTGGTCTCTGACCGCGGATCCCAGTTTGTGGCCAAATTCTGGAGGGCATTTTGTTCCGATCTCCAGATTTCTGTCAGCTTGTCGTCAGGCTACCATCCGCAGTCTAATGGGCAGACTGAAAGGGTGAACCAGTCCTTGGAGCAGTTCCTCAGGTGTTATGTCTCCAAGTGTCAGACTGACTAGGTGGCTCATCTGTCCATGGCGGAGTTTGCCTATAACAACGCGGCTCACTCTGCTACAGGGATCTCTCCCTTCCTTTCTGTGTATGGGCATCATCCTAAGGCCAATTCTTTTGACCCCCTGGACTCCACGCCTGGTGGTTCCTCTGTGGTTTCGGTCCTTAGAGGTATTTGGAGGAAAGTGAAGAAAGCCCTTGTGTCTGTGTCATTAGTGACCAAAAGGGTTTTTGATAAGCGGAAAAGACCCTGCAGCTTCAAATTAGGAGACTTCGTCTGGTTGTCTACCAAGAATTTGAAGTTGAGACAGCCATCTCATAAGTTAGGCCCCCGGTTCATCGGTCCTTATAAGATCACTAGGGTTATCAATCCGGTGGCATTTCAGTTAGATCTACCCCGTTCTTTGGGTATCAATAAAACATTTCATTGTTCCCTTTTAAAACGGGCGATTAGTAATCCTTCTTCCAGTGGAAGACCTTCCCCTCTTCTGATACGTGGCCAGAGGGAGTTTGTTGTTGAAAGGATTCTTGACTCCAAGATGGTTCGGGGTCGGCTGTCATTTTTGGTGCACTGGAAGGGGTATGGCCCGGAGGAGCGGTCGTGGGTGCGCAGTTGTGATCTTCATGCCCCCAGACTGTTACGCTCTTTCTTCTCGCAGTTCCCCGATAAACCCGGTGGTAGGGGTTCTTTGACCCCTCGTCAGAGGGGGGGTACTGTTAGGGTCTCCTGCTCTGTGCTGCCACGTCGTCATGGCAACCGGGAGACAAGTGCTAGCGGAGTAACCTGAGCGTAGCTGATACTCCGGTTCGGGTCTTTTGCTGTGCAGTGGTTACAGGCTCTGTGCACGGCAGGGGATCCGGTGCTGGGTTTTTGTGCTCACAGTCTGTGAGGTCTGAGTGGGGCGTGGACAGCACCTGCTATATAAACCCTCTTCTCAGGTTAGGCAGATGCTGCTGAATCTTTGTTGGTTAGTCAGTTCCTGAAAGCTAGCTAGTACTGTGTAAACTTTGTATTTGTTTGTTGCTTACTGCAAATAAGCCTTGGGATTTGGTATTACACTCTGCCAATCCAGACCTAGCAGTAAGACTGGAGTCAGTCGTTTAACCTGCTGGGGTTCTTTTGCTACTCTGTGAACCTAGCAAGTTTGCGGCTGTATTCTCAGACTTGCCTGCCAAAATCCTTTCTCACTGTGCAAGGTGTTCAGGTGTCAGTTTAGTGGCAGTAAGCTGAACCAGTGCACTGCAAGTGAGGACTAGGATTGTGGAGACTCTCCTTGTGTCTATTATTCCATCTCTGACCAAGGAGTTTACTGCCACACCCGTTGGTAACCCTTTAGGGTTTTGCTGTTGCCCTTAGCAACAGCATTTCGGGTTCTCTACGTATTAAATCACCACATCTCGCTTCTTTCCATCTGAGCATTCCTAATACTAGGGAGACACCGAGTTTCTTAGCCTTTGGGCTTCTCTGTTCACTTTGTGTTTATTTTGTTACCCTATCACCTTCTGTGTATGTAATGTCATATTCCCCAGTCTGTCTGAGAGTTCATTTGTTTTGCATCCCTCACCGTTCAGACACCAGTACATTCCTGCTGGCACTGGTGTGCATAACACACAGCAACACTGTAAGGGACTTGTTATTAATTATTATACAGCAGCACTGGACATATAGCAACAGAGTATACCACTGTGACTGTCTGGTCACTGAAATGACTGATGGCTGATGCACAGGACACTACCACTGGTCTGATACAGGACAACACAGCAACACTGTAAGTGACTTGTTAATAATTATTATACAGCAGCACTGGACATATAGCACCAGAGTATACCACTGTGACTGGTCACTGGAATGACTGATGGCTGATGCACAGTACACTACCACTGGACTGATGCAGCCCAATACACCACCACTGAACTGATGCAGCACAACACAGCACCACTGGACTGGACTTATACAGCTGCACTGGACATATGGCAGCAAGAGAACACAACCACTGGGACTGGACAAAAACAGCACAAGACACGGACACTGAGAGAACGGAGACACGTCCTTTCTCTACACTCTCCAATGCCGGAGTGAAAATGGCGGCTTGCGGCTCCTTATATAGAATCCAAACCCCGAGAGAATCCGACAGCGGGATGATGACGTTTTGCCTCGTTCTGGTTTCCGAGTCAGGTGGGAAAACCTGAGCCTAACTCGGATCCAGGCTCGAATGGTGAAGTCCGGTAGGGTTCGGTTCTCTGAGAACCGAACCCGCTCATCTCTAGTGTGGACCACTGTGTTTTGGTTCTAATTCATTATCATGTTTTGATTTTGGCAAAACCACCCTCAAGTGTTTTGATTTAGATTTGGATTTTGGTTCGCCTTAAAAATCGATGTTTAAAAATTTATAAAAACATCTAAAATCATGTAATTATTGCAATCAAAAAAACAAAATTTGGAAAAAAAATCTGAATTCTGAACCGCAGGAAGATTTGAACTGGGACTTTGTTCGGATCGGATCTCCTTGGGGGTTCCGATCTGGGTTTTGGTTCGGTACAGATCTACAAAATGTAGGTGGATTCTGATTTCTGGAGAACCGCACATATTTAAATTCAATGTGTGTTTCTAAAGATATTTCTTCTACCAAGAGCTGCATGTAGCTTAAGCCAAACACTGCATGGTCATGTGCGTGTGTATCAGGCCTGCACAAGCTGCTGGCCATTTTTTGCCACTGGCTCCTCCTAGTCAGTTTCCTCTAATGTGGTGTGCATGTCTCCCATCAACTAACCCATGTGATGGCAGTACTGAAGACCTACACCTGTATCTGTTTACCTAGCCAGGAGTCACAGTGGCTCAAGATAAGGGTAACTTTCCATAGTCTCGCATGCATGCCTAATGATCTGGGAGCTATTGGCTGCACATAAATTGGGATGTGACCAATTAAGAATAGGGTAGACATATATGTATACATAGGAGCCACACCTATTCTTTAATATGTAGGTGTTGTAGCTGGTTATCCTGGCTCATGTCACAACACCTTCATCCTCATTCAGTAATCCCTCCATGAGAAGTTTGATGTGGGACAAATGGCAAAGGGATAGCTAATGAGTATGTAGACATTTGTTCTACACATTATTCAAAATCCACAGAAATATATGTGTTGTTTCGCAAATGAACCCTAATGATTAGTTTGTATACAGTATATGTGATTCAGATTATTGCTGTTGCTGGATTCTGACTTTGCTGTCGCTATCGTAGATTCCTGCTGAGCAAATGGAAAATGGAAAACACAAATTGACTAGATCAGTGATAGCACCTTTGGCCTATTACAATGTAGGTTCTGGTACCTTGACAAATCAGGTGGAATATTGGCCCTCATTCCGAGTTGTTCGCTCGCAAGCTGCTTTTAGCAGCTTTGCACACGCTAAGCCGCTGCCTACTGGGAGTGAATCTTAGCTTATCAAAATTGCGAACGGAAGATTAGCAAAATTGCGAATAGACACTTCTTAGCAGTTTCTGAGTAGCTCCACACTTACTCGGCATCTGCGATCAGTTCAGTCAGTTTCGTTCCTGGTTTGACGTCACAAACACACCCAGCGTTCGTCCAGACACTCCTCTGTTTCTCTAGCCACTCCCGCGTTTTTCCTAGAAACGGTAGCGTTTTTTCGCACACACCCATAAAACGGCCTGTTTCCGCCCAGAAACACCCACTTTCTGTCAATCACATTATGATCACCAGAACGAAGAAAAAACCTCGTAATGCCGCGAGTAAAAATCCTAACTGCATAGCAAATTTACTTGGCGCAGTCGCACTGCGGACATTGCGCATGCGCAGTTAGCGACTAATCGCTCCGTTGCGACAAAAAAATAACGAGCGAACAACTCGGAATGACCCCCATTGTTATATGACTATTGAGTCCCCGATATTTGTTTTGCTGCTGTTTATTGCATAATCTGGCCCCCAGATTATGCAATAGACAGAGAGCAAGTAGGGGTCTTTTACCATCAGGTTACTCTCAGAGGACAGATAGGGGGAGGCAGGCCAGGCAGTCACTGATCTACAGCTTTTTCACCTGTAAATATACTTCACACCATCAGGGATGTTGATGAAAAACTTACTTGTCTACAGTTTGTGCATGTTAAAAGGACAAATATTGTTTTTATTCCATGTGAATAACGCTTACCCTTAACTAAGGTGTGATATGTAAAGTCACACTTAGTTGGCCAAAGTTGTCATGCATAATTTACAAATATATGTCTAAAAGATCCTACCACCCTTTATAGGGATTTAAAAAAACAACAACAAAAAAACAACAGCTACTGTCGTTCAACTACTTTTTGTAGTGAGTGGCTCATAATGTAGTGTTGTACTTCTGTTATTTAGAAATAACATCCCCTTTCACAGTTAGTACAATGTGTGAAATATCTAAACATAATTTTTGAAAAGTAACACATAATTCAAGCATTACCATATAAGTAAATAAGAAGCAGATTTTTTTTATGAAAATGCTCATAGATTAAGCATCAGTATATAAGATGCTTTCACAAAAATAGGAGGGACAGTACAAGCATGAGTCCAAACGAATACAAATAAGAATTCCAATAATTGCAATATGGCATGTTGGAAACTCGCAATATATGTTGACAAAATCCATGTTTTTTGCATTTTTTACTTTGTCCTTTTAGGAGACTTCTCCTTGCATATCCATGTATTTTGCAGAGTGTTGGGGGTGAGGTAGTGTACGGAGTTTTGGTTGTGGCAGAACTAGCCTTTGTCTCAGGTAGTCAAGATAATAATTGATTCCCACACGCCAGCACATTACTGTTTAAATCCCATAGGACATTGTTTTGAGGCAGTGGCGTAAGTTCGTCCCAGTCGCCCGGAGGCATGATAAATGTTGGTGCCCCCCTACATATACACACACATACCATATGTAGCTATCCGGCACTAAGGGTGAACAGTAGCAGCGTGCTCAGGTACCTTTCCCAATAGTAATATAGATACACATACAAAGTGGACGCACACCAAATCAGTCATTACAATAAAACAGACACCAGCATACCTTTATAGTACACCTACAGTGCTCCCTCACCCGCCAGCGGGTCTCGATGGAGATGCTTTGGCGCAGCGGTGTGCCGATATAACTAGTGTTCACTCTAGGATTTTTTTAGGGCAGGGTGCTGATCACGGGGAGGGCACATTATTCCATTCGGAGGGCACATTTTTAAGGTAGATGGGCAAACTTAGGTACATACTATAATGCTTGGTGCTCCCATTCCTATAGGCCAAAACATGGACAGTGCGCGCCGAAGCCGCGCTGCAAAAATCTAGGGGCGTTGTTTTGTGGGGAAGGGGCGTGGCCACATAATAGTGGCAATTCACATTACACCACACGGTAGTGCACCTAATACACATTGCACCAGGTAGAACCTCCTATACACACTGCACCAGGTAGAGCACGTTATACATATTGCGCCAGATAGAGCACTGAGGCACACTGCACCAGGTAGAGAGCACTGAGGCACACTGCTCCAGGTGGAGAGCACTGAGGCACATTGCACCAGGTAGAGAGCACTGAGACACACTGCAACAGGTAGAGAGCACTGAGGCACACTGCACCAGGTAGAGAGCACACTGAGGCACACTGCACCAGGTAGAGAGCACTGAGGCACACTGCACCAGGTAGAGAGCACTGAGGCACACTGCACCAGGTAGAGAGCACTGAGATTGAAGTTTACAGCTGCAAAATACTTACAAGGTTAATTTAGCCCAGGGGGACTCTCATGTGCTTACCGTGTCCGGCGGCGCGAGGCTGGGTCCAGCGGCGTGGCGGGGTCCGGCAGGCAGCCAACCACAGGACGCACAAAAACGGGCAGGGCGGGATTCAGCTGTCTAAGGGGCAGGGCGCAGCGCCCTGTGAAAGACACCTAGCGTGAACACTAGATATATATAAAAAAAACACAAACGCCTCATTCACTTAAACACACACACCGCTTTCACACACACACCTCCTTTACTTAAAAACACACACGCCGCTTTCACTTAAACACCCACACATGCCTTTCACTTACACACACACACACACACACACACACACACACACACACACACACACACACACACACACACACATGCCTCTCACACACATGCCACTCACGTCACTCACATACCCTCCAACTGTACATTTTTAATAGGTACGGTACCTTTTTTTTATGGTATGTACCGATTTTTGGCTCTCCAAAATTCCATTGAAAGTATAGGAAAAAGGGCGTGGCAACGCCCCCTTTACCCGTGGTCACGCCCTTTTTCTAATTTGTACCGATTTTTATGTGTGAAATGTTGGAGGGTATGCACTCACACACACACACACACACACATGTCTTTTTTACTTGAATGCACAACTTTCCTTAAAAACACACACACACCTCACTTAAAAACAAGCACACACAAAACACAGTGCTTCCCCCCAAATCCACCTCTCCCCCACCCCCCACACAGTGCCTACCTTTGTCTATCATCAGGCTCACGGAGCACGGAGGAGCAGAGAGCTTCCCTCGGCTGGCTTACTTAATTAGAAGGGCCCGGGAGGAGCTGTGCTCTGGAGCTCCCCCTAGCTGCAGCCAGTGCCATCTCTCTGTAAATACAGGACGCAGCTTCCGTGTCACTGACACAGCTCCTCCGTATGCAATAGCAGCGCGGTCCTCAGGCAGCGGGAGACAGTGGAGGAGATGTGCCCCCTTGCGGTCAGGAGCCCGGCGGCAGCCGACTCCACTGCCTCCCACAGTTCCGCCACTGTTTTGAGGTTCTTGCATTCTAAGAAAGGAATCGTGCATTCTAATAAATGATTCTTTGCATTCTAATGTCTGAAACATGTATTCTAGATGTATTGACTGAATATACAGTAAATAGCATTAAAACTGCTGTTAAAAATAAGAGTGCATTTAGTGCAAAAACACACCACACCTAGCAAATCTGCCTATTTAAAGACAAAGGTATTTTTCAACTGTATAACCTTTTACATGACATGCGACAGCAGTGTTTGTGCTTGCGTTTTACACAGGAACTCACCTACTGGCTGTACAATGGGTGGCATAGATGTGTCCCCTGAAGAGTCACTTACCAGAGGGCTTGGTAAGTCATATGGACAATGTGGCAGTGGTGTAGGCGGGACAACACCTGATAGACCTACAGATAAAGAGCACTTTTTAATTGTATCATGTATGTATCATATGTAGGCTTACCATACTATCCATTTAAACCAGGACACTCATGGATTACACCAGTGTTTCCCAACCGCGGTCTTCAAGGCACACCAAGAGTCCTGGTTTTAGTGATATCCAGGCTTGAACACAGGTGACTTAATTAGTACCTCAGTTATTTTGATTTAACCATCTGTGCTGAAGCCTGGATATCACTAAAACCTGCACTTTTGGTGTGCCTTGAGGACTGCGGTTGGGAATGCCTGGATTACACAATGATGAGCAGATTTGGTTTCTTGGAAACCTAACCCACCCAAATTTGTTTATTCTGAGTGGGTCCAAGCACTGGCTCTGGTCTTCACGCCAGGCTTGGTTCCAATCAGCAGCTGCTACTATAGCAGCTTCCCACTAGTTGGCTGAGAATGGCTGTCTTTCAGCCAACCAATAGCCTGTTAAAATGGTAGCGGACGTTGATTGGATCCAAAGTCAGAAGTGACAGAACCCACGAAGGGGACTCCGCATCAGCTGGGTTCTGCAAGTAATATCTTGTTGTGCAGGGAAATCCTGGAGTCCCCATGCTTACACTTCCCAGGAAAGAGCACCAGGAAATAACCCCACCATGGTTAAAAGATCAATAGGACTAGCGGAAGTTTAGTGCTTCGTTTAGCCTGTCAGCCAGACTCTGGCCAATATTGGTGAAGAATATTGTGAGATGTGAGCAGTGTCGGACTGGGAAATGAAAGGACCATTGGGGAAAGGCAGAAGTAGGGGCCCATGCTTAGAGGCTTGGCCAACCATTATTGCACGGTCTGGGATAAATATATATATATATATATATATATATATATAGCCGCACTAACCTAGTGCGGCTCCATTGCACATGGCACTCCCGGCGTGACTAGGCGATCCGTCCGCCTAGTCACGCCGGGAGCACACCCAGACGCTCCCATTCTAGTGAAGGCAGCGGCACTCGGAGTCTTTCAAAAGAATAACAATGTGTATTAAAATAAATCACAGCATTGAACCAATGTTTCAGGGTCACAATACCCCTATACCCCTTTGTCAAGGTGTGATGTGTATGTATATATATATATATATATATATATATATTGACAATGCTAAATTCCTTTGTCGTATAACAACCCTTTTTGAAGCTAAGAACACTGTACGCTGTTTGCTTAAGAAGTACCGTAATGGCACGCTATTGGCGTAGCGATCGCTCAGCCGTAGGCGAGACGCTCAAGCGTCACGTTCGCTCACGGCCCAGTGATCACAGGACACGTTATTGGCTATGACTAGAGTAATGATTCGCTATGGCGTAGCGGACGCTCGAGACCACGAGGAGATCACCAGCGGCGCAGACGCTCACAACGCTATACCTTTATGATAAAACCTTATACCAATGAAATACACTGAATACCTTAATGTGAGTACAGGGTGTAAGTGCAACCTTGTGTAACCTGACTAACTACAAAGCTGCTTGAGCGTCACCGACGCTCAAGTGAACACTTAACACTATAGGAAATACACAGATACTGGTTTAGGTTCCAAGGCCTATTAACTGTATTATATCTAATATACTTGTAAAAGGGGATAACAGTACAAATGATACACTACAATATAACAGAGACTTCCTAACCACAGAACTAAACAATAAATACAAAAGGACAATACTACTCTGACCTAAAAGAAATACAATACAATACTATCTAATACAATACAATACTAGCCTAGTCTAGGGGAGATATGAGAGAACAGAACAGAGAGAGAGAGAGAGAGAGAGAGAGAGAGAGAGATGAGATGAGAGAAATTGGCTCACAGAAAGACAATGATTACGGAGAGAAACTTACGCACAAAGGGTATGATCGCCTGCGCCTCGATATCCAGCTCCCGGCTATCAGCAGATAACCGTTGATGAGAGAGTGAGCGCTGGATGTGGTCGGCCTGCCTATTTATGCCCCACACACAATGCAATCTCCTGGTCCTACAATCCCATTGTCCATTGGCCGAAGGAATTCGGCCCTGTATCATAACAAAAGGTCATAGGGTGATTCATACAGGTGGGCTGTGACGATTTCCAACAGCTCAGGTGGGTGGGAAACTGGGTTTCCCGCCGCATACCTGAGTATGTGTAAATAATAGAAATGGACATAAACTTCTTATGTCCATAACTATTCGCACGAGCGATTAATACGCTCCAAACCAACACCGGAATATTGCTAATTAAATACTCTTCCGATGGGTACCAAACACTGCTGTATGATTCCTGTTAGACCCTTTGTACGATATAAAGAGGGATTCCTCAGCTCTGGGACATTGTATTTTAACCAAACTTTCAGAATCTATCAAAGGGACCATGATCTATAAACTACATTAATTGTGAACATTTGTAACGAATGAGTCGCACGCTACGACTTCATAAACTCTACCGTAAATACGCATACCGCGCCTGCGAGTGCACGTTATTGCGGGTATGCGCATCCACGGGAGAGCGCATGCACGCGCAGCGCGGACCAGTGTGCGGTGCAAATATGGCAACGTGCATTGAGACATTTTTCTGACTTTGACAGTCCACCCTTTGGCAGTCAATAATAACTGCCACAAAACATTTAAGGAGAAAAATGTAAGTCAGGGGTTAATTGATTTCCATGGTTGGGTAGGGGAGGAGAGAGGAGAAGGTGTGAAGAGGGTATGACCTAGTGAGAAAGCAGAAGCATGTGTGTATGAATCCATGTTTGGGGGGTCATGTATCATCGTGCCGTACGTGTTGTAAATCAAGCTTCGAGGTATTGCGAAGTATACATTTGAATTCCTTCTTATCCTGTGGTACAGGTCTGTGGATGGGCTGTCAAACTCTACCGAGCTCATTTCGGCTGTGGTTGTAACAAAATGGGGATGCACATTTTAGTTGATGATACATGAATGGGGGAGGTATGTGGTTGCTGATATCTGTGCCTGTATTCCCTATCGTCTATGTGTGTCGTTACCTGAGGGTTGTAGAGATGAAGATAAAGAACACTTACGAAAAATGCAATGATATTCTATGTCAGGGAAATGTACATCTGTCGTCGAAGTTGTTTTCGGTATCTGTTGAGAGTCGTCTTCTTTGCGCTGTTTTGCTCCTTAGGCATGAGCAACAAGCTTTGTCAGTGCCATCAGATTTACAAAAATGGTGGGCTAGCGTGAGTTTTAAAAATACTAGGGAAACTGGGGATCCATGGCAAAGTTCATCAAGTGTCCATATTTAAAGTTGTCAAATCTTCTTCTTTGGTCAATCCGTTGTCTGTATACATCTTGTCTCGTCAGCTTCCTCGTCCAAGGGGGTCTTTGTATCTTGGAGAAAAGCAGAAAAATAGGTGAAAGAAACGGACCGTATAATCGCATTTTCATCACATCCTGGTTTCTATCATTGGGTCATAAATCAAATCCAGGTTAATTACGGTTTCCTCACTCCTCAAGCTCATCACTTTTGTACTTTGTTTGCACCTCATTAAAGCCTGCCCGCATCTAAATATCAATCCAATCGATATAACGACACCCAAGATACATAGTAGAAACTTTCCAACATCCATTATGACTCCTTGAGCCCAATCTCCTAAACCGGAGAACCAATTTCGCGGGTTCAACCATGACACCCAACCAGTCAGCTCATTACCTACAGCAGCAAGGGTGAGATTGTGTTTTCGACGAAATTCCCACTTTAGTTGGAGAATATCGTCCATCTTTTGGTCTATGACCTCTACCGGATCCTCGGTGCTATTTGTGATATACGTGCAACACTTTATGCCGTACTGTGTTGCCAATGTAACACAATATCCGCCTGTTACTGCTGTAAGATAATTAAGAACCATCCTATGCTGAACTAGTTCTGTTTTATAAGCTTGAAGTTCTCTTCCAGTGTATCTAAACGTGTCATCATACATTTCAGTGATATTATCTAACAAATTGGCGAGTGCGGAAATGTATCTATAATTCATCACTCCTCGAGCGGTACGAGTGAAATCTAACGCTACCAGAACCTGAATCCCGGTGGATTCATGGATAAGATCAGAGGCCGGATGCTCTAACCTTTCTGACAGTTGTCTTTTAACTCGGTGTTCGTAATGAGTGTGAGTATAAGGAGCTTGGGCACCACGGTGTATGTCCTTCATTTTGTCATGTGTAACAGTCATCACTTCGGGCAATACTTTTCCAATATAACACAATCCTTCAGAGTTTGGGGCAAGCCACTTGTACGCCTTTCTCCCGCATATGAAATATGCATCATCGGGGAGAACATATGGGACGGAGAAGGACATGACCATGTTACAAACCTTCCAGGTGAAATCTCCTGACCCTAATTCTTCCATCTGCCTAATGCACGTATCGGTTTGTACGATATGTGCACAGTATCCTGGTGATACCTCTCCAACTCTAGTAATCCTATTTCCTAAGGTATATCGATACCGAAAAGATTTTCCTCTACTGGCTATGTGGCGTACGAGCTCTGTATCTGTAGGCATTCTATCTGCTCTGTGTGAAAAGGTCATGGTAAGGTTGCTCCATGACACTTCCCAATTTCCCGGTTTTCTGGGATTGGAGATGTTAAAACATATGAGGGACCTATCCACATGGTATTGGTGGAGCTTCAAACTAGGAGGGCTGGAGATGTTAAACCTCCGGTCCACCGGTCTCCCACCACTTAGCTCAAGTACCTCCCCTAACGTTAAAGGAAATGGTACTAGCCCTGATTTACTGTGACCCTGAGGTACTTGAGAGCATACCCAACAATCTGTTTGGTTTAACACGTTACCCACTAAGGAGTGATAGTCACTCAATGGATGCCGGTCTATATGGATATTAAAACTAGATTGGCATTTCTTTATGCATCCATCTTCAACCAGATTATCACAGAGCCTACAGATACAATTTTCTTCAGCTAACAATCCATCACAATTTCTTCTATCGGATCGTTTTCTGATACTCGCCTTTGCTTGTTGGTTTGGTTGATCTTGGAAAACTACGCCTCCATCATCATAATCGGAACCCATTCCAGAACCTCTTTCGACCTCTATGGTACTCTCGCCGGAACAGACTGCTCTGGTCAACATCATGGTTAACATCAAAATCCGGATCACAGTCTCTTGGGGCAAGTCCATCTTTGAGGAGGAAATAGAGAAGAATGAGGAGGGGGAAAAAGAAATTTTAAGGGAGAGGGGCTGGGAAGTGGAGAAAAACAATAAAAGGGAGAAGGGAGTCGACAACTGCTTTCGGTCTTCAAGGCTCAGGTGCCGCCTCAATCCTCCTGGAACAGACACTCCAGTGATACAACCTCTACCGTCTGTTCCTTATCGCGGGACTTCTCTGGATCCGCAACCTTTTTGCAGTGGGATGAATGGACCCAAGTCTCTCTCTCAGCAACCTTCAATGCTGTGGTGCTAGTCAATAAGACCTGGTATGGTCCTTCCCATCTATCAATAAGACAACCTGAGCGTAGAAAATTTCGTATCATTACATAATCCCCAGGTTCAATGTCATGACAATTACTATCTGGTAAATCAGGAATCACCAACTTCAGATTATCATTTTGATTCCTCAACTGTTTACTCATGTTAATCAAGTACTTTACAGTTACTTCATTGTTACATTTCAAATCATCCTGAGGGTTAATCATGACATGCGGTTGTCGACCAAACAAGATTTCAAAAGGGGACAGATTAAGAGGGGACCTGGGAGTGGTTCTGATGCTATACAAAACAATGGGTAAAGCTTCTGGCCACGTCAATCCTGTCTCTGCCATTACTTTACTCAATTTATTTTTAATAGTGCTGTTCACTCTTTCGACCTTCGCACTCGCCTGTGGACGGTACGGAGTGTGCAGCTTGCTATCAATTCCCATCAACTTACACATTCCTTGAAAGACATCACCTGTAAAATGGGTACCCCTATCACTTTCAATGATTCTAGGGATACCATATCTACATACAAATTCCTGCACAATTTTCTTAGCTGTAAACATAGCGGTATTTGTAGCTGCTGGAAAAGCCTCGACCCAATTCGAGAAAACATCTATACAGACAAGTACATATTTCAAATTTCGACATGGGGGTAATTGAATGAAGTCAATTTGTATTACCTGGAAAGGGCCGCCGGCAGGTGGGATATGGGATGGTTCTGTAGGTATTGCTTTTCCAATATTCTTTCTCAGACAGGTAAGGCATGACATTGCTCTTTTACTCGCATGAGAGGAGAATCCTGGGGCGCACCAGTATGCTCTTACCAATTTGCACATCCCCTCCTTGCCTAGATGAGTCAGCCCGTGAGCTGCTTCAGCCAGACATGGAAGGTATGCCCTGGGGGCCACTGGTTTACCATGTCCATCCGTCCAGAGCCCTGAGGACTCCTGGCCATATCCCTTTGCCCTCCAGACTGCTCTTTCCTGTGTGGAACACAGATTCTGCATCTCACACAACTTCTGTGTGTTGATGGTATTAAATACCATCAACTGTGTGGTGTCTGTCCGTGTGGGGGTAGCAGCTGCAAGCTTTGCGGCTTCGTCTGCTCGGCTGTTACCAAGGGATACTGGGTCTTGGCTATATGTATGTGCTTTACATTTGATAACAGCCACTCTGTTGGGTTCCTGTATCGCTGTTAGAAGCCTTTTTATGTGAGCTGCATGCGCTATCGGTGTACCAGCTGCCGTCATGAAATTTCTGAGCCGCCATAGGGCTCCGAAATCATGGACTACCCCGAACGCGTATCTGGAATCGGTGTAGATATTGGCTGACTTACCCTTAGCCAATTCACATGCTCTGGTTAGGGCGACCAGTTCAGCAACCTGGGCTGAGTGAGGTGGGCCTAGCGGTTCCGCTTCTATGGTGTCTTGGTCATCTACGACTGCGTATCCAGTACACAAGTCTCCCGAGTCTGACTGTCTGTGACAACTACCATCCGTGTAGAACGTGAGTTCTGCATCTTCCAGTGGATTGTCACTGATGTCAGGCCTTGCGGTAAAATTTTGGGTCAAATATTCCATACAATCATGTGTATCTCCCTTTGCATTAAATCCTCCTTCCCCATCACTCTCACCTTCCACCCTTTGTGTCTGACCAGGCACACCTGGGAGAAATGTTGCAGGATTTAATGCGCTGCATCTCCTTATGGTGATGTTTACTGGGGCCATTAATGCCAATTCCCATCTTGTAAACCTTGCAGATGAGACGTGTCTGGTTTGGGCAGAATTCAATAAGGCAGATACCGCATGCGGTGTATGGATTGTGAGGTTGTGGCCTAGCACGACATCTTCGCTTTTCGTCACTAGCAATGCTATCGCCGCAACGCTACGCAAGCATGTGGGGAGGGATCGCGCTACCGTGTCTAGCTGGGCGCTGTAGTATGCAATTGGCCTGCTGGCGTCACCGTGTTTTTGTGTTAGTACACCTGCTGCGCACCCAGCACTTTCTGTTCCGTATAGTTCAAAGGGTTTCCCATAGTCTGGCATACCTAGTGCTGGTGCCTGCGTTAGGCACTGTTTGAGTCTCTCAAATGCTGTTTCAGATTCGTCTGTATGCGAAATCCGATCAGGTTTGTTTGAAGAGACCATTTCCTGCAAAGGTAGCGCCAATATGGAAAACCCTGGGATCCAATTACGGCAATACCCACACATTCCTAAAAACGTCCTGATCTGTTGCTGGGTTTGTGGCAGTGTCATGTCTCTAATGGCTTGGATTCTATCAGCGGTCAGGTGTCTCAGTCCTTGTGTTAGACAGTGTCCCAAATATTTTACCTTAGCTTGGCATAATTGCAACTTGTCTTTGGAAACCTTGTGACCTGTGTCTGAAAGATGAAACAGGAGCTGTTTCGTATCCTTCAGAGATGTTTCCAGTGAATCTGAACACAGTAATAAATCGTCCACATACTGTATCAATACTGATCCACTGTCTGGTTGGAAAGACTGTAAACAATCATGCAAAGCCTGAGAAAATATACTTGGACTATCTATGAAACCTTGGGGTAACCGAGTCCACGTGTATTGGACTCCTCTGTATGTGAATGCAAACAAATATTGGCTGTCAGGGTGCAGAGGTACCGAAAAGAAAGCGGAGCAGAGGTCAATAACAGTGAAAAATTTGGCAGTGGGAGGAATTTGCATTAGGATGACAGCTGGATTTGGCACTACGGGGAACTGACTCTCAACTATTTTGTTAATCCCCCTTAGATCCTGCACTAGCCTGTAACCCCTCCCCCCACTCTTTTTAACAGGGAAGATGGGACTATTTGCGGTGCTGGACGTTCTTACTAGAATGCCCTGTTGTAGCAAGCGCTCTATTACGGGAAAAACTCCTAGCTCCACCTCTGGCTTCAGAGGATACTGTGGGATTTTTGGAGCTATCCTACCATCTTTTACTTGTACAACTACTGGAGCTACGTTTGCCATTAATCCAGTGTCCTGTCCATCTTTTGTCCAAAGTGACTCTGGTATCTGAGATATCATCTCTTCTACTTGGGATGGATTCCTATTTGTCATAATGGAATGTGACATTAATTTTGATGGGGAGTCTAACATGTCTCGTACTTCCTGAGCGTGGTTCTCAGGAATGTCCAAGAATACACCTTCAGGAGTACAATAAATGACGCAACCCATTTTACATAGTAAGTCTCTTCCCAGGAGATTAGTTGGTGCAGATGCAGCCAGCAAAAAGGAATGCTTGGTATGCAAAGGCCCTATTGTAATCTCGGCTGGTTTGCTAACAGGGTAGTGCTGGACTACTCCTGTTACTCCCATGGCTGGAATTGTCCTACCAGTGGTTCTCATGCCCACTGTCGAATTTATCACTGACTTGGCCGCCCCTGTGTCTACAAGAAAGTTTAAAGTTTTACCAGCTACATTGATTGCAATTTCTGGTTCGTTTCCAAGACTAGCAATCAACTTAACTGGCTGCAGATTACAGGTATGGCCACACCCCTATTGGGTATGCTGACCTCCCTGAATCCCGCTGGCAGCAACTACTTGTGAGGGAGTTAGCTGGGAACTACCAGAGGCATGCCAGTCTCTGTTTGGGGGATATCTTTTTGTTTCCCCTGTATGTGGCTCAAAACTCCGCCTCTGTGGACCCTGCTCCCAATGTCGTGTGTTGTGTTGTTGTCTAGGGGGTTGAAAAGACCTTTGTACATTCTTTGTTCTACATTCTCGTGCAAAGTGTCCCGGTCTGTTACAAGAAAAACATGTTATTACACTTGCCTTACCCACAGGATTCGGTGGTACATACGCAGGCTGCCTTGTGGTCAGCGCCTGTATACTTACGGACATCAACTTATCACTTTGCGATTCCTTGTGCCTAGTGATGTTTCTGTCGTGATCAATAGCAGCCTCTCTCAAGCCGGACACTGACAGACCTCGCCAGCATGGTTGCGTGGTCTGAACCCTAGTCTTTAATGTTTCCTTTAAACCATCCATCAGTACAGATACTGCTACTTCTCGATGGTTTGGGTTGGTCTTAATGTCTTCTATACCAGTGTACTTTGCCATTTCTAATAGTGCCCGGTGAAAATATTCTGTTGCCGTTTCGGACTCCTTTTGCTTAATGGAAAATATTTTATTCCATTTAACAACGGCTGGGAAATACTCTTTTAGCTGTAAATTTATCCTTTTTACATTATCCTTGTTGTACACGTCTGTAAGCGGTACATCTTTATCCAATGCACAATCAGCTAAAAACTGAGTTGCATCAACATTGGAAGGTAAACAAGCTCTTAGCAGTATCTGCCAATCCTTGTTGTTGGGTTCTACAGTGTTACCTAGATCCCTGATGTATTTTTGGCTAGCAACTAAATCCTTCCTGGGGTCAGGAAATTCGGACACTATTGTTCTTAATTCCATTCTGGAAAATGGAGTGTACATGGCAATGTTCCTTATGGGAGTGGCTCCAGACACATCTGTTTTTCCATTGGGAACTGCTATTACCCTTACAGGAGCAATTCTAACAGCCTCTTCCTGTGTAGATTCTACAGCTTGTTGTGGTACAATTGTTTCAGTGTAGTGCATGGTGCCGTACTTACCCGTTGACACGACCTCACCTATCCCTCCGCTAGGGGCTTTCACTAATCTCGTGGGTGTCGCTGTGCCTACTGTGGTCTCTGCTATGGTGGCTGCAAGAGAGAGAGCTGAAATTGTTGCTGAATCGTCTTCTTGATCACACTCCTGAGGAAGGTTCAAAACAGGGTACATCTTGCACGGGTTAATACTTGCATGAGTTATTTGGTTAACATCATTAACATTTACAGTGTTACTAAGAGTTTGTGTTTTACAACCCAGTGCGTTTCTCTCCGCAATCAACTTCTCTCCTGCAATGTATGGTGGGGGAGGAGCTGTGGCAATCAACTTCCTGACTGCCCCAGATCCTGCCGCCAGAGCCAAACCTCTCTGTATCTCACCTTCCTGGTGCCATAACTGTAAATAATCATGATGCTGAATTCGTCTCTTTGCTGATTTTACGAGACATATCCTCCTCCTTAAATTTTGTAACACTTCTGGACTGAAGCTACCTATTCTTGGGAATTTGTCCCTGTCTTGTACAGTCATTCTCTCCCATTCATCACATAAAGATTCGGTGTGAATTCCATATTTTTCACACATTACATATCGTGCCGACCCAACTGGTCGGTTCACAGAATCAACCTGAACCAGGGTTGATCGCCCCCTACCTGAGCAACTGGCCCCCATAGTCTGCAGGTGTTGCTTAGTCCTCCTTGGATCTCTGTATCAAGGTTTTCAGCAAGCCTTTTCAGACAACCAAATTACTCCACAGTAGGCCGGCGGTGGCGGTTTACCGAGTACCCCACTCACTCGCCCACCTCGACCAATACGACCTGATCACACCGACGTGGTGCTGGCGTACTCGATACAGGGCCCCTATGGAACCTTCAGTTTACTGGAACATATGAGGGTTACCCGCAGGACACTTACTCTTTCCAGTAAAGGTGGGGTTGTTAGATAGTTCCTGAGTGACCAGCGAACTTCCCTTCCAAAAATAAAAAATTACACAAATCACGTCAGAATGTACAAATAGCGTTTGTGACCACTTTACTCTAATGGTATTAGGTCAGATCACTAACTACTGCACACAATTACGTGCGGTCCAATCGTTCAGTACACGAGCACTACTTGTCATGTACTGAAAGACCAATGGAATCGATGTTTCCGGCCGCGATTCCTTCAGCATTCTTTATCTAAGCGAAGCAGACGCTTATCCCGTCAGCACTGTGAGACAACCTCCCACCCTTTGCTGGAGGGATAATGTCTGCTGATCTACCTAGTGCAGATATGAGAAGTATAGGACGAGCCCGCAATTGACAATGCTAAATTCCTTTGTCGTATAACAACCCTTTTTGAAGCTAAGAACACTGTACGCTGTTTGCTTAAGAAGTACCGTAATGGCACGCTATTGGCGTAGCGATCGCTCAGCCGTAGGCGAGACGCTCAAGCGTCACGTTCGCTCACGGCCCAGTGATCACAGGACACGTTATTGGCTATGACTAGAGTAATGATTCGCTATGGCGTAGCGGACGCTCGAGACCACGAGGAGATCACCAGCGGCGCAGACGCTCACAACGCTATACCTTTATGATAAAACCTTATACCAATGAAATACACTGAATACCTTAATGTGAGTACAGGGTGTAAGTGCAACCTTGTGTAACCTGACTAACTACAAAGCTGCTTGAGCGTCACCGACGCTCAAGTGAACACTTAACACTATAGGAAATACACAGATACTGGTTTAGGTTCCAAGGCCTATTAACTGTATTATATCTAATATACTTGTAAAAGGGGATAACAGTACAAATGATACACTACAATATAACAGAGACTTCCTAACCACAGAACTAAACAATAAATACAAAAGGACAATACTACTCTGACCTAAAAGAAATACAATACAATACTATCTAATACAATACAATACTAGCCTAGTCTAGGGGAGATATGAGAGAACAGAACAGAGAGAGAGAGAGAGAGAGAGAGAGAGATGAGATGAGAGAAATTGGCTCACAGAAAGACAATGATTACGGAGAGAAACTTACGCACAAAGGGTATGATCGCCTGCGCCTCGATATCCAGCTCCCGGCTATCAGCAGATAACCGTTGATGAGAGAGTGAGCGCTGGATGTGGTCGGCCTGCCTATTTATGCCCCACACACAATGCAATCTCCTGGTCCTACAATCCCATTGTCCATTGGCCGAAGGAATTCGGCCCTGTATCATAACAAAAGGTCATAGGGTGATTCATACAGGTGGGCTGTGACGATTTCCAACAGCTCAGGTGGGTGGGAAACTGGGTTTCCCGCCGCATACCTGAGTATGTGTAAATAATAGAAATGGACATAAACTTCTTATGTCCATAACTATTCGCACGAGCGATTAATACGCTCCAAACCAACACCGGAATATTGCTAATTAAATACTCTTCCGATGGGTACCAAACACTGCTGTATGATTCCTGTTAGACCCTTTGTACGATATAAAGAGGGATTCCTCAGCTCTGGGACATTGTATTTTAACCAAACTTTCAGAATCTATCAAAGGGACCATGATCTATAAACTACATTAATTGTGAACATTTGTAACGAATGAGTCGCACGCTACGACTTCATAAACTCTACCGTAAATACGCATACCGCGCCTGCGAGTGCACGTTATTGCGGGTATGCGCATCCACGGGAGAGCGCATGCACGCGCAGCGCGGACCAGTGTGCGGTGCAAATATGGCAACGTGCATTGAGACATTTTTCTGACTTTGACAATATATAAAATACTGCTAGTGCATGCATGATAAATGACCAGATTAATAACAGCAATGCACTACAGAAAATATACCATGTCCTGTGACACATGCATAATGTATAAATCAAGTGCACAATCTAGACCCTGATCCCTAGAGGAGGAGGTGGGCCCCCAGGCATTGGGGCCTACCAAGGATTTCCCAGTACCCCTGTGTGCCAGTCCAACCCTGGCCTTGAGGTAGTCAAAATTGACTGGAAGTTAATAATATTGTGAATAATACTATAGGAACAAAAACAGGCCCAAATTACGGTATATGATTTTAGCTGTTTTTATCTTTTTTTTTTCCTTAGAAAAAATACAGATCCAAAACCAAAACACGTGAGGGTGGTTTGCAAAACCAGAACAGAAACCAAAAACAAGAAAATGAATCCAGATCCAAAATGAAAACACAACGGGGATCAGTGCACAACTCTAATTTAAACACCATTAAATATAACCGTTACTGACTACAGGCAGCAATGCGTCTTTGAGCTAAGGAGGAGTGTAACACATGTATATATTACACATATATGCAGACAGTTAACATAATAAAATGAGCAGAGAAACATTTATGACACTCACCAGGCCGTGGTGGGGCATCCGAGCAGGGCCGTTTCTAGCCAATTTGGCTCCCAGTGCGAGATTTAAAAATGCGCCCCCCCCCTCCCATTCACATAAAAAAAATACGCCCCCCCCATAGATATAAAGAGTAAAAGCATGCGCGCGCCGAAATCGCGCGCGCTCCCGGCAAGGGGGCGTGGCCTCATTAAAATGGGCATGGCTTTGTTAAGATGGGCGTGACCTCATCTGATCTCATCATCACGGCCACCACAGGATAAAAAAAGAAAAGAAAAAAAGTCCTCATTTTACACATTGCGGCAGGCACGCGACCCCATTTTACACAGCACGGCAGGCAAGTGTCCCCATTTTACACAGCACGGCAGGCAAGTGTCCCCATTTTACACAGCACGGTAGGCAAGTGTCCCCATTTTACACAGGACGGCAGGCAAGTGTCCCCATTTTACACAGCACGGTAGGCAAGTGTCCCCATTTTACACATTACGGCAGGAAAGTGTCTCCATTTTACACATTGCGGCAGGCACGTGTCCCCATTTTACACATTGCGGCAGGCACGTGCCCCCATTTTACACATTGCGGCAGGAAAGTGCCCCCATTTTACACATTGCGGCAGGCACGTGCCTCCATTTTACACAGTACAACAGGCAAGTGTCCCCATTTTACACATTGTGACAGGCACGTGCCCCCATTTTACACATTGCGGCAGGCACGTGCCCCCATTTTACACATTGCGGCAGGAAAGTGTCCCCATTTTACACATTGCGGCAGGCATGTGCCCCCATTGTACACATTACGGCAGACTGCATCCCCATTTTACACATTCCGGCAGGCACGCGTCTCCATTTTACACAGTACAACAGGCAAGTGTCCCCATTTTACACATTAAGGCAGGCACGTGCCCCCATTTTACACATTGCGGCAGGCATGTGCCCCCATTTTACACATTCCCGGCAGGCAAGAGTCCCCATTTTACACATTCCGGCAGACAGGTGTCCCCATTTTACACAGTACTACGGCAGGTGGCGGTGGTGAGGGGGTAGGGAGGGAGGGAGGGAGGGAGAGAGAGAGAGAGGGAGAGGGGCTGACTTACATTTGAAGCGGTTCTTCCCGCTCTTCAGCCACCTCTCCCTCATCTGCGTGGCACCGCGGCTTGGCTCCCCCTTCTCCCTCCTCCCGAGTGTCCAGCTCGGGGGGCGGGGTTTCGCGGAATGACGCGATTGCGTTGTGACGTCACGACGCAATCGCGTCATTCCGTGAAACCCTGCCCCCCGAGCTGGGCACTCGGGAGGAGAGGGGATTGAAAGTCCTCAAGAAGTGCCGCGGCGGGCGCCCCGTGCGGTTGCACGGCTCGCCCGCCGCAAGAAACGGCACTGCATCCGAGTCATGGTATAGAGAGCCTACTTCTGCTGGTATGATGGCATGCACCAGCTCTTCGTTTTCCAAATAGTCCATCTTAAGACCGGGCCCAACAACGGTCTGCCTTGCAGCCTTCTTCTCTTCAGCCAGGTTGCTTTTAATTAGTTTTTTTATATTGTCGAACCTGTTTTTTGTGTCCAACGCCATCGACAGCTTGCACCACACTGTTCCAGATTAGCTTTTTCCTGTGCCTCATAGTGCATAGTGCTTAACTATATTCCCTAGGCCTACATTTTTGTCATAATTAAACTTGACATTGCTTCCTGCGTTCGTCTTTGCAGGCTGGCTAGAATATTCCGCCTCCTCCTCCTCCTCCTCTAATTCAAAAACCTCCTGATGCACCTCCTTCCTTATCTCTGTCTCTGCTTTAATCTTCTCCTCCCTACTTCTGTTCCTCTTTCCCTCCATAGGAACACTAAACAAACAAAAAAATACAAACCAAAAACTAAAAACTACTTTAACACTAACCACACACAAAACAAAAGATAACAGATGAATAGATAGACAGCACAAATCAACCAATAAATCCTCCAAACGCCTCCAAAAAAGTCCAACAAACTGCAAATACTCTCCGCTAGCCTAGTGCAAACCCTTGCGGCTGAAGCCACTACTGTGCTCATGTCTGGACGGTTTGGTGCACTTTTATAAGGGCTTTCTCATGACAAAGTGATGTCGGTTTCTGTAGATTTTTCATTGCTTTTTGACTTCTATTTAACTGTGGTGTCATTTGTAAAAGGACAACTTCATGGTATTGCCAGCGATTTTCAATTGACGCTCAAATACATTGTATACTGTTTTTAGAGACTGCAAACCGCCGGCAAAATCCATTGATTTGCAATACAAGTCTTAGTAAATTTACCTCAAAGTCTTCTTCAGCCACAGTGCTGCTTTGGCTGGTTCTGTGAGTTCCATATATTTAGCTTTGGTGCTAGATAAGGCAACAGTAGGCTGTTTTCTGCTATCCCCAATTGGAACCACAGAAGGCTTGTAACTTCAAACTTAAAGTTTTTGAAAACTTTAGTTTTATGGAGCTTGTAATCTTTTGGGGGTCAATTCGTGAAGCAGTGAAAACAGTGGAGAAGTAAGCCAGTGGAGAAGTTGCTCATGGCAACCAATCAGCATTGAAGTAACAATTATAATTTGCATACCATACAATTGTACGGAGCAGCTGATTAATTGCCATGGGCAACTTCTCCACAGGCTTATTTCTCCACTCTTTTCACTGCAACATGAATAGACCCATTGGTATCTACAGTAAGAATACATTATACAGCAGCTCAATGCTCTCTTCCAGGGTTGAATGCAAACTGATTAACATGCCTGACTGCTGTGTGATGTCTGGATATGCGCCAACAGTTGGCATTATGATAAAGTACTCTTCTCATTTTCTCTATTTCTGCCTTTGTCATTGGACACATAGCTTTTGTTATTTTCATATTTTTGTCAGTTGGTGTACTGGCAGGTTTGGTGTCCACCATACCAAATTTGCAGCGCATTGCTTCAATGTATCCTTGTTGGCCCCAGCATTCAAATTTTGCACAGTACCCACACTCAGCAGTTGGTGCGTCGGCCCAAGGACTTTTAGGGGGTCATTCCGAGTTGTTAGCTCGTTGCCGATTTTCGCTATGCTGCGATTTGTTGCTAAATGCGCATGCACATGGTACGCAGAGCGCATTCGCTAAGTTATTTTACACAAAACTTAGTAGATTTGCTGGTGTTCGTGCGGCGCTTTTCAGTCGCACTGCTGATCGGTGAATGATTGACAGGAAAGGGGCGTTTCTGGGTGGTAACTGAGCATTTTCCGGGAGTGTGCTAAAAAGCGCAGGCGTATCAGGGAAAAACACGGGAGTGTCTGGAGAAACGGGGGAGTGGCTGGCCGAACGCAGGGCGTGTTTGTGACGTCAAACTAGGAACTAAACGGACCGAGCTGATCGCAATCTAGGAGTAGGTCCGGAGCTACTCAGAAACTGCAAGAAAATATTTAGTAGCAGTTCTGCTACTCTTTCGTTCGCAATTCTGCTAAGCTAAGATACACTCCCAGAGGGCGGCGGCTTAGCGTTTGCAATGCTGCTAAAAGCAGCTAGCGAGCGAACAACTCGGAATGATCACCTTAGTCTGAACCTGTAACTCGGCAAATATTTTATATGGGCTATCTGGCTTTATTGGCCTACAAACAATAGATCATCTACATACACCACTATAATGAACACACTTTTATCTTTCCACTTGTATTACAAACAGTGGTCAATTTTAAAACGTACTGTACACAGTTTCTAGGAATACACTGTCAAGCTTGATGTACCAGCAGTGGACAGTTTTGCATTAGCCCATATAATGGTTTCTTTAACAACTTATTTTCCCCTCTGGAAGTGCATTCAAATTGTTGTATGCCAGTAGCTCCTCCACTACTTACCGTCTAAGAAGACTGAATCAAAGTCCAGTTGGTACTGCTTTAAATCATACACAATAAATAGAGCAATGACAATACATAGAGCAATGATTCTTGCAACAGGAAAGATTTCCCCCGAACTCAGTGCCTTGTAGCAAGCAAGACTTCCATTAGTGTTTAGGTACTTGTAGTAGACCCACTTGTTTTAGACTGTTTTGTAGTTACTTGGCCTGTCTACAACCTGTGTTGAAAATCTTTTCTTATCAATTAAATCAGTGTTTTTCAACCACTGTGCCCTGGCACACTAGTGTGCCCTGAGCACTCTCCAGGTGTGCCGCCATACAAGCACAGCCAGGCCCGTCAGTGTTTTGCCGCTACTGAGGTCCTGGAACGATCAATACTGGTGGGTTTAGTGGTTGCAGAGCCAGTTCTAATTTTGGGCCTTGGCAGTGTTGGGCTCTACTGGCTTTCTCAGATGTGGCTCAGGCGTTACCTATGGAGAAGCTGCGACATGACATCCTAGGACACGCAACTGCACCATGCATCACCATTACATTTGAATGTGCCTTGGCAATATTTAAATCTTGTTCAGTGTGCAGTGAGTTGTAAAACGTTGAAAATCTCTGAATTAAATAGTTAAACACAGATGAAGCCAATCTTATATTAAGAGGGAAGTCCAGGAAGAGAGCATTTGTCCCTCCTGGAATTGTTCATGTTGGGAGGTATGCACAATCTAATATACTGTACACCCTTTCCTTCCCCCAGGCCCCCTATCTTAAATGCCTCAGGTTCCCCCAAGATGTATTCCGGTCCTGCTTGGATGCTCTCATAAAGCTCCTGCTCTGCAATTTATCAATTGTGATTTAATTGTCTGACACGCTTCAGCTGTCGAAAAACAGTGGTAGCTGCTCAATCATTCCTGGAGATAATGATATCAGGTGCTAAAAAAAGGGGAGGGGTCACAAACAAACAGCAGACAGAGAGGGTGTTCCCCCCCCCACCCCCCCACCCCGGTATCCCCCCAGCACACTGACTAATACCTGTAACAATACTTGAACCTATCTGTTAATAGAATTTCAGAGAATTGGTTACATGCATTTGCAAAGACATGTTTAGCTACTGAGCCACGTCAAGGCTTCTCCGATATCAGCAGTCCTAACACTACATAATAGCAGTGCCCACATAGGACCATGTGATTTGTCTACAGTAAGGCCTCATGATAAAGGCTCATACAGAACCTTGAGCTGTTGGCATGTCTATCATCACAAGTTTTTGTGGTGTTGTATTACTCAGCTTGTTTATGTTTGAAGCTGTCCTTTTAAACACTACGGGCTAGATGCATCATCGCTTGGAGAGTGATAAAATGGAGAAAGAAAAAGTGCCAGCCAATCAGCTCCTAACTGCCATGTCACAGGCTGTGTTTGAATAATGGTGGTCATTCCGAGTTGTTTGCTTGCTAGCTGCTTTTAGCAGCATTGCAAACGCTAGGCCGCCGCCCTCTGGGAGTGTATCTTAGCTTAACAGAATAGCGAATGAAAGATTAGCAGAATTGCTACTAAATAATTCCTTGCAGTTTCTGAGTAGCTCCGGACCTACTCCTAGATTGCGATCACTGCAGACTGTTTAGTTCCTGGTTTGACATCACAAACACGCCCTGCATTTGGCCAGCAACTCCCCCGTTTCTCCAGACACTCCCTCGTTTTTACCTGGCACGCCTGTGTTTTTTAGCACACTCCCTGAAAACGCCAAGTTGCCGCCCAGAAACACCCACTTCCTGTCAATCACACTACGATCACTCGAGCGTTGAAAAAACGTCGCTCAAGCTTGTGCAAATCTCCAAAGTTTTGTGTTAAATTACTTAGCGCATGCGCGCTGCGTACCATGCGCATTTTCCACCTAATCGCTGCGTTGCAAAAAACGGCAACGAGCGAACAACTCAGAATGACCACCAATGTCAGTTAGGAGCTGATTGGCTGGTACTTTTTCATTCTCCATTTTATCACTTTCCAAGCGATGATGCATCTGGCCGTACGTCTCTTGACTTTACAAGTTTTTGGTTGTCAATGCTCCAAAATCTGTAGCCTTTGCTCTCTCTGCAATATCCAAGATGTATTTTGGGCTTAAGCTTGCATCACTTTTCTTTAGGGATATGGATATATACTTTACACCCAAAGACATGGAGATGATTAACACTTATCTTTTTTTTACCTGATCACTCCTCCAGTGGTATTTTATATTTTGCTGTTACTGTAGTAGCTCAATACTTGAGGTACACTGCAGTTATGAATGCTCAGAATCTTCAGTCCTGCATCACTTAATATAGTCAGTGCTCTTTCAGCGATTCTTCTGTTTGCCTTCTCACGCCATTCTGCAGAGGTGTGTAAGCAAATGTTAGTTGGTGTTGGATGTTATTCCACTTTAGAAAGATACAGTAGTTAGATCTCTGTTCTCATATTCCCCACTATTATCAGACCTCAATACTTTTATATTCTGGCTTGTTAGGGTTCCACTAGATTCTTGTATTCTGCAATTTTACTGGTAACCTCACTCTTGGCTTTCAGGAAGTATATGTGCGACATTCTTGTAATGTAAGTGTCATGAAGTAGCGGTTACCGTTCTTTGATTCCACCTCCCTCGGTCCACATTTCTCTGTGTTCCAATGGTGGCTGCTGACTTTGGAAAGGGGTAACGCGTTGGCTTACCCATCATTCCATCTTCACATTCTGATATTTCTGGGTCTGAGTCCGTGTACCAGCAATCTTTGCAGTGATTGTTGGCTAAATTTAATGCTTACTTATTCTTTTTGTCACGCTTGTGTGAGAACACACCACTCACTTGCTATACATTCAGAGACCTTATGTCCCACCTTGTGACACTTGAAGCACTTGTACTGTACTTGGTCTTTTTGGGTTTTACAAAAACAGAAAAGATCTCTCATAATTGGTTTTAACAGGAATGCACTCTTGAAATTGCAGAAACTTGGCCCGTCCAATCTCTGTTGTTAGCTTGATAGAAAATGACTCCAAAGCTTCTATAATAAAATCATACTGTGGCAAAAGGTTTTGCAGCATGGCCATTGCAACCTCCTTGACATCTACTGATGTGGTCTGGGCCCATAATCTATTGGCAGAACCCATAGATGTGGATAGGTGTGTGATTGAAATCAGTCCACATGAATAGCTCAACCAAGCTTGGTTTACCATACAGGTAGTACACATGATATGGGTTAACTCAGGGTTAATGTGGATATACAATGCAGGAATACAGGTGCAACAGTTACATCCAGTAATATGTGCTGTTAACACAGGTAGTGTTCAGGATGTGGAGCATACACCTGTGCATACACACAGTGACGGCAGTAGAATGTATGCTGTGCCTAGTGGTGCGCAGTAGTTCATTGTGGTCAGAGGTCACGCGTTGATGTCAGCGTACTTCTCTCTCTAAAGGTTGGAGTCCTGGGGACCTGATGGTAACAGAGGAGACAGTGCAGAGTACTCTCCTCCAACAGAAAAGAAAATTTGGACCTGCTGGAAGAAGGCTGTATAAGAATAATAAGCGTCTGCTGCTTCATCCTGTCTGTGGTGGGCTTTAATCTGCAAAGATTCAAGTTCAGCCAATCGGAATTTGGCCATCAGAATTTGTAGTTGCATAATAATTCATACCGTACAGACCAAACATTGAATGTTATTTAAAGACAGAAACCTGACATTTCTAATAGTAGTATGGAGAATGTTTAAGTCTGTCTGTTCATGTTCCTCTAATTTCTACAGTATAACTAAGCAGCAATGGCTCCAGGGCCCTTTACTTTATGTCCTTTTCTATCTAAATTGCCATTAATTGCTTAAAGCTTTTTGACTCTCCTTTCTTTTTGCTAAATTGCACCAACAGTGTAAAATAAACACAGCTGCCACCCTCTAAGCTATGTACAGTGGAAATGATAGCTTAAAAACTGACCTGACAGGAAAAATCCATTACTCAGAGTTCCAGTGAACAGCGGATTCTCAATGCAGCTATTCTTGGATGGACTATTCATTATGTTAAACTTTCAAATCTTAAATTTTCACATTGCTGAACTTAAATACAACATTGTACCTTATCTTACGTTAGTAACACATTACGCACTGAAATGACTAAATATAATTTAGACAAGTGTCGTATTCATATTGACCTTAAATGAAATGACTACCATATGTACTGAGGGAGAGGGGGATTATGCACAAACCTTTCTCTGCCAGCAATATTAACAACCTGCTGACAGCAAACCAGGACCTAAAAGGAAGAAGCCCCAAGGCAGAGACATCCTGAGGCTCCAAATGTTTAGATTGATGATACAAGTTAAAAATAAAATGTATTACTCATTGAAAACATCTGAGATCAAATATAGTTTTAATAACATGGAACTTCTAATGAGGCCAGAGAGCAACATTGACTTGTCTGTTGTGACATTATGGGGTATATTTGATTGTAGAGATGAGCGGGTTGGTTTTACTCGGATTTAGTCGGTTCTCAAAACAGCATCTTATTGGCTCACGGATGTCTCGTGTTTTGGATAGCCAAGAAGATGCCATTTAGAGAACCGAGTAAATCAGAGTAAAACCCGAACCCCCTCATCTCTATTTAATTGATGTCGGACCCTTTCTGACAGAAAGGATCCGACATCTGAGCATTCAATGAGCGACCAAATCCGACAGGAGTTGGCCGTTCACGACAATGCCAATCCGACTTTTATTAAAGTCGGATTGACATTGTCGGAAACGAGGGCAAAACCTGTCGGATTTGGCCAACGCTTCCGACAAAACACGTGGATCCGTGGCTATTCCACTGATCCACGTGTTTTCCGACACCTCGGAATTCCCGAGTTGTCAGAAAATCTGAGGGGGCATTGAATAGGTCAGAACCCCTTCCGACCTAAAAAAGTTGGAAACTGCCATCTTTCCGACAAGTTGACAGTTTCAGACAAGAAATGAATACACCCCTAAATTGGCTGTGGACGGCAGTAACATGCTGCTTTTGTACTTGAGCATGTGGCCTTTTTATTGAAGTAACAAAGAGTAAACTGATCCAAACACAATGAGTCTGATTGATGGTTTTGTGCCCTTTCCTGGTGTACAGCCATGTGCCTGAATGCAAGAACTGAGATGCCCACGTTGAGCGTATTTAGACACTGAGGGACAGATGTATTAAGCCTGGAGAAGTGATAAAGCAGAGATAAGTGAAAGGTGATAACGCAACAGCCATTCAGCTCCTAATTGTTAATTTACATATTGGAGCTGATTGGCTGGTGTGTTATCACCTTGCACTTATCACTGCTTGATCATTGCTTTATAACTTCTCCAAGCTTAATACATCTGCCCCTATATACCCCTTGGTGCATCTATGCTAGGCAGGGCCGGATTAAGCCTTAGGGGAGACCAGGATCACTTTAGGAGAGACCAGGGCCTCGGTGAAGTGTGTGTATGTTTGTGTATGGGGGTGTATATTAGTTTATACATAGCTCCCAACATGACCCATTCCAGGAGGGACAAAATTCTCTCTATCTGGACTTCCCTCTCAAAGTGTTATCAGTGTCACCTGTGTTGAACTACTTAATTGACAAGAAAGGTATTTCAACACAGGTGATTGCAATCATACATTAAGAGGGTAGTCCAGGTAGAGAACATTTTTGGGCCCTGGTCTCCCCTAAAGTGATCCTGGTCTCCCCTAAGGCTGATGTATGGATTGTGTATATTAAGTTTAAATTATGCACAGTATATTAGATTTAAGCAAATAGTAATAATGCCTGGGTACTGTTATAGCTTCACCTAATTGAGAGACAACTATTTTAGAAAGTTTTCTTGTAGTGGAACAAAGACAACTTCATACCTCCCAACATGACCCTCTCCAGGAGGGACAGAATGCTCTGTTCCTGGACTTTCCTCTTAATTTATCATTTCTATCACCTGTGATGAAACACCTTTCTTATCAGGTTACTAGTTCAATACAGGTGAGTGCAATCCTACATTAAGAGAGAAGTCCATGTACTGAGAATTTTGTACCCTCCTGGAGAGGGTCATGTTTGGAGGTAAGCCGCCTTAAAATACACATAGAAAAATAACATTATTACAACTGATCTTGTCACATGCAAGAATCGCAGCAGCCTCTGTGCTACTTACACACTGGGACAGGACTTAGGAGGATGCTCTGGGGGGTGTACAATTAGCAACGATATCGCAGTTTCGTAATAAATTATTGCAAATGCGATAATTCAGTATCTTGTTAGTGGTGATAAGTTATCGTTGATAAGTCTCCATAGGGTTTATCGTGGATTTCTTTTCACCATCTCAGAGCTGGAGATAAGTAGTGCAAAATCCCTATTTTAAGCTAAAAATGATAGGATGTGGCTCCGAACCCCTGGGACACCTCCCTGAATGACTAATTAGGCACTTAGAAGTTTTTAATTATTTTTAATTAGCCCAAAATGACGCAATTTTTGGGTTAAAAAACTGCAAAGTTATGGAAATTGGGGTACAAGATATGGGACAGGTATACTGGGGTGCTTTATGAGTGGGACAAGCCATTTTAGGCTTGCAGGTGGGAGTAAACAGTCCGTTTCCACTTTTTCTTTCCCCTAAATTTACCCAAATATATACTTACATCCATTTTATGTACCCCAAATTTAGGTGGAGATGTACTAAGCAGTGATAAAAGTGGAGAAGTGAGTCAGTGTAGAAGTTGCCCATGGCAACCAATCAGCATTGATGTAACATCTAAAATTTGCATACTATAAAAGTATACAGGACAGCTGATTAGTTGCCATGGGCAACTTCTCCATTGGCTCACTTCTCCACTTTTATAACTTCTTAGTACATGACCCCCTTAATGAGTGCACTTTTTATGCAGAAAAGATGCTTTCTATCATTTTTCAGCATTTAAAAAAAAAAATGCATCAGCCATTTGACCTGATTTAATAAAAGCAATTAGTTATAATATGGCCACTAATAGAATTCTATAATATTTTCCAAAATTAGTTTGCTATTTTTGGGAGGTACAGGCACATTTCCCCACTTTTTCCTATGGTTTTGCCGGCTAGAATTACCGCGCGATTGCCGTTATTGATGATTTGGAATAGGATAGGTGATATAAACGGAAGCGCGCAGGCTGTGATAACCTGATTTTTCAGGAGATACTGTAGGTGCGTTAACATTAGCTGTGATCGCGGATTGGGTTATCGCGGATAATTGGATACCCCCTCTGTGGGGGGAATTCAAATCTTCACGCATCCCCTATCTCCCATATAGAGTTACGGGAGATAAAGGGGCTATATTCAAATGGCCCCCGTTATCACGCTGATCGTGCACAGTACAGTCAGGTTTAGGCGCGCAAAGCACCTAAACCCGACTAAACTAATGGGCGCGATCGTGAAAAGACCCATTTGGGCGGTTGACATGCAGGGGGACGCCCAGCACGTCAGGACCGACCTCACTGCACAGCGGCGATGCTTTTGTACTGCAGGAGTAGCTCCCAGCCAGTGCAGCTCCTGCGCGCTTGCAGGGAGCTACTCGTCGCAGCCCGGGGTCGCAGCGGCTGCGCGTGACATCATGCAGACGCCGTGGCCCGCCTCCCCCGCCCAGCAACTGCCTCTGCCTGTCAATCAGCGCATGCGCAGTTCAGGCCTGATTGCTGCTGTGCGAACACGCACAGCACCGATCATGTCTGGATTAGCCCCTATGTTGTATCTTTTACAATGCTTTGTTGTTATTAATCTGGTACATTATTGTGTATGCACTAGCAGTATTAACTTTCTGTGCTCTCTCTATATATTTATAAAGGATCCAGACCCAGCACTCTCTAGTGGTTAGCCAAGCCTCTGTGATGGCAGGCCACACTTTTTCTGGAGGCTGACCACACCCTTAAGCATGGGCCCCTGCCACTGCATCGCCCTGGTGGGCCCTTCATACCCCAGTCCCATACCTCCCAACTGTCCCAATTGTCGCAGGACAATCCCATTTTTTTGGGACTGTCCCGCTCGCGGCCCACAGTATCCCGCGGTGGGTTCACTGTGAGAGAGAGGGAAAGGGGGCATGACCAGCAGTTCATAGAGCGCTGGCCATGCCCCCATAGTGATGAAAACGGGGACGTGGCTCGCGATCTTGGCATTCCCATGAAACTCCCCCTTTACCCAAGTCCACGCCCCTTTTCGGGAGCACACGTCTTTGCCGCGCAGAAGATTCCCTCTTTTCTGTCTGCAAATCAGGCCCTGTATTACAATCAGAAATGCTACAGTGGAGAAAAGGAAGATTACATCCAAAATGGAGACAGACTGTGCCGGGATCTGGTCTCTAGGTCAACAGTAACTAGGTCGACACTATCTAGGCCGACCACTATTTGTCGACAGTAACTAGGTCAACAGGGTTTCTAGGTCGACAGGTTCTTTAGGTCAACATGTTCTATGTCGACGGGGCAAAAGGTCGACATGAGTTTTTCACAATTTTTTCTTTTTTAACCTTTTCATACTTAACGATCCACGTGGACTACGATTGGAACGGTAATCTGTGCCGAGCAAAGCATGGCGAGTGAAGCGAGCCATGCGAGGGGACACAGTGCACTAATTGGGGTTCCCGGTCACTCTACGAAGAAAACTACACTATTTTTTTAAAAAAAACTCATGTCGACCTTTTGACCTGTCAACCTAGACCCTGTCGACCTAGTTACTGTCAACCAATAGTGGTCGACCTAGACACTGTCGACCTAGTTACTATCTACCTTCCATACCACACCCACTGTGCCAGATATGAAAGCAGTTCACAGCAGTTTCAGTAAGGTCAGAAATTTATTGTCATTAGCCTAATAAACATAATTACCCAGCAACTTGTGCAGGCATATGTTTCTAACAGACCCGTAAGCACATGAAAATCCTCAGTATGGAAACATATCTGGGTGTGTGTTAATGTTTAACTAAAGCGAGCTCCTTGAGGCATTTTCAGAATTCTAAGAGAAGCATTGCACATTTTAAAACAACATAGCAGCTAAACATCTTTGAACTTGTCCATATTACCATAGACTACACTGGGAATACTTAACATTGAACTAGCAGCTGAGAACATATCAATCACAATCGGGTTCCTTGGCAAGATCAAAAGCTGCCTGACCTAATGAGCACAGTGTCACACACGAGGCTGTGTACAATTATCAGGCTGCAGTTGTGGGAATATGTAAAGCATTAATATTTATTACTAAGTGCTCTTTTTATATGGAAGTTGCTTCTTAACAATTCCCAGTGTATCTCTGAGTGCTGGTACTTCTCACATAGCAATAGTTTAATGTATCCATCTAAGGTGGTTGCTATACTGGTTGCCTGGGGTTACAGAAATGATAGATTTTATTAAAACCAATTAAGGGGGACATACTAAGCAGTGATAAGAGCGGAGAAGTGAGCCAGTCGAGAAGTTGCTCCATCAACCAATCAGCAGCTCTGTATCATTTTGTAGTATGCAAATTATAGATGTTACTTCAGTGTGGATTGGTTGCCATGGGCAACTTCTCTACTGGCTCACTTCTCCGCTCTTATCACTGCTTAGTAAATGTCCCCCTAAATCTGCAATTCATAAAAATCTGATTCATGGCATTCAGTAGACTTGTTTGGTTTATATTAAGGACATTTAATAATATAGATGTAAACATTTAAGGAGATTATCATAATGGAATATGCTTAAAATGATTGAAATGTTGCTAGATTTTTGCTTATGTTCTTTATTGTTTAACATATCATTTTGTTTCCCATTTTTCAATATATCTTGACTGTTATTGACTTTAGTTTCAAAACTGCTAATAAAATTTAAGTTTAAAGTAAAAAAAAAAAAAATATGATTGCGGTGGGAGTTATCTCCCCATTGTGACTGCTGTGGGAGATATTTCCTCAATGTGATTGCAGTGGGAATTATTTCCTTGCCGTGATTGCGGTGGGAGTTATTTCCCTGCTGTGATTGCGGTGGGAGTTATTTGTTATTTTCCTGCCGAGACTCCAGTGGGAGTTATCTCCCTGCTATGATTATGGTGGGTGTTATTTCCCTGCTGTGGTTGCAGTGGGTGTTATTTCCCTGCTGTGGTTGCAGTGGGAGTTATTTCCCTGCTGTGGTTGCAGTGGGAGTTATTTCCCTGCTGTGGTTGCAGTGGGAGTTATTTCCTTGCTGCGATTCTGTTGGGTGTTGTTTCCCTGCTGTGGCTACAGTAGGAGTTACTTCCCTGCTTTGATAGCAGTGGGACTTACTTCCCTGCTTTGATAGCGGTGGGAGTTATTTCCCTGCTGTGATTACTGTGGGAGTTATTTCCCAGCTGTGTTTGCGGTGGGAGTTATTTCCCTGCTGTGATTTTGGTGGGTGTTGTTTCCCTGCTGTGGCTCCAGTAGGAGTTATTTCCCTGCTGTGGTTGCAGTGGGAGTTACTTCCCTGCTTTGATAGCGGTGGGAGTTACTTCCATGCTTTGATAGCAGTGGGAGTTATTTCCCCGCTGTGATTCCGGTGGGAGTTATTTCCCTGCTGTGATTGCATTGTGAGTTACTTCCTTGCTTTGATAGCGGTGGGAGTTATTTCCCTGTTGTGATTGCGGTGGGTGTTATTTTCCTGTTGTGATTGCGGTGGGAGTTATTTCCCTGCTGTGATTGCATTGTGAGTTACTTCCTTGCTTTGATAGCGGTGGGAGTTATTTCCCTGTTGTGATTGCGGTGGGTGTTATTTTCCTGTTGTGATTGCGGTGGGAGTTATTTCCCTGCTGTGATTGCATTGTGAGTTACTTACTTGCTTTGATAGCGGTGGGAGTTATTTCCCTGTTGTGATTGCGGTGGGAGTTATTTTCCTGATGTGATTGCGGTGGGAGTTGTTTTTCTGCTGTGTTTGCAGTGGGAGTTATTTCTCTGATGTGATTGCGGTGGGAGTTATTTCTCCGCTATGATTGCAGTGGGAGTTGTTTTTCTGCTGTGATTGAATCGGGAGTTACTTCCTTGCTCTGATAGCGGTGGGAGTTATTTCCCTGTTGTGACTGTGGTGCAGGGGGCAATGCAGAATTTCTAGAGGGTGTTTTCCACACCACGCTCCAGATTAAGTGAGACCTGCATGGAAATGACAGCTTATAATTTGAGACAGTGCTAGAAAATGAATTCCATGATCTGTAATTTATATTTGGATGAAATTGTGTTCTGTGTAATAAATCTCACAAATGCTATCTAGCTACAGAATTAACTCAGTCCATTTGAGCAAATTATTCGCACTAATCCTAAAATTAAGCATGGCATGACAGTAACAAGTGGTGCATGATTATTATAACTCCTCATAAATGTCTCTACGCAGTAAATACAGCAATTTGGTGAAAACTAATTAGCAAGGTGTTATATTTAGTGGGAGACACTATTGAGTTGAGTGTGGGTATGAGTACTCCTGAATGTCTCTAAATGGATATATTTTATGTGACTCATCCTTGTAGATTCACTTCAGCACTATCCATAACTAAAAATATAACATCAAGCTACAGTATACTGATATAATTGAGTGTACCAGCCATAATTGCTTATCCCTTTAAATTGGGTAATGAGGCTAAGATCACTTGGCATACTATGTAAGGTTAACCTCCATTATAACAAGTGTATAACATCACACATTAACGTAATTAATATACGGGTTCCACTATAGACAGGGCCGGCAACAGAAATCTCGGGGCCCCGTACAGTGATATCTGTGGGGCCCCATCTAATTTTATATATATATATATATATATATATATATATATATATCTCCACACACAGAGGCTCCAGCAGGGGCTATGCTGCAGACAAGACCAGCACTCCATTCATAGCATAAAGTTATTTAATGTCATCCAAGACACGACTAGTGCAAAGTCAGCATATGGCATATTGGAATATTCTCACAAATAACGTCCATGCTGGGGACATGTGTCCAACCCAGCTGTGGCTCCCTCAGTCTGTCTGTCCCCAATGACTACATGCTGCATTCCCAGCTCCCCTACCCTATGCCAAAGCAATATATACCCTCACCAATCCACTCTTACCCAGGGGAGAGATTCACCTGCGCTGCACTTTCCACTATCCAGACCCGCACACCACACAGCAGGTACCATGCGGCCCTCACACCCCACCAGAAGAGGCCAGCACAGGGCACAGGAATCCTGCCCAGCGGAGCTGCTGCCATGTCCCATAACTGCTTGCAACAGATAGGGACCCGGAATAGCAGGTGCACACTTGTGCCGCATAATGACTGTGTGTAAGAGGTAGTGATGTGCACCGGAAATTTTTCGGGTTTTGGTTTTGTGTTCGGTTCCGCGGCCGTGTTTTGGGTTCAAACGCGTTTTGGCAAAACCTCACCGAAATTTTTTTGTCGGATTCGGGTGTGTTTTGGATTCGGGTGTTTTTTTCAAAAAACCCTAAAAAACAGCTTAAATCATAGAATTTGGGGGTCATTTTGATCCCATAGTATTATTAACCTCAATAACCATAATTTCCACTCATTTTCAGTCGATTCTGAACACCTCACACCTCACAATATTATTTTTAGTCCTAAAATTTGCACCGAGGTAGCTGTGTGACTAAGCTAAGCGACCCAAGTGGCCGACACAAACACCTGGCCCATCTAGGAGTGTCACTGCAGTGTCACGCAGGATGGCCCTTAAAAAAAATACTCCCCAAACAGCACATGGCGCAATGAGGTAGCTGTGTGACTAAGATAAGCGACCCAAGTGGCCGACACAAACACCTGGCCCATCTAGGAGTGGCACTGCAGTGACACGCAGGATGGCCCTTCAAAAAAATACTCCCCAAACAGCACATGACGCAAAGAAAAAAAGAGGCGCAATGAGGTAGCTGTGTGACAAAGATAAGCGACCCAAGTGGCCGACACAAACACCTGGCCCATCTAGGAGTGGCACTGCAGTGTCAGACAGGATGGCACTTGAAAAAAATACTCCCCAAACAGCACATGACGCAAAGAAAAAAAGAGGCGCAATGAGGTAGCTGTGTAACTAAGATAAGCGACCCAAGTGGCCGACACAAACACCTGGCCCATCTAGGAGTGGCACTGCAGTGTCACGCAGGATGGCCCTTCAAAAAAATACTCCCCAAACAGCACATGACGCAAAGAAAAAAAGAGGCGCAATAAGGTAGCTGTGTGACTAAGATAAGCGACCCAAGTGGCCGACACAAACACCTGGCCCATCTAGGAGTGGCACTGCAGTGTCACGCAGGATGGCCCTTCAAAAAAATACTCCCCAAACAGCACATGACGCAAAGAAAAAAAGAGGCGCAATGAGGTAGCTGTGTGACTAAGCTAAGCGACCCAAGTGGCCGACACAGACACCTGGCCCATCTAGGAGTGGCACTGCAGTGTCACGCAGGATGGCCCTTCAAAAAAATACTCCCCAAACAGCACATGACGCAAAGAAAAAAAGAGGCGCAATGAGGTAGCTGTGTGACTAAGCTAAGCGACCCAAGTGGCCGACACAAACACCTGGCCCATCTAAGAGTGGCACTGCAGTGTCAGACAGGATGGCACTTGAAAAAAATACTCCCCAAACAGCACATGACGCAAAGAAAAAAAGAGGCGCAATGAGGTAACTGTGTGACTAAGATAAGCGACCCAAGTGGCCGACACAAACACCTGGCCCAACTAGGAGTGGCACTGCAGTGTCACGCAGGATGGCCCTTCAAAAAAATACTCCCCAAACAGCACATGACGCAAAGAAAAAAAGAGGCGCAATGAGGTAGCTGTGTGACTAAGCTAAGCGACCCAAGTGGCCGACACAAACACCTGGCCCATCTAGGAGTTGCACTGCAGCGTCAGACAGGATGGCACTTGAAAAAAATACTCCCCAAACAGCACATGACGCAAAGAAAAAAAGAGGCGCAATGAGGTAGCTGTGTGACTAAGATAAGCGACCCAAGTGGCCGACACAAACACCTGGCCCATCTAGGAGTGGCACTGCAGTGTCAGACAGGATGGCACTTGAAAAAAATACTCCCCAAACAGCACATGACGCAAAGAAAAAAAGAGGCGCAATGAGGTAGCTGTGTGACTAAGATAAGCGACCCAAGTGGCCGACACAAACACCTGGCCCATCTAGGAGTGGCACTGCAGTGTCACGCAGGATGGCCCTTCAAAAAAATACTCCCCAAACAGCACATGACGCAAAGAAAAATGAAAGAAAAAAGAGGTGCAAGATGGAATTGTCCTTGGGCCCTCCCACCCACCCTTATGTTGTATAAACAGGACATGCACACTTTAACAAACCCATCATTTCAGCGACAGGGTCTGCCACACGACTGTGACTGAAATGACTGGTTGGTTTGGGCCCCCACCAAAAAAGAAGCAATCAATCTCTCCTTGCACAAACTGGCTCTACAGAGGCAAGATGTCCACCTCATCATCATCGTCCGATTCATCACCCCTTTCACTGTGTACATCCCCCTCCTCACAGATTATTAATTCGTCCCCACTGGAATCCACCATCTCAGGTCCCCGTGTACTTTCTGGAGGCAATTGCTGCTGGTGAATGTCTCCATGGAGGAATTGATTATAATTCATTTTAATGAACATCATCTTCTCCACATTTTCTGGAAGTAACCTCGTACGCCGATTGCTGACAAGGTGAGCGGCGGCACTAAACACTCTTTCGGAGTACACACTTGTGGGAGGGCAACTTAGGTAGAATAAAGCCAGTTTGTGCAAGGGCCTCCAAATTGCCTCTTTTTCCTGCCAGTATACGTACGGACTGTCTGACGTGCCTACTTGGATGCGGTCACTCATATAATCCTCCACCATTCTTTCAATGGTGAGAGAATCATATGCAGTGACAGTAGACGACATGTCAGTAATCGTTGGCAGGTCCTTCAGTCCGGACCAGATGTCAGCACTCGCTCCAGACTGCCCTGTATCACCGCCAGCGGGTGGGCTCGGAATTCGTAGCCTTTTCCTCGCACCCCCAGTTGCGGGAGAATGTGAAGGAGGAGATGTTGACGGGTCACGTTCCGCTTGACTTGACAATTTTCTCACCAGCAGGTCTTTGAACCTCTGCAGACTTGTGTCTGCCGGAAAGAGAGATACAACGTAGGTTTTAAATCTAGGATCGAGCACGGTGGCCAAAATGTAGTGCTCTGATTTCAACAGATTGACCACCCGTGAATCCTGGTTAAGCGAATGAAGGGCTCCATCCACAAGTCCCACATGCCTAGCGGAATCGCTCTGTTTTAGCTCCTCCTTCAATGTCTCCAGCTTCTTCTGCAAAAGCCTGATGAGGGGAATGACCTGACTCAGGCTGGCAGTGTCTGAACTGACTTCACGTGTGGCAAGTTCAAAAGGTTGCAGAACCTTGCACAATGTTGAAATCATTCTCCACTGCGCTTGAGTCAGGTGCATTCCACCTCCTTTGCCTATATCGTGGCCAGATGTATAGGCTTGAATGGCCTTTTGCTGCTCCTCCATCCTCTGAAGCATATAGAGGGTTGAATTCCACCTCGTTACCACCTCTTGCTTCAGATGATGGCAGGGCAGGTTCAGGTGTTTTTGGTGGTGCTCCAGTCTTCTGTACGCGGTGCCTGTACGCCGAAAGTGGCCCGCAATTCTTCTGGCCACCGACAGCATCTCTTGTACGCCCCTGTCGTTTTTTTAAATAATTCTGCACCACCAAATTCAAGGTATGTGCAAAACATGGGACGTGCTGGAATTTGCCCAGATGTAATGCACGCACAATATTGCTGGCGTTGTCCGATGCCACAAATCCCCAGGAGAGTCCAATTGGGGTAAGCCATTCTGCGATGATCTTCCTCAGTTGCCGTAAGAGGTTTTCAGCTGTGTGCGTATTCTGGAAAGCGGTGATACAAAGCGTAGCCTGCCTAGGAACGAGTTGGCGTTTGCGAGATGCTGCTACTGGTGCCGCCGCTGCTGTTCTTGCAGCGGGAGGCAATACATCTACCCAGTGGGCTGTCACAGTCATGTAGTCCTGAGTCTGCCCTGCTCCACTTGTCCACATGTCCGTGGTTAAGTGGACATTGGGTACAACTGCATTTTTTAGGACACTGGTGACTCTTTTTCTGAGGTCTGTGTACATTTTCGGTATCGCCTGCCTAGAGAAATGGAACCTAGATGGTATTTGGTACCGGGGACACAGTACCTCAATCAAGTCTCTAGTTTGCTCTGAATTAACGATGGATACCGGAACCACGTTTCTCACCGCCCAGGCTGCCAAGGCCTCAGTTATCCGCTTTGTAGCAGGATGACTGCTGTGATATTTCATCTTCCTCGCAAAGGACTGTTGGACAGTCAATTGCTTACTGGAAGTAGTACAAGTGGTCTTTCGACTTCCCCTCTGGGATGACGATCGACTCCCAGCAGCAACAACAGCAGCGCCAGCAGCAGTAGGCGTTACACTCAAGGATGCATCGGAGGAATCCCAGGCAGGAGAGGACTCGTCAGACTTGCCAGTGACATGGCCTGCAGGACTATTGGCTTTCCTTGGTAAGGAGTAAATTGACACTGAGGGAGTTGGTGGTGTGGTTTGCAGGAGCTTGGTTACAAGAGGAAGGGATTTAGTGGTCAGTGGACTGCTTCCGCTGTCACCCAAAGTTTTTGAACTTGTCACTGACTTATGATGAATGCGCTGCAGGTGACGTATAAGGGAGGATGTTCCGAGGAGGTGGTTAACGTCCTTACCCCTACTTATTACAGCTTGACAAAGGCAACACATGGCTTGACACCTGTTGTCCGCATTTCTGTTGAAATAATTCCACACCGAAGAGCTGATTTTTTTTGTATTTTGACCAGGCATGTCAATGGCCATATTCGTCCCACGGACAACAGGTGTCTCCCCGGGTGCCTGACTTAAACAAACCACCTCACCATCAGAATCCTCCTTGTCAATTTCCTCCCCAGCGCCAGCAACACCCATATCCTCATCCTGGTGTACTTCAACAGTGACATCTTCAATTTGACTATCAGGAACTGGACTGCGGGTGCTCCTTCCAGCACTTGCAGGGAGCGTGCAAATGGTGGAAAGTGCAAGCTCTTCCCGTCCAGTGTTGGGAAGGTCAGGCATCGCAACCGACACAATTGGACTCTCCTTGGGGATTTGTGATTTCGAAGAACGCACAGTTCTTTGCTGTGATTTTGCCAGCTTAAGTCTTTTCTTTTTTCTAGCGAGAGGATGAGTGCTTCCATCCTCATGTGAAGCTGAACCACTAGCCATGAACATAGGCCAGGGCCTCAGCCGTTCCTTGCCACTCCGTGTCGTAAATGGCATATTGGCAAGTTTACGCTTCTCCTCAGACGCTTTTAATTTTGATTTATGGGTCATTTTTTTACTGATCTTTTGTGTTTTGGATTTTACATGCTCTGTACTATGACATTGGGCATCGGCCTTGGCAGACGACGTTGATGGCATTTCATCGTCTCGTCCATGACTAGTGGCAGCTGCTTCAGCACGAGGTGGAAGTGGATCTTGATCTTCCCCTATTTTTTTCACCTCCACATTTTTGTTCTCCATATTTTAATGCGCACAACTAAAAGGCACCACAGGTATACAATGTAGATGGATGGATAGTATACTTTATGTATGACGACGAGTGACTGAAGACACAGAGGTAGGTACAGCAGTGGCCTACCGTACTGCTATATACAGTCTAATGGACCTGGTAGACACTGTCAGCAGACTGCGTTTATAGTATAAAGAAAAAAAGACACCACAGGTATACAATGTAGATGGATGGATAGTATACTTTATGTATGACGACGAGTGACTGAAGACACAGAGGTAGGTACAGCAGTGGCCTACCGTACTGCTATATACAGTATAATGGACCTGGTGGACACTGTCAGCAGACTGCGTTTATAGTATAAAAAAAAAAGACACCATAGGTATACAATGTAGATGGATGGATAGTATACTTTATGTATGACGACGAGTGACTGAAGACACAGAGGTAGGTACAGCAGTGGCCTACCGTACTGTTATATACAGTATAATGGACCTGGTGGACACTGTCAGCAGACTGCGTTTATAGTATAAAGAAAAAAAGACACCACAGGTATACAATGTAGATGGATGGATAGTATACTTTATGTATGACGATGAGTGACTGAAAACACAGAGGTAGGTACAGCAGTGGCCTACCGTACTGCTATATACAGTATAATGGACCTGGTGGACACTGTCAGCAGACTGCGTTTATAGTATAAAGAAAAAAAGACACCACAGGTATACAATGTAGATGGATGGATAGTATACTTTATGTATTACGACGAGTGACTGAAGACACAGAGGTAGGTACAGCAGTGGCCTACCGTACTGCTATATACAGTATAATGGACCTGGTGGACACTGTCAGCAGACTGCGTTTATAGTATAAAGAAAAAAAGACACCATAGGTATACAATGTAGATGGATGGATAGTATACTTTATGTATGACGACGAGTGACTGAAGACACAGAGGTAGGTACAGCAGTGGCCTACCGTACTGCTATATACAGTATAATGGACCTGGTGGACACTGTCAGCAGACTGCGTTTATAGTATAAAGAAAAAAAGACACCACAGGTATACAATGTAGATGGATGGATAGTATACTTTATGTATGACGACGAGTGACTGAAGACACAGAGGTAGGTACAGCAGTGGCCTACCGTACTGCTATATACAGTATAATGGACCTGGTGGACACTGTCAGCAGACTGCGTTTATAGTATAAAGAAAAAAAGACACCACAGGTATACAATGTAGATGGATGGATAGTATACTTTATGTATGACGACGAGTGACTGAAGACACAGAGGTAGGTACAGCAGTGGCCTACCGTACTGCTATATACAGTATAATGGACCTGGTGGACACTGTCAGCAGACTGCGTTTATAGTATAAAGAAAAAAAGACACCACAGGTATACAATGTAGATGGATGGATAGTATACTTTATGTATGACGACGAGTGACTGAAGACACAGAGGTAGGTACAGCAGTGGCCTACCGTACTGCTATATACAGTATAATGGACCTGGTGGACACTGTCAGCAGACTGCGTTTATAGTATAAAGAAAAAAAGACACCACAGGTATACAATGTAGATGGATGGATAGTATACTTTATGTATGACGACGAGTGACTGAAGACACAGAGGTAGGTACAGCAGTGGCCTACCGTACTGCTATATACAGTATAATGGACCTGGTGGACACTGTCAGCAGACTGCGTTATAGTATAAAGAAAAAAAGACACCACAGGTATACAATGTAGATGGATGGATAGTATACTTTATGTATGACGACGAGTGACTGAAGACACAGAGGTAGGTACAGCAGTGGCCTACCGTACTGCTATATACAGTATAATGGACCTGGTGGACACTGTCAGCAGACTGCGTTTATACTTATAGTATAAAGAAAAAAAGACACCACAGGAGTGTTTTTCAGGCAGACAAACGTATACTGGTGGTCACTGTCAGCAAAACTGTGCACTGTACTCCTGCTATAGCTGCTCCCCAGTCTCCCCCACAATTAAGCAGTGTGAGCACTCAGCACAGTCAGATATATCATGCAGCACACCGAGGCTGAGCACAGATATGGTATTTAGCATTTTTTTCAGGCAGAGAACGGATAAAAAAAACTAGCAAAACTCTGCACTGTACTCCTCTTAACAGCTGCTCCCCAATCCTCCCCACAATAAGCTAAGCAGTAGCAATCAGATCAACTAACTATAACTATATAAACGGAGAGGACACCAGCCACGTCCTCTCCCTATCAATCTCAATGCACGTGTGAAAATGGCGGCGACGCGCGGCTGCTTATATAGAATCCGAATCTCGCGAGAATCCGACAGCGGGATGATGACGTTCGGGCGCACTCGGGTTAGCCGAGCCATACGGGAGAATCCGAGTATGGCTCGGACCCGTGTAAAAAGGGTAAAGTTCGGGGGGGTTCGGTTTCTCGGAAACCGAACCCGCTCATCACTAGTAAGAGGCTCCTGTCACTCTGAGGCTCCATTGTAGAGAGCATACCCCCTTTTTCATTTTGTACTTTTGTACTGAGCCCTTAGGGAGCCCTGGCACTCTCCACATGACCAACTGTCTCAGTCCTATACAGCGCAGACTTGCTACCCCCGCCCTCCTGTTTACTCTGAGGCTGCGCCCACACCACCTACAGCTCGCTGCCCTATTTGGACAAGATAGCTCACATCCCTGACGGTCACTAAGTGGCATATCCTTGGGGCCCCTCTGACCCTTGGGGCCTGGTACAGTTGTCCCCTTTGACTCCCCCTGTCGCCGGCCCTGACTATAGACAGCAGATATACAGTATTCTGGTGTTCTTGTACCAAGCCCACATCTATTTAATTTCCCATTGCAACACAGGGGTTTATTTACTAAAGGTCGATTTCCATTGATTTCTAACGATTTTAAAATCAGTGGAAATCAGTCTCAATCAATGTTGGTTTTCAGGGGCTAAAACACACATTTACTAGTAGATGATTTTTTAAAATCCATTTTTAAATGGTAGGTAATGTGTGTTTTATGCCTTAAAAACCAAACATCGATTTTCATTGATTTGAATTTTTTTGTTTTTAAATGTAAATCAACAGGTCTTCACTTTATTGGGCTCTTGCTACTAAGTACATCCCTTATTTTATTTTTTCTATACTATTTCTTTCATTTTTACCACTACTGATATGTTGGACTGGTTATTAATATGAGTTAATAAAAGTTACATTTTATTCTTACAAATTTACAAAGCACGATAATTGTGCACTCGATCAAAATACTTTGTTTTCTATTGCTTTGTGATTGTATTGATTCCACCCATGCTTCCTTATCTGAGATTGCTTTATTGTCCCTCGACTTGTACACATCTTGGGAGTAATTCCAAGTTGATCGCAGCAGGATTTTTGATAGCAATTGGGCAAAACCATGTGCACTGCAGGGGAGGCAGATATAACATGTGCAGAGAGAGATAGATTTGGGTGTGGTGTGTTCAATCTGCAATCTAATTTGCAGTGTAAAAATAAAGCAGCCAGTATTTACCCTGCACAGAAATAAAATAACCCACCCAAATCTAACTCTTTCTGCACATGTTATATCTGCCTCCCCTGTAGTGCACATGGTTTTGCCCAATTGCTATCAAAAATTCTGTTGCGATCAACTTGGAATTACCCCCCTTATGCAGTAACTTTCCAAAGTCACCCTAAGAACTACCTACTGTACTGTAATGTATTTGTGAAGTGACACTGCAGTGTGAGAGATGGGATGCAGATAACTTGCTAAATTTAACTTAGCATTTGGTGACATTGGTTTCCAGTGTTGTGAAGCAATAGAGTTTTAATTCGGGGAAAATAGGAACCTAGAAATATACTTTTGAAGTCTGGCTCTATTCCCAAAATATGTAACTAATCTTATTTTACAATTGTTATTTTCATTACCAATAAACTGCAGCACATGAGTTCATTTGTTGTAAATTGCATGTTTTTCATGGAATGTACTGTAGTTATGTAACCGGCGGTCAGGAGACCCGCTCACAATCCCATCAGTCAGCATGCCAACCAACAGGGACTATTCCCACTCGTGGGTGTCCACGACACCCATTGAGTGGGTATAGAACCACCGGTCACACATACCCAACCCGTTTTTCAACCCCCCTATGTGTGGCCATATCACATCCTTCACTTCTATTACTAAGTTTGGTCCCACCATGGCCAGCAACAGAAATCTTTGGGCCCAGTACACTCACAATTTTGGGGCCCCCATCCCTCCCTGGTAGATACAGGTTGGTCGGTTGTTAGCTCACCCGCCATCTCTCTCCAGCCTCACCCCCGTCTCTCTACCCTCACTCATCACCTGTTTCACTCCTGCTTTATCCTCTTCTGTGTCTCTCTAGCACCATTCCTGTGTCCCCAGCCTCCCCCCTCCACTCGGTGTCTCTCTATCTCCTGCCATGCACTCATCTCACCTGTGTTTCTCAGCCTCTCCTCCTGCTATGTCTCTCAGGAACACGCCCCTACCCCTGTGTCTCTTACCCTCCTCTGGTGTCTCTCTGCCTCCCCATCCCCCTGTGTCTCTCAGCCTCCCTATCCACCCTCCCCGTTTCTCTCAGTCTACTCCTGTATGTCTCAGCCTGCCCCTGTGTCTCTAAACCTCCGATGTCTCTCAGCCTGGTTCTGTGTTCTTATTTTCATTACCAATAATATGCTGCAGATTAGATAATTTGTTGTAAATTGCATGTTGCAAAGATTCTGCTGCTCTGTACTGCGGGTGGCTTCACTGGTTCCTCTGCTGTGCTGGTCAGCCATGCAACGTCATGATGTCATGTGTGCTGAGTCACAAAAGAAAATGTATTGTACTATTGCCGGCTGGGCTCCCTTCTCTCCTCCTAGAGATGTGCACCGGACATTTTTCGGGTTTTGTGTTTTGGTTTTGGATTCGGTTCCGCGGCCGTGTTTTGGGTTCGAACGCGTTTTGGCAAAACCTCACCGAATTTTTTTTGTCGGATTCGGGTGTGTTTTGGATTCGGGTGTTTTTTTAAAAAAAAACTAAAAAACAGCTTAAATCATTGAATTTGGGGGTCATTTTGATCCCATAGTATTATCAACCTCAATAACCATAATTTACACTTATTTACAGTCTATTCTGAATACCTCACACCTCACAATATTATTTTTAGTCCTAAAATTTGCACCGAGGTCGCTGGATGACTAAGCTCAGCGACCCAAGTGGCCGACACAAACACCTGGCCCATCTATGAGTGGCACTGCAGTGTTACGCAGATTGGCCCTTCCAAAAAACACTCCCCAAACAGCACATGACGCAAAGAAAAAAAGAGGCGCAATGAGGTAGCTGTGTGACTAAGCTCAGCGACCCAAGTGGCCGACACAAACACCTGGCCCATCTAGGAGTGGCACTGCAGTGTCACGCAGGCTGGCCCTTCAAAAAACTACTCCCCAAACAGCACATGACGCAAAGAAAAAAAGAGGCGCAATGAGGTAGCTGTGTGAGTAAGCTAAGCGACCCTAGTGGCCGACACAAACACCTGGCCCATCTAGGAGTGGCACTGCAGTGTCACGCAGGATGGCCCTTCAAAAAACTACTCCCCAAACAGCACATGACGCAAAGAAAAAAAGAGGCGCAATGAGGTAGCTGTGTGAGTAAGCTAAGCGACCCTAGTGGCCGACACAAACACCTGGCCCATCTAGGAGTGGCACTGCAGTGTCACGCAGGCTGGCCCTTCAAAAAACTACTCCCCAAACAGCACATGACGCAAAGAAAAATTAAAGAAAAAAGAGGTGCAAGATGGAATTGTCCTTGGGCCCTCCCACCCACCCTTATGTTGTATAAACAGGACATGCACACTTTAACCAACCCATCATTTCAGTGACAGGGTCTGCCACACGACTGTGACTGAAATGACGGGTTGGTTTGGACCCCCACCAAAAAAGAAGCAATTAATCTCTCCTTGCACAAACTGGCTCTACAGAGGCAAGATGTCCACCTCATCATCATCGTCCGATTCATCACCCCTTTCACTGTGTACATCCCCCTCCTCACAGATTATCAATTCGTCCCCACTGGAATCCACCATCTCAGCTCCCTGTGTACTTTGTGGAGGCAATTGCTACTGGTCAATGTCTCCACGGAGGAATTGATTATAATTCATTTTAATGAACATCATCTTCTCCACATTTTCTGGAAGTAACCTCGTACGCCGATTGCTGACAAGGTGAGCGGCGGCACTAAACACTCTTTCGGAATACACACTTGTGGGAGGGCAACTTAGGTAGAATAAAGCCAGTTTGTGCAAGGGCCTCCAAATTGCCTCTTTTTCCTGCCAGTATACGTACGGACTGTCTGACGTGCCTACTTGGATGCGGTCACTCATATAATCCTCCACCATTCTTTCAATGGTGAGAGAATCATATGCAGTGACAGTAGACGACATGTCCGTAATCGTTGTCAGGTCCTTCAGTCTGGACCAGATGTCAGCATCAGCAGTCGCTCCAGACTGCCCTGCATCACCGCCAGCGGGTGGGCTCGGAATTCTGAGCCTTTTCCTCGCACCCCCAATTGCTGGAGAATGTGAAGGAGGAGCTGTTGACCGGTCAAGTTCCACTTGACTTGATAATTTTCTCACCAGCAGGTCTTTGAACCCCTGCAGACTTGTGTCTGCCGGAAAGAGAGATACAACGTAGGTTTTAAATCTAGGATCGAGCACGGTGGCCAAAATGTAGTGCTCTGATTTCAACAGATTGACCACCCGTGAATCCTGGTTAAGCGAATGAAGGGCTCCATCCACAAGTCCCACATGCCTAGCAGAATCGCTCTTTCTTAGCTCCTCCTTCAATGTCTCCAGCTTCTTCTGCAAAATCCTGATGAGGGGAATGACCTGACTCAGGCTGGCAGTGTCTGAACTGACTTCACGTGTGGCAAGTTCAAAAGGTTGCAGAACCTTGCACAACGTTGAAATCATTCTCCACTGCACTTGAGACAGGTGCATTCCACCTCCTTTGCCTATATCGTGGCCAGATGTATAGGCTTGAATGGCCTTTTGCTGCTCCTCTAACCTCTGAAGCATATAGAGGGTTGAATTCCACCTCGTTACCACTTCTTGCTTCAGATGATGGCAGGGCAGGTTCAGGCGTTTTTGGTGTTGCTCCAGTCTTCTGTACGTGGTGCCTGTACGCCGAAAGTGTCCCGCAATTCTTCTGGCCACCGACAGCATCTCTTGCACGCCCCTCTCGTTTTTTAAATAATTCTGCACCACCAAATTCAAGTTATGTGCAAAACATGGGACGTGCTGGAATTTGCCCAGATATAATGCACGCACAATATTGCTGGCGTTGTCCGATGCCACAAATCCACAGGAGAGTCCAATTGGGGTAAGCCATTCTGCGATGATCTTCCTCAGTTGCCGTAAGAGGTTTTCAGCTGTGTGCGTATTCTGGAAAGCGGTGATACAAAGCGTAGCCTGCCTAGGAAAGAGTTGGCATTTGCGAGATGCTGCTACTGGTGCCGCCGCTGCTGTTCTTGCGGCGGGAGTCAATACATCTACCCAGTGGGCTGTCACAGTCATATAGTCCTGAGTCTGCCCTGCTCCACTTGTCCACATGTCCGTGGTTAAGTGGACATTGGGTACAACTGCATTTTTTAGGACACTGGTGAGTCTTTTTCTGAGGTCTGTGTACATTTTCGGTATCGACTGCCTAGAGAAATGGAACCTAGATGGTATTTGGTACCCGGGACACAGTACCTCAAACAAGTCTATAGTTGGCTCTGCAGTAATGATGGATACCGGAACCACGTTTCTCACCGCCCAGGATGCCAAGGCCTCAGTTATCCGCTTTGCAGCAGGATGACTGCTGTGATATTTCATCTTCCTCGCAAAGGACTGTTGGACAGTCAATTGCTTGGTGGAAGTAGTAAAAGTGGTCTTACGACTTCCCCTCTGGGATGACCATCGACTCCCAGCAGCAACAACAGCAGCGCCAGCAGCAGTAGGCGTTACACTCAAGGATGCATCGGAGGAATCCCAGGCAGGAGAGGACTCGTCAGAATTGCCAGTGACATGGCCTGCAGGACTATTGGCATTCCTGGGGAAGGAGGAAATTGACACTGAGGGAGTTGGTGGGGTGGTTTGCGTGAGCTTGGTTACAAGAGGAAGGGATTTACTGGTCAGTGGACTGCTTCCGCTGTCGCCCAAAGTTTTTGAACTTGTCACTGACTTATGATGAATGCGCTGCAGGTGATGTATAAGGGAGGATGTTCCGAGGTGGTTAACGTCCTTACCCCTACTTATTACAGCTTGACAAAGGCAACACACGGCTTGACACCTGTTGTCCGCATTTCTGTTGAAATACTTCCACACCGAAGAGCTGATTTTTTTGGTATTTTCACCAGGCATGTCAATGGCCATATTCCTCCCACGGACAACAGGTGTCTCCCCGGGTGCCTGACTTAAACAAACCACCTCACCATCAGAATCCTCCTTGTCAATTTCCTCCCCAGTGCCAGCAACACCCATATCCTCCTCATCCTGGTGTACTTCAACACTGACATCTTCAATCTGACTATCAGGAACTGGACTGCGGGTGCTCCTTCCAGCACTTGCAGGGGGCGTGCAAATGGTGGAAGGCGCATGCTCTTCACGTCCAGTGTTGGGAAGGTCAGGCATCGCAACCGACACAATTGGACTCTCCTTGTGGATTTGTGATTTCGAAGAACGCACAGTTCTTTGCTGTGCTTTTGCCAGCTTAAGTCTTTTCATTTTTCTAGCGAGAGGCTGAGTGCTTCCATCCTCATGTGAAGCTGAACCACTAGCCATGAACATAGGCCAGGGCCTCAGCCGTTCCTTGCCACTCCGTGTGGTAAATGGCATATTGGCAAGTTTACGCTTCTCCTCCAACGATTTTATTTTAGATTTTTGAGTCCTTTTTTTACTGATATTTTGTGTTTTGGATTTTACATGCTCTGTACTATGACATTGGGCATCGGCCTTGGCAGACGACGTTGATGGAATTTCATCGTCTCGGCCATGACTAGTGGCAGCAGCTTCAGCACGAGGTGGAAGTCGATCTTGATCTTTCCCTATTTTTGGAACCTCAACATTTTTGTTCTCCATATTTTAATAGGCACAACTAAAAGGCACCTCAGGTAAACAATGGAGATGGATGGATACTAGTATACTTATGGATGACGAGTGACTGACGACACAGAGGTAGCTACAGCCGTGGACTACCGTACTGCGTCTGCTAGTATAGAGATGATAATGATATAAAAAAATATATATATATCACTACTGCAGGTATTTATATATAATATATAATGACGGACCTGCTGGACGCTGTCAGCAGACTGCTGACCTACTAGTATGAAGAAGATAGAAAAAAAAAACCCCACCACAGGTAGGTATACAATTATGGACGAGCACTGACGACACAGAGGTAGCCACAGCCGTGGACTACCGTACTGCGTCTGCTAGTATAGAGATGATAATGATATAAAAAATATATATATCACTACTGCAGGTATATATATATAATATATAATGACGGACCTGCTGGACGCTGTCAGCAGACTGCTGAACTACTAGTATGAAGAAGATAGTAAAAAAAAAAACCCCCACCACAGGTAGGTATACAATTATGGACGAGCACTGATGACACAGAGGTAGCCACAGCCGTGGACTACCGTACTGCGTCTGCTAATATAGAGATGATAATGATATAAAAAAAATATATATATCACTACTGCAGGTATATATAATATATAATGACGGACCTGCTGGACGCTGTCAGCAGACTGCTGAACTACTAGTATGAAGAAGATAGAAAAAAAAAAACCCCCACCACAGGTAGGTATACAATTATGGACGAGCACTGACGACACAGAGGTAGCCACAGCCGTGGGCTACCGTACTGCGTCTGCTAATATAGAGATGATAATGATATAAAAAATATATATATATCACTACTGCAGGTATATATAATATATAATGACGGACCTGCTGGACGCTGTCAGCAGACTGCTGAACTACTAGTATGAAGAAGATAGAAAAAAAAAACCCCCACCACAGGTAGGTATACAATTATGGACGAGCACTGACGACACAGAGGTAGCCACAGCCGTGGACTACCGTACTGCGTCTGCTAATATAGAGATGATAATTATATAAAAAATATATGTATATCACTACTGCAGGTATATATATATATATAATATATAATGACGGACCTGCTGGACGCTGTCAGCAGACTGATGAACTACTAGTATGAAGAAGATAGAAAAAAAAAACCCCCACCACAGGTAGGTATACAATTATGGACGAGCACTGACGACACAGAGGTAGCTACAGCCGTGGACTACCGTACTGCGTCTGCTAATATAGAGATGATAAAGATGATAGAGATGAACAAAAAATATATAACACTACTGCAGGTAAATATTTATATAATATAATGAATGACGGACCTGCTGGACACTGTCAGCAGAATGCGTTTATAGAATAAAAAAAAAAAAACACCACAGGAGTGTTTGTTTAACTTTTTCAGGCAGACAATGGCCCTCATTCCGAGTTGATCGGTCGCAAGGCGAATTTAGCAGAGTTACATACGCTAAGCCGCCGCCTACTGGGAGTGTATCTTAGCATCTTAAAATTGCGACCGATGTATTCGCAATATTGCGAGCACAAACTACTTAGCAGTTTTAGAGTAGCTCCAGACTTACTCTGCCTGTGCGATCAGTTCAGTGCTTGTCGTTCCTGGTTTGACGTCACAAACACACCCAGCGTTCGCCCAACCACTCCCCCGTTTCTCCGGCCACTCCTGCGTTTTTTCCAGAAACGGTAGCGTTTTCAGCCACACGCCCATAAAACGCCGTGTTTCCGCCCAGTAACACCCATTTCCTGTCAATCACATTACGTTCGCCGGAGCGATGAGAAAGCCGTGAGTAAAAATACTTTCTTCATAGCAAAGATACTTGGCGCAGTCGCAGTGCGAATATTGCGCATGCGCACTAAGCGGAATTTCACTGCGATGCGATGAAAAATACCGAGCGAACGACTCGGAATGAGGGCCAATATACTGGTGGTCAGTGGTCACACTGGCAGCAAAAGTGTGCACTGTACTCCTGCTATAACTGCTCCCCAGTCTCCCCCACAATTCAGCTGTGTGAGCAGCACTGGCAGTGAGCACTCAGCATAGTCAGATATAATACATACATAGATGATATATTATCATTATCATATTATCATGCAGCACACTGAGGCTGAGCACAGATATAGTATGTGACTGTGTATCGTTTTTTTTCAGGCAGAGAACCGATTAAAATTAAACTGGTGGTCACACTATCAGCAAAACTCTGCTGCACTGTACTGAGTACTCCTCCTAATGCTCCCCAAATTAATAAATCAACTCAAGTGTCTCTGACTCTCTAATCTAATCTAAACGGAGAGGACGCCAGCCACGTCCTCTCCCTATCAATCTCAATGCACGTGTGAAAATGGCGGCGACGCGCGGCTCCTTATATAGAATCCGAGTCTCGCGAGAATCCGACAGCGGGATGATGACGTTCGGGCGCGCTCGGGTTAACCGAGCAAGGCGGGAGGATCCGAGTCTGCTCGGACCCGTGCAAAAAAGGCTGAAGTTCGGGGGGGTTCGGATTCCGAGGAACCGAACCCGCTCATCTCTACTAAATACAGCACGACACAGTGGCAGTGACACAGGCAAGGGTGACACTTGTCTCTTAAGATTCCTGAGAGTTTGGGGACCCTTGGTACAAGTAGCTCCTTTGTCCCGCTGTTGCCGGACGAATCAGCATTGAGGTAGCATTTGTCAATTACAGTCTATAAAAATGAAAGGGTAACAGGTGATCGTTTGCCATGGGCAACTTCTACACTTGTCCATTTCTCCACTCTTTTCACTGATTGATACATCAACCCAGAGGCAGATTGGCCATAGGGTTTACAGGGAAGATTCCCGGTGGGCCGACGTACCCGCGGGGCCTGTTTTGTTTGAGGACATGTGGTCCTATTTATAGACATAGTGAATAAGATGCAAAATAATTTGCTTATATGAAAATGTCTTTGCCACTTAGCCTGTGATTGCAGATGATCTAGTGTATGCACTGTCTGCCTGCTTGGCTGACATATAAGATTGAGTGAATAGTGATTGGGATACGGTTGGCGTAATAAGCAAGAAAATATATCTTTCTAAAGAATTATATAGTTTCCTAAATTCTAAAGGTGTATCATATAATGTGCTCATAATATTTATTTTTATTTCCTTTTAACGTCCCCCTTGATGCTGGACATGCCCACTATCTGGAAAGTCTTGGGGGGAGGGTGCTGCTGCCATGGCCCATGGCTAGACCTTACACCTCTGGTGCTGGCCATGTGGGGCCACTAGTACAAATTTTTCCAGGGCCGCTTTTTGTTCCCAATCTGCCCCTGCATCAACCCCCTTATCTCTTGATGCTTCTGGTGTATACGTACTGTGCACACAGCCACAGGGCCGCCATCAGGAAGGGTGCTGGGGGCACAACTGTCCCAGAGAGAGTTCTGGCAGAGAGTGGAGGACCCGGGCTGCTCTGCTACTGAGAGGGCCCCTTCTGTAAGTATTGAAAATGTCTCTCTGAAAATGGCCACCGCCTCAGAGGAGACAGTTATTTTAAATGCTAGAGGAGGCAGTGGCCATTTTGAAAAGGATTTTTTTTCTTATTTTTTTTTTGGGGACGGGTGACTACTTTGTTCAGTGTCGGGCCCCACAATTTCTGATAGCAGCCCTGCACAGCCATAAACTCCCATAACAGTTCCGATATTCAGCTTTGTGGTCTGGGAAGGAGAAGTTCCTACCAGATGGGCAGTGTGATGAGAACGCTGTATAAAATTGCAAGTAACTATTACGTAGCTGACAGTTCTTGCAACAAAATGGGCAGGCCTACACATAGAGGGCAACAGAGTAGACGATCAGAACAATCTGTGGCTGCATACAAAGTGGCCTGCCCCGTATTGGGATGTGCCAAACAGGCTGGGTCCTCAATCACCCCATTCCCAGGCTGGATGGGTTTTCCAGGCAACTAAAACCCTCTCCCCTGTAAGTAAACACCTACCCTAGGCTAAGCAAACAGATATCACTTATGCATCTGCCACGCTATTCTTGATTAATGTCCACCAATAATGTTCCTTTTGATGATCTTAGTCACTCAAAAAGAGGAAAAAAGAATCAAAGTACATAAATGCATGTTCATAAATGAATTTATGTTTTAAAACACAATAAAACTGTAAACTGCATAGAGCATTTACACTTAATTTATTTTTGTTAAACACCATCCCAAATCAACTGATAGAATAAGAAAGCTACATAAACCTCACACAGGAATGTCAGCACTACAACAGTGGGCCATGGGGGTCATTCAGATCTGATGCGTTTTCGTACAGCGGGTGATCGGGTCATAATTGCGTATGCACCGCAATGCGCACGCATGTCGGATAACACCAACGGGCATCGCCGGTCAGCCATGGGATGGTGCGACAATTCCATTCGCATGGGACGTTCGCAAGGTGATTGACAGGAGGAGGCCGTTTATGGGTGGCGACTGACCATTTACTGGGAGTGTTCTGAAAAGTGCAGGAGTGCCCAAGCGTTTTCAGGGAGGGTGTCTGACGTCAGCTCCGCCCCCGATCAGCCTGATGTGATCGCACTAGAGTAGTAAGTCCTGGGCTGCGCAGAGACTGTACAAAGTGGATTTTAACAGCTCGGCGTACACATAGCATCGCACACTTGCATGGCGCATATACACTCCCCCTGGAGGCGGCAACTATCTGAACGCAGGACTGCAAAATTAGCAGCCAAGCGATCAGATCTGAATGACCCCCTTAATTCAGTCCTGATCGCAGCAGCAAAATCTTCTCTAATGGGCAAAACCATGTGTACTGCGGGGGGGGGGCAGATATAACATGTGCAGAGAGAGTTAGATTTGGGTGGGTTATTTTTGTTTCTGTGTGGGGTAAATACTGGCTGCTTTATTTTTACACTGCAATTTAGATTTCAGTTTGAACACCCCCCACCCAAATCTAACTCTATCTACACATGTTATATCTGCCCCACCTGCAGTGCACATGGGGCCTAATTCAGACCTGATCGCTTGCTAGGGTTTTTTTGCACTGCTACGAACAGATAGTCGCCGCCCATAGGGGAGTGTATTTTCGCTTTGCAATGTGCGAATGCATGTGTAGCAGACCTGTATAAACAGATCTTGTGCAGTCTCTGAGTAGCCCAGGACTTACTCAGCCGCTGCGGACACCTCAGCCTGTCTGGGACCGGAATTGATGTCAGGAACCCTCCCTGCAAATACTTGGACACGCCTGCGTTTTTCCAACCACTCCCAGAAAATGGTCAGTTACTGTACCACCCACAAATGGCTGCTTCCTGTAAATCTCCTTGCGATCGCCCGTGTGAATGGACTCTTCGCACAAACCCATCCTGAGCGGCAATCCGCTTTGTATCTGTGCGACTCGCCTGCGCATTGCGGTGCATGTGCATGCGCAGTTCTGAACTGATCGCAGCACTGCAAAAAACGCTAGTGAGTGATCAGGTCTGAATTATCCCCATGGTTTTGCCCATTAGAGAAACAATTTGCTGCTGCGATCAGGTCTGAATTAGGGGTGTAGTAGGGTATTCCGGTGGCCGGGCTCCCGGCGGCCAGAATACCGGTGCTGGGATCCCGACCGCCGGCATACCGACAGCTGAGCAAGCGCAAATGAGCCCCTTGCGGCTACGCGCGACACAATATCTATTCTCCCTCAAATGGGGTCGTGGTCCCCCAAGAGGGAGTAAAGGGTCGGTATGCCGGCTGTCAGGTTTCCGGTGCCGGTGTACTGTGCGCCGGGATCCCGACAGCCGGCAAACTGAAGACCACCCCTGAATTAGGCCCCGCGATCTGACTCAGGTGATGGTAGAGACAGACCATTTCAGAGATGGAATATATGTGTACAATTGGCGGTGGTATGGCAGAGTGTAGGTACTGTACACACCAGTGAATACCCTGAGGCAAGGAACAGCTCAGTACTTAATCAGTGGGGTGGTTTAGTCAGCAGTAATGTGATTTGTACAGCTGTTCTCACAGTTATGCATATACAGACATTTAACATGGGGCAGAGTTTGAGCGGAGCATACAGGTAACCAGCCGGTGACTGTATCAGGGTAGCGGTGCAGAATGCAAGCACCTCTATTGTTGAATGCGGTTATAGCTGCGTCCCACTGAACTAAGTGGAAGATGTCTGTCTCCCACTGTGATGCTCTAACAAAGTGACCTGGGGCCTAATTCAGACCTGATCGCTCGCTAGGTTTTTTTTGCACTGCTGCGAACAGATAGTCGCCGCCTACAGGGGCAGTGTATATTCGCTTTGCAAGTGTGCGAACGCATGTGTAGCAGAGCTGTACAAACAGATCTTGTGCAGTCTCTGAGAAGCCCAGGACTTACTCAGCCACTGCGATCAAATCAGCCTGTCCAGGACCGGAATTGAAGTCAGACACCCTCCCTGCAAACGCATGGACATGCCTGCGTTTTTCCAACCACTCCCTGAAAACGGTCAGTTGACACCCACAAACGCCTTCTTCCTGTCAATCTCCTTGAGATCGCCTGTGCGAATGGATCCATCGCACAAACCCATCGCTGAGCGGCGATCCGCTTTATACCCATGCGACGTGCCTGCACATTACGATGCATACGCATGCGCAGTTTGGACCTGATCGTCCGCTGTGCGAAAACGCGCAGCAGCGATCATGTCTGAATTACCCCCTTTGTTCTTTACATTGCTAATTTTGTAAGCTCATTTTCTATAGAGGAATTATAACAGTTTTATAGGGGTGTGGTATTATTTATTCACAGTCTTCTGGTCAACATGATAATGTCGGCAGGGTCAAACTGCTGACATGCAGTCTGAGGAGAGGCAGCTCCTCAGACAGAGATCTCTGATTGCCAGAGCTCTCTGTGCTAAGGGGGTGATTCAGACCTGATTGCTGGGCTGCTAACTTTGCTGTCCTGCGTTTAGATAGTCGCCGCCCAAGGGGGAGTGTAATTTTGCCGTACAAGTGTGCGATCCCATGTGTACGCCGAGCTGCAAAATTCTCTGTGTGCAGTCTCTGTGCAGCCCAGGACTTACTCCTACAGTGCGATGAGAACAGGCTGATCGGGGCCGGAGCTGACGTTACACACACTCCCTGAAAACGTTTGGAAACGCCTGTGTTTTTCCAGATACTCCCAGAAAACGGTCAGTTACCACCCACAAATGGCATCCTCCTGTTAATCACCTTGCGAATGTCCATGCGATCGGAATTTTCGCACCATCCCATCGCTGACCGGCGATGACTATTGTTGTTGTCCAATGTGCAGTGCGGTGCATACACATGCGCATTTATGACCTGATCGCCCGCACAGCAGCCATCAGGTCTGAATCGCCCCCTAGATACAGGTGGCCGAGGAAGCTGCTGTCATTGCTCACATGCCATCATCTTCTTTAGATTCGGAAGCATTTTGTGGTTACACGTTCCATGCTGATCGAACAAGATACATGTGCACCTGTCAGGTGGCATAACATATCCCAGTACTCGACTCCATACTATGTTGTTACCCGCCTACCCCCGCATAGCTTTACACCTCCTCCCCCAGATCCCATTGATCCTATGCACCATCACCCCCCCCCCCCCCCTCCCATTTATGCATGGCACAGCAGAGCAGAGACTGATCAGTCCCCTTGCTGAGCACTGAACTCTGAGTGAGGCTGAGGATCACACATTAGCCCCTACAATATAGTGCTCAGAAGGGAACGTTAGTGGTGCACATGTGTATTTTGCAGCTTCGGATACAGAATGATGACCGCAATGATGACCGCAAAGCATTCTGGGGCACACAAAGACCATGTGATGAAGAGGGTCCATTCAGGAAATCTGTTCTACAGTTGTGTGATTTCTTCACTACACACCCAGTGGACAGTGGGGAGGTTGTGATCACATGAGATGTGACTGTGTCCATAGAAGCCTGGCTGGCTGCTGACGCATCTCAGAGGGCATATGTAATAGAGACTGCATCTGCTGAAGGTGCAGGATGGCGGCGGATTTCAGATGCTTTCTTTTAAAGGGGCATGCATTTACAAGGCAAAACCATGGCTTGTAAATGATTGCCCCTTTAAAAAAAGTCTGAGATCAGTCGCCATCCTGCACCTCCAGCAAACTCGGACTCTATTCAATAACCCCCTTTGTTACCAGGGGCCTGATTCAGATTCAGATGTAGAAGTACTAAAATAGCTATTTTAGCAGTTCGGCGCATGCCCGCACGCTGGTGCGCGCATGTTTAAGGTCTTAAACTGCGAGGGGGCGGGAATGGGGCATTGACGTCGCGGTTTGTGGATGTTGATGCTCCGCTTAAGGGGCTCGGCCCGACAACGCAGGTGTGTCTGGACCGTTGCTGGTGGTATCACAGGCATCCGCTGCGACCCAAAAGATGGCAGCCCTCTAACCGACTAAGCAGCTAGGATGCGTAGGCAGGGAGCTACCTTAATCATAGGATGCACTCGCATGTTAGCGGGGGGAGGACTCGGCATATGGGGCGGCCTTGCCCTATGCTGGGCGACTCCCCGCATTTTAAAGAAAAGAGTTACAAAACTACAACTCAAGCTGAATTAGGCCCCAGGTCTGTTAAGTCGTTGAAGCACACAGAAGAATATTTTTTATTTAAATAGCAATTTAAGCATACATCGAGATGGACTTTCATAAATCATTATTTATTTTTGAAATCTCAGGATGTCAAACAAGTATGGCTGACAGGCACAAACACAGTCAGTCTACTACACAGATTCTCAGCATGTCATGTGATGACTGAAGTGGGAGAAGCAAAAACAGAGCTCAGAGGGCCATTCCTAAGCTTCTCTGTTCACTACTTCTCTAGCACAGGACAAACACTCACTCAGGAGTGGCTACAGTTTCTTTCTGCCAATAATTAGGGCTACATCGTTTGGAGAGTGACAAAATGGAAAGAGAAAAGGCACCAGCCAATCAGCTCCTAACTGCCATGTCACAGGCCCTGTTTGAAAAATGACAGTTAGGAGCTGGTTGGCTGGTAGTTTATCACTTTATATTTTGTCTCTCTCCAAGCGATGATGCATCTAGCCCTAAAACTTTTTAAATAGAGTTCACTACCTGCTACAGTAACTGCATGTGACTGAGACAATTGTAGGGACAAGGCTTAATGTATGCACATTCAATAAACATTGTCAGAGCATATGTAACTATAAGAATGCTCTCAGTTTATTGTAAAAGTTATAAATATCGAATATGTTTACAGTTGTCCTATTTCCTCTTTATACCACCACTATGATTTCTGTTGAGATCAATCTCTATAATAAGTAACAGCACATGTTGTTCATCTAATGTTTCTGTTACACCATCTTTGATTGCATTTATACTGCCGAAGCCAAACAGATAAAGAAATGTAAATATTTGTAGATTATTATTCCACAAATTTGATCATTGCCAATGGACCACTCACCATGAAATAAATATTTGATTCAGGAGTACTGCAAAATGAAATGATATAATGTAGTAATTTTATCTATATTTGATGTGAGCCATGGGTTCCCCATATATGCAGCGTAGCCACAAGCAGTGTTACATGTTCATGTTAACAAAATGAAAATAGATTATAATTTTTTTTAGTAAACTTTTATTTTTTTTGTTCTTTTGTAATTATGAGCCACCTATATTTCATACAGCTAACAATTGATAAGGGGGATGGTGATATAGGATAGGAGCACGTGGAGTGTGTGTATAGTTACTAATTTATGCTCTGCTCCATAGGTTAGTATTAATTATGAATACAACCCTGAGAGTAGACAGATTTAACAGGCATACTAATACTTGAAAAAGAAAGACGGCTGCCTCCGCCGAATTATATTAAAAACTTGCATGGAAATATTATTTTTGTAATAGGCACTGTGTTTCATTCCTTAAAGGAAAAAACGCAATTTCACCAAGCTATTATATATACTGTGTATATATATATATATATATATATATATATGTGTATATACTCTGCAGATATGCCCGGCACTCCCTGTATGCATAAGTATCCCGTGTGCCCTCTGCCAGATATGTTGATAGAAAAGATGAAGAAGGCAGCGGCACTCCGGATTAAGTAATAAAATCTTAGTATTAGTGCAAAAAGATGGTCACATACAGACAACGTTTTGGGGCCTGTAGCCCCTTTGTCATGGTGTGAACAGTGTGTGAACAGAACCCACTTACCTTTAAAGCTGGTGAAAACCCATACGTGAGGAGGAGCTGGGCCGTGCGCCGTCCGCTTCGGTGTCCGCCGGAATACTTCCGGCATCTCCAGGAAGTGACGTTGCGCGTCACGGTTGCCTTGACAACCCGCTATGCTTTCCACTGCGACTGCGCCGGCCCTGCAAATGAAAACAGAAAGTGCACAGTTCCTTAGTGTATATATGTTTAGGTGTATTAACCTGTACGTGTATTACAAATTAAGTGATGTGATCTGCATGGTTCCTCTATATCTGCACAATCGTCCAACAGTGACAGTGAGTTCCCAGCACAGGAACCAGAGGAATCACAATCCCTAAGTGGAATCCCTTTAGGCGGGACTCCATCCACTTCAAGAAGCACTGGTCCAAAGAGGTGACCACATTTATTGAGTTATCATTTAAGAAGGAAAAACCATCCCAAATCACTTGGGCGTTTCATTAAGAAAATTATTGTTGCTCAAATAGTAAGTATTGTATGTAATTCTGTTGATTCATTAATTATGGAGTCTTTCATCAGACAATCACTATTCAAAAATGAGTTAAAGTTGTTATTGGTGTGATAATGTAATGCATTTTAATATAAATAATCATTTGAACAAAAGTAAAAGTTGCCATCTGTGGTATAACAATATATGAAAAACTATATTTAATTCATTTCAATATCACTAATCTTGTCTTCTTGAGAATTATATTTTCTGATAAAATAAATGTACTTTAATTGTTTTGAACTGTATATTGTGCACTAAGGTATTTCTTCTCCTCTCTTACACCCTAAAGAACACCCCTAAAGAAGTCGCTATAAGACAAAACGCGTTGGTTGAAAATAAACACAATTTAATGTTTTTATTGTATGAACAAAAATTTAACAAACATATGTTTATTTAATGATCAATATAGTTTTGTAAAAGGAATGAGTACAGAAATGTATTTTTTGATTATGTTATTTAAATTTTAATAAAGGTGTATACATCTATGAGGTACAGATAAAGTCATCCTCGATTTATATCTATTGGGTACTCTATATAAAAACAAAAAAAAAATTGAATATTTTGTCAAATAAGAGCTCTCCACAGGGATATATATTCTCTCTCTCTCTCTCTCTCTCTCACTATATATATATCCATTTTATAGATGGAGACAGGATGGCACTCATAGAGACTGATATACCATAAAAAATCAGTACAGGACGCTGTAGCTGTTTGTCAACGTTTTAGAGTAGGACTCTTTTATCAAGAATATATATATATATATATATATATAGAGAGAGAGTCCAATGTGGTGTCCGGCACTCAGATAGAAGAACATGGAATGCTGCGGTGCCCTCCTCATGAGAAAATGCTTCCCATAATACAGCTGGATGGAATAGGCGGCACTCAGCAGGCTGATAATAAGCGTGGTTACTTTATTGGCAACGGGCCGACATGTTTCGGAGAAGCCTCTCCGTCCTCAGGGCCAGACAAACATACACAGTGTACACAGAAGACATATATAGCAAAAAAAACCTACCATTAACAACCCTAACCATACTCACCAGCTCCACAGAGCACCCGCCCGCCAGCCGTCACGATCCACTTCCGTGTCTCACAACCGCGACGTCACGGATGCGCCGCGTCGCAGGGGAGCTCCATGGACACCGGAGCGTAATCATGTCCCCGGCGCCAGCTGAAAAACATAATACAACATCAATGCTTTAAGAAACAAACATATTAAAAACACCTACATGCGGGGCTGAGGATAACCATCTAGGGACCCTGCAAAGCTAAAGTGGGCAATATAAAGATCTGTCAATATTAGTAAACATTCAACAGCAAGCCTAATGGCCCCTACTCAAACCCACAACCTCTATAATAGGACTGTGCATCATGCTCTAAAGTTTAATAACAACCTGAAATAATCAAATCATGTCAAATATGATGATCTTAAAGCACCCCAGGCCTCTATATGAGACTGATTATAAAAAACACTGAAGTCCCAGGTTCTCATTTAAACTCTTGGGGAAAATAGTCCCTAGGGTGTAAATCCACCTGGATTCCTTCTGTAGTAGAAGCCTATCTCTGTTTCCACCTCGCAAAGACCTAGGGACATGGTCTATAAGAATAGCCCTAATGCTGGACAGTCCATGTTTGAATTCCATGCAATGTCGAGCAAACGGCTGTTCACTATGGCCCTTTTCATGGGCTTTTTTGATGGCACTGTGATGTAGGGCCATACATTCCCTAAATTGTCTTATGGTCTTGCCTATGTAGGCAAGACCACACGGGCAGGTAAGGAGATACACTACGTGTGTAGTGGTGCAAGTGAGTCTGTGCTTGATTTTAATTTTGCGGCCTGTATGGGGGTGATTGAAGGTGGCCCCTGTAATAAGTGTATTACAGGTGGCACACCCCAAGCACCTGAAACATCCCTGTTTCAATCGCAAAAAATGGGGTTCATTGTCCCTAGTGAGATTGGACACTAGATTTCATAATGTAATCACCCAAATTTCGGCCCCGTGTGTAACTAGGCATAAGACGTGTGTCAACCAACGATGTGAGCGACTGGTCCGTCTGTATTATAGGCCACAGCTGTTTGGCCCTTCGAGCCACCCTAGAACTGGCTGAAGTATTTTCTCATGTGGAGGGCACCGCAGCATTCCACGTTCTTCTATCTTAGTGCCGGACACCACATTGGACTGTTTGGGAACATGCAGCAGCAGTAGCTTTACTGCACGGTGCACTATCCGGTCAGGGCACCTTCCACTTATTCATTTAAAGTTGTGGACACCTCTGCAAGGGACCAGCCTTCAGTTGACAGCCTTCACCTAGCTGTTTTTTAAGCACATCTTCATCCGGGGTCTGTGGACCACCAAGGGGCCGAATGAGATTTACTTTTGTCAGTTGACATAACATACCGCAGTCAAAGGCTCAACACCTACAGCAATCATGGCAGGAGTACATTCAGATCTGGAGGCGGCGTTTGAATTAATACACAAGGACGCCAGTGACCGACTGAGTTTCTCCGATGCGGGGACTAATGCCATTCTCATAGAGAGGCGATTGGAGGATGAACCGGTCACTAATTCTAATGAAGAGCTGTTCAGATCTTGGCTTCGTCTCAAGCAGAGAGAATGTGACTTCACATATCATGGCATAACACTCTCAGACTACTATTGTAGTAATCTGATCCCTCGAGGTTTTCGGATACGCAACTCACCGACCATTGGTCGCTATAATGCACAATTCTGCCGGCAGTGGGTTGCGATCCTCAATAAATGCTCGACGGACCTGATCCTTTTGGTGGTGGAGGAGTCCACAAGGGAACTTAATCAAACTAAGGAACAGTTATTACAGTTTGAATCACTACACAAGACCAATATGGCCCAGGATACCCAGAATGATTGGATCAACAAACTGGGAGTGCAGGTTGAACAATACCGTCAGAATCTCATTAGATTCAAAAAAGACAAACTGACGAAGGTACAGAGGGACTATGCACAAAGACAGGTATATCCGTGGCTTGGCAGTTCCACACCTGGCCAGGAACAAAAACATCAAAGGCGCAGGTATCAGCCGAGACGCCACAAGGAACACCCCCTGGGTACCAGCATGTCGGCTAGTGATTCATATGTTGCTTCCTCAGTAACAGAACATCAGGAAGGGCGTATCCCTTTAGGACATACTCCAGCAGGGATCCAGACACGATCAAATCGGACCCCACCTACCGGGCGAGGAAGAGGACGCGGCGCTCGAGGCAAAACCAAAGGATCCTACGGTCCCAAACCACCTCCAGCTTAAAGGAACTTATATTTAATCTTTCCTCCACTCCATTATCTGATGAAGAATATAAGTTGCTGGCTAAAGGGCTATCATTTGTCCCCTCGAGTGGTCCTGATCCATTTGAGTGGAAGGTGGAAGTTCACCGCTTTGGCAGGACTTTAAGAAGAAGGGAGTTTTTCAACAATAAACCGCCGAGTGACACCAGCAGCTCAATTCCTTCAAAACTACGACGTATCATTCCTGGTTCGAACTTTGATCCCCCCAGCTTGAATCCCTCCATTAGAACATTTCTGCGTATGTTAGAAAGGGAGGGTAATGTGACCTCAGGTCATAACCCGTTTAGTAACATGTCTAAAGCGGAGATGAGTACACTGAGGGCTTTGTCAGCTAGAACAGACATAGTGGTGCGTAAGGCTGATAAGTGGGGATCGATAGTGGTCCAGGATCTTGATGCGTACGTGAGGGAATGCAATCGTCAGTTGGAGGATGCTACCACATATAGTAGATTAACAGGGGACCCCACGCGGGAGTATAAAGTTGAATTAGATCAGTACCTGTTACATATTGGTGACCAGGGCCTTATCTCAAGTGATGTTAGTAATGCTCTCAAGGTGGATTTCCCTAGGGCACCCCTCTTCTATACTGTCCCTAAGGTGCATAAGTCATTGGTGGACCCGCCCGGCAGGCCCATAGTGTCGGCGGGGGGGTCCTTGTACCATCCAGTGGCAGTGTACCTGGACACCTTTTTAAATCCATGCATCCAAGCGCTTCCCTCTTATCTCAAGGACACCAACTCTCTGTTGGTAGAGCTACAGGAGCTGGGAGATGTCCCTGAGAATTTGTTACTGTGTAGTGCGGATGTGACCAGCCTCTACACTTGCATCCCTCATGATGTGGGTGTGGAGGCGGTCCGACTACTTATACAGGATAATGATAAGTACCTAGGTCCTGACATAGCTGTATTCTTGAAGTTGTTATGCCTGGTACTCAGCCGAAACTACTTTGTATTCAATGGGAGGTTTTACCTACAAGAGGCGGGCTGTGCGATGGGATCAGCAGTGGCCCCTTCGTACGCCAATGCCTTCATGTTTCAGGTTGAGAAGCAGATGTTCTATTTTAATGCACATGTTATGCCCCAAATCGTCTTTTACAGACGTTTTATAGATGATCTATTAATTCTTTGGCAGGGGCAAAAAGATGAGCTGGAGCAACTGTGGTCTGATCATAATCAAACAGCACATGTGGTGAAGTTCACAACCACGGTGGATGATGAGGTTATTAATTATCTCGATGTAACAATCAAACGTAAAGGTAGACAATTGTCTACGTCCATCTACGTCAAATCCACGGATAGAAATTCACTCCTAAGTCATGAAAGTTTCCACCCATTGGCATTGAGGAAGGGTCTTCCTTACTCGCAGTTTCTGTGGGTAAGACGGATCACTTCGGACCCTGAGGAGACTATAGTGGCGCTTGATAACATGTTATCTAAGTTTGCCCAAAGGGGATACCCAGTGAGAGAGCTGCAGGCCTCTAGGTTGAAGGTACTCAATAAATCACGAACAGAATTACTTAATCAAGTTGATAGTACACAGAGACCAGGGGACTCTAGACTGGCCATGATTAATAGATACACTACAGCCAGTTCTAGGGGGGCTCGAAGGGCCAAACAGCTGTGGCCTATAATACAGATGGACCAGTCACTCACATCGTTGGTTGACACACGTCTTATGCCTAGTTACACACGGGGCCGAAATTTGGGTGATTACACTATGAAATTGGATGTGTCCAATCTCACTAGGGACAATGAACCCCATTTTTTGCGATTGAAACAGGGATGTTTCAGGTGCTTGGGGTGTGCCACCTGTAATACACTTATTACAGGGGTCACCTTCAATCACCCCCATACAGGCCGCAAAATGAAAATCAAGCACAGACTCACTTGCACCACTACACACGTAGTGTATCTCCTTACCTGCCCGTGTGGTCTTGCCTACATAGGCAAGACCATAAGACAATTTAGGGAACGTATGGCCCTACATCGCAGTGCCATCAAAAGAGCCCATGAAAAGGGCCATAGTGAACAGCCGTTTGCTCGACATTGCATGGAATTCAAACATGGACTGTCCAGCATTAGGGCTATTCTTATAGACCATGTCCCTAGGTCTTTGCGAGGTGGAAACAGAGATAGGCTTCTACTACAGAAGGAATCCAGGTGGATTTACACCCTGGGGACTATTTTCCCCAAGGGTTTAAATGAGAACCTGGGACTTCAGTGTTTTTTATAATCAGTCTCATATAGAGGCCTGGGGTGCTTTAAGATCATCATATTTGACATGATTTGATTATTTCAGGTTGTTATTAAACTTTAGAGCATGATGCACAGTCCTATTATAGAGGTTGTGGGTTTGAGTAGGGGCCATTAGGCTTGCTGTTGAATGTTTACTAATATTGACAGATCTTTATATTGCCCACTTTAGCTTTGCAGGGTCCCTAGATGGTTATCCTCAGCCCCGCATGTAGGTGTTTTTAATATGTTTGTTTCTTAAAGCATTGATGTTGTATTATGTTTTTCAGCTGGCGCCGGGGACATGATTACGCTCCGGTGTCCATGGAGCTCCCCTGCGACGCGGCGCATCCGTGACATCGCGGTTGTGAGACGCGGAAGTGGATAGTGACGGCTGGCGGGCGGGTGCGCCGTGGAGCAGGTGAGTATGGTTAGGGTTGTTAATGGTAGGGTTTTTTTGCTATATATGTCTTCTGTGTACACTGTGTATGTTTGTCTGGCCCTGAGGACGGAGAGGCTTCTCCGAAACATGTCGGCCCGTTGCCAATAAAGTAACCACGCTTATTATCAGCCTGCTGAGTGCCGCCTATTCCATCCAGCTATACATATATATATATATATATATAATACACAGAGAGCCCAGCACTCACCGTAGTAAGCTCACTCACCTTAATACTTCAGTACATAAATAAACAATGGGGTTTTAGTTCATGAATTGTTCAATGCATTTAAGCTTGCAGCCCAACATCAATGGACCCCATTTCACTGCAAGTCCTACTCTATCACCCAGAATTTTGAAAACCTGGCCACTGCAGTGCTAACACATCAGAGTCAACCTGAAAGTGTGCTTCCGGGTTTAAAGCTCACTTATATATGTATACAATATATACTGAAAACCACTGCACTCACCATTCCTATGAAAGGGGTGGGCTCTCAGTATTTATTATTTAAGCAATGTGGTCACAAGCCACTGCGCCCCGGTGTGGGAATGGTGAGCGCAGTGGTTTTATGTATATATACATACATTTATATATATATATATATATATATATACTACTGTGCAATGGCCCCGGCACTCACGTAATCTATTGCTGTATATATATATACTATATAATATATATATTGCTAAAATCACATTTGATAGCTATGTTGAATTGAATAGAAATTATGAAATGGTGAAAAATGATGAAATAGAAATGCTCTATGAGACAAATAAACCAAGTAATTTAGATTTTGATAACACTGGTCTGGCACCTGCTGGTTGACTGGTTTCTGCTTCTTCTCATCTAATTTCCCCATGGTTCATAAATTCTGTTTAGAAACTCTGTTTTCTTCCTAAACTGCAGATTTACTTTTTATGTTTGCTGAGTGAGTACTTACAACTAATTTATCATTTTTCTGACTAAGAAGAGTAACATCTGTTGTTGTATTTTTTGTAATTGACCTACTTCCTACTAGAAATGTGTGTAGCAAGCCATTAGTTAGGACTGTACAGTTACAGATTGTAAATCCATGTAAATTGCTTTTTTTTTTTTACAAAATCCAACATATTGCAGGTTTTTTTTTATCATCACATCAGTCACTTGTTTTTAGAATAAAGAGTAAATAGAATAACAGATTAAGGTGTCTATGTTCTAAGCGTTGGAGAAAGATAAAGGGAACGGAGATAAAGTATCAACCAACCAGCTCCTAACTGTCATTTTTCAAACACAGCCTGTAACATGACAGTTAGTGGCTGATTGGCTGGTACTTTATCTCCGTCCACTTTATCTTTCTCCAAGGCTTAGTAAATAGACCCTAAATATTGTTCCGTCTGCTTGTTGATAATAACTACAGGAGGATTCTCTTTAAACAACAACAATTTATTTTTAAACTTGCATATAAAAAATATATTGGAACACGCACCTCTTACGAAAGGGCCTGGGAAATAGATCTGAAACCCACTTTAACTGATGATGAATGGACAGAGATTTGGGATAATGCTGCCTCCAGCTCTATTTGCATTAAAATAAAAGAGAACTGATATAAATTATTAAATAGATGGTACAGTATTATGTTACCTCCCGACTAAATAAAATATATCCTGATTCACCTGACAGATGCTGGACAGGATGTAACGCTGAAGGATCATTCCTTCATATATGTCCTAAAGTAATCAGTCTTTGGAAGGAAGTTATCAACTTCATAGTAAACTTGCTTAATATTCCTATTTCTTATGATAGCAAATATTTCCTCCTTCCACTAGACTTCCCATCCCTGTCCAAACAGCAAAATAAATTGATGCGTCATGTGATCATGAGCACCAGACTGGAAACAACCAGCTGCTCCATCTATGTACTCCATATTATCCCGCATTTGGTATGTTTATCGTTTGGAATATACAGTATGACAAGCATCCTTAAAAATTCCTCTAAATCATTTATTAACATATGGAGCCCATGGATTACCCATCAACAAATCTTTCCCCCTTTCACCATGTGAGATTTATACGCGCCAATTGACCTAATCTTTTATTATTTTTTTTTCTCCCCAGTATATTCTGGGACTTTTGCCAAGGATTCATCCTTACATTCTTTCTTTCCCCCCCCCCCCCACCTCCCTTACACTATTTTATTTCCCTCTCACTCTGTCGACTATCTCTTTCTCTGTTTTTCTTCGTTTCTATTCTTCACTGTTCTTTTTTACAATTGAATATGCCAGACTCGTATATTTTTTATAATAGGCTAAAAATAGATCACAATTTATATTTTATTGGATATTGACTCATTCATGACTTTATTGTATTTCTGTTGTTTTTATTCATTACTGTACGGGTCTTGGATGTTCATTGTGATCTATCAATAAACACAGATTAAAAAATAATAATTATATATATATATATATATATATATAAATAAACATAACATAACATACACACTTAATAATTGGTGTTACTATTGGTATATATAAACTGACGCACCACTTTCAATTGGTTCATATGCTCACCTGGTAGAGATGATAACGGTACTTATACTTGGGGCAATATTTACTAATATTCGTGTTTGAGTCGGTTTGTGTAGTGTTTAAACTCGTTTTTTATCGGGTGCATTTTCATGCAACTTTTTGAATCCATATACGCAAAGTTACGAAGCAGTCGACTTTATGGTTGTCGTGTTTTCCGATGTCGATGCCAGTCGTTTTTTTTTGGCACATTTACGGCCGTCATTGTCGTTTGCGTACGTGTTTTTGTTGTATTTGCTGGGTTTTTTCCTAAGTTAAACGCGGCAGGGTTTTTTTTCCCCCGCGGCCGCATTTTCACTTTCAGTTTCGATTTTCATCCCCGTTCGTGATTGGTTGTGTTTCAGATGGTAGGAGTGTCTGTGCGCAACCATATAAATACGCCCGAAACCGTCCGCACCTCGTGGGTTTAGTTAGTGGTGAGGAGGAGGGAGGTTGTGCTGTGGAGGTAGGTGAATTTGTGGTTTGGTGAGGAGTGTTAGTAGCGATTTCTGAGTGTGGAATTGTGTTTGAAAGTCGTCTTGTCATTCTTGTTGTCTTGTATTTTGTGGTTTTGTCTCATTTTTAGTCCTAGTTATTTTTCTTTATAGTCCCTTGTCAGTGTGTGTGTGTGTGTGTGGTGTGTTTGTGTGTGTGTGAGTTGTGTAGTGGTAGTGGAGGAGTGTGTTGTTTTTTTTTTTTTCTGTGTTAACTGTTTAGACACACAATTATGTGTGACTCAGAGGTGGGTGAGGTGGAGGGTGTGAGTGAGGGGGAGGAGGTCGGTCAGGTGGAGGAGGTGAGTGTTAGTGAGGTTAGTGAGGTGGAGGAGGTGGGTGAGGTTGCTGCAGCAGCCTCAAGTGATAGTGACAGTCAGAGTGCTCCACAGCCACGCACCACTACTAAGACTGGGTGGAATGTAAAGTTTAGTTTTGCTGAAAATGTGGCATTGGTGCGTGAGCTGATGAAGTATCAGAGGCAGCTATTTGGCCCTGAGTCCGCCAAGGTGCCAACACGGAGGAAGACGGTGTTGTGGGCGAAAGTTGTTGCTGCTGTCAATAGTGAGGGGGTGGTCAAGCGGACGGAGGACACGTGCCGCAAACGGTACTATGACATAAAGCGACGTGTCAAGTCCAAAATGGCCAAGGAGGCCAAGTCGGCTTGGAAAACCGGTGGTGGGCAGCCCTATATTGCAAGATATCTGGAGTATGAGGAGCCCATGCGGAGTGTAATACCTCCTGAAGTTGTCTCTGCAACCCATGTCCGGGATTCAGATCGGCCCAGGAAGAATGGTGAGCATGTGTATTTGCATTTACATTTTATGTTAGTTAGTTTTGTGTTTTTTTTTAAATATGTGTCTTGTGACGTTGCATATTACTCCCATCTTCAAGTGTGTGTCAGCCAATACATTGTTTTGGTATTTGTTTTATACAAAAGCCAATGTAACATCTTACTTTATTGTATGTCATGTGTTTTTCTGAAAGATATTTTGCATGTGTAGTTTGGACTTGGTGTGTCTCTGAATTGTCCTGCAATAATGTTTTCCTTTGGCCGTTTTTTATTTTAAAATTGTGACTATGTTTTATATTAAAGTGATCCATGTGCAATGTTTAAAAAACAGTGGTTGTCATGTTAGAGGCTGGAGTAGTGGAAAGTGGTTTGGAAACCACTTACATGTGTAATGTCATTATTAGATAATGTTAAATTTTTAATCAAAATAACACTATTTCTTTGATAATTTTTTGCTTGTATTTGTAGCGTGACACCACACTGCAGTGTAATTTTTAAAATATTGCTACATTTTGTTTTGGCTCATATAGTGGTAATGTGTGTTTGGAGTGCCACATCACAGAGCAATTTATATATTGCATCTGTAATATTTATCCTTTCAATACAAAATGAAGTGTCCTGTACATGTTTTCCTGTGTTGATTTTGCCATAGAGCATATGTCTATTGGACAATGTTTATTGTTTTATGTTTTTTAATTTTGTTTTTCCGGTCCTTATGGTTTTAAAAAATAAAAAAAAAACAATGCATTTCTAATAGAATAAATGTTTATAAGCATAATGGGTGGATGTATACACAATAGCATGAAAATTTTTATATTTTTTATTTTATACAGTGTTAGAAAAAAGCAGTACTACTCATCGGCCAGTAACTCCTATCACATCTGATGATGATGACGTTGCGGAAGCAGGTAAAGTGTCCATTGTAGTATAGGGTATGCTTGTAAAGGAATGGCCATAACAAAATTGCACTTTCATTAAAAGGTCCATCAAAAAAGTATGGAGCAGCAGAAGTGGCACTTCTGTAAGACATCACCACAAAAAACCTGTGGCCGAAAAGAAAGCAAGGTCGTATGTCCCGGCCCAAACACAGCAGGCTACCCTGCCACGAAGATTATCGTCCGTATGTTCTGTCCCTCCACTCCAAATTTTGGACACACCTCCAAGAGACGTCATCCACACTCCCCTCATCTTGATTGTGAGTATCAAACTGAAATAAATGTGAAAAATTAAAGTACGTAATCAAAATATTTCATGACCACATTAAGTCAAAACACATAAAAAACTTAAATACTTACCGCAGTAAGTAAAAGCTGAAATGGAATCCAAGCTAAATGGCCTTGTCCACATCCAGTAAAGATATGTATGTCCACTTGAGCCATACAGTATGACATTGTGTGTAAGATGCTGCAACAAAAAAAATGTTTTTTTTTGCAAAAAGTAAGGTGGTTTTTCAAAATTTCACATGTGTGTTTGAGGTAACATTGCAAAATACATATAAAAACATTACTATGTTTGTTTGATCAAAGCTATAAGGTAACACATTATGTATTCCAATGTGTGTTTATGGTGGAGTATGTGTGAGCTACAATAAAACTAAAGTGTTTGCTTTCACAATTAAGTAACCAGACACATTTGCCACAAACAGGCATATGTATGCATTTAAGCTATGAGTGATGATGTTGCAGAATAGTTGAAAGCAACAGTGAATGACATGTGTTCCATGTGTAGTGATTTGTTTACATTTCTCAAACATATGGATAGCTAACGGATATTTTTGTCACATTTCAGCTTCTAGTCCTGGGTACAGCATCCCTCCGCAACAACAGCAACACAGTGACATGGAGGAGACAAACATCTTAGAAATGAAGCCATTAAGGCAAGGAATGAGCCCCCCAGCACCTGTGAGTACACCACCACAGCAAAGCACACCACCATCACAACACAGCCCAACAACACCAGGAACACAAGGCCCTGATCAGGTGTTTTGGTCCATTTGGGCTAGACAGCAGGCCACAAAATGAAGATTGCCTGCATAGGCAGACACAAATGTTTGCAAGCCTACTATCTCACCTCAGAAGAATATCAAGAAATCTGAGTAGACAAAATGAACAAACAACCAGAATAGGCAATACCATGGAACTCATGCGTACAGACATTACACAGGTCATGGGCAACTTACAGCGCATAATGGAAGAACAGCACAGACTAATGAAAGAACAGCACAGACTAATGGAAGAACAGCACAGACAACAGCAAAGTTATATGAACATTTTTCAAAACAATCAAAAGATTAATGAAACTTTATTCCGAATAGTAGACAATCAAAATGCTGCTACACGTGTACTCAATGCCACCCTCACTAACCTGAATGAAACACTCAGATGCATGGTGCAAACAATCAGCAGTTCTGGTACGACTACTCCAAATATCACGCCAGTCTCATCACCACCAAGACACTCCACCAGAGCACGACAACATGACAGTGCTAAGGGCAAAGGGCAGGACAAGCAGCCACCAAAAAAAACGTAAAAAAAATACAAGTTAGACATTTGTGATAAGTAACTCAAAATAGTTAGTAAGTGTATGTTTGGCAAAAAAAATATAACACTTAGCTCCTTGACAATTTTTACAACATCATTAATTATAAGTGGTACAAACAACATAAAATTTGTAGGCACATTTATTCTTTACCATTTTTTTGGGGTATTGGAGGAGGGAAATGTTGATGGAGCCGCACATACATGTTAGCAGGCAGTAAACTGACCACTTGATTTTTTTCTAATCATTACTCTTTCTAGATTCCAATCATTCTCTTTTCCTGCAGACACAATGATTGGCAGCCAGGCAGAATGTCTTTAGCAGGAAGTAAACTGACCATTTGATTTTTTTCTAATCATTACTCTTTCTAGATTCCAATCATTCTCTTTTCCTGCAGACACAATAATTGGCAGCCAGGCAGAATGTCTGCAGGAAGTAAACTGACCACTTGATTTTTTTCTAATCATTACTCTTTCTAGATTCCAATCATTCACTTTTCCTGCAGACAATCCAAATTACAATGTTATTGATACATATTTTACCTTTCTTCTCTATGCAACATTACAAGAAGAACACAATTGAGTTGCATAAAAAGCTTTTAATATGTTGGCTTTGAATTTTTAATAAAACATTGACAAAATGAATGTCAGTATTGTTGGGACATGTTTGTGTGTGTTAAAAATTAGTAAGAATGTTATTACACATGATGCTGAAACAAACAAATATGTACTTTTTAAACAAAAAACAAAGAATGTGTATAATAATGTATATATGTGGCAAACTGTGTATTTACTTACACATCATCAAGTTTACTGCATCAAACATTAGGAAATAAATTATTTCTGATTACAGTAAGTCTGTGTGTCTTAAATATGATGGTGCATCACACATAGGGACACATGTATTCCTCAAGGCTAACATATTATATGTTGAGGAGTGTTTTTTGGGAACACAGGTTCTCAAACTCGGCCCTCAGGAACCCACACAGTGCATGTTTTGCAGGTCTCCTCACAGAATCACAAGTGACATAATTAGCTCCACCTGTGAACCTTTTAACATATGTGTGTGAGTAATTCATACACCTGTGCTTCTACTGGGTTACGTGAAAAACATGCACTGTGTGTGGTCCTGAGGGCCGAGTTTGTGAACCTGTGCATTAGGACGTTACACACAATGATAAAGTGAAATACTACATGGATTATGTGGGCTTGTAAGAAATTAGCACTGCAAGTTTACGATCACTTATCCAGACTTAATGCATGCCACTCATAATCTGTTGTTTTGAGTTCAAAAATACACACAATACACATGCGACATTTGTTTTTCATAAAGCGAGGGTATGTTTGTATGTGTCAAGGAGACAGACATATTCTGAGTAATGGTTTTGGCAATAAAAATGGCAAAACATCTATTTATGATTACACAACAAATGAAATAAGCAAACCAAACTTACCTTAGAAATAGCGAGTGATGATCTCTTGCCTAACCTGCCTCCCTACATCTGTACTCCAAGTATCACCAGATGTCTCTAATTCCTCTGCTTGCTGGCTGCTTTCCTCCTCCTCCTCCTCCTCCTCAACATGTGGCAGATGTTGTTGCAAACACATGTTTTGAAGAAAGCAGCAGCAGAACACAATTTGAGTCACCTTGGAGGGACTATACAACAAAAGGCCACCAGACTTATCCAGACACCGAAACCTAGATTTCAGCACACCAAAACATCTTTCTATCACATTCCGCGTGGACTTATGTGCATGATTGTAATTGTGTTCAGCAGGGGTATCAGGTCGGGACAATGGAGTTAGAAGCCAAGAGAAACAGCCATATCCTCCATCACCTAAAAGACAGATATAGTAACGTGATTCATGTTAAGATACAGCAACACATAAGTAACACACTGTGGGGCAGATGTATTAACCTGTAGAAGGCATAAGGAAGTGAAAAACCAGTGATATGTGCAAGGTAATAAAGGCAGCAGACAATCTGTTCCTAAATGTTCATTTACATATTGGAGCTGATTGGCTGGTGCCTTTATCACCTTGCACAGATCACTGGTTTCTCACTTCCTTATGCCTTCTACAGGTTAATACATCTGCCCCTGTATTTGGACAAAGTATACGCTGGCCTACACATATCAAATTACATACCCAGCAGCCATCCATCTGGCATTTGTCCGTCCTCAAACTTATCAAAGAGGGATGACTGACTGAGGATGAAGGAGTCATGGCAGCCCCCAGGGTAACCAGCAACAACACTCATTATTTTGAGATTTGCATCACAAACCACCTGCACATTTGTGGAGTGTTCGAAATGGCGATTCGTATATATGTGCTGCCTGCCCCTAGGTAGTCTCAGCTGAATGTGTGTGCAATCTATGGCTCCAAGCACATTGGGCATGCCAGCCAGCTCATAGAAATCTACCCTGACGACATGCCACTGAGACTCCTGGGTAGGGAAGCAGATTGAGGCCTCGATGTGGGGCTGCAAAACAGCCAACACCTGTGTGTATATTTTAAAGAACAATAAACATGAGATTTTAGGACAGAACTGGCCACCGAGAAATTAAAACAAACACAAAACAGAAGAGGTAGTTAGGTATACATCACCTGTGTTAAGATTCTGGAAAATGAGGGCTGTGAGATTCCTATGACATCCCCAGACACAGCCGGAAAGCTGCCAGTAGCCAGAAAGTGCAACACAGCCAGGAGTTTGTGCAGGCCTGAGACAGAGCGAGAGCGTGCTGTCTCATGGTCTAGGCCCAGTTTGACAAGGTCATACAGACGGAAAATGTTGTTACGATTTAGACGGAACATCTGTATGACTTTATCATCGGACAATGCGTTCAAGTTTAAACGCCCCCTAAAAAAACGAGGCACGCGCAGCCTCTGCGGAACCTGTACAACCTGCTGACCATGTTCAGTTTCTTGGCCCTGGGTACTTACAGGCTGATGTCTGAGTCTGAGGAATCCCACAGCACACAAAAGATCACTGGCCCACAGTCCTGCTGCCATTTCTAAGTGTAGGTGTATTGAAATGGGCCTAACATCCTTTTACAGGCATCCTAATTCAGGTGTGATTGATTTTTGAGTTGCAACACATGTAAACACGATTGAAAAAAGCAGGTCTATTTTTTTGCAGCTTTTTTTACCGATTCGCAAAAAAATACGACCGCAATTGAACACTCAGAAACTAACACCCAAATACGAATGAATAGTGAATTCCCGTATTGTATGAAATAACAGCCGCATTTGACCGATGGTCTATTCATTCGTATTTCGGAACTTTGCAAATCAAACCATTACGAATAGTCCAAACACTGCCGAGATTGGTGCTTAGTGAATTCCTGGATTGGGACTTAGAAAAAAAAACACAAAACGGACAAACTCGAATTCTTAGTAAATATTGGCCCTGGTGAGAATTTTGTGTTGGGGGAAAAAGTCTCCACTGTATTCAGGCTCTGTTTAGTCAGCCTTTATGCTGCTCCCAGGCTATTGGTGTTGGTGCAAAAGCTATGGCTTTAGTTGATTCCTCAATGCTATTTCTCAGGTGCACACAGAGATTGACTCTCACCAATTTTGCTAGTTTACTGCCGGCTTCCTTATAGCCTTGCTCCCACATACTAGAATAGCCACACTTTTTTCTTGTATAGTAATGAGCTTTATTGGTCAAATAGAAGTGTCTGTAGTTTTTGCTTATGCTTTTAAGAGTGTTCTGGAAGGGTCGCAAGCCCACAGCGGGATAAAGAAGAGGCACAAGTGATGAAGACATAAGAGTGGGGAGCTCAGCCAATGACTGCAGTGCTATATTGACCTGAAGAGAGCTGGTGGGAACTTCTACTGGGGACTGAGTTAAGGATGGCCATAGATGATTAGAAACCATTTATGGTCTCCAGCAAGTATTAAATAGTTTTACCATTGATGCTGGAGATACAATTGGCTTCTCACCATAGATGGTAGCTCTGGGCCATATGTTTTTATTCACACTTGCAGATAGGCTATCAACCAGCAGCCCTGCGCTGCCCCAGGCTTACACACTCATACAACACAGTGTGTCGGTAAAGGCTGACCCACCTCACTGACTTGACTGGCTGAGCTCAGCTGTCAGTCTGCAGTCCAGCCTCCGGCTCACATAACTCAGAGAGTGTGCCAGCCGGGATGGATATCCACCCAGGTGGACTTGATAGACAGAGCTCAGCTGTCAGTCAGCAACCCAGCCCACCTCAGGCTCATAGTGTGTGGGGATAAATGCACATGTACAAACCTTCGATGGTTAAAACAATCTTATGGGGTCTATGTAATAAGCCTTGGAGAGAGATAAAGTGGACGGAGATAAAGTGCCAACCAACCAACTCCAAACTGTCAACACAGCCTGCAACATGATAGTTGGGAGCTGATTGGCTGGTACTTTATCTCCATCCACTTTATCTCTCTATAAGGCTTAGTACATAGACCCATTAGTATGGTATCACAGTCTGTGATATGGTACGATGATGAAACACGATGGCAACCACACCGATGGCCATCCCAAAATAGAGTTGTGTACAGCTGTGGCTGCAGAATAGGAGAGTGATTGCTAGATGTCCATCAGCTCCCCCTATTGTCACACATGTCCCCAGAGACTGCCAACCCTGGCCTGCCTGTCAGTAAGTCTCAATTAGTGGAGTGAGTCTGAAGGAAGGTCCGGAGCTATTCCAGAGCCACAGTGCTTATCATCAGGAATAGGACCAAGTGTAACTTATGTAACCCATACATCAGCAGTCTATCTGCAAAATCCTGCATTTTGCTGATTATTGTGTCCCAACGTTCAGCAGAATCCAAAATGCTGGAAATCCTTGAGTCGTTGATTCATACCAAAAATTATCAGAATCGGATAGTTGGGGATGTAATGCAGTCTGAGATTGCCGGAAGTGCGGGTCTTGGACGGTCTTGGACGTATTTTTAAAGGGGCAATAACTTACAAGGCATCTCGGACTGCATTACATCCCGCCGATTGAATTTGTTTTAATGGTGGAAGTAGCCAATTGTCAAATCAGACTGCCCATCAGGGAATTGGGAATCCACGTGATTGATGTATAGGCATGCTAACCCACCTTAGAATAACAGCCATGCACAGGTTCTCCATTATACATCTTTTGCCTATTGCAATTAGCCACACAATGAAGGTTTTAGCTGCCCCTTTCTTCTGTACATTCACGATCAAGTCACAGTTTACTCTCATTACTGAGAACATTGAACTACTGCATAAATCACCTGTGTTGACAGAGATGGACTCCATCCTAGCTTATAGATGTAATTATAATAGCAAGTTACACCTCAAGTCAGGTTTTTATTTTTTCTCAGTTGTCGCCTAATGGATTTCCTCCTTGAGTTATATGGCGGAGATTCGGACTGAAGGAACCTTATAAATATATAGATATATCCTTAGCAAACCTTCAGTGACTGTATATTCAGTCATGTGCATCAGTGCTAAATGCCCATCTTCAGTATATTTATAGACTTTCACCTATATTGTGATCACAAATTCGAAGTAGAGCAACTTGTATTACTATTGCAACTTGGTGTATTCTAGAAGGTCAGTTCAGTGACGTCACTAGGGTGTGTGGGAGATGCTGCCCACACCAGGTGACACCATCCAATGGGGTGATGCAAAAATAGCAGAACTGCTCTGCTATTTTGGTGTCACCCCTTCGAATGGTGTCACAGGTCGTTGAGTAGTGGTGAATGGTGACATGTGCTTGTGCATATGATCCATTGTGCCAGGAGAAAGGCAGGGGCTTCCCAGTGGCTCCCAGAGTGCTGATCAAGCAGCCAGCATAATTCAAAGGATTTGACATGGGGTCATGTGCCCAATATGTCATGCATCAGGGGCCATAGCTTCAGTGGCACAGGCCACGCCAATTTTTGACAGTTCCTCACTATTAAAATAAATAAAATAAATAAACTAATAAAATAAATAATTGTTTTTCACTGTGTCTGGGGGTAAGGTGCGTGAGGGAAGGGGGATGTACAGTAGTAAACCGAAGAATGAAGGCATCTCTCTACACCTCCCAACAACCATTTCAACCAATTTGTTAATAAGACTATCTCAACTGAGGGAAGATCACATGTACAATGTAAATAATATCTACCAGCACAGTTGGCCTAGTGGTTGGCATTACTGCATCACAGCACTGAGGTCTGTATGTTATCTTTGTGTTTTATTAGATTCCTTTAGGTGTTTCCTCCCACAATCATAGAGTACATAGCAACAGGAAGATATACACAGTATGTACAGGGCTAGGGTACATAGTACCAGGAGGTACAGAGGGTGGGAACTGTGGCGTAACTACCAAGGGTACAGGGGGTGCGGCTCAGTGGCGTAACTAGAAATGTTTCTCCCCCAAGCCAAAAAATCCTTCGGCGCCCCCCCCCCCCCATAACCCCCATAATTGGCACTAGTAAAAAGACAAATATGCGCGCGCTGTAGGCACGCACCGCCAAAAGGGTGTGTGGCTTCGTTGAAATGGGTGTGCCTTCGCGTAAAGGGGCGTGGCATTGCAGGAAAGACTACCTTATACCCCAGTTTTGCAACCTGCACGCCCAGACGTTAGCCACCACAGGAAAGAAAAACAATCCTGATTCAAGCCCCTTACATTATTTGTAATTTTTCCTCCTTATAGTAATGCCCAGTATAAATTATTCCACATACTGCAATGGCCTTAGCCATTATGCCACACACAATAATGCACATGACACAATATGCACACACTGTAATGCCCCCGACACATTATGCCACACACCGTAATGCCTGTGACACATTATGACAGGAATCACAATGCCCGTTATACATTATGCTACACACTGCAATGCCCCTGATACATTATAGCACATACAATGTCTGTGACACAGTATGACACACACCACAATGATCCTGAGACATTATACCACATACCACAATGCCCGTGATATAGTATACAACACACCGTAATGCCTGACACGTTATGACACACACCGCAATGTCCGTGATACATTATGCCACACACCGTAATGCCCATTACACATTAAGTTCTACAGTAAGGCTTCTAATTACTTTTAAATTACCTGCTCGTTGCCAGGGGTTTCATGCTCTTGGTTCCATGCACGGTGCCAGGGGTTTTCATGCTCAGGGTGTCATGCTCGTTGCCAGGGGTTTCATGCACTGGGTGTCATGCTCGTTGCCAGCGGTTTCATGCTCTTTGTTCCATGCACGGTGCCAGGGGTTTTCATGCTCAGGGTGTCATGCTCGTTGCCAGGGGTTTCATGCACTGGGTGTCATGCTCATTGCCAGGGGTTTCATGCACTGGGTGTCATGCTTGTTGCCAGGGGTTTCATGCACTGGGTGTCATGCTAGTTGCTAGGGGGTAGTGCTTGTTGCTAGGGCCAAGCTCCCAGTGCCACATATGCCCCCAGTGCCAGATATTCCCCCACAGTGCCAGGTATATGCCCCCAGTGCCAGATATTCCCCCACAGTGCCAGGTACATGCCCCCAGTGCCAGATATTCCCCCACAGTGCCACATATGCCCCCTCAGTGCCTGCTCCCCCCAGTGCCAAATATTCCCCCACAGTGCCACATATGCCCCCTCAGTGCCTGCTCCCCCCAGTGCCAGATATTCCCCCACAGTGCCAGGTATATGCCCCCAGTGCCAGATATTCCCCCACAGTGCCAGGTATATGCCCCCAGTGCCAGATATTCCCCCACAGTGCCACATATGCCCCCTCAGTGCCTGCTCCCCCCAGTGCCAAATATTCCCCCACAGTGCCAGGTATATGCCCCCAGTGCCAGATATTCCCCCACTGTGCCAGGTATATGCCCCCAGTGCCAGATCTTCCCCCACAGTGCCAGGTATATGCCCCCAGTGCCAGATATCCCCTCACAGTGCCAGATATTCCCCCACAGTGCCAGGTATATGCCCCCAGTGCCAGATATTCCCCCACAGTGCCAGGTATATGCCCCCAGTGTCAGATATTCCCCCACAGTGCCTGCTCACCCCCACCCCCCGCTCCTTTGTGTTGGAGGGACACGGAGCGCATAGCACGCCTCTCCTGTGTCCCTCCTGGCTCTCCTGCCGGTCTCATAAAGGAAGTGCCGGTTCGTGAGCCAATCAGAGCTCACGAACGGCACTTCCTTTATTAGACCGGCCGGGGGAGAGCCAGGGAGGGACACAGGAGAGGCGCGCAATGTGCGCACCGTGTCCCTCCTTACAGCAGCGGAGGGAAGGAGACCGCAGATTGACATGCGGACGCTCGTCCGCATGTCAATCTGTGCAAAGTCAGTGGCGCCCCCGCAGCCCCTCGCCCCCAAGCCACCGCGAGGTCTGCGGGGGCAGTAGTTACGCCACTGGTGCAGCTGCTATGGGGCCCTGGCTGCTTCCAGGGCCCGCAGCTCCCCCTGCCACTGGGTACCTCGGAGGACTGCCACTCCCCCATCACCCCTGGCCGCAGGGCAGACGGCCGTGGGGGATGTAACGGGGTGTGAGGGGGGCCCACACAACAGCAAACATTGTTCCACTCCCAGCCTATCCCGCCTCCTACCTGGCCGTCAGCAGGGAATGCAGTGCCGTGATTTGCGGGTATCTAGGGGGCGGGGCATGATGCTATGAAGTGTCAAGTAATGTCTCTCCTGCTTACTATACCCTCCCTTCCACCTCTCTTCTGCCCATTGTCCCCCTCTCTCTCCCCCCTCTATCACCTGCTCACTTCCACTCTCTCTCTACTGCTCACTTCCCCTCCCTCTATCTATCCTGCTCACCCCCTCTCACTCACACTCCCTCTATCTCTCCTGCTCACTCCCCCACCCTCCCCCTCTCTCTCTCCTGCTCACTCTCTCTATCTTCTGCTCACTTCAGTGGCGCACCCAGGGGGGGTTTCCGAGTACCCAGAAACCCCCCTCCACTAAAAAAAAAAAAAAATTTTTTTTTTTTTTAGCTGCATGAGTATTATTAATGACTGTCTAGCGTCCTCTGCAGCCTGCTGTCTTCCTGGTGGCACTTGTAAGTGCAATAAAAGTTTACTTTATTTTAATTATAGTACATATATATCCATGTGCATACATATATACACATGTATATACATACATACATATAAACACACACACACACATATGATATATATATACATGTGTATATATATATGTGTACTGTATGTGTGTGTACATATATATATATATATATATATATATGTATGCATGTTTAATATGCTATGTATATGTGTATATGTATGTGTGTGTGTATGTATATATATATATATATATATATATATGTGTGTAGATATATATATATACACACACACACACAAACACACGTGTTTTACGGACCCAGCATATACTGGGTCACCTCAGTCCCCATCCCCGTGATTGGCTCCGCCCAGTTCTGGAAACCCCCCCCATGCAAATCCTGCGTTTGCCACTGCACTTCCACTCTTTCTCTCCTTCAGTCTCTCCTGCTCACTACCCCTCCTGCTCTCTCTCCCCCTCTCACTCTCCTGCTCACTCCTCCCTTCTTTTGCTCCTACTCCCTCTTTCTCTATCTCCTGCTCACTCCCCCTCCCTCTCTATTGCTTACTCCCCATCCCTCTTGCTTACTCTCTCCTACTCACCCCCACTCTTTCTCTCTTCCCTCTCTCTCTCCTGTTCACTCCCCCCTCCCTCTCACCCCCTGCTCCTGTTCACTCTCTCTCTCTCCCTGACACTCTCTCTCGCTATCTCTCTCTGACACTGTATCTCTCTGTCACAGTCTCTCTCTCCCTGACGCTGCCTCTCACTCTCTGCTTGATACCCACTCTCCCTCCCTCTCTGTCTCTCCCTGACACTCTATCTCTCTTGTTTGTCTCTCTTTTTTCCCTTCCTAACACTCTTTCTCTCTCTCTCCCACTCGCTCCCCTCCCTCTCTCTCTCTTGCTCCCCCTTCTCTCTCTCTCCCCCTGGGAGGCAATAGAAAGAATTAGTGGGCCAATCAGAGAGAGCAGAAAAGAGGGTTTTAAAAAAGTATAATGGGAGTGGAGAGGAGGGGCAGGGACAAATAGTTAGAAATGGTAAATCGAGAAATAAAAAAATTAACTAAAGAAACTATATCAACAAAAAAACATACAGACCAGGGAATTAATAAACTAAACTGTATGATTGCAAACGCAAGAAGCCTAACAAGAAAAATGGGGGAATTACAAACGATTGCCCCAAATGATCAATATGATATCATAGGCATCACAGAAACACGGTGGGATGATTTCCACGTCTGGGTAGCTAATATGGAGGGATATATTCTCTAATACAAAGGGATGGGGTGTATGTCTTTATGTTAAGCCATTTTTAAAACCGTATTTAAAGGAGGTTATTTATGAGGGACTCCATGGAGATAACGTGGAGTCATTATGGGTTGAGATTTCGAGTGGAGGGAAAGATACAAAACAGTTATTAATAGGGACATGCTACAAACCTCCTGATATTAGTGTGACTGAAGAATTACAACTCTTGCAGCAAATTGAAAAAGCTGCAGGAATGGGGGAGGTCATTATAATTGGGGATTTTAATTATCCGGACATAAATTGGAACACCGAATCAGGTAAAACAGCTAGGGGTAACAGGTTCTTAAACATGCTAAAAGATCACTACCTGTCTCAAGTAATCGAGGAACCAACTAGATTTAGGATTATACTGTATCTAGTACTAACTAACAATATGGAGATTATATCAAATACTATAATAGGGGAGTCTGTGGGAAATAGCTATCATATTATAGGCTCTGTGGGGCTGGTCTCTTCCAAGTGCTGCTGGGATTTCTAAGTGTGAGTTGGAAACAGTAAAAAGGTGAGTTAGAATACAGAAAAAGGTGAGTTTTATAATACACAATCAGGAACACACATTTACAGTACCATTAAACTTCTGGTGAGGCTGCAAGGGGCTGACCGAGTGAGTGAGAGGGTCTCTTACTTGGAGTAGCAGAGGGGCTGTGATTGTGCGGGTGTGAGGGGCATTTTTTTTTTTTCTTCTTAGCAGGAGCTGGAAGCCGAGTGAAAAGGAGGTGCAGTGAGCTGGAACAACTGCAACTGCTAAGTGGAGTATAGGTGCCGCAGGAGAGAGTACTACGGCTGCATAAAAGCGAAGGACCAAGAACCGCACAAAGAAAGATAAGTATAAGCCAGCTTAATTATTGTATAAGTGATATTACTTGTCTTCTATTTTTTATTTTTGCTGCTTTTTCTTTGAGTGTAACAGGGAGTTAGACCTTGCAAACAATATGGGAGGGGCTGAGATTGAGGACCTCACTCAGTGCATGTCATGCAAGATGTATGCACACCTGGAGCTACCGGCCCAGTGTGAATACATCTGCACGAGGTGTGTGTGAACTGTTGCCCTGGAAGCCCAGGTAACTGATCTAGAGCTAACCGTTACACGACTGAGGGAGATTCACAATCTCGAGCGTAGTTTAGACAGAACGGTGGAGGAGTTGCAGGAGGGGTCACTGGTAGAAGAGGATGATGATCAGGTAGCCAGTTGGGTCACAGTTAGAAGGAAGAAAAAGAGGGGGAGGCACGACATCTCCGAACTATCAAACCCGAACAAATTTGCCAGATTGGACGAGGAATCGGAGGATGATAGTGAAGAAATGACAGTGCCAGAGGAGACTGCTCCCTCTAGCATCCAGAGGTGCGGTCCCTCTGGCGCGGTTGGGATAAAAGATAGAGAGGTACCTAGTCAAATGGTGGTGGTAGGGGATTCTATCATCAGGAAGGCAGATAGGGCAATCTGCTACCGGGACCGTGATCGCCGTACAGTCTGTTGTCTCCCGGGTGCTCTGGTACATCACATCGCGGACCGGGTAGATAGATTGTTGGGAGGGGCTGGCAAAGACCCGGCGGTCTTGGTGCACGTTGGCACCAATGACAAAGTTAGCGGAAGGTGGGATGTCCTTAAGAAAGACTATAGGGACTTAGGAAAGAAACTGAAGGCAAGGACATCTAAGGTAATATTCTCGGAATTATTACCCGTGCCACGCGCTAGTCCAGGGAGGCAGAGGGAGATTAGGGAGGTAAATGTGTGGCTTAGGGAATGGTGCAGGAAAGAGGGGTTTGTGTTCCTGGAACACTGGGCGGACTTCTCAGTCAGGCGCCATCTCTTTTGTCGTGACGGATTGCACCTGACTGAGGAGGGGGCAGCGGTGCTGGGGGGAAGGATGGTTAGAAGGTTGGAGGAGATTTTAAACTAGGAGCCTGGGGGGAGGGTTTAGCTAGAAACTACGGGTCATGCAGTGAGAATAGTGGGGATGGCGGTAGTAAACGAAATGGGGGAGAAGTTGGGGGGAGGGAAAGAGCAGGCAGTAAGGTTACTAACATGGGTACTAAAAGGGATTTTACCAAAGCACTAACCAATGACGATTACAGGTCATCCTTGCCACATAAGGTGAAAGATGTCCCTAACGCAAGGGAAAATACTTATCTTAGTTGTATGTATGTAAACGCCAGAAGCATTACTGGTAAAAATGGTGAACTAGAAATACTTGCAGCAAGCAAACAGTATGATATTATAGGCATTACTGAAACTTGGTGGGATGAATCTCATGATTGGACAGTCAATCTAGAGGGCTATACACTGTTTAGGAGAGACAGACTAAATAAAAAGGGTGGAGGGGTGTGTCTGTACGTAAAGCCGTTTTTAAAACCTAATATATGGGAAGATATTCAGGAGGGGACTGTAGACACTGTTGAGACATTATGGGTAGAAATTGCATGCGGGGAAAAAGGAACAAAAAAGTTAGTATTGGGTGTATGCTATAGGCCGCCTGGTATCAACGCATCTGATGATGAATTGTTACTAAAGCAAATTGAAAAAGCAGCAGGAGTAGGAGACATAGTAGTGATGGGAGATTTTAACTATCCAGAGATAAACTGGAAAAACGATTCATGTGATACTGCTAGGGGCAGTATGTTTTTAAACACACTAAATGATAACTACCTAGTCCAACTAATTGAGGAACCAACTAGGTACAATGCAATCTTAGACCTGGTATTAACAAACAATCAGGATTTGGTATCGGGTATTATAGTAGGGGAACCCATAGGAAACAGCGACCACAACAGGGACGTGCAGTCAGGGGAGGCAGGGGAGGCAGTGCCTCCCCTGTCATTATGATTAAAATAATACAAAGATAATAACACATTATACTTTGTATTATTTTAATCATTTTTAACCTGACAATGCTGCTAAATCTCTATGGGAGGCAGCGAGAGCGCTGCCTCCCAGTGACAAAGATAAAGTGTCTGTAGAGGGGGCGGGCAGGGGGCGGAGCCAAATCACGGGCTGGAAAAGCCCATTGAAAATTGAATGGAAAGCGGCACCATCACAATTGCCTCATTGACAGGGGCTGTGCCTTGAGCTCACATCAAGGCACACCCCTGTCAATCATTGGACAGCAGCAGCGGGTGGGCTGGAACGGATGGGCAGAGTCAGATGCCCCCATTCCTAGTGGCTGCGTCTCCACACTGCTTTCAGCCGCTCCTCCCGTCCCTGGTCCGCTCTTGCAGGACCAGTGGGAGCCGCTGTGTGCTGCGCTGTCTCGCCCCCCCCCCCCCCCCTTAACCATACCTTCCAATTTTCGGATTGCTGGAAGACGGTGCCGAAAAGGGGCGTGGCCTATCGTGAAGGGGCGTGGCCTCGCGGATGCTGTGTCCCCCTCCCTTAAAACTCCAGCAAACTCAGCTGCGCTCCCGCGCCCTCCCCCCGCTCCCTTAGCCCCCGTGTTTTCGGCCTCGGCCCCTCCGCTCTGTCCCCCCTGTGCTCAATGGCCTGCCTCCTCTCCTGGACCCCCGTGCTCACTGCTGAGCTCCTGCGTTCCCCCCCCCCACTCCCTTTGGCCTGCAGTGCAATGTACAGACCGAGGGACTGCCCTGTCAGGAGCCTGCAGCCAGAAGCAGAAATCAAGTAAGTGGCTGACACTACACTACACCTACACTGCACTGCACCTACACTACACTGCACCTACACTACACTGCACTGCACCTACACTACACTGCACTGCACCTACACTACACTGCACCTACACTGCACTGCACCTACACTACACTGCACTGCACCTACACTACACTGCACCTACACTACACTGCACTGCACCTACACTACACTGCACTGCACCTACACTACACTGCACTACACTGCACTGCGCCTACACTACACTACACTGCACTACACCTACACTACACCACACCCTAAGGGTAGAGGGGGGAAGGGGGGGTGTAAAGTGCTCTACCTGTCGTAATGTGTACAAAAAAGGAGGGCTGTCTGCTAAAATGTGTAAAAAAGGGGGACACTGTCTGTCGTAATGTGTAAAAAGGGGGACGTTGTCTGCCATAATGTGTAAAAAGGTGGACGTTGTCTACCGTAACGTGTAAAAAGGTGGACGTTGTCTGCCTGACGTGTAAAAAGGGGACGCTGTCCGCCATAATGTGTAAAAAGGTGGACGCTGTCTGCCGTAATGTGTAAAAAGGTGGACGTTGTCTGCCGTAATGTATAAAAAGGTGGACGTTGTCTGCCGTAACGTGTAAAAAGGGGACGCTGTCCGCCGTAATGTGTAAAAAGGTGGACGTTGTCTGCCGTAATGTGTAAAAAGGTGGACGTTGTCTGCTGTAACGTGTAAAAAGGGGACGCTGTCCGCCGTAATGTGTAAAAAGGTGGAATGCTGTCTGCCGTAATGTGTTAAAAGGGGGACGTTGTCTGCCGTAACGTGTAAAAAGGTGGACGTTGTCGGCCGTAACGTGTAAAAAGGGGACGCTGTCCGCCGTAATGTGTAAAAAGGTGGACGTTGTCTGCCGTAATGTGTAAAAAGGGGGACGCTGTCTGCCGTAATGTGTAAAAAGTGCACGCTGTCTGCCGTAATGTGTAAAAAGGGGATGCTGTCTGCTGTAATGTGTAAAAAGGGGGACGCTGTCTGCCGTAATGTGTAAAAAGGTGACGCTGTCTGCCGTAATGTGTAAAAGGGGCTTTACCTGGTGTAGTGGTGCTACTGTGCGGCGTAATTTGAATAATAAAGACTACTATGCACCGTTATGAATTGGTATAATTTTGTGGCCACACCCCTTCCCCACAAAGCCACGCCCCTATATATTTTGCGCGTGCCTGCAGCTACACTACACTGCACCTACACTACACTGCACTGCACCTACACTACACTGCACTGCACCTACACTACACTGCACTACACTGCACTGCACCTACACTACACTACACTGCACTACACCTACACTACACCACACCCTAAGGGTAGAGGGGGGAAGGGGGGGTGTAAAGTACTCTACCTGTCGTAATGTGTACAAAAAAGGAGGGCTGTCTGCTAAAATGTGTAAATAAGGGGGACACTGTCTGTCGTAATGTGTAAAAAGGGGGACGTTGTCTGCCATAATGTGTAAAAAGGTGGACGTTGTCTGCCGTAACGTGTAAAAAGGTGGACGTTGTCTGCCTAACGTGTAAAAAGGGGACGCTGTCCGCCGTAATGTGTAAAAAGGTGGACGCTGTCTGCCGTAATGTGTAAAAAGGTGGACGTTGTCTGCCGTAATGTATAAAAAGGTGGACGTTGTCTGCCGTAACGTGTAAAAAGGGGACGCTGTCCGCCGTAATGTGTAAAAAGGTGGATGTTGTCTGCCGTAATGTGTAAAAAGGTGGACGTTGTCTGCCGTAACGTGTAAAAAGGGGACGCTGTCCGCCGTAATGTGTAAAAAGGTGGAACGCTGTCTGCCGTAATGTGTAAAAAGGGGGACGTTGTCTGCCGTAACGTGTAAAAAGGTGGACGTTGTCGGCCGTAACGTGTAAAAAGGGGACGCTGTCCGCCGTAATGTGTAAAAAGGTGGACGTTGTCTGCCGTAATGTGTAAAAAGGGGGACGCTGTCTGCCGTAATGTGTAAAAAGTGCACGCTGTCTGCCGTAATGTGTAAAAAGGGGATGCTGTCTGCTGTAATGTGTAAAAAGGGGGACGCTGTCTGCCGTAATGTGTAAAAAGGTGACGCTGTCTGCCGTAATGTGTAAAAGGGGCTTTACCTGGTGTAGTGGTGCTACTGTGCGGCGTAATTTGAATAATAAAGACTACTATGCACCGTTATGAATTGGTATAATTTTGTGGCCACACCCCTTCCCCACGAAGCCACGCCCCTATATATTTTGCGCGTGCCTGCAGCGCGCACTGCTCCTGTTTTACATAAAGGGGGGGCTCTGATGCCGTTTCTTGCACACAGCGCTAAAATGTCTAGTTACGGCACTGTTGCTAGGTGTCCATTTCCCTGGCCCTGAGCAGTTCTCCCTCACCATATCCTCTCCAGGGGTGAGGGGGTGGACTTGGATGGGATGGGGAAGGGGGTCCAAAGCATTTTGTCGCAACTGGGCCCACCGCTCGCTAGTTCCGCCACTGGCTCTACCTGCTGTAATGTGTAATAGGGGGCTGTACCTGGCATAATTTGAAAAAAGGGATCTCTACCTGCCGTAATGTGTAATAGGAGGCTATACCTGCCGTAATGTGTAAAAGGGAACTCTACCTGCCGTAATGTGTAATAGGAGGCTATACCTGCCGTAATGTGTAAAAGAGAGCTCTGTCTGGCGTAATTTGTGTAAGTGGCGCTACTATGCGGCGTAATTTGACTAATGGAAGCCCTGGACAACAAAATTTCATTCATGTCCTCCTCCCACTCCCTTCCCAGTTCCAAACACTAATTATAATTTTTTTTTTCTATAAAAATGTACAATATATCACAAGTATGATGAGCAGGCAGGCAGCGGGCATTGGTGGCATCGGACTGAGATGCAAAATAGTGACGGAGGGCTGGGTCAGTTGATGGTGGGTGAGTTTGTAAGTCATTGGCGGTGGCAGCAGGCATCGGCGCAGGGGCAGTAGTGGGCATTGGCTCGGCGGCGGTAGGGGTCATCGGCAGGATTCGGATGACATTATGGCTGTAGTGCCTCACCAGCCACTGACCTCACCGCACGCCACTGGACCACAATATGGTCACATTCAATATCAGTTTCTACAAACAGCCCTATACTGGCTCAACTAGGACTTTAAACTTTAGCAAAGCAAATTTTGAAAAGATGAGGGTATTTTTCAGGGATATTGAATGGGAAGGTTTGTTTTTAGGAAAAAATACTACGGAGAAATGGGAGGTACTAAAATTCCTGCTAGCTAAAAATACACTCAAATATATTCCTATGAGTAGCAAAAAAGGGAATAAAAATCATAAACCGATGTGGCTTAACAAAAAGATTAAGGAACTTATGGGCAAGAAAAGGCGAGCATTTAAAAAATACAAATCTGACGGGGAAGCAGAGTCATTTCAGCACTATAAGGAAAATTGCAAAAAGGAAATAAGAGCGGCTAAAGTAGAAACTGAAAAACTAGTAGCAAAGGAAAGCAAAGCGAATCCCAAAAAATTCTTTAAATACATTAATAGCAAGAGATTAAAAAAGGAGAGTATAGGCCCTTTGAAAGACAAGTTGGGAGTCTTAAGCAAAAATGATAATGACATAGCGGACACACTAAATGAGTTTTTTTCAACAGTATTCACTAGAGAGGACCCAATTCAGGGACTGACACACAATCTCAATAATGACAATATCACACTGATAGGTACTTATTTAAGCGAGGAAGTAGTCTGTGACCGATTAAAACATTTAAAGATTAATAAATCGCCAGGGCCCGATGGTATTCATCCAAGGGTTGTAATGGAGCTTCACTCTGAACTGGCAAAACCGCTATCTTTGATCTTTGAGGATTCAGTTATATCAGGTATGGTTCCCAAAGACTGGCGTATAGCGGAAGTAGTGCCTATATTCAAAAAGGGAAGTAAAGCTGAACCAGGTAATTATAGACCAGTTAGTCTTACATCTATAGTGGGGAAAGTATTGGAAGGTATTCTAAGAGATAGTATTCAGAAGTTCCTTGAAACCAATAAGGTCATTAAAAGGAATCAACATGGGTTTATGAAGGACAGATCCTGTCAAACCAACTTACTTGGCTTTTATGAAACAGTAAGCGCAAACCTAGATCAGGGTAAAGACGTGGATGTAATCTTTTTAGACTTTGCCAAAGCGTTCGATACTGTACCACACATGAGACTTATATACAAGCTACAAGAATCAGGGCTAGGAAGCACAATATGCACTTGGGTCAAAAACTGGTTAGATAATAGGAAGCAGCGCGTTGTGGTTAATGGATCTTTTTCAACTTGGACTGAAGTGCTAAGTGGTGTGCCGCAAGGCTCAGTATTAGGACCGCTATTGTTCAATATTTTCATTAACGACCTAACAGAAGGTCTAGAGAGCATGGTGTCAATTTTTGCAGATGATACCAAATTGTGTAAGGCTATAAATACAGAGGAGGATGCCGAGTCTCTTCAGAACGACTTAGTTAAATTAGAAGCATGGGCAGCCAAATGGAGAATGCGCTTCAACACAGACAAGTGTAAGGTAATGCACTGTGGTAACAAGAACAAAAATTACACCTACCTACTAAATGGGGTAAAATTAGGGGATTCTGTACTGGAAAAGGACTTAGGTGTCCTCATAGATAGCAAGCTAAGCAGTAGTACCCAAAGTAGGACTGCAGCAAAGAAGGCTAATAAGATATTAGCATGCATAAAACGGGGTATTGATGCTAGGGACGAGAGTATTATACTCCCGTTATATAAATCACTAGGGAGGCCACACCTTGAATACTGTGTACAGTTCTGGGCACCGTACTACTAAAAGGATATCCTGGAGCTTGAAAAGGTACAGAGGAGGGCGACCAAACTAATTAAGGGCATGGAGACGATGGAATACAAGGAAAGGCTTGAAAGACTAGGCATGTTTACATTGGAAAAGCGGAGACTAAGAGGGGATATGATCAACATCTACAAATATATAAGGGGACAATACACAGAGCTTGCGCGGGACCTGTTTTTGGTTAGATCAACACAGAGGACTCGTGGACACTCGCTCAGGTTAGAGGAAAGGAGATTCCGCACAATATGGCGTAAAGGCTTTTTCACGGTAAGGACAATACGTTTTTGGAATTCCCTGCCCGAGGGAGTTGTAATGGCAGAATCTGTCAACACCTTTAAGAATGGGTTAGATAAATTCCTATTGGATAAGGATATCCAGGGGTATGGTGCATAGTCATGCATTATAGTTACTATAAATAGGGATAAAATGCAATGGCTGACAGCAGCATCAGTCAGAAATTTTAGTCAAATCATCATGCATAGGACACCACAAATAGGTTGAACTCGATGGACAATTGTCTCTTTTCAACCTCAGATACTATGTTACTATGATCACATTCGATATTTGTTTTCAAAAACAACACTATATGGGTCCAACTAACACTTTTAATTTTAGAAAAGCTAATTTCAACATTCTGAAACGAGCTATAAAGGACATTGATTGGAAAATTTTGTTCCAGGGTAAGAACACTGCTGATAAGTGGGAGGCTTTTAAAATGATGCTCGATAAGTACACTCGTATGTTCATTCCCATGGGCAGCAAACGCAGGAGTATTAAATTCAAACCAATGTGGATTAACAAGAAGGTTAAGGAACAAATGGATAAATAGAGGTGTGCTTTCAAATCGTTTAAATCCGATGGGAGGGTGGAGTCATTACAGTAATAGATACAAGGAATAACAAATAATGCAAAAAGGAATTCAGAGCTGCTAAAATAGAAAACGAAAAGCAAATAGCCAAAGAGAGTAATACAAACCCTAATTTTTTTTTTTAAATATATAAACGGTAAAAGGTTAAAAAAGGAGACTACAGGACCATTAATGGACGAGTTGGGTGTCTTGATTAATGATGACAAACATAAAGTGGACCTATTGAATAAATTTTTTTCATCAGTGTTTACAAGAGAGGACCTGTTGGTGGGAGTAGAGGACAACATAAGCTATGATAACGTCCCATTGCAAAATACTTTGTTAAATGAGAAAGAAGTCCCGGAGAGGCTAAGTAAACTTAAGATAAATAAATATTCTGGTCCGGATGGACTTCACCCAAGGGTTCTTATGGAGCCTAACTCAGAACTAGCAAGGCCCTTATATTTGATTTTCTATGATTCTATTACATCAAGCATGATACTGAAAGACTGGCGTATAGCAGGGGCTGTCCCAATATTTAAAAAGGGAACTGAAACTCATCCCGGTAACTATAGACCAGTAAGTTTGACATCTATAGTGGGGAAAATACTGGAAGGTACAATAAGGGATAGCATACAGGTTTACTTGGATACCTTTAAGGTTATTAATAGGAACCAGCATGGTTTTGTGAGGGACAGGTCATGTCAAACTAACCTAATTAGCTTCTACGAGAAACTGAGCGATAATATTGATCAGGGTAAAAGTAAAACAGTGGATGTGGTCTATTTAGATTTTGCTAAAGCCTTCAACACAGTGCCACACGTGAGACTGCTTCTCAAATTAAGGGAGCTCGGTTTAGGAAACACTATTTGTACTTGGATAAGCAATTGGCTGGATAACAGGGAACAGTGAGTGGTGGTTAATGAGATGTTTTCAGACTGGGCCTCAGTACTCAGTGGAATACTGCAAGGGTCCATACTCGGCCGACTATTGTTTAACATATTTGTTAATGACCTAGGAGTGGGTCTGGAAATAACAGTGTCGATTTTTGCAGATGATACTGAGTAAACTGTGTAAAGTAATTAATTCAGACAAGGATGTTGAGTCTCTACAGAACAACTTATTTAAACTGGAAGTTTGGGCAGACAAATGGAGAATGAGGTTCAATATAGAAAAATGTAAAGTTATGCACCTTGGGACTAAAACAAACAGGCAACCTACAAATTAAATGGGGAAAATCTAGGAGAAATGTTAATTGCAAAAGATTTGTGGCTTCTCATTGATAACAGACTTACAGTAGTAGCAGTATGCAATGTCAAAGTGCAGAGACGAATTCAAATAAGGTGTTATCATGCATAAAACAGGGTATGGAGACAATGGATGTGAGTGTAATCCTGCTACTGTACACTGTGTGGTACGTCCACATCTTGAATATTGTGTACAGTTCTGGGCAACGCACTACTAAAAAGATAGCTTTGAACTTGAAAGGGTTCAGAGGCGGGCCACCAAATTAATTAAGGGGTTAGAGGTGCGGGAGTATGAGGAAAGGCTTACTTGGTTAGATGTATTTTTACTCGAAAAGAGGCAGCTAAGAGGGGACATTATTAATATTTGCAAATATATAAAGGGCCAATACAAGGATCTATCAGGCGGTCTGTTTATTGCTAAATCTCTGTACAGGACACGCGGACACCCCCTGAGATTAGAGGAAAGAAATTCCATACGCAAGGGTTTTTCACAGTAAGGGCAGTAAGGCTTTGGAATTCTCTGCCAGAGAAGGTAGTAATGGTGGACTCAGTCAATAAGTTCAAAAATGAATTTGATAAATTCCTAACTGAAAGACATATACAAGGGTATTGCATTTAAAGAAAGCATATTTTAGAAAAATCATGAATTAGAGCTGTTATCTAGACTAAAAAACAAACCATAACTTCATCTGGGTCATTATAGTAACCTATACTTACATTCGGATTAGTATAAGGTTTGTAAAACAGGTTGAACTCGATGGATATTTTGGGGAATATCCAATTAGCCCCGGTAATTTACCGGAGCTAATTGTCCAACCAGGGGCTATCCTATTACCCTGAAAAGCCAGCACGAGCGGTGGCTGATCGGGGGTTACCTGAAGCTGCACCGGGTGCTGGCTCTGGACAGCGCCCGGTGCAGCGCTGCCCCTCTGGCTCCCCCGGTCACATGGCCGCTTCCCCATCATGTGACCACTGTTGGGAGTGGAGGAGAGGGGGGATGCGGTAACGACGCTGCTCCAGCTTCTCTGCCGGGGGTCACCGCGCTGAGGACAGCTTCCGGATGCCTGCAGTCCCAGCCTGCTGCTGCTGCAGTGGGCATGGGACGCTGCAGGTTGTCCCGCTCATCGGGGATTTTGTTTCACCTGCCTCAGGCAGGCGAAACCAAATCCCCAGAAACAGCCCCGTTTACGTGCGAAAACTGGGCTGTTTCTCCCATAAACACACAGGTTTCATTGAACCTGTGTGTTTTTAGGAGAAAGGGCATTTTTTTTTTACAGGCAATCAATCTGGATATCCTATAAAAAAATATATATTGGTGTTTTTCGCACCCAATGTTTTACTGGGCCTAATAAGATATCTCCCTTTGTCTTTTTTCAACCTCAGTAACTATGTTACTATGACACTGTCATAGAAACATAAAATTTGACGGCAGATAAGAACCACTTGTCCCATCTAGTCTGCCCCGTTATTTTTTATCCTTTAGGTAATCTCATTATTACTTCTTTTTTCCTGCTACTGATTCCTCTTCCTATGCAACCAAGCATCTGACTAGCCTTTCTCATTACTTTGTTGCATTGCTTTCCTGCCTTTAAGTCACTTGAAATAGTGACTCCTAAATCCCTTTTCTCCTCAGTAGTTTCCATTATAGTACCCTTAGTACCCTTGATACTATATTTAGTATTTGGTTTTTTGAGTCCCAAGTGCATGATTTTGCATTTTATAGCATTAATCTGTAGTTGCCACGTTCTTGACCATTTCTCAAGCCTACTTACGTCATCAATCATTTGTTTTACCCTTCCCGGTGTGTCTACCCTGTTGCATATCTTTGTATCATCTGCAAAAAGGAATACTTTCCCTTCAATACCATTTGCAATGTCACTAACAAAGATATTAAAGAGAACTGGTCCAAGTACAGATCCCTGGGGTACTCCACTGGTAAAATTTCCCTCCATAGATTGCACTCCATTTACTACAACTGTCTGTTTCCTATCCTGCAACCAGGTTCTTCATTTAACTGTTTTATAATCCACCCCTATGCTTTCAAGTTTATTTAGCAGTCTGCGATGTGGGACAGTGTCAAATGACTTAATAAAGTCTAGATTGCTACATCTACAGCTCCCCCTTGAGCTATTATTTTCGTCACAGAGTCAAAAAAGTCAATAAGATTTGTTTGGCATGATCTCCCACCAGTAAATTCATAGTGTTTTGGATCCTGTAAGTTGTTGATTTAAAATATTCCACAACTCTTTCTTTTAATAGTTTTTCCATTACTTTCCCTACTACTGATGTAAGGCTTACTGGTTTGTAGTTACTTGCTTCTTCCTTGCTTCCACTTTTGTGCAGTGGAATTACATTTGCTCTTTTTCTGTCCTCTGAAATGGCACCTGCATTTAATGACTGGTTAAATAATTCTGTTAAAGGTGTCACCTGCACATCTTTTAGTATCCTTTGGTGTATCCCATCTGGCCCCATTGATTTATCCACTTTTAGTTTTGAAAGTTCCGTTAGGACCTTTTCCTCTGTAAATGTACTTTCATCTACCTTATTTTTATGAATGTCCTTGCAACTTAACTGTGGCCCCTTCCCTTCTCCTTTTGTAGTAAATACTTATTTAGGTGATCTGCTATTGCCTTGTCTCCCTCCACCAAATGCTCACTCTCTGTCTTAAGTCTTATAATTCCTCCATTTGATTTTCTCCTTTCACTTATATATGTAAAAAAAGTTTTGTCCCCTTTATCTACTGACTGGGCCATTTTCTCCTCAGCTTCTGCCTTTGTACGTCTGATCACTTTCTTAGCATCCTTCCATCTGTCAAGATACACCTCTTTGTTGTTATTATTTTGAGTCTATTTGTATTTCCTAAAAGCCATCTTTTTTGCTTTCACACTAGTTGATACTTCTTTTGTGAACCACATTGGCTTCCCTTTCCTGGGGCTTTTCCTAACCCTTTTGATACAAAGGTCTGTTGCCCTTAGTAATGCACTTTTTAGTTTTTCCTACCTCTCCTGCTCTCCTTCCAAGTTCCTCCAGTCTGCCAATGAATTACTTAAACATCTCCTCATTTTTGCAAAGTCAGCATTTCTAAAAACCAACACCTTTGTTTTTGTGTGACAGGAGTTGGATCCTGTCTTTATACTAAACCATACTGCTTGATGATCACTGGATCCCAGGTGCTCACCCACATATATGTCTGATATCCTGTCACCATTTGTAAGAATTAAGGTGGTCATTCCGAGTTGATCGCTAGCTGCATTTGTTTGCAGCACAGCGATCAGGCTAAAAAAATGGATGTTCTGCGCATGCGGCACAATGCGCAAGCGCGACGTACAGGCACAACAAACGATGCAGTTTTGCACAGGGACTAGCGATGCATTTCAGTCGTACTGCTTGCCGCAGAGTGATTGACATGAAGTGGGCATTTCTGGGTGGCAACTGACCATTTTCAGGGAGTGTTCGGAAAAACGCAGGCGTGCCAGGGAATACGCAGACGTGGCCGGTTAAATCCGGAACTGAATAGTCTGAAGTGATCGCAAGCGCTGAGTAGGTTTTGAGCTACTCTGAAACTGCACAATTTTTTTTTGCAGGCGTTCTGCTATAAAAACGTTCGCACTTCTGCTAAGCTAAAATACGCTCCCAGTGGGTGGCGGCATAGCATTTGCATGGTTGCTAAAAACTGCTAGCGAGCGATCAACTGGGAATGACCACCTAAATCTGATATTGAGTCTTTGCGAGTGGGCTCCCTCACCAATTGTTTGAGAGAAGCTCCCTGGAAGTTAGACATTTGGCACTTATAGCTGAACTTGCAAAAGACCCCTCCCAATTTACATCAGGTAAATTAAAGTCTCCCATGATTATGACTTCTCTCTTTAAAGCCATTTTAGTGATGTCCAACACTATGTTCCTGTCCAAATCCTGCCCCTGGCCTGGTGGTCTATAGATCACCCCAATGAAATAATGTCCTTCTCCCTGGTTTCTAAGGTGACCCAAAGGGCCTCAGTTTTGTCTTCAATTTGTTTGTATTAAAGTAGCATTTATGCCTTTTTTTCCACATACATTGCTACCCCTCCTCCTATTCTTCCCATTTTATCCTTCCTAAAAAAATTGTATCCTGGTATAGCTATGTCCCAGTCATGATTCTCATTGCACCATGACTCTGTAATTGACACAATATCCAGGTTATCCCTTGTCATTATCACAATTAGCTCTGGAAATTTGTCTCCTAAGCTCCTAGCATTTGCACACATATCTTTAAGAATTGTGTATGTGCATCTGTTATTAGTAGCCATGTCCAGACAATACAAAATAAATGACAAGTTTAAAGTTGAAATGACCTGTTTGGTGATGTTGCTCAGTGTTTGATATTTGTTTTTGTTTTTATTACAAATCAGGGATCACACTCTGTCCTTACACCCCCACTATACCTTACTAAATGTAAAGATATAGTACACCTGACCACAAATCACCAAACGATCAAAGCAGGTAAACACCAGACAGCATGCAATAATAAACTATGTTTCACTGAGCAACTTCCCCACACATGCAATGCCAATTACAAGCAAAACGTTTAAATGGACAGATGAGTTTGCATGAGGTTGAAAGGCATGTTGTATGTCTATTCCTTTGCTGTAATATTGTTTGTCTGTTTCCTTCCTGTTTAAGTCCTGAATAAATCCTTTTTATAATATTTCATAACCCTTCTCTCTGTCTCTCTCTACCCAACACTATCTCTCCCTTTCTCTCCTCCTGACACTGTATATCTCTCTCAAGTGAACTATTTCACCCTCTCTCTGACACTGTCTCTCTCTACCTCATTCTTCCTGACACTGTAATTTAATCTCTGTCTCTCTGACACTGTATCTCACTCTGTCTCCTTGACACTGTTTATGTCTGCCTGCCACTCTCTCTGTCTGAAACCTCTCCTCCCCTCTCTCTCCTTGACACCCTTTATCTCTCCCTCTCTGTCTCTCTTTGACACTCTTACTCTCTCATTCCCCTCTCTTTCTCTTTCCCTCCTTCTCTGACACACTTTCTCTCACTCACTCCCTCCCCTCCCTCTCTTAAGGTGCATACACACTGGACACTGCCCAGTGAGTATGTACAGCGAAGATGTGAACATCGCTGGCAGGAAAATAGCTCAGCGCATACACACTGAGCAATTTTCCCTGTGCCCAGCGATGTTCACGTGGGGAGACTATGGAAAGTGCTTCACTCGGCTGTTCAAAAAGCCCAACAGACGGCGGCGGGCAGCGATGATGTGGGAGCACGCATCAGCACTCACCGATCATAGCCATATACACTGGCCGAGTTTGAGCTCAAAATACCAAAAGTGAGCTACTTTGAGCTCAAAATCGGCTAGTGTGTATGGGCTTTTACTTATCCCACTTCTCTCTCTCCCTGATGCCCTGTCTCTCCGCTCTCATCCCTTTCTTTCTCTTTCTCCCTGATAACCTCTCTCTCTCTTGCTCTAATTCTCTTTTTCCATTAAACCTTCCTCTTTCTCTCTTGCTCCTCTATCTCTTTCTCCACCTGACACCCTCTTTGTCTCTCTTTCACTCCCCTTGCACTCTTTCTCTTGCTCCCCTAAGCGGCATTGTAGTGACAAGGGGATGGGAGGGCAGCTTTCAAGATTTTGCTATGGTGCCCACACAGTTCTAGTTACGCCCCTAGTTGAGAACATAGTAATGGTGCGGTTGTATATGAGTGGACTAAGCTACATCACATGAAGACATGAGGAGAGAGCAAGAGGGGTGGGAGAAAGGAGGAACAGAGCTAAGAATAGGGTGAGATAAGAGGAACAGGGGGAGACTCGAGAAAGAGAGTTATAGGGGATACAGGAGGAACAGGGCAGATGGGAAGAATAGGGGGATAGAGATGAGAAGGTAGGGGAAGAGAGCATAAAAAATTGTAGACAATAGCCCTGGGTCCAAATGATGGGTCCATGGTATTAGTATAACACATACACCAATGATGACTGTGGACACGATTCAATTTGTTGTGATTTTGTATCTAACTCCTGGACTTGTCAAAGAGTGCTGTTTTATATGTTAAATTCCTAAAATGTGCTTGAGTTGAATGAAAAACAAAGATCAATGCCCAAAATTGCAGACATGGTTCTGAATTGCAGACAGGGATCAGTCGCACATTCCCACTATTATTTGTAGTTTATAATGACTGATGTACAGTATGTAAAACACTTGTGTAATATGTGTATTACAATATTATAAACCTGTCTGTTTATACTAAATGTATTTGTTTTAAAACCATTGAACAGACAGTAAAAAAATTTGTATTTCCTATATCTAAGGGCACCATGGACACAATCACCCCAAACAATATTGCTAGGGTTTGTGTTTTGTCTTTTTGCAGAGGAAAGTATTCTGTGGCTGAACATTAAATTTTTATTCCGTTGTTTTTTACGCTGTTATGGTGGCATAGAAGCAATAACTGAAAACTGGCCAAGGAAGACAGAGAACAAACATAACTTTTGATATAAAAGTAAAATGAAAAATCCTTGGCTTCTAAAATCCTGCAGGAAAGTGAGTCACACGAAAAAGCCAAAATACTATTTACAACTTTGTGTGATATTATGTGAAACTGAATAAAATGCCAGGAGAATACACAGGGTGAACATGCAGCTCCCTATGTATTATCTTGCGAGATACAGACATAAGCATGATATTGGCGAGCTAGCCAGTATTTTTAAAGCAGCAATAATTTAAAGGGCATTAACAACCTGATTTTGCCTTTTAATTATTGCTGCTTTAAAACTACATGCTAATTGGAATTGCCCCCATGAATGCGCCTCACTAACTTTTACAAACCCGGAAAGCAAGAATGAGTACAGTAGGTTAGGAAGTAAAGCAATGAAGTGAAGGGTAGAGCATAGAGGTTACAGAGAGTGGAGGTGGATGCAACAAGGTAGAGAGGACAGAGTATCTGCATGTATGGTGGAGACAAAAGTGGGCATGTGTTAATGGAAGGGCGATGGTAGAGGAGGTGGATAAAGGTAGCAGTGTCAGTAGAAGAGGGTATAGGGAGAAGTAGTGATGGATAGAATAAGTGGTGACTAGGTGCAAGCAGGAAAAACTATACTGCCAGGAATCAGCAAGGAGCATCCACAGGAAGAGGGTATTATGGTGAGTAGTTAGAAGTACTGTAGATAAAGGTGAACAAAAATAAGAGTTACCGAAATGTTGACTAATTGTATCTGTGCAACTCATATTTGTACCACACACAGTTATTATGCCTGATTTGTAGTCATTCTTGTTTGTTGTTGTCACTGATTTGCTTGTTTTCCATCTGGCGCTGTGGAATTTGTGGTGTCATTCAAATAAACAATGATGATAATTTTTAATCTTTGACAACGTGGATGATTGTGCTCAGAGAATAGCAGGACGTTACACTGGTGGACAGCAGAATTGTGCTGCCTTTGGACTAGAAGGTAAATGGCCACTGGCCTTGTATCATGACTGAGAGTGCACCCAGGGGTGACTTTCAGAGTGATCATGCAGGACTGACATCTCAGCCTTGATTTGGTAAAATGTGAACAATAACATTTAGTATCAGATCTTATCAGTAATTGTGCGTCAGGTGATCCCACTCCCTTCATGCTTCCCTTCACTCCTGGTTTCAGCCATTTTGTTTGACTTGGCATAATAAAAGTCTGGGCTTTCATTAACTTTCCGTGACTCACTTACCTGTGTTTATATTTGTTAGTGGGCATTGTCATAATCCCAGTAAATGGAAGCAAATAACATAAAATGTATACATTTTAATACAGGTAGCATTCATTAGCTTTATATGTAAAAAAAAATACAGAGAATATAGTTTTTCTTCATACTCATAGATAATGTGTAATTACATGAAGCCATTAAAGTTCTTTTAACTAGATTCATGTACATTTATTTTATTGGATCCATATGGCACTCTGCGGTTTGCGCTCTTTATGAATGTCAAATATTTGCACAAGTCTAAGTATAGATACAAATATTTCTCAGAACTCTTATCTCCTATTGACATCTCCTGTTGATGATGCCCATCTGCTGGTTTCCTGGATGTCCTGAGTTTTTGTGATGATGTGGTGAAAGTTTGGCACCAGCCCTCAGTGTCTCTCTCTCTTGGACTTGTCATTTACTGGTGTAGACAACTTGCTCTAATGTCCTTAGTCTGTAACTCATACTATTTCCATATGGGTATCTAAAACTGCTGTAATTGGACACGCTTTAGGGAGGCAGCCCAATATTACATTTTACAGATGGTTAAACTACTGTAAGGCCTGCCTATGTACAGGGCCAGATTAACAATGGGGCGGATGGCGCTACAGCTCCAGGCCTCCACATAAAAATAGGCCCATCATCGTGGTAGTTTGATCACTAGCCACCAGTTGGCCAGATGGTCAGCTAAGAATCATAACTATTAAGATTGCATTTCTATTTTTCTTACAAAATTATGCAATTTTTTATATTTTTAAATATTTAGGGAGACATTGGAGCTGATAGTGTAGGGATTGTACACACCCACATGGATCTCACCACACCCACACAGTACTGATTACACCTCCCCAGTTTATCACAATAGGCCCTGAAATATTTTCGGCTCTAGGCTCATGTGGCCCTTAATCCGGCCTGCCCTTGTGTACGTACATACTGTATCACATTAAAGATATACAGTATTTACTTTACAATTGAGATTAATAGCAGATTCTTAATTTGTATTTAGTGATAATATTCATATGCCAACAAGTCATGTGCTGGTATTGGTGAGGGGAAGGTCAATTGATTTTTAAGCAGAGGTGGAAGCTGTATTGTACAGTACTGTAAGCGAGGAGGGACAAAGACGGTAACCCCAAAAAAGTACAATTTGACATCCTTGTTCTAGAAAATGCTTGATCCGGGTTTGGTTCAATAGATGTACAATAAAAAGATAGACAGTCAATACGTCAACCCCAAATGGTTGACAGGGTAAAAAGGTCGACATGGAAAAAGTAGACAGTAGAAAAGGTCAACAGACACAAAAGGATGACAGGGTCAAAAGGTTGACTTGAAAACGGTTGACACAGGGTTTTTTGTGTCTGAGACAAATTAGTGGACACGTGTACGCTCACCACGCTTTGGGTAAGGTGCCTTGCTCTGCTACCGCTGCTCTACACACAGGCTCCTATTCCCAATCGTAGTATGCATGGATGGCAAATGATGAAAAAGTAAAAAAAAACAACTTGTTTCAACTATATGTGAGTTGACCATTGTCATATTAACCTTTTCAACTTGTCAACCTTAAGCAGTTTACCTTTTACCTGTCGACCTTTTGAAACTATCTACCTACTGCATGTTGACCATATGGGGAAGACCTATTGACTTTTTACTGTACATCTATGGATACCGCTTGGTCCTGCAGATCTGGTGCTGTAACACAATGGCCGTCATTTATAGAGCCCTGTCTTTTCATAGAGCTCTAGGATGTGTTCTGCTGTACTATTTGACTCGTTCTTATGCTTCCAGTTGTGATAGGTTATGGTGATAGTAGGACTGGCTACCGTGAAAATTGTTACAAACATTGTGTGACAATGGACCTGATTTAGAGATGGACTGAGCTGTACAAAGACACATCGGCTGTGCTTTAATATGCAAATGAGGCAGGAAGCTTCTTGTGTAAATAGACTCCTCCTGCCAGCATCTGTGATCCGCTGCTGTATCTGACGATTGCTTCACTCTGTGTGAACATGGGTCATCTGAGTAACCCTCAGGATGGCCGGTGTTTTCACGCATCCAGGTCCAGAAGCATCATCCAAGGATGCCGTCACTGGCCTTGGCACACCCAGAAAAGATCTGCAGGTGTGCAGTACAAGTCTCCGCATTCACAGGTCTCAAAACATCAGAGATGTAAGCAAACAATCGTGTTTCTACATATTTCTGAATCTGTCTCAGAGAGCAGGTGGCCCTTTACAATTGCCATCATGTTCAGCATAAATTTTTTAATGACAAACAGTGCATCATCATCATCATCATCATCATCATCATCATCATCATTTTTGATCACCATCAGCAAATGCTACAATGCTAGAAGTTCATTTCATTCTCGGAATTGCCAGCCGGTTTGTCAAGGCTTTAATGTTTCTTCCAGAGGAGACTATGTGGCTGGCACAAAGTTGAATGTTTTCCCATTTGCAAAGCATACAGAGATGTGTCCTCATACAACTAGCGAGATGCTCCAAGACGAGTTTACATTTTGAACCTTAATCTCATTACAGAATCAGCAAAAAGCTGCTCTCAGTGACCCTCATTCAGATGTGGACGGAAGTGCTATCACTGCTGCTTACATAGCACTAATATGGTCCTGCCAAGGGCGTAGCTACCATAGGTGCAGGCAGTGCAACTGCTATGGGGCCAGAGATGAGAGGGGCCCACCTTCCCTGTCCAAGTTATATGTGTTATATACATTTTTCACCAATCTTAGATACACAGGGGCCATATAAATATTTGCCTTGGGGCCTGCAATATATCTAGTTATGCCCCTGAACCTGCTCATTGTAATGTGGTATGAAATTAACTGGAGGTCATTATAATGTTACATAATATGAACTGGTAGCACTGTATTATGTCATCATATGAACTGGGGACACTGTATATCATAATGTGAATTGGGGGTACTGTGTGGCATAATGTGTACTGGCAACCCTACAATGCGACATAATGTGAACTAGGGCACTACTATGGGGCATAAAATAGAGTAGGGCACTACTATGAGGCATAACATGAACTAATATCCTACTATGGTTCAGAATTCGAACTAGGGTACTATTTTGTGGCATAAAATTAACATCTGTGGAGACTCTCTAGAAGCATTGGGACAGGGGTCCCTTCAAATGTTGCTATGGGGCCCATAATGTTCTAGCTACACCCCTGGGTACTGCAGTAGTGGACACACACCTCCTGCTGCATTACTGTTCTGAGCTGCATCCCAGGATGCATTATTAGATTATCTGCAACACCATCGGTTGGCTGCATGACCTATGGGGTCATGCAAGCCGGGTACCGCAGCTGTTACCTAGAGGCCAGGAAGTCTCCATCCTCTGATGGATATCCTGTCCAATTCCCTCCTCTGCAATGCCGGTGACATGCCTCCATTAGGAGAAATGGAGGCCATCGCTGTACCCTTCCTCACCCCAAACTGCATCAGACTGTAAAACAAGGATGCCGTAGTACGTCGGTAGTCGCATGACCCATTCGCACATGCACAGAATGGATCCTGCGATGCACAGTGCAACTCCATCCACATCTGAATTACCGCAGTGTAGCAGAGACGCTAGACTGTGACTTTAAATGCACAGGAATTGGTTTTACACACGTGCAAAGCCGCAGGTGAAGCACAACGGAACTTTACACACATTGGAGCCCTTGTTACAGAGATTCAGTCACACGCAGATATACAAATATTGGCCCTCATTCCGAGTTGTTCGCTCGACACACGCTAAGCCGCCGCCTACTGGGAGTGAATCTTAGCTTCTTAAAATTGCGAACGAAAGATTTGCAATATAGCGAAAAGACATCTCTGTGCAGTTTCTGAGTAGCTCGAGACTTACTCGGCATCTGCGATCAGTTCAGTGCTTGTCGTTCCTGGTTTGACGTCATAAACACACCCAGCGTTCGCCCAGACACTCCTCCGTTTCTCCAGCCACTCCCGCGTTTTTCCCAGAAACGGTAGCGTTTTTTCGCACACACCCATAAAACGGCCAGTTTCCGCCCAGAAGGAGAGAGTATTGACTGTATAGGAGAGGAAAGAGTTAAACATCTGGGGAGGGGTGGACCTAGCTGTGAGGAAAGTACAGCCTTCTTTAGGGGGAGGGTTTGCTATATATAGGGAAGGTGAGGCCATCTTAAGTCTCTTGGTGATTTGCTTTCCCACCCTCCCGCCCTGGTATTAAGAATTTGTGGCACGTGGTGCTTAGGCTTTAAGTTGTTGGCTGTTTTCGTTGGCTATTTATTGGCGGAAAAGAACGGCAGTTTTGTATTGTAGGGAAAACTGTAGTGTTTTTACAGTTTGTTGTGGTTTAGGTGCACTCACCTCCATCGACTTATGGCCGCTTGACCACCCGTCCGGGAAGGTAGCGGCAGGGCACCCAGGAGCGGTGGGTAGTCACTGTGGGGGTTGAGTTGTCACCTATTACCGGTTTATAGTAAGTTTTAGTAAATTTATAGGGTTAGTTATTTAAGGTTAATTCAGATTAATTGAGCCGTTCTTTTGGGCCGCCACCATATGCCAGCTGGAGCGGCATATTAAATTAATTTCTTTATTACAGGTTTCCTAATGGATAGGGACAAATAAATAGCTAGCAATTTTCTGCCAAAATTCAAGTCTCAGTGTCGTTATTTCTGGTTCTAGGTTATGAATGCTTTACTTTCAAAGAAAGGGGTCCACCAAATATCACTAAGATGTTTAACACCCACTTCCTGTCAATCACATTACGATCACCAGAACGAAGAAAAAAACGTGAGTAAAATTCCTAACTGCACAGCAAATTTACTTGGCGCAGTCGCAGTGCAGATATTGCGCATGCGCACTAAGCGGAAAATCGCTGCGATGCGAAAAAATTTACAGAGCGAACAACTCGGAATGACCCCCATTGCACACTTCACTGATCAGTGTATGCTAGCAATGCAGTTCTCTCGCTCCAGTTTTATGCAAATAATATGCACAATTTGAGCAAAAAAAAAAATGTGCAGCATCGCTGAGTCCCAGGGATATTTAGTGTGACTGGAGCCACAATATGAAAGGACACATCTGTATTTTGCCTGAATTTGCAGTGTGACAAATATTGGAGCAAGCAAATGCGGGATATGCAGAATCATAAGCATTAATCACATCTACACTGATGACAAAAGAGGCATATCATGGTGATAACGATGTATTCTCTCATCCATCCTATGCACACCTGGATTTCCGTAGAAATATGCACAGAAATATTCAGCAGAAATATGCACATTTCTATGTGTATCCTTTGCAGCTGATTTTGGGAAGGTGCAAGTCACCCTGATGATAGCATACCTCCCAACTGTCCCGATTTTGGCGGGACAGTCCCGTTTTTTACGGTCTGTCTCGCTGTCCTACCCACAGGTCGCAGTGTCCCACGGTGGGGCAGTTGGGAGATCCCCCCCCGTCACTCGTTACTCTGAGCAGAGCAGTGGTTAATAGATGCTGTGCGCATGCGCAAAGCGTCTATTCACGGCAGAGAGGGACAGGGGGCATGACCAACAGCTCTCTGAGCGCTGGTCATGCCCCCATAATGATGAAAATGGGGGCATGGCTTGCGATTGCGGCACTTGCGGCAAGGCCATGCCCCCTTTCCAATAGGCCACATCCTCTAATATCGGGCACGCACCTTTGGCGCGCAATAATGTCCCTCCGTGGTCCACTCATAGTCCACGTGGATGAAAAAACAAACATAAGTTGAAAAATATGTGAAAACCCCCAAAGAACTTGTGTCAATCATATGTGTGTCGACCATTGTCTTACCGACCTTTTAATTCTGTTGACCTATTGTACCTGTTGACCTTAAGCAATGTCTACCTTTTACCTGTCAACCTTTTGAACCTATTCACCTTTTGATCATGTCGACCATATGTTGTTGATCTATTGACTGTCTATCTAGACACTATCTATACATTTGAACCAATTGCTTATATCTCCAATTTATTAAACCACATCACTGAATGTGTTTACTAATAATAAAACATAGACTACAAAAAAGGATTTGCTAAAATGAATATATTCCATACGTATATGAATTATCATATTAATATTGAAGAGCTTACTGAATCAGTCCATTAAAGGGAATGTCAGGGGCTGTATCAGAAAAGGACTGTATAATTATTCAATATGTGTTTTTTTACTAGATTTTCTGGAAAACCCTTATCTACAATAGCCCCAAGCCTTGTGTGTGTTTCTGTATATACTTACATTGTGATTTTCATGTATGAACAAACCCGAGCTTACTGCAGTACTTGATTCACTATTGAGGATACCTGAGCTGAATTAATTAGTTCATTGATCTAAGTTTTTTTTTGTGTGCTTAGAATCAACTAATTAATTCATCACAGTTTACTGCAATAGTAAACTAAGTGTGAAGTTCAAGCGCAGAGTGTTTGGTAATGTGTCATTTATGTTTTGGTTTCATATTATCTGTTTGAACAGTTTGTGGACACACTAATATTGAATCGGGCGATGTCATTTATTATTATTATTATATATATATACAAATACAAACAAAAAACCCAGCACTCACCAAAGTAAGCTCACTTATCCTCAACAATTCAATAAATAAATGATGGGGGTTTAGTTAGTGGATTGGCCAATGCACGGAAGCCTGCATACCGATCTCCAAGGTACCCCACCTTCATGCAGGTCCTACACTATCACAAAGTCTTAAAACCTGACTACTTCACTGCTGTTACACACATCATCTGCCTGCTAGATTTTTATTATTTATTTCCATTTTTCGATGTCGATGTCATTCGTGTTTTTCCAAGGTAGAATGCGGCCGATTTTGTGGATTTGCGGCCGTGTTGTCAGGTTTTTTTCGACTGCGTCATTTTTCGGTTACGGCAGTGTTTTCCCGTTCCCGGCCGCGTTTTTCTTCTAAGTTTCGTTTATGTCACTCGTCCATGATTGGTTTGATTCGTGATGGAGAAGTGTCTGTGCTCATTACTATAAAACCGCCCCAAACCGTCCGAACCTCGTGGGTTTAGGTAGTGGAGAGGTGAGAGGAAGTTGTGTTTGGAGTTGGAGAGTTGATAGGAGTTTTTGGCGGTTTTGAGGAGGTTCTTTGCGATTGTTGAGTGCTGTACTGTGTGTGTAAGTATTCTTGTCATACTTGTTGTGTAGTTATTTAAAAGTCTGTCTAGTTTTTTTTTAAGTCTATTGTCATTGTTTGTGAGTGAGTGTGTGTTTGGTGTGTGGTGTGTAGTGGTAGTGGAGGAGTGTGTTTAGTGTTTTTTTTTCTCAGTGTTATTTGTTGTTTGTCCTGAATATGTCCCAGTCAGAGGTGAGTGTGGTGGAGGAGGTGAGTGAGAGGGAGGAGGTGAGTGAGAGGGAGGAGGTGAGTGAGGTGGAGGAGGTGAGTGAGGTGGAGGAGGTGAGTGAGGTGGAGGAGGTGAGTGAGAGGGAGGAGGTGAGTGAGGTGGAGGAGGTTAGTGAGGAGGAGGGGGAGGTTGCTGCTGCGGCCTCGAGTGATAGTGACAGTGATGGTGCTGTGGCTCCGCAGCCACGCACCACTACAAAGACGGGCCGCAATGTCAAATTCAACTACGCAGAGAATATGGCATTGGTGCGGGAACTGATGAGACATCATCGTCAACTGTTTGGCCATGATGCTGCCAAGGTTTCTTCACGCAGGAAGAGTGTTCTGTGGGGGAAGGTAGTTGCGGCAGTTAATAGTGAGGGTGTGGTGAGGAGGACCGAGGACACGTGTCGTAAGCGATTCTACGACATCAAGCGGCGTGTCAAGGCTAAGATGTCTAAGGAGGCTAAATCAGCCCGCCAAACAGGGGGTGGACACCCCTTCTGAGCATCATATTGGGATTGGGAGGAGCCTGTGCGTACTCTTATTCCGCCAGAAGTGGTTGGTGCGACTCATGTCCGGGATTCGGATCGCCCAAGGCAGGATGGTGAGTTGTATTTTTTTTATAATTTATAATTAAAACATCTGTGCTTTGTCCTTAGTTGTCTGAAATGTCTTCTAGCTAATTGTGATTGTAAGTTGGTTAATTCTTCTAATGTGTTGGTGATGTAGTTTTATTCACAAATAGTTATGTTTTTGTCCTTTGTATTGGTATTTTCAATTTAGCAGGTGACCTTGGCCTTTTTCTGTTTAAAAAAAAAAAAAGTAAATTGTTGTGGGTGTCTTTAAATGAAGAGTGAGTCATGTGTTTTGTGTCATGTGTGTTATTTTTTTTTTAATGGACTTATGGTTATTGTGTGTTGTTCTGGGTTGTCCTTTGTGTGGTTGGTAATTTGATGCTTACAATTTGGCGCATATATTTGGTGGTAGTGTTTGGTTGTTAGCAGCAAACAAATGTTAAATACAGAGCAATATTCTGGTTGTGTTAAGCTACCACGGTTGGGTTTTTAGTAGTATAATTTTGTGAATTCTGCACCTTTAGGTATGGATTGGTTGGTGTAATTGTTTCATAATTTAAGTATACACACCCAATGAAGTCAGTCAGAAAAGCATAAGCATAGTTTTGTTTACTTCTCATCAGGTTCCTCATATGTTTACATCACAATAAGGTTTTTGCATAAACATATAAACATAATATAATGTTCATAAGGACAATCTTCATATTTCTACAGTACGAAAGAGACTCAGCACAGCCAGGCCACAACCCACACTGCCAAGAGATGCAGATGCTGGCGATGCAGGTAAGAATTTAGTGTATACACATATTCTGAAAACACATAGAAATGCAGAATTTTAATGTTTATCTTATCACATAGGTCCTTCTTCATCAAACACCCCTCCACTAAGACGACCATCACAGGGCTCGGATAGTCTCCATAAGATGGGTACCAAGAGACGCCGTGTTGAGGCGGAATATCCACCCGCATCCTCACCACCACAACGGCGCATCTCTACAGTGTCGTCCCAGCCACCACAAGCCATTTTGGCCAGTCCACAAAGCGAGGAACCACAATCCCCTCAGCTGTCTGGTGAGTAAACATAACATTTAATTGTAAAAACTTTAAAAAACAGTGGGGTAGATGTATTAACCTGGAGAAGGCATAAGGAAGTGATAAACCAGTGATATGTGCAAGGTGATAAAGGCACCAGCCAATCAGATCCTAACTGTTAATTTACATATTGGAGCTGATTGGCTGGTGCCTTTATCACCTTGCTCATATCACTGGTTTATCACTTCCTTATGCCTTCTCCAGGTTAACACATCTGCCCCAGTGTTTGTGCACAGCCAAAAAAAAAGTGTTTAAAAAAAACACTCATCCTTGTAATAATCCCCAACAGCAAGCACATGGGGGTAATGTTAGTAAGATTTTTTTTTTTTCAGATGTGATGTTGGCCATTGCAACCAATTTTTTTTGTTGTTGCTAGAAACAGCTACATAAATGTTAAGTCTAATCCGATTGTTTTGCATGGCCAACATCACCAGTTCTAAACATCGCCCACCTTAAGACATTTTCTACCATATTTTTTATTACAATTATTTGCACTATATTTAATCAAGTTTTGGCCAGACCACTGACTGCCTTGAACAATGTATGAGTGTATTGCTCAACACATTTAATGTATTGTGTGTGTTTTACAAAAGTAAGCTTCATACACAATATGTAAATGTAGTAATTTGTATTTGTTAGAGTTATTCGTGTTAGCACATTAATTATGGCTCAGAGTCCAACAATTCCCTGAAACATTTTTGAAACTGAGTAGGGAACGTCAGAAGCCACATATTTCTACAAAAAGGTGACCTAAATTGTTAAGTTTAGCCCACAATCTATTTATCATTTACAACATGAATATTATGAAGTAATGCATGTTGACGTAAAGCTATAAAAAAACCAATGCTAAATATTGACTAAATAGTGGCTGTCTTCAACCCCATACAGAACCACCCATCATGCCCGAGGATACCCAGCAGGAAACTGACTTGCAGGAATCGTACACACTACACCTGCAAGCGATTGATCCAAACCAGCCAACCATGCTGCAGGACATAACCCAACCACCCCAAACATCCCACAGCCCCCAATTGAGCCCAACACCACCCCAGCCACAAATGGGCCCAGAGTTTTGGTCCAGTTGGGCCACACAACAGGCGCAACACTATGCCTGTCTGATCACCCACAGCCAATACCTTGCCAGTCTGCCCCATCATCTGCCTAGACTCAGTCGGAACTCAGGCAGACTGATAGTTCAAGTTGGCAGAGTAGCCATTTCTATGGAGCAGATGAGGGCAGACAACAGCCAAATGCACGCAAATTTACAGAGAATCATGGATGACCAACAGCGGCAGCAACAAGCCCTCATACAAATTATACAACATAACCAATTAATAAACGAAAGCCTCTCCCGAATCATTGCCAACAACACTGCCACAACTACACAAATCACAGCAAGCCTCAACAACCTGAGCCAAAGCCTAAATGTGTTGGCATCACACCAACTAAGCTCAAGCTCAGGAACAACCACACCAAGCCAGACCCCAGTTACCTCCCCAGTAAGACGATCCAGCAGAACCAGGACCAATGAACCATCCCAATCCTCTGCACCCAGCAAACAAAAAACAAAGAAATGATCAAGGCTGCAGCAACAACTACAGTATGTTATTTGAAAATTACAAATTATCTAATTGATTCACTCAAAATGCCTGAGTTTAAGGTAATAAATTAATCATACGCAATATGTGTAATGTTTCATTTGTTAATGAGTGACAGTGTAAGTTATACATTTTATTGCCTAACTGTAAACAACATGAGAAATAACAAACAATAACGCAACACAAACAGAATTCAGACCTATCAAACATTTTATAATTGGTGTTAGGCAAGGTTAATTATGAATAAATAATACTTACCGGTAAAATAATGCAGAATCACTTCTTGCCTTACCTGCCTCCCTACATCTGTACTCACACTGTCGCCAGATGTTTCTAACTCACCTACTTGCTGACTGTTTTCTTCATCACCAACATGTTGCAGATGTTGGCGCAAACACATGTTATGAAGAAAACAGCAGCAGAACACAATCCTAGTCACCTTTGAGGGACTATACAACAAAAGCCCTGCAGACTTATCCAGACACCGAAACCTAGATTTCAGCACCCCAAAACATCTTTTTATCACATTCCGCGTGGACTTATGTGCATTATTATAATTGTGTTCAGCAGGAGAATCAGGTTGGGACAATGGAGTAAGGAGCCAAGAGTAGCAGCCATAACCACCATCACCTGAAAGACAGATATAGGCAACATTAGGACATGTGGTTTATGGAAAAAGCAAAAACATAATGACGAGGTTGAAGTTACCACACATACACACAACACACTTGGAACATACCCAACAGCCAGTCATCAGGCATTTGTCCGGCATCAAACTTATCAAAGAGGGATGACTGACTGAGGATGAAGGAGTCATGGCAGCCGCCAGGGTAACCCGCAACAACACATAATTTTTAGATTTGCATCACAAACCACCTGGACATTAGTGGATTGGCCCAGATGTCTATTGGTATAAATATATTGCCTGCCCCTAGGTGGTCTCAGCTCAACGTGTGAGCAATCTATGGCACCCAGCACATTGGGCATGCCAGCAAGCTCATAGAAAGCTACCCTGACTGCATGCCACTGCGACTCCTGGGTAGGGAAGCAGATAGAGGCATCTATGTGGGGATCCAAGACATCCAAAACCTGAGTGGACATTACAAAATATAAGGTGAGTGTCATGACCTGTAATAAATACAATACTGTGTTTTATTACATAACAGAAGCACCACTTAGACATAGACGTGTATGTATGTATGTTTTAACTCACCTGAATTAAATATTTTGAAAAGGTGGGCTGGGAGATACCAATTACATCGCCAGTCACAGCCTGGAAGCTACCAGTAGCCATAAAGTGCAACACAGCCAGGAGTTTGTGCAGGCCTGAGACAGAGTGAGAGAGTGCTGTCTCAGGGTCTTGGTCCAGTTTGGCAAGGTCATACAGACGGAAAATTGTGTTTCTATTTAGCCGGAACATCTGTATGACCTGGTCATCGGCCAATGCATTCAAGTTTAAACGCCCCCCTAAAAAAACGAGGCCTGCGCAGCCTCCGCGGCACCTGTACAACCTGCTGACCATGTTCAGTTTCCTGGCCCTGGTTTATTGTAGCCTCATGAAGCAGTCTCAGGTATCCCCCAGCAAACAAGAAATCAGTACTACACACGGCAATAGCCATTTCAGAGTGAGAGATTAGAAAAATGTGCTTGGGTCCCTTTTAAAGGTCAAAAAATTCAGGTGTGATTAATGTAGAATTGGAAACACATGTAAACACGCTTCTCAAAAGCTGGTCTATTTTTTTCCGCATTCGCCCGCAAATGCATTTTCACGGTAGAGATTTCAAATACGAATGCATACTAAATGACCGAGTTCTATACCTAAACAACCGCGTTTGACCGATGGTGTATTAATTCGTATTTTTACAACACAGCCGTAAAAAAAATTCGAATGCCCTCATCACTGCTGAGATTTGAGTCTAGTAAATTCCCAAGATGACACTTTGAACAAAAAACACCAAATCGGTCAAAATCGGGAGCTTAGTAAATATACCCCTAGGATTCCTATCGTAGAAGCTTGTATTAATGAATGTTTAAAAACATATTTTTCTCATCAAGGGGCATATTCTTTATCCTTCAATAATGAGAATTTTAGCTAAATGTTTTTTTCTCTCAAATCCTCATTCATCAAAGCTGTAACAAAGGAGATATGACTAATATCTCCTTTGTAACAGCCTGCTTCGATAATTTGTACTCTACACTCCGCATACTATAATATGGGGAAGTAGAAATTAGTACATTCATCAAACTCCGAAAAATGCATTTTTTTCGGAGTTTGAAGTTGAAACTGTTAACCATCCTGAGATGGCGAACAGCCTAGCAGCCTCTCAGCATGTATTGGCGGGATCCATCCATCACACCCTCACCGCTGTGTGCTGCAGCTTCCCCCCCCCCCTCCTCATCTGTCACTTCTTCAGCGGCACCCGCTCTACCTGGTTCTTCCCGGAGTCCATCGCACACTGTGTATCCCACTCCCACCATTGCGCAGCTGAAGCTGCACACTGAAGGGGACGGATGGGAGCCGAAGCCGCACACTGAAGTGGACCTATGGGAGCCGGAGCTGTGCACTGAAGGGGGGACGTATGAGGGCCATAGCCGCACGTTGAAGGGGGCGTATGGGAGCCAGAGCAGCTGCTGAAGGGGATGGACATGAGCCAGAGCAGCAGGCTGAAGAGAAACGCAGCACGGAAGGAGAGCAGGCCAGGCAGCTGAAGATAAAGGACTCTGGAAGCAGCGGGGAAGCCAAAGACAGGTGGAGCCCAAGCTGGAACAAGGTAAATAGACACTCCGCCGCAGAGGAGAAAAATATCACTTCTGAAATGCTGCTTCTCAAAAATAAGTTTTTTGGAAAATATATTATTATTAGAGAGGCATGATGAATAACAAAAAATTGTGAAATGTAAGGTGAGAATTGAAAATAAAAAAATTCTCATTTCACTATTTTTTCATGATGCATATGCCTCCAAGTAATTAATTCTGGCTATGTAACTGCATCATGTGTCATCGCAGCTCACAACCATCCCAGGCCTTACAGTGATCCGGGTCTTCTGGCTTACAGTGGACGCTTTCTCCAAGCGCTACTGTGCCAGTCAATAAATTCCTTTTAGGCATGTCCTAGGTCATGTGTCCCAGGTAAAGCCTGTGAGAAGCAATATATAATGGCAAACTGCTCTAATCAAACTGGTAACATTCTTCAGGTGCTGCGGGAGGGGGTTACTCTAGACAAGAAAAACAAAAGGATTTTTCCCACGCACTCTGAGGGCTGTTAGTAACAAGAACTGTACACTATATAATAATAGAACATTTAGAGCCCTTAGTTACATATATTTTGCAAAAAATATGATAAGCCTCCAGGCCCTTTTCACGGCGTCTCTATTGCTGGAGGTCCCTAATACTAAGTATAAGTCCGGGGCGTGGACCCCACACAGTTGGCTCAGGCCCAACCACCCCAGGGCAGCATACCATTGAAATACTAAAGTGTTAATATGTGTTAATAAGAAAGAAGCAGGAGCTATGTGTTAGAAAGTGATACAAAAATAAAGGTGTTAGTAAAATACTGAAAAGAGTAGTATTAGTGGAAAAATAAGAGTGTTACACAAGTGCTAAATAAATATTATGGTGTGCTACCCCAAGGTAGCCCGGTCCCACCTGACCTGGGGGGTACCACTCCCCAAACCCACACACAGCATAATAATAATAATATCCACAATGGGTCATATAATTGCTTAATGTACGGCCACATGATAATGGCACATACAAAATATATCCAGATTGAGAGCTAGTTTACCTGGAGTCACCCCTACAGTATATCCTCCAAATGGCACTACAGGACCCAGCATGCCCTCCTAATGCTGGCTCCATCTATACCTCTCTGAACTGCAATATATAATGGCAAACTGCTCTAATCAAACTGGTAACATTCTTCAGGTGCTTCGGGAGGGGGTTACTCTAGACAAGAAAAACAAAAGGATTTTTCCCACGCACTCTGAGGGCTGTTAGTAACAAGAACTGTACACTATATAATAATAGAACATTTAGAGCTCTTAGTTACATATATTTTGCAAAAAATATGATAAGCCTCCAGGCCACTTCACGGCGGCTCTATTGCTGGAGGTCCCTAATACTAAGTGTAAGTCCAGGGCGTGGACCCCACACAGTCGGCTCAGGCCCAACCACCCCAGGGCAGCACACCATTGAAATACTAAAGTGTTAATATGTGTGTCACGTTCCGGGTTATTGGACGCCATTATCTACTTTTCAGGTGTCTCCTGAGGCTGGCTCAGCGTTCCAGGGCCGGGTCTCAGGCATGCTGCTGGCGTCCTCACATCTCCTCTCTGCCAGTCCGCAGCCGCTGTCACAAGGAACTCATGTGGTTAGAATGGCGGTTCTAGCTCTCCGCGGCCTCCGCCGCCATTGCTGCACTTCCAGTACTCAGATGGGTCTGCATAGCGTCTCCTGTCCGCTGCAGCCTCTGCCGCCATCCATAGTTCAAATGTACAGACAAGTCTGCATGGCGTTCTCCGCCCGATGCTGCCTCTGCCGCCAGCTCTGTGAATCAAGTGCGCAAATTGGCGTCCGTTTTCCGCCGCCACGGCCGCCGCCGCCATTGCTGTAATTCCTCACATGGTGCAACAAGCTAGATTTCCCTCCAAATGCTAGTATGGGCGCAGCCATGTTGGTTCTAGTCACATGACACTATCTTACCAATGCACAGCACCGCTGAACTCTGCCAGATTGACCATCCAATCCCTGCACTGCTGCAGGTATAAAGGTGCTGTTCCCAAACCAGGAAGTTGTCAGTGCTTCAGTTGTCAACCCAGTGTTACCAGTCTCCTTGCTTGTGGTTGTTTGCTATTCCAGGTATTCCAGCTCCTGCTTCTAAACTCCACTAGAGACCCTCACCAGTTCAACATCTAGCGGTGCAGCCTGACTCCACAGTGTCCTTACACTGTCCGCTGCAATTGGCAGTGCCCAAACACCGGCTTCCAGCAGTGTGCTTCCAGCGGTGTCCTGTCTTCCAATATCATCGGTGCTCCGCCATCGAATCTTAACAACCATCGGTGTACGCCATTGAATACCAGCCGTTATTGGTGCTCTGTCACCGTCTTCTCAAATCCGGCGATCTCTAGCATCTTCTGTGCATCCAGTTATTTACCAGCAACTAACTCATCTCTCCTGCAATACAGACCAGCTTCCAGGGAACCATCTGCTGGTCAGTTTCTGTCCTTACTACACCATTCTGCAACTGGGTATAGGACAAGGACATTCCATCTCCTAAGTCTATCCAGACGTATACCTATATTACCATACCCAGTACCATCTGCATCTCTGTTGTACCCACTGCAACTGTGTATTGCATACTCTTTTATCATTTTCCATGTTGCTGTTGATGTACCACCTGAACAGTGCTTGAAATAAACTTTTAAACTTGACCTTCTGTTGTCGTGGTCACACCTTCGGGCTGGGATTCTGCATGTCCAAGGGTCCCATATTACCACCCAGGTTCCACTGTACCTCTGACCCTGCAACTGAGGCTTCCTCCCGTCAGCCCCAACCCTCAGTTGTGACAGTAAGCACTGACCTAATGAATCCGGCCGGAGACCAAGATCAAGCAGCCAGGCCGATGCAAAAACTGGCAGCCCGACTCGAACATCAGGAGGCTGCACAAGGCCATGTTATCCGCTGTCTCCAGGATCTCTCCTCTCGGCTGGATGGGATCCAAACGACCCTCAGGGGCGTCCGGTGTGCCGACTGCAGTACCTACGGTGGTAACCTCACCCACCATACCCATTTCTGCTCCATGTCTCCATTTACCGACTCCAGTGAAATTTGACAGGTCTCCAAAAGCCTGCAGGGGATTCCTCAACCAGTGCGAAATTAATTTCAAGTTACAGCCTGGCAGTTTCCCAACTGACCGCACCAAGGTTGCCTACATTATCTCCCTCCTCAGTGGCTCCGCCCTTGACTGGGCATCACCCTTATGGGAGAGATCGGATACTATGCTGTCCTCCTATACAGACTTTGTGGCAACATTCAGGCGCATCTTCGACGAGCCAGGTCGAGTAACCTCAGCTTCTTCCGAGATTCTCAGACTACGCCAGGGGACATGAACTGTTGGACAGTATCTAACACAGTTCCAGATTCTGGCATCCGAACTGTCCTGGAACGATGACACTTTATATGCAGCTTTTTGGCATGGCCTATCTGAATGCATCAAGGACGAGCTAGGTACCAAATACTTGCCTCCCAAGTTGAATGAGCTCATATCTCTGTGTACCAAAGTCAATCTACGGTTCCGTGAGAGGGCAATTGAGGGAGGAAGGTCACCATTTCCCAAGTCTACTACTGCTCCTCCGCCACGTCAACCATCTCCACCCAAGGACTAACCCATGCAGATAGGTCACTCTCGTCTATCTCCGACAGAGTGTAGAAGACGTCTCTCTGTCTCTACTGTGCTGCACCATCTCACGTTATTAATGCCTGTCCCAAGTGTCCGGGAAACTCCAAGTCCTAGCCCGCCAAGGAGAGGGTCGACTCGGAGCAATGCACTCCTCTCCATCTTCAAATGATTGTAACCTGCTAGTCTCACTCCAAGTGGCCCAGCGCACTAGGAACATTGTTGCTTTGTTAGACTCAGGAGCGGCTGGGAACTTTATGACTGAGGAATATGTCAAGTGGTGGTCCCTATCCACCGAAAGACTTTCGTCTTCCATATTCTTGACTGCCGTGGATGGCAGTAGGATTTCTGATGCATTCATTTCCTTCAAGACTCTACCTGTCTGTCTGAAGGTAGGAGCTCTTCATTCAGAACTAATTTCCTTCCTGGTGATTCCAAAGGCCACCCATCCGGTGGTTCTGGGCCTTCCATGGCTTCGTCTGCATAACCCTCAGATTGATTGGAGGAAGACCCATATCCTGGCATGGGACCTGTCTTTCCAAAGTGGTTCCTGTTTGTTCTTCATCCTCCAAGTCTTCGGATGTCCCACCTCCTCCTTATTAAGACTATACTGATGTGTTCAGCAAAACTTCTGCCGACATCCTTCCCCCTCATAGGGAATGGGATTGCCCTATTGACCTCATCCTGGGGAAGGTTCCACCTTGAGGCCGAACATATCCATTGTCTGTACCTGAGACTCATTCCATGGAGGAGTATATTAATGAGAACCTGGCAAAGGGCTTCATTCGACCTTCTTCTCCAGCTGGCGCAGGTTTCTTCTTCGTAAAGAAGAAAGACGGTGGCCTGCGGCCATGCATTGATTACAGAGGGCTGAACGACATCACTGTAAAAAAACGGTATCCTCTGCCTCTGATTACCGAACTCTTCGACCGTGTCAGCGGTGCAACTATCTTCACGAAGTTAGATTTGAGGGGTGCCTACAACCTCATTCGGATATGGAAAGGTGACGAGTGGAAGAACGCATTTAACACCTGTGACAGACATTACAAGTACCTCGTCATGCCTTTCGGACTCAGTAACGCTCCAGCCGTTTTCCAACACTTCTTGAACGAGATCTTCAGAGACATCCTCTATAGTCATGTCGTAGTTTACCTCGATGACATCCCCATCTTTGCTAACGATCTAGAGGAACACCGGTTCTCGGTAAAGGAGGTCCTGTTCCGTCTCCGTGCCAATCATCTTTATTGCAAGTTGTAAAAATGCGTCTTTGAAGTTAAGTCCATTCCGTTTCTAGGCTACATTGTGTCCAGTTCCGGACTAGAGATGGACCCTGAGAAACTACAAGCTATCCAAGATTGGCCGATACCTACAAACCTCAAGTGTGTCCAGAGATTCTTAGGATTCGCCAATTATTACAGAAAATTTATCTGAGACTTTTCTACCACTGTGGCGCCTGTCACTGCCCTTACCAAAAAGGGTGCTGTCCAAGCCTTCCATTTGTTAAAACAAAGGTTCATCTCAGCTCCGGTGTTAAAACAGCCAGATACCAACTTGCCCTTCACCCTTGAGGTGGACGCCTCTTCTGTTGGAGTGGGTGCAGTCCTGTCTCAACGAGCCAATGATGGTAATCTACATCCTTGCGGCTTCTTTTCCCGGAAGTTCTCTCCTGCTGAGCGTAATTACGCCATTGACGATCAAGAACTCTTGGCTATTAAACTCACTCTGGATGAGTGGAGATACTTGTTAGAGGAAGCTTCTCATACCATCACTATTCTGACAGACCATAAGAATCTCCTGTATCTGAAAGGCGCACAATGTCTCAACCCTTGTCAAGCCAGATGGGCACTTTTCTTTTCTAGGTTCGACTTTATACTCCAGTGCATTCCAGGGTCACAGAATCGCAAGGCTGATGCCCTTTCCCGCTCCTGGGAGCAAGAAAATGAGACTGAGTCTACGGACAAGCATCCTATCATCAATCCAGTGGCATTCTCCACGGTAAGGATGGACTCTACGCCCCCACCAGGGAAAAGTTTAGTTAAACCGGCTCTAAGGAAGAAGCTCATGCACTGGGCACATGCTTCCCGTTTCACCAGTCATGCGAGCATCCAGAAAACCCTTGAATTCATCTCCAGATCTTACTGGTGGTCGACTCTGAAAAAAGGCATCACGGAGTTTATTGCTTCCTGCCCAAAATGTGCCCAATACAAGGTGTCTCGCCAGTCACCCGCTGGGCAACTGGTTCTGCTATCTGTTCCTCATCGTCTGTGGACCCATTTGTCAATGGACTTTATTGCGGACCTTTCTATGTGCAACAAGTTTATTACCATCTGCGTGGTAGTTGACCGGTTCACCAAGATAGCTCACTTCATTCCCCTCACCAGTCTTCCGTCAGCTTCCAAGTTGGCTCAAGTCTTCATCCAGCAGATTTTCAGACTACATGGTCTCCCCAAGGAGATAATCTCTGACAGAGGAGTACAGTTCGTAGCCAAGTTCTGGCGAAGTTTGTGTTTGGCCCTCCAAGTCAAGTTGAAATTCTCCACAGCTTATCACCCCAGACAAATGGTCAAACTGAGAGGGTGAATCAGGACTTGGAGGCCATCCTCTGCATTTACGTATCCTCTTCCCAAGATGACTGGGTTCAACTCCTTCCCTGGGCCGAGTTCTGCCATAACAATCAATATCATTCTTCATCTTCTTCCACACCATTCTTCACCAACTATGGATTTCACCCTAAAGTTCCAGAACTTCAACCGCTTCCAGCAACTTCATTGCCTGCAGCTGATATCACTCTACGTCAGTTTTCAAATAACTGGAAGAACGTCCGAGCAGCTCTACTCAAGGCATCTTTTAGATACAAGAAGTTTGCAGATAAGAAGCGTAGGGCAATTCCTGCCCTCAAAGTGGGTGATCGTGTTTGGCTATCTACGAAGAATTTGAGACTGAGAGTTCCAAGCATGAAATTTGCTCCTCGGTATATCGGTCCTTTCGAATTGAACAAGTCATCAACCCAGTGGCTTACAAACTTCAGCTACCTCCATTTTTGAAAATTCCCAGGACGTTTCACGTCTCCCTTCTGAAACCGCTGATCCTGAATCGGTTCTATTCAGCGCATCCCTCGGCTCCCAAAGTCCAGACTCAACGTGGTGTTGCGTATGAAGTCGCCAAGATTCTGGATTCACACTTCTGTTATGGTCAACTTCAATACCTGATTGATTGGAAGGGCTATGGCCCTGAGGAACGCTCCTGGACCAATGCCTCAGATATTCATGCTCCTACATTGGTCCGGAATTTCCACTCCAGATTTCCTCAGAAGCCTAAGAAGTGTCCTGGTGCCATTCCTAAAGGGGGGGGGGGCTGCTGTCACGATCCGAGTTATTGAACGCCATTATCTACCTTTCAGGTGTCTCCTGAGGCTGGCACAGCATTCCAGGGCTGGGTCTTAGGCATGCTGCTGGCGTCCTCACTTCACATCTCTTCTCTGCCAGTCCGCAGACACTGTCACAAGGAGCTCATGTCGTTAGAATGGCGGTTCTAGCTCTCCGCGGCCTCCGCCGCCATTGCTGCACTTCCAGTACTCAGATGGGTCTGCATAATGTCTCCTGTCCGCTGCAGCCTCTGCCGCCATCCATAGTTCAAATGTACAGACAAGTCTGCATGGCGTTCTCCGCCCGCTGCGGACTCTGCCGCCAGCTCTGTGAATCAAGTGCGCAAATTGGCATCCGTTTTCCGCCGTGGCCGCTGCCGCCATTGCTGTAAATCCTCACATGGTGCAACAAGCTAGATTTCCCTCCAAATGCTAGTATGGGCGCAGCACTACTGTACTGGAATTATGGCTCCTCGAACCTGTCCCTTACCAATCCTCACTGCTAGGTCACCCCCCACCCAAATTTCCAGCCTACCCACATGCATTCAGAACACAGCAAACCTGATCCCTTTCTCCCAGGTCCCCTCCCATTACCTTCTTCCGTGCACTCTGGAATGCTAGATCAATCGGCAACAAGTTGCCAGCTATCCACGACCTCTTCATCTCCCATTCTTTTAACCTTCTCGCCATCACTGAAACCTGGCTCTCCTCCTCTGACACCACCTCCCCTGCTGCCCTCTCCTACGGAGGCCTCTCCTTCACCCACACAGTCAGACCTGATGGTCGCCAGGGTGGAGGCGTGGGCATCCTTCTCTCCCCAAACTGCACCTTTCGTGTCATCCCACCTGAGCCCTCCCTCACCTTCTCCACCTTTGAGGTCCACACTATCTGCCTCTTCTACCCCATTCACCTCCATGTGGCAGTGATCTACCGCCCCCCCTGGCCGCTGTTCACCTTTCCTTGACAACTTTGCTGCCTGGCTTCCCCACTTTCTCTCCTCCGACCTCCCCTCTATCATCCTCAGTGACTTTAACATCCCTATCAACATCACTAATGAAGCTTCCTCTAATCTTCTTGCCCTTTCCACCTCCTTTTTACATTCTCAATGGTCCTCTGCCCCTACTCACAATCTCGCCCACTCCCTCGACCTTGTCTTCACCCACCGATGTGATCTCTCTGATGTCTCTAACTCTCCCTTCCTTCTCTCTGACCACCATTTGCTTTCTTTCACCCTCTCATCTTCCCCTCTCCACTCCACGCCCAGACATACCATCACCAGACGCAATCTCGGGTTCTCAACCCCGCTATCCTGTCCTCCCTCGAGACCTTCCTCTCTCCTCTTTCCACTATGACTTGTCCCAACCAGGCAGCCGCCTTCTATAACTCTTCCCTTACTGCTGCTCTCGACTCTGTGGCCCCCCTCTCCTCTGTCCCCCTCCGCCGCTCTAAACCCCAACCCTTGCACACCAAACGTACACGATTCCTACAAAAATGCTCACGTTCCACAGAACGCTACTGGAGGAGATCCCACTCTCTGGCAGACTTCCTCCATTTCAAGTTTATCCTCTCCTCCTATAGCTCTGCTCTTTCTCTCGCCAAGCAATCCTTTTTCGAAGCATTCATCTCTTCTCAGTCCTCCAGTCCACTGCCACTGACTTTGCCTCCTTCTTCATCTCCAAAATTGAGGATATTCAAAATTACATCTCCTTCCGTCACCCCATCTGCTGCCCCCCTGCCCCCACCATCCCTTCCCTCCATCCATCCCTCCCCTCCATCCATCCCACCCTGTCCTGCTTCCGTCCCACCTCAGACAAGGAAGTCCACTCCCTCATCCTATCCTCCCCCCCTCAACCTGCCCCTTGGACCCCCTCCCCTCCCTTCTTCTCCGCTCCCTCCCCCCCACTGCCTGCTCCCACCTTGCTCACTTCTTTAACCTATCTCTCTCTACTGGCATCTTTCCCTCACCATTCAAACATGGTCTGGTGTCCCCATTCTCAAAAAAAACAACCTCGACCCTTCATCACTCACTAGCTACCTCCCCATCTCTTTTCTCCCCTTCGCCTCCAAACTACTTGAACGACTGGTCTACAGCCGCCTCACAAGCTACCTCTCTGACCACTCCATCCTTGACCCACTACAATCTGGCTTTCGCCCACTCCACTCCACCGAGACTGCCCTGGTGAAAGTCACCAGTTACCTGCTTTCGGCCAAATCCAAGGGCCACTTCTCTTTGCTCATCCTTCTGGACCTCTCTGCTGCCTTTGACACTGTGGATCACCCTCTCCTCCTCTGCACACTCCAAAATGTTGGCCTCTCTAGCACCGTCCTTAACTGGTTTACCTCATACCTCACTAACCGTTCCTTCTCTGTGTCTGCCTCCGGAACCACCTCACACCCTTCCATCCTTCCTGTTGGTGTCCCTCAGGGTTCTGTCCTAGGTGCCCTTCTGTTCTCCCTGTACACCTCTTCCCTGGGTGCGCTCATTAACTCCTTTGGCCTTCAATACCACCTCTATGCTGATGACATACAACTCTACCTCTCCTCTCCTGATCTGTCCCCCTCTGTCCTCTCTCAGGTCTCCAGCTGCCTCTCTGCCATTTCCTCCTGGATGTCTGAGCGCTCTCTGAAGCTCAACAAGGACAAAACTGAACTCATTATCTTTCCCCCAGCCAGAGCAACACCCCCTACAAATATCTCTATCACTGTTGACAACACTATCATCTCCCCCGTTCCCCAACCCCGCTGCCTGGGCGTCACTTTTGACTCCTCCCTCTCCTTTGCACCCTACATCCAAGCTCTGGCGCAATCTTGTCGGTTCCAGCTACCCAACATTGCTCGCATCAGGCCATTTCCCTCCCAGAGTGCAACTAAACTTATCCACTCACTGGTCATCTCACAACTCGACTACTGCAATGTTCTCCTCACTGGCCTCACTTGCTCCCACCTCGCACCCCTCCAATCTGTCCTCAACTCCGCAGCTAGGCTCATCTTCCTCTCCCACCGCTCCACTTCTGCCACTCCTCTTCGACAAAATCTACACTGGCTCCCATTCCCCTGCAGAATCCTCTTCAAACTCCTCACCCTCACATACAAGGCCATCTCTAATTCCACTGCTCCCTACATCTCCAACCTCCTCTCCCTTCATACTCCCTCCCGCCCACTATGGTCGGCTGATGACCATCGCCTCTCCTCTGCCTTGGTCACTGCTTCCCATGCACGAGTTCAGGATTTTGCCCATGCTGCACCCCTTCAGTGGAATGCGCTCCCTCTCTCCATTAGACTCTCCCCGACCTTGCAAGCTTCAAACGGGCACTGAAAACCCACCTATTTATCAAAGCATACCCCTCCAATGCATAACCTAGTCCTTAGGCTGCTCCTCCATCCCCCTGCCCCACGCCTTGAACATCTCTGCTTTGCTTGCATACTGCCACCAGGCTTCCTCCTGCTTGCTTGCACCTCATGTTATCTGTCTGTCACCCCTCCCCACTAGATTGTTAGCTCTTCAGAGCAGGGCCCTCTTTCCTATTGTTGTCTAAGCCCTCTTCTCGACATATTTCAGTAAGCGACCATCTTTACCTGCTTTTTCTCCTACTGGTAAAGGCTCCTCACTATCTATGGCCGCCAGCCCCAAGTAGCACAATGATTACTCCCTTGCTACTTACATCTAAGCTGTATTATGGGGGTCATTCCGAGTTGTTCGCTCGTTGACGATTTTCGCTATACTGCGATTAGTTGCTTACTGCGCATGCGCAAGGTTCGCATAGCGCATGCGCTTAGTTATTTTACACAAAAGTTAGGTATTTTACTCACGGCGTAACAAAGTTTTTTCATCGTTCTGCTGATCGGTGAGTGATTGACAGGAAGTGGATGTTTCTGGGCGGAAACTAACTGTTTTCTGGGAGTGTGCAGAAAAACGCGGGAGTGGCTGGAGAAACGGGGGAGTGTCTGGCTGAACGCTGGGTGTGTTTGTGACGTCAAACCAGGAACGAAACTGACTGAACTGATCGCAATGTAGGAGTAAGTCTCGAGCTACTCAGAAACTGCTAAGAATTTTCTATTCGCAATTCTGCTAATCTTTCGTTCGCAATTCTGCTATGCTAAGATACACTCCCAGAGGGCGGCGGCTTAGCGTGTGCAATGCTGCTAAAAGCAGCTAGTGAGCGAACAACTCGGAATGAGGGCCTATGTTTTGAGAATTGTGGTGCTCTTTGTTACCTGTACTCCATTTTTGTTATTTAATTACTGTTATGCTAAGTTTTGTCTCCCTGTACTGTCCTTTGTATGGCGCTGCGTAACACTTGTGGCGCCCTACAAATAAAATGTAATAATAATAATAATAATGTTGGTTCTAGTCACATGACACTATCTTACCAATCCACAGCACAGCTGAACTCTGCCTGATTGACCATCCAATCCCTGCACTGCTGCAGGTATAAAGGTGCTGTTCCCAAACCAGGAAGTTGTCAGTGCTTCAGTTGTCAACCCAGTGTTACCAGTCTCCTTGCTTGTGGTTGTTTGCTATTCCAGGTATTCCAGCTCCTGCTTCTAAACTCCACTAGAGACCCTCACCAGTTCAACATCTAGTGGTGCAGTCTGACTCCACAGTGTCCTTACACTGTCCGCTGCAATTGGCAGTGCCCAAACACCGGCTTCCAGCAGTGTGCTTCCAGCAGTGTTCTGTCTTCCAATATCATTGGTGCTCCACCATCGAATCTCAACAACCATCGGTGCTCTGCCATCGAATACCAGCCGTTATCGGTGCTCTGTCACCGTCTTCTCAAATCCGGCTATCTCTAGCATCTTCTGTGCATCCAGTTATTTACCAGCAACTAACTCATCTCTCCTGAAATACAGACCAGCTTCCAGGGAACCATCTGCTGGTCAGTTTCTGTCCTTTCTACACCATTCTGCAACTGGGTATAGGACAAGGACATTCCATCTCCTAAGTCTATCCAGACGTATACCTATATTACCATACCCAGTACCATCTGCATCTCTGTTGTACCCACTGCAACTGTGTATTGCATACTCTTTTATCATTTTCCATGTTGCTGTTGATGTACCACCTGAACAAATATTCCGAAATACAGACTTTTTTGAGTGAGAGTGAGATAGTGAAACCTTTGTTTTTTGATGACTCAATGTACACAAACTTTGTTTAATACACAAAGTTATAAAAAATATTGGCTAAAATTACCTTCAGGCTGTGTGTATATGGTGTATATGTAACATAAATGTATTCTGTGCTTAGATTTAGGTCCCATCACCATGATATCTCATTATGGTATGCAATTATTCCAAAATACGGAAAAATCCGATATCCAAAATACCTCGGGTCCCAAGCATTTTGGATAAGGGAGACTCAACCTGTATTAGTGGAAAAATAAGATTGTTACACAAGTGCTAAATAAATATTATGGTGTGCTACCCCAAGGTAGCCCAGTCACACCAGACCTGGGGGGTACCACTCCACAATCCCACACACAGCCTGAGCCGACTGTGTGGGGTCCACGCCCTTGACTTATACTTAGTATTAGGGACCTCCAGCAATAGAGCTGCCGTGAAGTGGCCTGGAGGCTTATCATATTTTTTGCAAAATATATGTAACTAAGAACTCTAAATTTTCTATTATTATATAGTGTACAGTTCTTGTTACTAACAGCCCTCAGAGTGCGTGGGAAATATCCTTTTGTTTTTCAAAGCCTGTGAGAACACAGGTGAGTTGGGTCTGTCCTAGGAATAACCTGACCTGGGACACCCAACCTGTGTCGGGACTGTTCAGACATAGGCCCTCATTCCGAGTTGATCGCACCAAGCAACTTTTTGCTGCTGGTGCGATCAACTAATCTCCACCTATGAGGGAATGTATTTTAGCATAGCAGCGCTGCGATCGCTTGTGCAGCCCTGCTATGCTAAAAAAGTTTCCTTCAAAACAAGACCAGCCCTGGACATACTTACCCTGTGCAACGGATCCAGCGACGATGGGCTCGGCTTTGATGTCAGACATCTGCCCTCTATTCGCCTGGACACGCCTGCGTTTTTCTTACTACTCCCCAAAAGCGGTCTCCAACGGTCAGTTGACTCCCCGGAACGCCTTCCTGCAGTCAATCTTCTTGCGATCGCTGTCAGCGTCGTTGCCCGGCAATGGCTGTCACCAAGTAACGACACGCGTGCGCATTAGTGCCCCCATTAGGGCCCCCGCACGTGCGCAGTAGTGACCCGGTCGCAGCTGTGCGAATAAAAGCACGCTGCCATCGGGTCGGAATGACCCCCATAGCCGAGACCCTTGTTACTGTATGCTCCAAGCCCCGGCACAAACCCTGGTAGAAAGGCTTTGTGCGAAAGGCGTGCAAGCCATAGGCCAATTGCAATTGGGGTTCTGGTTGCCCGGGACCCCGCTGTTCTTGGCAAGTGGCTCAAATTATGGCAACAATAGCAAAGGTATATAATATGATTATTAGATCTGCCGCCACATCATGCAGTTTTAAGGGACAGAGCAGAAAAGCTGCACACGCCTAGTGGTAGCAGCTTTTTTTGTGTGTATGGCTCTGAGTCCTCAATCAGTGCACTTGACCAGAGAGTAGATACCCAGAAGAAAAAACAGGGGCCTTACCATGAGGTGGGAGAATGTTCGCTTAGAAAGTGCAGTACCTATTATGTTTGTTTAAGTATTTATTATATGTAGAACCTTCTCCTGACCACTAACGTTTTAGGCAGGTGTGGAAAAAAATGCTGAAAAAGGGTGTGAGTTGATAGATAGACAGTGTTAGACAGTCTAGTTAGACAGTCAATAAATAGACAACATATGTTAGACAGACATTAGGTCGACAGGGTCAAAAGGTCGACATAAAAAGGTAGACACCGTGTTTTTTGCATTTTTGTGGTTTGTGTGGAAAGTTTTGGCATCTGGGACCCCCAATTGTAGAAAGGCGTACCATCACGGGACTCGCTTCGGGAATGGTGGCTCGCCACAAGGTTTATAACCAGCTCTATGCCTACATGGATAGAGAAGGTATGAAATACAGATAGACCAATGGTTATCTTGGCCTCTTTACTGCGCCTAGGCACACCATGGTTTATTTACATAAACCCTTCATCTATTGTTCTCAGCTGCAATACAATACAGAGAACAATATAGCAGGGGATTAAGGCATTACAGCAGGGGATTAAGTCCGATTGCCCTGTCTCAGTTAATCCTATTAAAGGCCAAGATAAATGTGGACCCATCTGTAGTCCAAAAACATGTTACATTTTAAAAAGAACATTTGTCTATCTTTTTTATGTCGACCATTTTCATGTCGACCTTTTGACCCTGTCGACCTTTTGTACTGTCTACCTTTTTCATGTCGACCTTTTGACCTTGTCGACCTAATGTTTGTCTAACATATGGTGTCTGTCTATTGACTGTCTAACTAGACACTGTCTATCTATCAACCGGATACCCTGAAAAGTGTTAATAACTTATTTTTATCAATTAACAAAATTTAGAATTAATGGTGTGCAGGGAATTTCCTTGGGGTTCAAAATATTCAGCATTTAAAAAGCTTAAACTTGGTGGATTTATATGTTTTTCAAAATCATTAACTACATTATTGTTCTTACCTGCCTCAAATGATTGAATGTTCCAAAATATTGCACAAGGTAAAGGCATTAAGAAAGGGTGTGTTTCACCTTGGCAGATATTCCGATGTATATGTATATGTGTTTCTCATCCTTTGTGCATTTGTTATAAGTTAGCAGGAGTTTTCCTAGTGAGAAAGAACAATTCTAGAATGTTTGTCTCTTTCTTACAATGACATTGCCAGGAAAATAAAAAACATTGTGGTAAAGCTAAATATATAAATTGGGTATAACTTTTGGCATTTCCACGTTTCCCTTCGCTTGTCATTGTGTGTGTACAGCAAGATGGAAGTGGAACATTGTGTGATTGTGGAGATAATAACAGGGTAATTTGCGGCATTGGTAAATACCATTTTATTTGCATGGTTAGATAAAAATCACAAGCAAACATTTTAGTTTCAGAACAGAGCACTATAGATTATTTTACAAGAAGGAATTTATTGTATAAATTACTGTACGTGTCTTTTGTCATCTATATCTCCTGTAATGTTTAACTATGTACAGTGTGCCTAGACCATAATGTACCAGTCACAAGGTAACGCTATATGTTAGAAGCAAAATGATAGACATGTACAGTATGTCAATGTACAGTACAATATGTCTTAGGTATCTATAGCTATAAGAGAATGAGTAAGTTAGACATTACAGTAGACGCATACATTGCAGACTATCACCAGGCGATAATGAAGTAATTATGGAATGACATTGATTTCTACGATAACATTATCGCTCCACTCAGGGACAGCTTCACTTGGGCAGCTGAGGATTGCTCTGCAGCTTCTAGAGTAAGTTTATTATCAATGAATATTTTATTGCTGTGAAAAGCATCTTTATAACAATCAGGCTTATGGCATAATCAAGGGTCTAATGATAATTAGGCTCATTAGGCTCATTAACGATGAATGAAACTAAGCAAAGCAATCTTTTTTTTTTAAAACTTGCGACAACTACTGCAGGTAAGGGTAAAGGTTATTTACAAACTGAAAAATATGCAGAGGCACAGAGCATTTAGCGTTCCAGAAAGTGTATGTCCTTATTTGACATGCCTTGTTGCAGACCTTATGTGTCACTGAGGGGATACAGTCGCTAGGTTGACACAACTTATGTCGACAGTCATTAGGTCGATCACTGAAGGTCGACATGTGCATTAGGTCGACGTGTACTAGGTCGACAGGTCAAAAGGCTGACATGAGTTGTTCACTTTTTGAACTTTTTCATACTTTACGATCCACATGGACTACAATTGGGAACGGTAACCTATGCCGAGCGCAGCGGTAGTGGAGTGAGGCACCTTGCCCGAAGCATGGTGAGCGAAGCTAGCCATGCGAGGGGACACGGTGCACTAATTAGGGTTCCCCATCACTTTACGAATAAAAAAAAACAAAAAAAAAGAAGAAAAAAAAACCTCATGTCGACCTTTCCACCTGTCGACCTAGTACATGTTGACCTAATGCTCATGTCGACCTTCAGTGGTCGACCTAATGACTGTCGACCTAAGTTGAGTCACCCCAATGACCCATACCCGTCACTGAAGACCCACATCTGTGTGCACTGTGGAAAACTCTACTTGTTTGACAGGGCCATATAAAGGTCTGTGGGGAACCCAGGCAACAAATACGTGGGGCCCCCAATCAAATAGTACAGATACAGTAATATATATATACGGTATATCAGGGGTGGCCGGACTTTTGGACCTGGGACCTACTTTTTGTTCACTTACTTACTGGTGATCTACCGGTGTCAAATAACACCAATAATGGCACTCACATTTAAAAATAACATTAATAATGATGCCATCAAATTACATCACCAATAATAATGCGCACATTTAAAAATAGCATTAAGAATTACATCATATAAGCCCCCTTTGCAGATCCCCCCTTGTGCAGATACCCCCCTTCCACTCCCCTGAATAATATCCCCCTGTACAATGCCCTACTCTGTGAAAACCCCCTTTGCAGATAATCCCCTTACAGTCCCCTGCATAATAGCCCCCTGTACAATAATCCTCTCTGTTCAGATCCTCCACCCTTTGCAGATCCCCCCTTGTGTAAAAAAAACCCTTTGTGAAGATACCACGCTCATTGCAGATTCCCCCCTTTGCAGATCGTCCCTCCCCTTGTGAAGGAACCCCCCTTTTACATAACTTACCTGACAAGTTGTCATGCTGACTAGATTCAGTCCTCCCTCTCCCCGCAGTCGCGCTCCTGCTTTTACACTGCATGGCCTCCTGCTGGTTGCTTCCCCTGTCGTTGCCACCGCCGGCTGGATCTAACTGGATTCAACTAGCGCCAAGGCTCCTCACAACGCGGGTGACGTAATGACGTCACCCGCACACTGCATCCCTGGTAACTGTGAAGAGAAGCAGCTTCGGCATGCTCCTTACAGTTGTTTTCTGTTAAGTCTGTAGCGATCTGTCGGCGGATGCTCCGTGAGTTACTGGTAGAGCGCAATCTACAGTACCTTTTGGCCACCTCTGTTATATATGTATGTATAGAAATAGATTATGTATATTTATACAGTGCTGTTTAGCTATATGCAGGGAGACAGGGAGGGAGAGGACATTGCTTCTGTAGCTGCCTCTCGCCCCATACCAGCACACAGCAGCGTGTAACTCTGATAGGAGAGACCTGGGGACAGTGTGTGGGGACCGCCCCTGTCGCCCATCCTATAATCCGGCCATGTTGTTGAGCCTAATTTACTTTATACCTTAAAAACTGTAGTAAGGGTACATCAGTACTATCTTTATTTTATGTTTCTCATATCTAATTTTTCATGTCTTTATTTCAGATTATAAATTTGCTTTCTTGTATAAAGGATTGACCTAAATTACATGTGAAAAATCAAGGAGCTTTGAGGGGATAAATTATGAATGATAATATAAACGATAAATTATTTCTTAGTTTTCAAAAGCTTCTGCTAATTGATTTTCATCAAGCTGCAGCTTCCATTTCATATCCTCAAACCCACCTTTTATTTATCTTTATGTGAAGTCTACACCTACTTTTAATCCTAACTGGACCTAATTCTGACTTAAACAGAAATCACCCATATTTGCTCCAGCACTTACAAAACCTTTCCTTGCCCAAGTATCCCCATGCATTTTGCTTCTGAAATTTAGACTTTTTCAAAATGTGAATAGCGTCCATTTCAGAGGTAAAATTCGTCAGTGAGACTGACCTTGTTCAATGCTCTATTCAAAATATTTCCATCTATTTGTCCATCTATTTCTTGGACTGATTGTGTTTCCTACACAGACTACTTGGGATGTGCATTCATAATTCCCACTACTGAGCAGGTGAGTGTTTAAAGAGCTGCAGCGCTCCTATTAGAAAGGTAGCCACCTTATATGTCTGGACTCTTGGTAAATAAATAACTTATCAGCCAAAGCCATTCCGGTAAATTGAAATCCTTCATATAAATTCGTATTTTGAAATATATCAACTGGGACTATAACTGGGACTATGCTGCTGTTCCTAATATATTACCGACACTTGTTCCATTATAACATTTGTAGCTTTTATAGATGGATTACATTTTTTTTTGAGTTTTACAAGCATACATCCTACAAGTTATTTAACTTTATTGTTACAAAAATATTTTTATCTATATATTTCCATTATAGATTTATAAATGTAATAAATTGTGACAAGATTTCTTTATATTAGGAACGTGCCTTGATATTATTCTGCCATTGAATATATATAGTGTTTTGCAATCACACTTATTTTTTTATCAGGGCCGAATAGTGTTTTCCATGATGATTTTCAGCCCCAGGCCAAAGTGACCCTTAATCCGGCCCTGACCTTCTCCTACTCTCCAAAATCCACCCTCAATTCCTCTCCAGTAACAGAAGGTAAAGTCTATGCACTCATCATCTCACCCTTCAACCTGCCCCCTGCACCCAATTCACTTCCAACTTCCCTGCCCCCTCTCCAGAACTGGATGCTCCTCTCTAGTTGACCTCTTTGGCCTGTCTCCACACTCTGGCACATTTCCATCCTTCTATTAAAAAGTCTAATCTCACCAATCTTAAAGAAACCATCCCTTGATCCATGTCTAGTCTGGGTGAGTTTGTGTTCCCAGACAAAAGTCTAGGGATGGAGTAAGAGCAGAAGCTGTGTGCAGGAAGCTATATGGTTTTATGAAGTTCCTGCACATGGACTGGAATACTGGAGATACTCTGGAAGCTCAAAGGAAATGCATGGGTGAATGCTAAAGATCTGTAGAACATGGAACATGTGAGCTGGACAGGACCAGAGATGCTTGATGTAGAACTCAGTTATGACTGGCAGTGCTTGACTCTGTGTATGGTCTGAGACCAGTAGAATACAAGTCTAGGGTATGTGTGAAACTTAGCACAATCAAAGTCTGTGGTACTGTGAACAGAATGGTAGTCTGTAGAACTGGATTCTGGATGTGGTCCAGAAGTACTAAATACCAGACTAGGATTGGTGACTAGAGTATCTGAAATGCTGAACTGTGAACTGATACCAAAGCTGCTGGAGAGTGGACTTGAAACTATATTACTTGAGCTGAACACTGGACTGGTACCAGTGAAATTGGACACTGGACTGGTGCCAGTGGTCCTAGTGATGGGCACTGGAATGGAACCAGTGGAATTGGGCAATGGACTGGGAGCAGTGGGATGAGAGCAGGACACAGAGTTGAGACTGGTGGTACTGGACACTGGGCTGGGACCAGTGGTTGGTGAGCTGGACACCAGGCTGACACCTGTGGTACTGCATTCTGGGCTGGAACCAGTGATATGAGAGATGGACAGCAGTCTGGAACCAGTGGTGCTGGACACTGGGCTGGGCCCAGTGGTTCTTGTCACGAGACATGAACAAGTATCTGCAGAAGAAGACTCAGTGAATGAACGCCTAGGAGGACAGGGTCTGGGACTCCAGGTCGACAACAAAAAGGTCGACACACCTTAGGTCGACGCCAATTGGTTGACACGCCTTAGGTCGACATGGACAAAAGGTCGACATGGAAAAAGGTCGACATGGACAATGTCGACATGGAAAAAGGTCGACATGCGTTTTTCATGGGTTTTTTGGTGTCGTTTTTTTCGTAGAGTGACCGGGAACCCCAATTAGTGCACCGCGGCCCCTCGCATGGCTCGCTTCGCTCGCCATGCTTCGGGCATGGTGCCTTCGCTCCGCTCCGCTTCGCTCGGCACAGATTACCGTTCCAATCGTAGTCCACGTGGATCGTTAAGTATGAAAAGGTTCCAAAAAAGAAAAAAATTGTGAAAAACTCACGTCGACCTTTTTCCACGTCGACCTTGTTCCTGTCGACCTTTTGTCCATGTCGACCTAAGGTGTGTCGACCAATTGGCGGCGACCTAAGGTGTGTCGACCTGGGCCAATATTTACTAAGATTTCGAGTTTGTCCGATTTGTGTTTTTTTTTCTAAGTCCCAATCCAGGAATTCACTATGCACCAATCTCGGCAGTGTTTGGACTATTCGTAATGGTTTGATTTGCAAAGTTCCGAAATACGAATGAATAGACCATCGGTCAAACGCGGCTGTTATTTCATACAATACGGGCATTCACTATTCATTCGTATTTGGGTGTTAGTTTCTGAGTGCTCAAGTGCGGGTCTGTTTTTTTCCGATTCATTAAAAAAAAAAAGCAGCAAAAAAATAGACCTGCTTTTTCCAGTCGAGTTTGGATAACCATGCACGGATCAGTGAGATCTGTGCATGGTTATCTATGGGAAAGGGTCTGTTTAGTGTAAAAACTGAAAAAAAAAATTGCGTGGGGTCCCCCCTCCTAAGCATAACCAGCCTCGGGCTCTTTGAGCCGGTCCTGGTTGAAAAAATATGGGGGAAAAAATGACAGGAGTTCCCCCATATTTAATCAACCAGCACCGGGCTCTGCGCCTGGTCCTGGTTCCAAAAATACGGGGGACAAAAAGCGTAGGGGTCCCACGTATTTTTGAAACCAGCACCGGGCTCCACTAGCCAGGTACATAATGCCACAGCCGGGGGACACTTTTATACTGGGAACTTTGCGGTCAGCGGTTGACCGAAAATAACCTCACCGCTGACCGCAAAGTTCCCACCATTGGCTACAATGGAGCGCATAGGCGCTACATTGTATCTCTGCCGTGTGCAGCCTGACAGACACTACAGGAGCACACAGCCAATCAGGAGAGTGCCACGACGTGGCGCTCCCTGATTGGCTGAAGGGACCCTCTTTGACAGGAGTCAGGGGAGGTCCTTCCAGTCTAGGAAAGGGGTCCCATGTGTAAACATGGGGGCCCTTTCAGTGCGTGGTCGGGTTTCCGTTTTATTATTTTGCCAAGTACGTGGATTATACAAAGGTCTGATTCTACACTGGATTATGTGAGTATAATTTTTTTCACAGGTACCCCAAGGATTCTACAGGGACAAGAGGACAGAGCCTCGTGTGAACATAGGTAAGTATGTATGTTTGGAGGTGTGCATGTATGTAATAAAATTATACTTTCACGGTGTGTGTGTCCTGTTTTTTTGGGGGTATTTTTTTAGTAGTAGTACTACAGGTACCAGCGGCCCCGGTTTTCCACTGCATGCTGGTACTTGTGGTTCTCCAAGTACCAGCTTGCGGGGGAGACTTGCTGGGACTTGTAGTACTGCTACTAAAAACAATATTCACATTTTTACAAAAGGCTATCAGCCCCCCCATCCGCCGCCCTTGGATGGGGGGGGCAGCCTCGGGCTTCACCCCTGGCCCTTGGGTGGCTGGAGGGGGGGGACCCCTTGATTTAAGGGGTTCCCACTCCTCCAGGGTACCCCGGCCAGGGGTGACTAGTTGGGTATGTAATGCCAGGGCCGCAGGGACCAGTATAAAAGTGTCCCCCGGCTGTGGCATTATGTACCTGGCTAGTGGAGCCCGGTGCTGGTTTCAAAAATACGTGGGACCCCTACGCTTTTTGTCCCCCGTATTTTTGGAACCAGGACCAGGCGCAGAGCCCGGTGCTGGTTGATTAAATATGGGGGAACCCCTGTCATTTTCCCCCCAACATTTTTTCAACCAGGACCGGCTCAAAGAGCCCGAGGCTGGTTGTGCTTAGGAGGGGGGACCCCACGCAATTTTTTTCAGATTTTTTAAGACTTTAAACAACTTTTTAAGGTACACAATGAAGCCCTGCATGGATCTCACAGATCCGGCCGGGATTCCTTGTGTTTTGTCAGGCAGTGTTTTTTTACTCATCACTCCCGTAAAACACTGCCTGATATTACGAATCACATCGACATCGGAAAAAAACGAATGTGCAAAACTCGGCAGCTTAGTGAATGATCGTATCAGGATTCAAAAAGTTGCAGTAAAATGCACCCGATACCATTCGAGTTCAAACACCCTTCAAAACGGCCAAAACACGAATCTTTGTAAATATACCCCCTGGAGTCCGGATACCGGAGTACAGATGCACACATGCACCAATGTGATGACATAATTGTTATCTTGCTGCAGGCTGTGAGAGACATTGCACTGGCGGTTTGCCAGCACTTCAGAAAGTGCCTTTATAGGGACTGCTTGCTGTGCAGTGACTGAGACCTCTGGATAATCAGGAACTACTGTAGGTTCTCATTGGTAGTGCAGTGGTCAGTTGATCTGAAGGAAGATAGCTGCATCCTTGGTCCAGAACTAGCAGGAATTCCTACATGGAGGATGCCAGAAACAGCCACAGACACTGGATGCAAGAGCCAGTGGTGAGATAGAGAGCCAGCAACAGTGGCAGCAATGGTTAGAAGCTGGTTGGTTCCAAGCACACCACAGAGAAGACCTGACAGCTCCCGGATAAGTAAGTGTTGGGATCTGTATCTAAGGGCTCTGGATGGAGGTGTGACAACCCAGCCTCTCTACGCAATAACCCCAACTTCTCTCCACCCCTTTGCCTCAAAACTTGAGCAGCTGCCTATCTCATTTTCTCTCCTCTCACTTCTCTACTCTCTGCAATCCGCCTTCCACCCCAAACATTCTACTGACACTGCACTCACAGATGTCAGTGATCTACTTACATCAAGGTCTAAAAGTAATTTCTCCAAACTTACCTTCTCTGCTACTTTCAACAGTGTTGCTCTCCCTCTTCTCCTACACACATTTCATGACACCGTTATTTCCTGTTCATATCCTACAATTCTTCTTCACTCTATCATTCTCTCCCACCTTGATATAACCTCATGTTATCCTGCAGTAGAGAAGGGGTCTCAAATGTGCCCGTGTAGCACACACACTGGTTTAGGAAATGAGGGAGATTAAAGGTAGTTAGAGTTAGATATTCAGAAGACACAGTTGGATAGATAGAAGGATAACCATGAGAGGACAGAGTCACAGAGGACAATGATGTTGTCAAAGGTAGCAGATATATATCAAGGAGACCGAGGAGAGAGAAGGTCATTGGTAAACATATTGAGGGCAGTTTCAGTATAGTGAAAAGGGCATAAATATGACTGAAGAGGGTTGAGAAGTGTGCAGATAAGAATGTCTTAAGTTGGGGGTAGAGAATTATCTCTAAGGAGTTTGAAGGCAAAGGGGAGGAGAGAGATATGGTTGTAGCTTGAGAGAGAGTCTGAGTTGAGAATGAGTTTCTTAAGAATGAAGAGGTAAGGGAGTGTTTGAAGTAGAAGAGGGGGATCTGAGGAAGTGGGAGGAATAAAGTCAAGGGGGCAATTGTGTGGGTGAGCGGGGGGTTGCAGGTGGGGAAGGCAAGTGTGGTTAAGTGGAGGGATAAAAGGAAACTGGGAGGAGATGGCATATACAGTAGATGGCTTGGATTTTGGTAGCAAAGTGGGTGACGTGGTTTAGATAAGGAAATAACATGGCTTTGGAGGAGATAAGAGATTTATAGTAAG